>NC_140589.1:652014663-652639663 GCF_964204655.1 Triturus cristatus | reverse complement strand
GAGTCTTAGAATGATCCCCAGGATGTAAAACATTACACTCATCCCCCATATTCAACGAAACTAGATTTTCAATTAATGCATCCTCGGCCTCTGAGCTCTCCGGTAAGCGTATCGAGTCGCCTTCCTTGGAGACAACTACATCTATAAGCCTGGCCACTGCCGCTGCCTCTTTTGCCTGCTGTCGACGTTGCTTGGCTTTGACACGAGCATGTAAAAGCTTTCCCATAATGCATGCGTCAATAATTACTCAAAAAAGAGAAAAAAGTCCGTGGGTTTACACTGAACACTAATCACCAAGTATTTTCCTTTTTTTCCCTTTTCCCCCTTCAAAATCTTGAGAAAAAAGTACAATATCTTAAGGAAAATTAAAGTAACTTGGTTGTGCAGTCCATATGAAAATTTGAAAAAACCAAAAGCTAAACTCCAGCCAATCCACAAGAACAGGACAGTTTCATAGCCGAAGCAGCCAGCCACCTCCTTCCCTGCTCACTCACTTAATACTTGCCGCATCCATGGTCCATGTTCATTGCCAAAAGGAACTGCCCACCAGCGATAGCCGAGCAATGCAGCAGCCAGGCTCCAATCCGCCAACAGGGAGCAGAGAGTGAACAGCTGTGGGCCTCGTCTCCCTCGTCTGCCTCAACACGTCAAATGCCTGCAACAACGCAACTCCGAGGAGCAGCACACAGACGGGGGAAGCCAGACCGGCACTGTCCCAGCGTCGCAAGAATAATAATGTCTACACTATTCCAATGGTCCGCAAAGAACTTGTGGCGCCGGCTCAAGGGCAAGTAGCACAGGCGGGTAGAAAGAAAGGCGAGAACAGCGTAGCCTTCGCTGCGGCGTGGACCAGCGAACACCCTGTGGCCGCCGCCGCCATCATTGACTGCGAAAGGGGGGAGGGGCAGCAACACGGCTCTCAGGTGTGCGTGGAGGCGTGGATCTCCATCGCACATCCGTCGACCGCGCACCAACGCTAACACATTCAACGTCACCAAGGCTCATTTCCTTTGCTGTAGTCTAATCACTCACCCAGGTTCCACGTGCTCATGGTCTCAAGTAGCTGTTACAACATGTGCTCTTTTCTGCCTCTCTAATGTATAAGGAAAATGTGTCAGGCTGTTACAGTAATTATCACTTGCTCTACCACAGTAGTAAATGTGCTTTCAAATTGCCAATCAAACATCTTTTTCTGCCTAGAATCACACCATGAGTCTGTGTGCACACAGGAATTGTTGTCAGAGATTTAATTTGTGTTGCTCTGGTTCTGTAAGACTTGCACTCATAGGAAAGGGGCAGCTTGTTTTCTTGAACTGTGATAGTTAGCATTCAGCAGAATTCGCTATCTCACAGATGCGAGGCAAATGCTAACACATTTGAAAACAACAGGGTAGATTTTCCTTCCACTCCTGTAATGGGTGAGGTAGTTCTTACATGTTCAAAACTCCAATTAACCCTTAGCACAGGTGATCTTACATACATCTATGCAGTCTTCATGCAGTTGTGCAAGCGTCCATGCAGATCTCTCTTGCACCTGACAATACACAGTCTCCAGAAACACACTCTTAGCACACAGCCAGCTGCTTCTCCTGCACTCCCATGCTTACTATTCAGCACTGTGTGGTATTTCAGATAGCAGTGTGTAACGCTAACACATTCAACATCACCAAGGCTCATTTCCTTTGCTCTAGTCTAATCACTCACCCAGGTTCCACATGCTCATGGTCTCAAGTAGCTGTTAGGACATGTGCTCTTTTCTGCCTCTCTAAACTATAAGGAAAATGTGTCAGGCTGTTACAGTAATTATCACTTGCTCTACCACAGTAGTAAATGTGCTTTCAAATTGCCAATCAAATATCGTTTTCTGCCTAGAATCACACCATGAGTCTGTGTGCACACAGGAATTGTTGTCAGAGATTTAATTTGTGTTGCTCTGGTTCTGTAAGACTTGCATTCTTAGGAAAGGGGCAGGTTGTTTTCTTGAACTGTGATGGTTAGCATTCAGCAGAAATCACTATCTCACAGATGCGAGGCAAATGCTAACACATTTCAAAACAACAGGGTAGATTTTCCTTCCACTCCTGCAATGGGTGAGGTAGTTCCTGCATGTTCATAACTCCAATTAACCCTTAGCACAGGTGATCTTACATACATCTATGCAGTCTTCGTGCAGTTGTGCAAGCGTCCATGCAGATCTCTCTTGCAACTGACAATACACAGTCTCCAGAAACACACTCTTAGCACACAGCCAGCTGCTTCTCCTGCACTCCCATGCTTACTATTCAGCACTGTGTGGTATTTCAGATAGCAGTGTGTAACGCTAACACATTCAACATCACCAAGGCTCATTTCCTTTGCTCTAGTCTAATCACTCACCCAGGTTCCACATGCTCATGGTCTCAAGTAGCTGTTAGGACATGTGCTCTTTTCTGCCTCTCTAAACTATAAGAAAAATGCGTCAGGCTGTTACAGTAATTATCACTTGCTCTACCACAGTAGTAAATGTGCTTTCAAATTGCCAATCAAATATCCTTTTCTGCCTAGAATCACACCATGAGTCTGTGTGCACACAGGAATTGTTGTCAGAGATTTAATTCGTGTTGCTCTGGTTCTGTAAGACTTGCAGTCGTAGGAAAGGGGCAGCTCATATGATAGGATTTGAAAAGCTCAAAAAAAATAGTAATATATTTAAATTACATAAAGGTATATTTTTTTTGTTTCCTTTAGGTATTGCTGAACAACACTGAAATAAATTAAACATGCCTATAAAATCAAGAAAGAGAAGAGAACAGCAAAAACTTCTATATTTGAAGACAACTGGACAACAAGAATTAGTTGAAGATCCTCATGTTGGAAAAAAGAAAAAGTCTTCTGGTAAGCAGACTAAGGATTTAAAAAAAAATATCCTCAAACATAGAAAAAATATAGAAAGTATATCCTCTGCAAATAGTGTTTCAAGAAGAAAACAACAAGACAATAGAAAGGAAATACTAAATGCTAATGTAGAATCAGAAGCAAGAAAGAATGACTTAAAAAGAAAAACAGAATTTCAAAACATTCGTAAAAAAATGTTTCAGAGAAGAGTGGTGTTCAATTTGCTAAAGGATGTGAAAAAAAATAGAAAGAAAGCAATATTTTATAAGAAAAAGAAACATATTGAATCAATTGTTGCAAAGGCTTTGGATTTAATAAGAAAACTATTCATTTTCATTTTGAACAGGATCCGTACATTAGATAAAATAGTCAATGTAATGAAGTCAAAAAGCAAACGGAAAAGAGTAGTGAAAAAAAATAACTTTTGTAATGTGTTCTTAGGAGAATGGAAGCATAGTTCAAGTACTGAACCATTTTTTAATGAAGAGAGTTATCTTCAAAGTAATAGTTTGCTGTATGCAGTTGACACCAGTGGTCGAACTTATGAAGTTAAAGATGGTTGTGTAATGGAAAAGGAGAAAATGGTTCCAAGAAATGAGGAAGAAGTGTTAGCTGATGAGGTTATGGGGAAACGTCCTAAAGCCCCAGTGTACACTTGGAATTGTAGTAGTATTTGTACTGTACGACAAGAATCTATTGATAAATTATGTGACTTTCTAAGAGAATATAGTAAAAAAAGTGTTAAACAGAAGATTAAGGTGCTTCAAAGACTAGATCCATGCAGAGTGAGAAAGAATACTGGTTTGCAAGGACATTCTCTGGCTTGTCTTTCTAGGAAAGTTTGTCAAAGTGTTTTTCACCATTTTAGGATGCTGGCAGTACATCATACTGAAATGAGAAAGTTTGTGAGAAGATTGTATTTTGCTAAAAGTCCAGCACTAAAGTTAAATGAGTTGAATAGTGCTCTGTTGCGTGGATCTGTATCAGATGTAGAGAAGGTTACTGATGATATTCAGTTTTGTTACTTTGGTCCAGAACAAGAAAGTGCAGGAAATGACACAGTTATTGAAGAAAATGTTGAAGAGAATGTAGAGCCCACTGTTAGTAAAAATTTTGAAGGTCAAATGACAAAATTTACAATCATCTCTAATGAAAGACCAAATATTACTTGTATTTGTTGCCGGAGAAGCCATTATAAAAGTCAAACAAGGAATGTTGATCTCTATAAAAAAAAGTGAAAAAGAAAAGAATTATGAGTGGAAGGATTTTGGAACATATTTGTTTCTGGAAAATTGTTTTGATTTGGGTGAAGATCAGCGTATTTGTAAATACTGTTATAACAAGTTAGAAGAAAATAAAATGCCAGCTAGAGCTGTACATAATAATGTAGAATTGGTTGATATTCCTGCAGAAATTAGTGATTTAAATACATATGAGTCTATACTCATTCAATGTGTCCATCCGTTTCAGACTATAGTTCGTATGGAGCCCAAAACAGGTAAATTACCTCCTTCAGATTTACAAAGAGGTTTAAAAGGAAGAGTTGTCTATTTGCCATTAGATTTGAAAAAAAATATTGAAACAATTGATGCAGATAGTTTGGAAACTGAACCATTAGTTATTCTAGTTAATGGTGTACCTACAAAGAATAAGGAAATTTGGCAGGAGCTAGTAGATGTACAAAAAGTACAAAGAGCAAATTTCTATTTGAAAAGAAATAATAAGTACTATGAATCAATTTATATGGATGAAGATGAATAAGTTTTACTAGCAGACACAGGAATACCAACTGGACAGATTGAAAAAGTAGATAAGTCAAAAGAAGAAGAAATTTATGAACATTTCAGCATATATCCTCTTCATTCTAAAGAAGTTATGGGAAACACTATTGATCTGTTTCAGATGAAAAAAGCTAAAGGAACTCACGTGAGTGTGTGGGAGGAGAGCTTGGAAGCTCGTTGTTTTCCCCAGCTGTTTCCTACAGGAAAAGGTGGACGATATGATGAACGTCCAGTACAGATTCCTGCTTCTGAGTATCGGACTACAAGATTATATGCAGAAGATCCAAGATTTCATCAAAGTATTCCTTATTTGTTCCATCTTTTATTTTAAAGTGACTTGTCTGCACTATCTTATGTAGTAAAAGTTTAAAAACTGGAGTACATCTACATAATGTGTCTGCAAAGGATTTTATGAACAAAGTGCAACAGCGAGATGATCATTTGGAATCTCAATTGATTAATCTGATGGCTTGTCAGCGTGGAACTAATGAATATTGGTACCGACGCCATGGAGAATTGAAATGTATGTTACGGAATTTAGGAACTCCTACATGGTTCCTTACCCTAAGCTGTGCTGAGTACGCTTGGGATGATTTACTGGATTTTCTTCGAGAGGCAAATTCAAATATTGAAAACATCCAATACAAGACAGCAGGAGAATTGTGCTCATTGGATCCGGTTAATGTTTGCAGATATTTCAATCATAGATTTGAGGCTATGATGTCCTTCATCTGCAATAAAAAAAATCCACCTCTTGGAGAAGTTGTGGATTTCTTTTGGAGAAAAGAGTACCAAGCAAGAGGTGCTCCTCATATTCATATGCTGTTGTGGATCAAGGATGCCCCAAAATTTGGAACAGATTCTGATGATGCAGTTTTATCTTTCATTGAAGAATATGCAACATGTGCTATACCTAAAAGCACAGAAGAAAAAAACTTAAAAGAGCAAGTTTTACGTTTCCAAAGTCATCGGTGTGGAAAATACTGTCGACGAAAGTACAAGAGTAAAGATAAATTCTAACCAAAATGTCGATTTGGATTTCCACGACCTGTTCTTTCAAAAGGAAGAGTAAACAGTTTTATGTCAGCTGTGCGACATACCATTAGAAGAAAATCTCAGAAAAATACCTATAACCTAAGAAGAAAAGAAGAGTCAAAATATATAAATGACTACAACCCAGTCATTTTATCCATGTGGAATGCTAACATGGATATTCAGTATTTAGCTGACAATTCTATTGCTGTTGCTCGGTATGTCACATCTTACTTCACTAAATCTGAGAAAACGGAATTGAAAGAAATGTGGGAAGAGATTTCTCACGAGAAGACTGTCAGTAAAAAGCTATACAGTTTCAGTTTAAAGATGTTATCGCATCGATAAATTGGGTCATACGAATGCTCAGATAGGTTATCATCTGCAAGTCTGTACTCCAAATCCAGAAGAAGGATTTGGGTAAGTTTAGGCCTTGCAGGAATGCGAAATCGGGTACTGAAATCTATTCGAGAAATTGAATATTTAGCAGAGAACGAACCAGAAAGTACAGACATTTTGAAAAGAAATATGTTGGATACATATTACCCAAACAGAAGTCATCATCTTGAGAACATGTGTCTCTATGAAGTGCTGCAGAACTACATTTTTACATGGAATGCCACAGAAGACATCAACATTGGAAAATATAAAGTCATTGGTGAGGAAGGATGTTTGGTGAAACAAACAAAAGGAAGTTTGATTAATCACAGGAAGCTGAGTTGCGACACTACTGACAAAAAGGAATTTTACTACTTAGCACTTTTACAGCTGTTTAAACCATGGCGTTCAGAGGATGAATTACTTGGAGATTTTCAGAGCTATGAAGATTCCTTTAATGCATGTAAAGATAGCATAGAATGCAGTACTTTCACAAATTATGTACAAATGTTAAATGAAGAAATTGAACAAGAAGCTACAATTGCAGGTGAAGTAGCTAGAGACAGTTCTCAAGACAGTCGAAGTTCTGGTACGCACAGTCAAGATCCCCTAGGTTAACCAATCGTAGTAAATGAAGCTGCAATAGCCATGACTGAAGTGGAAACAGCTATGAATCAAGCTCAGGAAGATTTAATAGACTTACCAAATTTGGAACAACAACTGAATGATGAACAACAACAAATTTATGAAGAAGTCACAAAACAAATTGATCATGGATTACTACATGAAATAAAGAGTGTTCATGCACATCATTTGAACCAATCAGAATGTATGTGAGTGGACAAGCTGGAACTGGAAAAAGTTTCTTAATTAAAGTAATTAGAAGCTACCTACGGAAAAAAACTGATTCAACTTTGTCTTGTGCTGTTACTGCTCCAACTGGGTTAGCAGCATATAACATAAAAGGAATTACCTTACATCGTTTGCTAATGTTACCAGTAGAGCATGAGAACAAAATAGAATACCACAAGCTAACAGGAGAAGCATGTTTTGAAGTTTCAAGAGTGTTGAAGAAAATTAAAGTTCTCATTATTGATGAGGTAAGCATGGTATCAAACTTAATGCTTGCCTTTGTGCATTTAAGAATGCAGCAAATTCTAAAGACAGACTATGACGTGTTATTTGGAGGAATACATGTTATAATTTTTGGGGATCAACTGCAGCTCACTCCAGTTAAAGGACAACCAGTATTTAATACTCTTGCACATGAAGACATGAAAAAGTCATTAGGAAGTATAGGTAATGTGAATATGTGGTCATACTTTGAGTACAAAGAACTCATTACCAATATGCGGCAAGCAAATGATGATGATTATGTCAGTATTCTCAAAGATATCAGAATTGGACTACTCACAGAAAATGGCAGAAAAGCTTTACAGAGTCGATTGCTATGTAATTTGTTTCCAACAGAACAAAGAGTTCCAGAGAAAATATACAAGAAAATTGCAGAAAAAAATACTGTAATCTGCTTAATGCCAACACTACATGAATGCTCTATATTCAATGAAGAACTTTTGAAATTGGAAAATGAAGAGATTATGAAAATGGAAGCCGTGGATAAAATACAGCATGAAGGAATAACTATTACATTGACAGGCAAATTGAAAACTAAATTGTATTCTCTAGAGAAAAACATATCGAAAAAAGGCATAGTGAATGGAGCTATGGGTAAAGTTGTGGGTTTTGTTAACTACCAGAAAAAAGATGGAATTGAATTTATAAAAATAAAATTTGATCAGATTGAAGAGGTTAAAGACATTAGTCGTTGTTCAGTTCGTTTTTTGCTTGTGAAAGACTTATATGTACGTAGGAAGCAGTTTCCGTTTCTCTAGCATATGCTGTAACTATTCACAAATCTCAAGGATTAACTGTAGATAGTGCTTTTGTAAACATTGGATCTAGTGTGTTTAAAGAAGGTATGGCATATGTTGCTTTGTCACGAGTGAAAAAATTATCTGGTTTATTCATGATAGACTTTGATGACTCAAAAGTTAGTGCTGATGCAAATTGTGTAAAGGAGTATAATAGATTAAGAAGAAGCTATGCTCCTCATTTAGGTCAGTATCCTGTGTTTGAAAAACGTGCTGTTTGTCGGAAAAGGAGAATTGAGAATATCTGTAATGAGGATGTACAGAAGAGAAAACAAAAGGAGAGTGATGTGATTGCAAGCAAAAAGAAAAAGGACAATGTTGAAGAGGTTGTTGGTTGTCATTTTGAAAATAGCTCTGGTGTCAACTGCTACGCTAATGTAGTGCTGAATGTTGTATTTTATCTTGAAAGTTTGCAGGAGCAGATAATACTAAATCATGAAAAAAGATTTTGTTCTCTGCTGAGTTTCCTTTATGAGAAGTTGAGTAATGATAAAACTAAAATAGAAAGTGCTTCTGATGTTAGAAATCTTTTAGATGTATGTTCTGGATGTACACAGTTTACTAAAAATGTCCAGCAAGATGCACAGAAATTCTTAATGTATATGCTTATGGTACTGGAAGATGAAGGGGTAGAAATAGAAAATATGTTTGGTCTCTCTTATAAATGGGAACATTGTTGTGAAAACTGTATGAACACATGCAGCACTAATGTTGATTCTGAAAGGTTCATACATTTAACATTACCAGAGAGTAAATCAGTGACTTTTAGTAAATTAGTTAAAGATGCAAATCACAACATGGAATGTTCTCAATGTAAATCAGAAAAGTTATCAACGTTATTTTTAAAGAAATATGGACAGTATATAATTTTAATGATGCAACGTTGTAGAGCTGATGGAACAAAATTGGACACTTTTATAAAGAAGTTTGTAGGAAATCAATTATCAATATCAGGAAAGACTTTTGTTGCAGTTGCAATAATTTTCCATGATGGACCTTCTATAACTTCTGGTCATTACACAGTTTATCTAAAATGTGAAAAAGGCAGGACACTGTGTAATGATTCTCAATTGATTTTCAAGCAACGTTTGCCTGCAAAATTACCAAATTCCTACCTAATTTTTCTAAAACCAAAATTTTAGATCCAAATTGCAGCATCTGAAGAAACCATTATTTCGATTTTATAGGATTATCATTGGATATTTCACCCAAAAAGTGTTTAAAAATTACCATTTGGCCTCATGGAAAGGTAAATGTTTCTATTGTGGACTTCTTTGACAGATATTATTTTGGTGTATGTGCTTAAGCAACAAGATTTACAGACGTTATTTATTGCAAATAGTTATTGTTCTTAGAAGATATTTTTAATATATATGTTACATTTCTATCAAGGTATGTTTTACTGAGGATAGATTCAGGGCTTTTTTGAACAATATTTCAGATTGTTTAGTTTTTTTGCCCGCTGTTAAGTGATGAATGCAATTGATATCACTATTTTCAGTGAAATTCAATATATTCTGAAAACAGCAAAAAAAGGGCAAAAAATTACTTTGTTAAATATGAAAATATGTGTACTGTATTGTAAAATGTACACATATAGTTAAATATTACTACTTTTTTTCTTTTTTTTCAGATCGAGAAAGAAAATTTAGGAAATTGAATCCATTTTTCTTGTAATTAAAAAAACCCATTTATTTCTAATTAAGTTATTTTGTTGTTCAGGTAAGTTTAAAATATCTGTATTTCTCACCCCTTCACTTTCATGCTCCCTTTTCTTCACTTCTCCTCACTCTGCTTTTCTCATTCCCCTTCCCTCTCTCTTCTTCCTTTACTGCTCTTTCGTAACTCCCTCACTCCTTCTCTACTACTCTCCTAGGTTTACTGCCTCCATCACTATTTTTTCAACCATGTTTCTCTCCCTGTCTCCATATGTCTCAGTCATTCAAACTGCCTTACTCCTTCTCAGTTCCTTGCTCTCTGTCTCTGTTTCTGTCTCTCTCCCTTTGTCTGTCTTACCCTTAATTTCCTTAACATCTCTGGGGCAGATTTATGTTTCCTGGCGCATCCCTGCAAATCAGCAGGGATGCGCCAGGAAAGATGCGCCACCACAGATGCGCTGCATTTACAATGCAGCGCATCGTGGCACAAGGATAAACAGATGTGTGACGCATCTGATGGCGTAAGGACGGCGCATTGCTGGAGTCGTGTCGCAAGCACGATGCAACTCCAGCAATGTTTAAGGGCTGCCCATACCTAACATGCTGCGTTATGCCTTATGCCTGCTTCAAGCAGGCGCAAGGTTTTGAGGCAGCAGCGTCGGAAAAGTGACTGAGTGAAATCTTGTAGATTTCACTACGTCACTTTTCTGAGTCTTTTTCCGCTGGAACGCCCACCCTGCATACATTAAACCTGACGCAGGTTTAATGTGGCGCAGGGCTTTACACCGTGATGCATCTCCATAGATGCGTCACGATGTAAATAGGGCGCAACATGGGGCAGGGTTTACGCCGCCGCTGCGTCACAAAAGTGACGCAATGGCTGCGTAAAAGTGGCGCAAGTCTAACTTAAATCTGCCCCTTTGTTTCTACCACTCCTCCTCTCCTCTCTCCATCACTCATTTTCTATCTATGTTAATTTTTTAACCTTGTCCGTCATTCTCCTTCCCTCACCTTCCCTAACTGTCACTATCCTTTACTCATAGTCACTCCTATTCTCCTACTTCACTTCCTCCTGTCTGTATCTCACACCCCTTCATCTTTTCGCATTCTTTCCTTCACTCTCCCTAACTCTCCTTTGCTCATTGAAATCCTGACTCCCTTTCTCTCATTCCAGTTTCCTAAATCCCTCCATCCCCTCACTCCCCATCTCTCACTTTCCCTTACCCCCTTTTCTAATCCTCATACCCCTTATCTCACCATCACTCCACTTCTCTTACTTTCAATCCCTTTACCCTGCTGTACTTCATCCTCATCATCTGTTACTCCCTTTTCCTATCTCCGTCCCTTACTCCCCTTTTCTCACTCCCCCTCCATCACTCTCCATTACTCACTGCCATTCCCTTACTCATTCACTCTTCTTACCTGTATCCTCTACCCTTAGTCCTTTGGTTGCAGTCAGTCTTTCACTTCCCTTTCATGACTGATCATACTTCCCTTTTCTCACTCATTCTGTCTGTCCTTTCCTCCTCTTCACTCAGTCATTTCAATCATTTCAATCATTCATGTATACACTACACATTCATTCAATAAAATTACAACACAGTATATTAGGAATATAGCTCTTCTTGGAGAAGTGAAGTGAGTTCTGAAAAGAACTGTTTTTTTGTCTTTATTTTTTTTTTTTTAGTTTTTTAACAATTTTGTATTTTTTTTTTATTTTTTTAGAGTACCAAAAAAAACTGGGCATGAAAAACTGTTCAACAGGAACAAAAACAATAAATGAAAAAAATTATGGGGTGGAGCATGTGTGCTGCTGGAATTTGTTCTCAATCAAATTAATGCTGCTCTCTCCGTAACAAAGAACAGCATTGCACACATAGCAATGTATGTGCACCTTCTTGAAAATGGGGCGGATGTCCAGTTGCCTGGTGCACGGTGAATCTGCGGCCGCAGATGATGTGCTCGGCTGAGCAGCTGGAGGGTTGTCCCTCAGGGCTCTAGTTGTTTCTTGAGCATAGCGAATACGATGCACTGTTCTGAAGTGCCTCAGCATGGAATAAATACTAAAGGAGTATATTTTGCTCGGATCTCCTCTAGACAGGACACTTCTGCAAATAGTGCATGTCACCTTCTGCGCATTCACCTTCTTCTGGCCCTCTGGAAATGTGAAATAATTCCAGATGTAAGAGTGTTTTTGCTTGCTCTTCCTTGGTGGTTCCACAAAGGTCTCCTCCTCACTCCCTGAAGTTGACTGCTGTTCTGCCATTTTCAAGTAAGATTTCACTCAAGTAGCTGTTCAGCAACCTTCTCCCAGGAAATAAGAAGAAATAGTGAGGGGAGTGGGTGTGGTGTTTGAAGATTCTGGAACAGAAACTACTATGAACCAATGAAAAGTGTTGTTTCGTAATCACATGACTTGCCGTGCGCGCACCTTGCGTGCACCGCGCGCGCACGGAGCGCGCATGGTACGCGCACGGTGCACGCACGCATGCGCGCACAAAGCACGCACGGAGTTAAGAAAGTGAAAACAAGTAACGGAAGACACTTCCTAACGTCCGAGGCCTTTTTCTTTTTCTTTTAAAAAATCGGGGGGTGCGCGCACCGTGCGCGCACCGTGCCGCACGGTGAAAAACACTTTAAAAAAAAAAAAGCATTTTAAAATATTTATAAGTTTATAGAAGATATTAACTATGCTGTTCAACTATATCCAAATTAAAAAAAAAAGAGCTGAGCCATTCCATATTACGGGATACAGTCAATCTATAACTATATACATAGGTAGTTTATTGTAAAAAAAAATATATAAAAAATATAATAATACATACATAAATTAGCATTTAAAAAACCTTACAAATTCACTAAAAAAAACATAGGTTTCACATATGTTATAGTTAGAAATTAGCATTTAAAAAACCTTGCAAATTCACTTAAAAAACCATAGGTTTCACACACGTTATAGTTAGGAATTAGCATTTAAAAAACCTTGCAAATTCACTTAAAAAACCATAGGTTTCACACATGTTATAGTTAACTGGACATTTCACTCGTAAAAAACCATTGAAATTCCCCCGTTATAGTTAGTTCAGCTAACTATAACTCGCGCGCCCGCAATCCACTGCTGATGACGTCACATATTACATCACTCATGACATGGTCAGTGACATCACTCATGACATCACTGATGACATCTCAAATGACATCGCTGATGACATTAATTAGGCATATTTCCATATGTGAGGCCGGCGACACGTGGTGCCACTAACCCTGTTCAACACAAGCCGATCTCACATGTGTAACTGTGTCCTGAGTTCTGAGTGGCAGTGACCCCAAGTCCGTGGCAGTGACCAAGGCACCAGACTCCCTCTGATTAGTTAGGCATATTTCCATATGCAAGGCCGGTGACATGTGGTGCCACAAACCCTGCTCAACACAAGCTAATCCCACATGTGTAACTGTGTCCTGAGTCCTGAATGGCAGTGACCCCAAGTCCGTGGCAGCGACCACAGCAGCATACTCCCTTTGCTCAGTTAGGCATATTTCCATATGCAAGGCCGGTGACACATTGTGCCACTAACCCTGTTCAACTCAAGCCAATCCCACATGTGTAACTGTGTCCTGAGTCCTGAATGGCAGTGCCCCTAAGTCTGTGGCAGCGACCACAGCAGCATACTCCCTTTGATCAGTTAGTCATATTTCCATATGCAAGGCTGGCGGCATGTGGTGCCACTAACCCTGTTCAACACAAGCCAATCCCACATGTGTAACTGGGTCCTGAGTCCTCAATGGCACTGACCCCAAGTCCATGGCAGCGACCACAGCAGCATACTCCCGTTGATCCGTTAGGCATATTTCTATATGCAAGGCCAGCGGCACATGGTGCCAGTAACCCTGTTCAACACAAGCCGATCCCACATGTGTAACTGTGTCCTGAGTCCTGAATGGCAGTGACCCCAAGTCAGTGGCATCAACCACAGCAGCATACTCCCTTGGCTCATTTAGGCATATTTCCATATGCAAGGCCGGCAACACGTGGTGCCACTAACCCTGTTCAACACAAGCCGATCCCACATGTGTAACTGTGTCCTGAATCCTGAATGGCAGTGACCTCAAGTCTGTGGCAGCGACCACCAACCTATGCATGTGGCTGTGGGCCCTTGCTCATCACTACCTCTGGCCTACACTGCGGTCAGCAGAACTCACAATTCAGATACAGTCATGATTGCAGATGATGCAGTAGGCAAGAGATATAGCTCCCACTGCGGTCCATCCGCACCAAGCAGCATCACAGGCACATACGCTTCGACAGTGTATTCTATACATATTTTATCTTTTCATGATACGCCCACACTGCGGTCAGTAGGGCTCACAATTAAAATTAAATCTTGATTAATTAATTACAGAGTCCACTAGGCAAGTAACTATCACAGGCCTAAAACCTATATAATATTCTTTTAGTATCGTTTTTTTTATATCAGTTATACCTTTAGTACAATCAATAAATTCATCTTAAATTGCAAACAAACACTCAACAAGTCTACACTGCGAGCAACAGAGCTCGCAATTTGAAATTTTGACATGTGGTGCCACTAACCCTGTTCAACACAAGCCGATCCCACATGTGCATCTGTGTCTTGAGTCCTGAATAGCAGTGACTCCAAGTCCGTGGCAGCGACCACAGCCCCAGACTCCCTTCGATCTGTTTGGTATATTTCCATATGCAAGGCTGGCGACACGAAGTGCCACTAACCCTGTTCAACACAAGCCAGCGACACGTGGTGCCACTGACCCTCTTCAGCACAAGCCAATCTCACATGTGGAACTGTGTCCTGAGTCCTGAATGGCAGTGACCCCAACTTCGTGGTAGCGACCACAGCACCAGACTCCCTTCAGTTTTACTTTTTTTTTATTTATTTTTTTTAAATTTTTTTATTGAAGTTCTTGTATCATAATTTCAGTATAAAAATAACATAAATTGACAACACAATGAACAAGAAAATACAGAAATAAGGAAAATGATTTACGGAATACCTAAGTCCAACATTACTCAAAATAAAAACTCCAAATTTGATCAAACTTCCTCGTCCCACCAATTCGCTGTGCATATCGCAGTTCACTCTTTCTAACATTCCTCATTTTTTGAAGCCAGGCATTAAACGAAGGAACTTGTATAGACTTCCAGTTCTGGAGCACCAGAGACCTTGCCACTGCCATTGCAACAAATAATAGTTTAACCCTCTGTTCTGTCAAACCGAGATCAGAGTCATATCCATACAGTATTAATTTAACGTTATAAGTGATCTGGATCCCACAATACTTTTGCAAATATTCGAAAATCTCATTCCAAAAGGACACCATTTTAAAGCAGTGAGCTATAATGTGAGACCAGTTAGCAGGAGTATATTGCTGACATCTAAAACAGGTGGCACTGGTATTAACGTACATTTTAGCAATAGCGGCAGGAGTGCGATACAGGAGCCATTTACTGAAAAATAGCATTCTTCTCCAGTTAGATCCTCGAAGAACACTAAAATTCAGCTTATTTATGCTTTTCCAAGTGTTAATAGTAAGTGCATGATTCTCCTGTTCTTGCCATTTTTTAATGGCTTTCTGGCTCAGATCTACCTCAATATGTTGGCTTCCGCGTCCGAGGAGTCAAGAACAAATCGTCCCATAACTGACTAGAGGAACCAATAAGTCTTGGCTCCACTTGTTCCAACATTTTAAAGATCGAAACATAGGAACCCAATAACATAAAATTCCCCGAAATTAATAGCTGCATCTCTCCTGGTAACAACCAAGCCCCCTCCCTTAAAAAATCTGATAAAGGATAAAACCCAACACGTTCCCATTGCAGTACAGTAGTCACTTCGATTTTCATTCCCATAAAATTGAGAGCATTCCTTAAGGGAGTTCTGATATTAAACTGCGGGAGAGAATATCTTTTAAGAAAAACGTCACGACGCTTAAAAAACCAAAGCATCATCTTGTATCGACTAAGTTTCGGTGATTTAGGGATATGCAACAGAAATGGGGTCTGAGCCTCATGACAAATTTGGTCAAAAAATAAATTAATAAAGACATTTGGACTCAGCATTGCAGATTTAAATCGTTCTAAATATTGGGCAAAATATGCGCTATAATAATCTCTGACATAAGGTACGGATAGACCTCCCAATTCAGTTTCCACATAAAGAGTCCCCATTGCTATCCTGGGACTTTTTTTTGCCCACATAAACCCTGAGAATAACGATTCAATTTTTTGAAAAAAAGCCACTGGGCAAAATGCAAGGAATGGCAGAAAATAAAAAATTGAAGAGCGGGAGAATAGACATTTTTATAAGTGCCACCCGCCCCAAAATGGAGAATGGCAACAAATTCCATCTGGTAAACAAGGATTGAACCTTACGTAGAAGAGGATCAAAATTCAACATGACTAAATCGGAAACCAGAGTGGAAAACATAACCCCCAAATACCTCTTCGGTCTTAAATTAGTGCATCCAAGTAAATCAACATGTAAATCCACCTCACCCCCACCACAAACTAATATTTCCGTTTTTTTAAATTAATTCGATAACCTCCCAAAGCTTCAAATTCATCAAAAAGCTGTAAAGCAACAGTTTGAGATTGAATATCCGTCTTAATCAACAACATGATGTCATCGGCATACAGTTAAATTTTTGCAATAGAAGGGATCGGAGGAGGAATATTCACAGATTCACAAATTGCTGTAACTAACGGTTCAATAAAAAAAGCAAAAAGAATAGGGGACAAGGGGCAACCCTGCCTGGTGCCCCGTTGAACCGATACTGTACCGACCATAACAGAGTTAATAATTATATTGGCTTTGGCACCCATATACAAATTTTGAATTAAACTAATAATTTGTGGCGGAATTCCAAAGTGCTTTAAAATAAGAAATAAAGTTGTCCATACCACCAAGTCAAACGCTTTTTCCGCATCTAATAATAAAATTAAAGCAGGGATTTTTTTTGTCTGAAAGTAATCTAAAGCCTCAGTGAGAAAATGTGTGTTGGTAGCTATTTGCCGGCCTGCCACAAAACCATTCTGATCCAGATGAATAAGATCTGTTGCAATGGAATTAAAACGTATTGATAATAGTTTGGTAAGAATCTTATAATCAGTATTCAGTAATGTGATAGGCCTATATGAGTTAGGGTCTTTAGGATCTTTACCTTTTTTCGGGAAACTAACAACTGTCCCTTCCCCAAAAGAATCTGGAATTTGCCTGCCCACTAGCATATAATTAACTAATTGTAATAGTAAATCAGAAAAGGCGCTAAAGAAAACCTTAAAAAATTCAGCTGGGAGGCCATCCGGGCCACAAGCCTTGCCAATTGGCAAGTTCTTAACCACTGATTCTAGTCCTGCCTTAGAAAATAAACGCATCATTGCTCCACTATCTGCCTGAGATAGAAAAGGCATATCATATCTAGCTAAAAAATTGGAAAGCCTAGAATGATCTATCTCTTGATGTTGGCTGTATATCTGTTTATAATGGGACAACATTATAGTGCCAATAACATCAGACTGTGATGTTTCTATCTGAGTAGCAGGACACTTTAGAATACGGATCAAATTTGCGGCAGCTTGCTCTTTTGCCTGCCACGCGAGGAGTTTACCAGAGAAATTACTCTCCTCATAAATCCTCTGAGATTGTACCAGAAATTGCTGTTCACTCTGTGTAGAAAAAAGTGTACTGAGTTCACGTTTGGCCTCATTTAATGTATTTTGCGCAACACTAGAAAAGTTAGATTGTCGAAGCAGAGTGAACGTACGGATTTTTTGATATAGTAAAGTCCTAGCTTGTTTAATAGCGCGCCATTCTTCTGCGTCTTTACCGATTATGATGCCACGAATAAAGGCTTTTAATGAGTCCCAAATAATGTGCAACGGAGCCATATCCAAATTACAAGCAATAAACTCGGTAATCTCCAATTTTAAAAACGAGACCCAGTTACTATCTTGTAGCTATACCTTATTAAATATCCATCTCTTAGGGGGCCTAATTTCTTCCCCTACTTCGAATTCGATTACCAGCATTGCGTGGTCTGAGAAGCCATTATGCAAAAAATTTTGATGAGAAAATTTTAATAACCTAGAGACCAAGAAAAAATCTATACGAGAAGAGGATCTATGTCTTCCCGACCAACAAGTAAATTCTTTTTTTTGTGGGAATTTTAATCGCCATGGGTCACAAAGATCCAGTAAGGATATATTCTGCATAATAGACCTTCTTGACTTTGGTTTAGATTGTTTCTTCAAAGAACCAGTGGAATCTAATTTTATATCCATAAGAATATTAAAATCCCCGCCTATAACTATATCCCCCCTAACCATCAGCAATGATTGAAATAACTCCTCATAGTTGGGGGCACGGTCTTCCACTGGGGCATAAAAACTAACAAAAGTGATTGGCCTATTCCTGTCTTTTATTACACACGTGGCCCAACACCACCGCCCTGCCCCCCCATCTTCAAGCTGGATAATTTCCGCATCTAAAGTCCGATTTAAGAAAAGCGCGACCCCCTTTTGAGATTCTTGAGCGCAAGAAAACCCACGATGTGAGGACCAAGTTTTAAACATATAAAAATAATTAATTGTATCCGCAGGAATATGAGTTTCTTGCAACATCACAACTGCTGGGCACTCTGTTTTAATCCATAGCTCTTTGGCTCGCATTTTTTCCTATTATTCAGCCCATTAACATTAAAGCCCCCCAATAGACATATATTTAAATCATTAAAAATAACTTCTTGCCAACATATTTTCCCATCACCGCCCAACAAGAACTTCAATTTTCCATTTTTTCCCCCACCCAACCCATTCCCCCACCCAGGTGCTCCCCCCTGCACCTAGCCCCGTGGCCCTGTACTTCACCTTCGCCTCCCTCCCATGCTGGCCACATGGCGCTGACCCTTTTCATAAGGGCGCCAGACTCCCTTCGATCTGTTTGGCATATTTCCATATGCAAGGCCGGCGACACGAAGTGCCACTAACCCTGTTCAACACAAGCCAGCGACACGTGGTGCCACTAACCCTCTTCAGCACAAGCCAATCTCACATGTGGAACTGTGTCCTGAGTCCTGAATGGCAGTGACCCCAACTTCGTGGTAGCGACCACAGCACCAGACTCCCTTCAGTTTTACTTGTTGTTGTTTTCTTTAAACAAAATGTTTCATATGTAAACCTATACAAGACTAAGATTCCTATTTTTCCAACCGCACAGGGACAGTTCGGGCCCAAGAAGGTTGTTGGGGGTATGTTGGTAATGTGGGAAGAGGGTGCGTTGCCTGCTGATGTGGGGAGAGGCAGCGTGAAAGGGGTATCTCGCACAGAAAGAACTCCGATGTGTTTTCAGAAATGCCTCAGACAGATGCCAGCTGACGGACTGAATCGCAAAATGGTTTTTCAATGCAGTGTGAGTTATGAACCGTTTGCACCCAAATTCGCAGAGGGACAACTGCGGCCCATCCGCTCGACTCACACACACAGTACTACGAGCCGTCCGCTCCCAAAGGAACAGCACCGTAGTAGTTCGCAGAGGTACAGGCACAGTAGCGTACTAGCTCGCAAAGGTAGAGAGCTACGAGCCCACGGACTGGCTTCTAACAGCATAGCTGCGAAGTGGTGATGTTGGGCAGAGGCAGCGTGAAAGAGTTTTCTTGCAGAAACAGAGCTCCGGTATATTAAATTGCCCCCGAGACCTTTCTTTTATATTTTCACTCGATGCGAGAAAGTCCTCTTTCTGGACCAAGACCTTGCTCCCAACCAAATTTGGCGTAATTCCGTTCAGCAGTTTGACCTGTAGCCTTGTCTAAAGTTTCCTATGGAAAATCCATTGAGAAAACACATTTTCACACCCCCACATACCTGCCTGATGCAGGCGTATTCGCTGTTGGTGTGCAGGTCAGTGCTCTAGTTGCCAACATGTCACGGCCACTCCCTGAGGGCAGGTTTGCACACACACCACACCCATCTGGCACATGCGTCACAGGCCACGTGACCACGCAAATATAATGCATCGACAACGTCACATCCTGTTTTGCCGATGGTGACTGGATGGCGGACACTCTACGGGTCTGAACCATAACGAGTACATGAAGAGTTGCGCAGAAGGTTAGTCGCACGCTGAGCTGCATGGCCGTCAGGGGCCTACTACCACGTGGTGCAGACTTGACTTGCACAGGTTTAGTGCCACCCAAAGCTGATGTGGCCGACAGGGGCCTACCACCACGTGGCGCAGACTTGAGTTGCACAGGGTTAGTCGCACCCTGGGTTGTATGGCCGTCAGCAGCCTACCACCATGTGGCGCTGACTTGCATTGCACAGGGTTAGTGGCCCCAAAAGCAGATGTGGTCTCCGCCATTGATAACTCAGGACTCAGCGACATGTGTAAGCTCTGCCGGGCCGTGGAGAAGCTGATGCGCTCTCCACCATTCATGACTCAGGACTCAGCGACATCTGTACGATCTGCCGGGCCACGGAGCTTTGACAGGCACGTGGAGTGCCCACTGGTAGACACTCCGGTGGCAGCAGATAATTATTTGGTCATGGCTGCGCAGGGGTGGCAGTGTGTCTCTCTCTCTCTCTCTCTCTCTCTCTCTCTCTCACTTCCCTCTCTTCACTCTCTCTCACTTTGTTCCTTCCTTTCCTTCTATCTCTCTCCCTCCCTTCTCCCTTTCTCACTCCCTTTCTTTTCTTCCCTCTCTTTTTCTTTTTGGATTTTTTTTCCTTCTCTCTTTCTCTGTGTCTGATATGCGCATTACACATGTCCTTATTTTGTGCTTTATTTTCCAGGCTGTGTCGTTGACATTGATGGACCCGACAGGAGTCTTCCGCCTTGTTGTGTTGAGTTTTTTAAATTTCAATAAAGTTTTTGGTTGTTACTTGAGTGCTGTGTCACTGTTTCTCGTTGTTATTACTGTTATTTGGTGGTGTCCACCATGGTGTTAAATTTTGGGTCAGTTATCGAGGGAATACTGGTGATGTCTGCAGTTTGCAGCAGCTTCTGAATAGTGTGTTAGATTTATCTCAACTTTAATTGCATTAAAGTGCTGATAATGAGATGAAGAGTAGGCGTTCCCGTGCAAAAACACACAAGGTGCACCTTTGCAATCTATTCTAATTACTAAAATCCTGTATTGAATTCCACTGTGGTAATAGGTGCATGTACAGTGTACACACAAAATCAATAAAGAAAATCTCATTGCACATATATTAATTGTGAATAGTGGGTCAGGTGCTGGATCCTGACGGGATACACTGCTCAGTTCGTTTATTTTTCTGTACACAAAAAAACCACATCATAACTATCACAACAAAAGCCAAAAAGTACAATGCGAAACAAATTCCGGTGATAAGCCACGTTAGCACCAGAGATTTTACACCCGCTTTCTGCTGGTGTTAAGCAGGACGACTACCTGCAGCATGAAAACGAACACAGCCAAGAGCCACACCTGAAGACCCACAGGTGCCATAGAGTTAATGAGCATGATACACGGATACCCATGAGGGCCATAACACTCCTTGCAACAACCCCAGGACCGCCCCCCGAACTCGCATATGAGCAAGTATGTCTGTGTGGTCATTGTGCTAGAATGATAGGCACCAGCCCTGCAACATCACAGTGTACTGTCTTCTGCGGTCATTACCATGTCACCTCAGCATTGGCAGTGAGGCTGGAGATGTAGCTAGGCACGCATCCTCCTGCATGCACAAGCGGCAAAGGGAACGGGGTGTCTCACAGATGTCCGTTTGCAACAAGTGCGGTAAGAGTCTCTGTGTTCTGCTGTGGCCGCCACAAGGGCCGCAGCAGTCGATGTTGTAAAGTGGCATGCACCACCTCCAAACGGCAGTGTTACGGTGTGATTAGAATGCTGCAGGACTTGCACCAATAGGCATTACAAAGGTATGCTGTTGGAGTGCATGGAATACAACAGCGTAACACACGTGCTGGGCATCTCATCCATGATGACCAGGGTCCCAGACATCCCACAACACCCATGTCTGGCCTTTGTACACATCCTGTATGAATGCACCTGGAGAAGTTACTGTAAGGATGAAAAGTTCTTTGACTGAGCTAACTTGCGCTAACACATCTGCTCATCCGAGAAGGAACTTGCGAGTAGCCAGCACCCCCTGACAGATACGATAATATTTGCATCCGTCTCACACACTACCCACTGCCCGATGTCGTAGTTAGGGTGCGTGAAATGGCCTTCACTCATACTCCCACCACAATCCTGCCCTGCACCCATTGCACACAGACCCAGCACATTGCACCAAGCTGCGCCATTTCATCCACAAGACTAGCACACGGCAAGCCAGTACAGCTACAAGCAGAGCCACTGACGCATAGTATGGCATCCCGAACACATGGTCAACTCCATTCACGTCCACCTATACCTTGCACGTCTGGTGAATGTCCTGGGTGCACTGCCTTTGCAAGTGCTGTGGATCACTTACCAGCACCATATACAAGTTACCGTGTTCCAAACAAAACTTCCTCCTACTATGTATAAAATATTGCTGACACTACTTGGACAGGTGTGGCACAGCGCCCAGAGCACATGACTTCACAGCATAGGACACACAGTTTGGGCTCACGGTTTCATCCCCGAGTCCAGCAGCAGCTCAATTTAGCAGCATGAGACTCTAGACAATACCTCACATATTTTCCGTATCCCAGCACTTTCAGACCAGTAGGGGTCAGTAGTTCGTCCTAATAGGTATAAAAACATGCTGACATTACTTCCACAGGTGTGATGCAATAGAGAGGGCACCGAACTTCACAACATAAGACACACAGTTTGGGCTCATGCTTTAATCTCTGAGTCCCACAGCAGCTCACCTTAACAACATCAGACTCTAGGCAATACCTCACTTAATTTCCGCAGCCCAGCACTTTCAGCCCGGTAGGGATGAGTAGTTCGCTTCGCACCCCTGTATAGCATACCCTAAACACCCCACAGTGCTCCAACCCTCCTATTTCCTCCTTTTTTTGACCTTTTTTCCCCTTACTCGCTTCAACAGAATCACAAAATGGCTGCCAACACTTCCTAGTTGCAGCCGCACGCAGCCAATAAGCAGCAAGCTCGTGCTCGTAACGCCTCAGCCAATCAGATGGCAGAATTCCCAAATATCGATATCTGTAAATTTCGATATTTCTCCAAAACTACTGAATGGATTTACACCAAATAAACAAAAGCTCTGTGGTGCTTACTGGAGGTACCTGGTGGGCTAGTTGGGCCCCAGGGACCCTCAGAATTCAAGGGGAATTAATCTCCCAACTTAAAACCCGCCAGGGGGTGTGTTTGCACAGTGGTGAAGGGAGGGGGCGGGCCTGATGTGACATGCGTGTACTTATCCAATCACTCTTACACAACCCAAATTCACCATGCACTCTCCTTGCAGTACTCTAATCATCCATGTACTCATGCAATGACCCATGCACTAACTCATGTACTGCTACAATACCCTGAGCACTACTGATGCAATCCAGCCATCGCCCTGTCACTACCCATGCACTCTTCCAATCACCCAGCCAGCACCATGTACTTATCCAATCACTCTGCCAAAATCCAAGCACTTTTAAAACCACCATGCACTCTCCTTGTAGCACTCTCATCATCCAGTCACCACTCATGTACTCATGCAATGACCCAGGCACTAACTCATGGCAATTATAGAGGAGGTCATGCTAATCACAGAGGTAACCCAACGCATAGTGTTCCCTAGTGTATGTAGGTGTTTTCACTGTATTCTAAGTGTCTTGGCTCTAGGCATGGTTAGTCAGAGTCAGTTATCACCAGTACCCGTCAGTAAAAAGTTGGGGGCACAGGAGGACTATCTGCTCCTCTGTTGGTTCTTTCTGCACATCTCTTGCTTCTTCTTGCATTTTTCTTCGGCTTTCTGGACTTCTGTTGCCTCTTTCGGCATTTGTCTTGCTTCTTTCTGTGCTTTTCTTCCTCTTTCTTCACATGTCCTACCCTTGAAATTCACTGAAAAAAACATAGGTTTCAGGGACGTTATAATTAGAAATTAGCATTTAAACCTTAGAAATTCACTGAAAGAACCACAGGTTTCGGGGACGTTATAGTTAGTTGGACATTTCACTCGTACAAAACCAGAAATTTGTCTATTATAGTTAGTTCAGCTAACTATGACTTGCGCCCCCGCAATGCACTGCTGATGATGTCACATATTACCTCATTAATGACATGGTCAGTGACATCACTGATGACATCTCAAATGACATCACTGGTGACATCACTGATGTCATCAGTGATGTCATGAATGATGTCACTGACCATGTCATGAGTGATGTAATATGTGACGTCATCAGCAGTGCATTGCGGGCGTGCGAGTTATAGTCAGCTGTACTAACTGTAAGAGGGGAATTTCAATGGTTTTGTATGAGTGAAAAGTCCAGCTAACTATAACACCCCTGAAACCTATGGTTTTTTCAGTGAATTTCTAAGGTTTTTTAAATGCTAATTCCTAACTATAACGTGCCTGAAACCTATGTTATTTTCAGTGAATTTCAAAGGATTTTTAAATGCTAATTTCTAACTATGCCTACAGAGATAGGACATGTGAAGAAAGAAGAAAAAACGCACAGAGAGAAAAAAAAGAAATGCAGAAAGAAGCAACAGAAGTCCTCAAAGATGAAGAAAAGTTCAGGAAGAAGGATAACGTGCATAAAGAACAAACAAAATAGCAGAAAGAAGCCTTGTTGCAAAATCATCCTGTACCCTCTTTTTCAGACAGATACTGGTGGTAACTGAGTCTGACTAACCAGTCCTAGAGCCAGTGCTATGTTAAAAGACACTCAGAATACAGTGAAAACACCTACATACACTAGGGAACACTATGCGTTGGGGTCCCCCTGTGATTAGCATGACCTCCTCTGTAAGCCCCTAGTATATAATAGGGCAGGGGGATTAAAACTACCTCTTAAAACACGCCACAGGGCGTGTTTGCACACATCACCTCAGGCCCCGTCCCCTCCCTTCCCCACTGCGTAAACACACCCTGTAGCCATTTTTAGTTGGGAGATTAAGTTCATTTGAATCCTGAGGGTCCGTAGGGTCCAACTAGCCCACTAGGTGCCTCCAGTAAGCGCCACAGAGCTGCGTTGCAGAGAGGTGTAAAAAGGGGCATGGCCTGGACCACCTCTCTACAACGCAGCTCAGTGGTGCTTACTGGAAGCACCTGGTAGGCTAGTTAGCCCCCAGGGGCCCTCAGGATTGAAGGGGAATTATTTCCCCAACTTAAAACGCGCCATAGGGCGTGTTTGCACACATCACCTCAGGCCCCGTCCCCTCCCTTCCCCACTGTGTAAACACGCCCTGTGGCTATTTTAAGTTGGGAGATTAAGTCCCCTTGAATCCTGAGGGTCCCTAGGGGAAAAATAGCCCACTAGGTACGTCCAGTAGGCACCATTGCAGAGAGGTGTAAAAAGAGGCATGGCCTGCACCACCTCTCTGCAACGCAGAGCAGTGGCGCTTACTGGAAGCACCTGGTGGGCAAGTTGGCCCCCAGGGTCCCTCAGGATTGAAAGGGAATTATTTCCCCAACTTAAAACGTGCCACAGGGCGTGTTTGCACACTTCACCTCAGGCCCCGTCCCCTCCCTTCACCAATGTGTAAACGTGCCCTGTGGCCGTTCGAAGTTGAAAGATTAAGTCCCCTTGAATCCTAAGGGTCCCTAGGGTCAAACTAGCCCACTAGGTGCCTACAGTAAGTGCCACAGAGCTGCGTTGCAGAGAGGTGTAAAAAGGGGCGTGGCCTCAGAACACCTGTCTGCAAATCAGCTCCCTGGCGCATACTGGAGATACATATTGGGCTATTTGGCCCTCGGGGACCCTCAGTATTGAAGGGGAAGTAATTCCCCAACTTACAACTGGCCAGGGGGCGCGTTTGCAGAGTGCTGCAAGGAGGGGACGTGGCCTCCGGCGTGATGCCGTTCTTTTATTTTTTTAAGGAGAGGCTGTGTGGCCCCCCTTTTATGAAATAGAAGAGGATTTGAGAAGTCAAAATGTGCCCTAATTTTTCTTTCTGCAGCACTAATCATAATTTCTAGGGCAAAATGAACCCCCTCATTTTGTTCCTTTGCAAATTAAATGTTTTAAGTGTTACCACTTTATTCCAATCAAGATGGCTTCAGGTGTGCCATACTTTTGTCATAAGTAAGACTGTTAGCACTCTAGGTGTTCGTTAGAACACTCTGGGACATTCTGTCATGGGGCTTTACTTGGGCTACATCTGGGTGATATTTGTGCAACATTTGGGCTCTTTTGTCTCTGGTGGCCATCTTGGGAGACTTATTTGTTATGAAGTTTCCTAATTTCCTCATTTACTACAGTCTCCTAAGTTGGAAATACTTTCAGTTTTTTACTTTGATTCCATCAAGAAGGCATTCAGATGTGTCACACATTTGCCATAAATTCAGAATGTTAGCACTCTAGTTGCTCATTAGATCACTGTAGTAAAGCTACTGCTCACCAGGGCAGTCTGCTGCTGGTATTGAAAGTGCATGTTTCAGTCTGCATGTCAGAATTTTTTAATGAAATAGAAGAGGATTTGAGAAGTCACTCAAAATGTGCCCTAATGTTTCTTTCTGCCGCACTAATCATACTTTCTATAGCTAAATGAACCCCCTCATTGTGTTCCTTTTTAAATTAAATGTTTTAAGAGTTACCACTTTATTCCAATCAAGATGGCTTCAGGTGTGCACTATGTTTGTCATAAGTAAGACTGTTAGTGCTCTAGTTGTTCTTTAGAACACTCTGGGAAGCTGCAGTAGAACTCAAAGGAATCAACTGACAGTCTCTGCCTTTGTTGGATGTACATGTTTTACTGAGAATATCAGACTTCATTCTCACAAGACTGAGAAAGATAATGTGAATTTACAGAAAATATGCTCTCAGTTTAGCTTATAGATCACCTTCCACACCTCTGTGGGTAAAAGCATGAGAAAATAGATGTCTCTCAAACATGATTCATGATATCACAGCAGAAGGCTTTTTCACATGGTAAAATCACCTTAGAACACACCACAATTCCTAAAATGAGTATGGTACCATCAACAAATGATTTATAATGTAACTAAAGTCTTAAAACCTTCTATTAACTGCAATGCTTTTTAATGAGGTGCTATCATGTATATTGGTCCCAAGATGGCTGCCAACACTTCTTGGATGAAGGACTGACAGTCAATCAGATCTCACGATGAGATGTGTGGTTAGGCTCCGCCCAGATATAAATGTGATTGTGATTTTGATTTTCTCAAGAACTAATGAACGGATTTACACCATTTAAGCAAAAGGCACGACTCTGAACCAAGGTCTACCTTTCTGCCAAATCTGGTGTAATTCCGTTCAGCAGTTCGGGCTGTAGCTGCGGCTAAAGGTCCTATGGGAAATTGCATGCGGAAAACACGTTTTGGGACCCCCCTTTTTTCTCAGCCCCCACTACACGAATCATCCAGAGACTTTCAGGATAGGAGCGGACCGGAGCTGGCCAAATGTTTCGATAAATTTAAATGTCGTGAAGATTTGTCAACGGGCACCAAAGTTATTCCAAATAGAATGTTGTGGATTTCTTGTGGAAAATAGGTCCTAACTATAACTACCTACTGGCGACCGCCTGTAGGTAATATATATATTTTCACTGAGAAAACCATAGGTTTCAGGCCTGATATAGTTAGGAATTAGCATTTTAAAAACCTCAGAAATCCACTGACAAATCAATAGGTTTTAGGGGCGTTAAAGTTAGCTGGACATTTCACTCAAACAAAACCATTGAAATTCCTCTGATATAGTTAGTTGTACTAACTACATCTCACGCACCAGCAATCCACTGCTGATGATGTCACATATTACATCATTCATGACACGGTCAGTGACATCACTGATGACATCTCATGGGCCACCTCTATGCAAAGCAGCTCTGTGGCGTTTACTGGAGGTACCTGGTGGGCTAGTTGGCCCACAGGGACCCTCAGGATTCAAGGGGGCTTAATGCCCCAACCTACAATGTGCTAGGAGGTGTGTTTGCACAGTGGTGCAGGGAGGGGGTGGGGCCTGATATAAGAAGTTAGCAATCCTTCTGTGTGGGACTTACTGATGGCAATAAAAAGGGGAGTTAGCCTCCAAGGTTGACTTTGGGGGCTAACTACTCCTCCTGTTACCTTCAGTAAATCCCACACAGTGGGATTGCTAAGAGGTGTTTGAAGGCCTTGCTAAGCTTTCTCCACCACTCTGCAAACGTGACTACTATGTTATAGTTAGTAATTAGCATTTAAAAAACCTTTGAAATTCACTGAAAAAACATAGGTTTCAGGGACGTTTTAGTTAGAAATTAGCATATAAAAACCATTGAAATTCACTGAAAAAAACGTAGGTTTCAGGCACGTTATAGTTAGAAATTTGTATTTAAAAAACCTTGGAAATTCACTGAAAAAAACATAGTTTTTAGGGACGTAATAGTTAGTGGAACATTTCTCTCCTACAAAACCATAGAAATTCCCTTGTTATAGTTAGTTCAGCTAACTATAACTCATGCACCCGCAATGCACTGCTGATGACGTCACATATTACATCTTTCATGACATGGTCAGTGACATCACTGATGACATCATTGATGACATCTCAAATGACATCACCAATGACATCAATGATGACATCATCCACGTGAACATCTGAGGCACCTCCTCACACTCTAATATAACCATTGATACACCCACTGTAAAATACAGACTACCATTTTCGATACCATCAACACACCAATGCCAGTTACTACATACGCACGCACTGATTCCTAGGTCTACACACACATCCACTCATTCACCCATACAATCACTCTCACATGCAGTCTCTCATCAATATAGCACTATCATAAGCACTCATACACCTATAGAGACACTCACACACCACCATTCATCCAGAGTTACTCACACACCTATTAAGTCATACAAATAATCAATCACACTTCCATATTATGACCTACACAGTTATACACACACCACAGCACTTATTCAAACAGAAACAAATGCATACTTACTCTCTTATAAAATCACTGATACAATACACACTCATCCATACAGCCACTCTCACAATCACTGACTCTCACGTATAGTAATTTATATAATTCAACTCTCACATACACTGCCTTTTACATATGTAGTTACTTGGACATGTACCATTTAGACATCCATTCACTCACCAACACACCCATACACACACTCACCCACCCATACAGCTGTTCCCGCATGCACTCTTGAACCCATACACACAGTGAATCAACCACTCAAACATATATGCACAGAGTCACACACCACCCACCCCCCCACACACACACACTCAGGCACCCATACAAATACTCAGGCAACCAATTGATAACCCATATAGACACTCATGTAGCTACTGACCAACCCATGCAGCAGCTTATATAACAACAGACAGACTGATACAGACATTCACACAGTTTAGTCACTAACCCATGCATTCAGTAAGACACATGTAATCACCCACTTAAGCAGTCTGTAACGCACCTACTAAATCCTCCATCCAGACACGTATACACCCACTCATTCTTTAATACACCTTGGCATAAATATAATACATATTTTAACTTTAAAGAAAAATCCAGTCACTGGATGATGTCATCAGTGAAGTCATTTGAGATGTCATCAGTGATGTCATCAGTGACCATATCATGAGTGATGTAATATGTGACATCATCAGCAGTGCATTGCGGGGCGTGAGTTATAGTTAGCTGAACTAACTATAACAGGGGAATTTCAATGGTTTTGTACGAGGGAAATGTACAGCTAACTATAACGCCCCTGAAACCTATGTTTTTTCTGTGAATTTCTATGGTTTTTTAAATGCTAATTCCTAACTATAAGGTGCCTGAAACCTATGGTTTTCTCAATGAATTTCAAAGGTTTTTTAAATGCTAATTCCTACCTATAACTTATCTCTAACCTATGGTTTTTTACTGAATTTCATAGGATTTCTAAATCTTTATTTTTCAGTGTATCAATTGATTTATTTATGTTTTTTATACTGTTTTTTGCCATTTTTTAAAGATTTTTTTACATTTTTTTAAAAATTAATAAATATTACAAGTTTTTAATGACATTTCCACGCAGCCCCACTCCCTCAACAAATAAAGCCCCGGGGGTAGCGGTCCCTGGGCCCCCATTAAATTTTATGTTTTTTGCCCCCGGGATTTGGCCCCCCGGGGGCTAATTTTTACGGCCAGATCCGAGCACCCAATGCGCATTTTGCCATTTTTTCAAATAAAAAAAAGGGTTCCTGGGAGTCCTGCTGGAACCCCCTAAGTAGGTCTAGAGGGTCAGAGTATTTCTACCCTGCCCCCTTTATATGTTTTACACACTTATTCCACAGACTTCTTCAGCCTCGCTTCTACCGAGGCACAAAATGGCTGCCAACAGTTCCTGGTTTTGAATGTTGACAACCACTTGACAGCCAATTAGCATTCAGCGCGTGATCGGGAGGGTGCGAGCAGTGTGCGCAGAGGGTGCGCTCAAGGTGCGCATAGGGTGCGCGGATCTTCAGAGGCCATAGATATATATGTACTTTTAACTGTAATTTTCTCAGGAACTACTCAACAGATTAACACCATTTAAGCAAAAGGGATGATTCTGAACTGAGGACTACCTCTTTGCCAAATTTGGTGTAATTCCATTCAGCAGTTCGGGCTGTAGATGCGGCTAAAGGTCCTATGAGAAAATGCATGGGGAAAATGCTTTTTGGGACCCCCTTTTTTCTCGCCCCCACTTGACGAATCACCCCAAGACTTTCAGGATACGAGCGGACCAGAGCTGGCCAAAAGTTTGGAAAATTTCACGAAGATTCGTCAACCGGCGCCAGACTTATTGGGAATAGAATGTTGCGGATTTCCTATGGAAAATAGGTCCTAACTATAACTACCTACTGGCGACCGCCAGAAGATAATATATATATATATATATATGTGTATATATATACATATTCACTGAAAAAACAAAGGTTTTTTTCAGTGACGTTAAAGTTATGAAATATATAGATGTATGTATGTGTGTATATATAAAATTAGAAAAAACCTTGGAAAATCACTAAAAAATCCAAAGGTTACAGTGTTATTACAGTTAGACTCAGATGCCACTCGTCCAAAACCATAGCAATTCAGCAGCTATAAATGATGCCCCTACAGGAAAAGCATTTTTTTACCTGCCTATATCTTTGTCACCATTTGACAAATCTTCACAATTGTTTTTTTAAACATGGGCCGGTGATTCTCATTGCACATGGAACGTTTTGTGTTGATCAGTCAAGCAGGGGCTGAGAAAAAGGGAGGGTCAAAAAAAGAGTGTTTCCCATGTTAATTCCAATAGGAGATTTGAACACAACTACAGCCTAAACAGCTGGACGGAATTAAACCAAATTTGGCAGAAACATAGATTTGGTTATGCAGATAATAATTTCTCTTTTTTTATTTAATTCCATTCAATAGTTGTTGAGAAATTTAAGGAAACTCACATTTGTTCATCTGTTATCGCAGCAAATTCACGAACGATGAACTTGTGCAGGGAAATACAGAACTCTGATTGGCTACCAACTCCTCAACCAGGAAGTGTTGGCAGCAATTTTGGTTATCGGCTTGGGCCAAGTCCCCAAACAAATGTGAAAAAAGGAAAAGGAATTAGGGTAGGAATACCCTGACCTGCATGTCTTGGTCTTGGGGTCCCTGAAGAGCAAAAAAGCATTCTGCAAATTTGCATAATACACAGCCATTTTATTTTAAAAAGCATGAGCTTCTGCACTTGTTTTGAATAGAACCCCCGGGTGGGCCAGTTCCTGGGGTATTTATTTTTTTAAAGGAGGGGGGCGCATGGGCCTCACTACTTAGGCTCTTGGAGCCACGGGGACCACCACTTCGCTGGGCCTACCAAAACATAGATGGCGGGTCTAGAGAGGGCTCCATGTGGCTCCTCTGACCCATTAAAAATATATAAATGTTCATGCCAGGCCCTGAGGGAGGGGGTCCCCAGGGTCAAAATCATTTGTCCCTCATTTGTTTAAGGCCAGGGCATGGTGGACGGGGTCCCTGGGGGTAGGCCTGGGCAGTAAATTCCGTTCTGTTCGCGGAATTTGCGGAATTTGGGTAATTTTGCATTCCGTGGAGAATGCGGAATTGCCCAAAATTCTGCATTCCGCGGCTTCGCGGAATTTTTTGCTTGTTCGCGTTCTCAAAATGCGTGTTCGCAAGATATTTCTCCCCGAGCACGCAAACGGTGATCGCAAACAGGAAACAAGCATAGCGAACAAGCAATCCCGCGTGTTCGCAAAATTTCTGCATGTTCGCGGAGATTTTTTACCGTTTCGCGGAGCTTTGCGTAACATAACTACGCAAATTCCGCCCACCCCTACCTTGGGGCCAAAATTATCCAGGGGATGGGGGCTGTGCCCCTTCCTTTAAAAGTATAACATTTTAAGGCCGGGCCTAAGGGATGGGCTCCTGGGACTGAAATCGGCCAGGGGAGGTGCCCGCCCAGCCCCGCTCCGCATTAAAAATATATATATTTGAAAGCCAGCCCCAGGCGATGTGGTCCCCTGGGTCAAAATCAGCCCGCGGAGGGGGCTGTGCGTGCCCCCTCCCCCACTGTGTTGTGGCTAGGGAATGAGGTCTCTGGTGCCAAAAGTAGCCTGAGTATGGAGGGCAACACAGCTCCCTACCCCCAGTATTGTGGCTGGGCCCCGGGTGAAGCCTCCACTCATAGATTTACTGAGAGACTCATGCTCATACTCACACACCCACTCAGAAACTCATGCACCCACTGAAAGTACCATCGAGAAACTCACACATCTACTCAGATACTCACACCCCCTCATAGACCCACTCAGAGACTCACACACCCACTCATAGACCCACTTAGAGACTCATGCGCTCACTCACAGACCCACTCAGTGACTCATTCACCTACTCACAGTCCCACCCAGACACTCATGCAGCTACTGAAAGTACTATCCAGAAACTCACACATCTACTCAGACACTCACACCCCCCTCATAGACCCACTCAGAGACTCATGCACCCACTCACATACCCACTCAGGGACTCACACACCCACTCACAGACCCACTCAGAGACTCATGCACTCACTCACAGACCCGTTCAGGGACTCATGCCCCTACTCACAGTCCCACCCAGACACTCATGCAGCCACTGACAGACTCACTCACCCACTCACCAACACACTCAAAAATGTATGCACCCAATCAGAGACTAATGCAGACACTCACAGACCCACTCAGACTCTCATGTACTAATTTACAGACTGATACACTCCCATGCAGGCATTGTCAAACCCACTCAGACACTCTCACAGCTACTCACAGACCCAATGAGACACTCACTCAGACACACATGCACCCACTGAGACACTCACACACCCACTCACAGACCCAATGAAACACTCATGCACCCACTCAGACACTCACACACCCACTCACAGACCCACTGAGACACTCATGCATTCACTCACACACTCACTATCAAAAGATACAGGTTACAGTTATGAAATGAAATTTAAAAAAGCTTAGCAATTCACTTAAAAAATCAAAGTCTGCAGAAACATTATAGTTAGGAAACAACATTAAAAAAAACGTAGAAATTCACTGAAAAAACAAAGATTACAGGTATGTTATAGCTAGGAAATAGAATAAGAAAACCTTAGAAATTCACTGAAAAAAACAAAGGTTACAGGGATGTTATAGTGAGGCTCAGATTTTACCCATACAAAACAAGTGAAATTCAGAGCTAACTATCACCCACACCCCATACAATGCACTGCTTATGACCTAACATATTACATCACTCAGGACATGTTCAGTGACCTCACTGATGACTAGATCCGGTGACTGTTTTAAAAAGTTTCTGAGTGTTAAATATATTTATACACAAAGGTGTATTGGTGAATCGGTGGGTGTAGCAGTGCCTGTATGGATGATTCAGTGGGTGAGTGACTGACTGTGTATGTGCATGATTAGGTGTCTCAGTGAATGTATGGGTGAGTGTGTGGGTGAGGGGCTGTATGGAAGAGTGAGTGTGTGTATGGCTGTGTGGGTAAGTAAGTGGATGTGTCAGTGTTATATGGGTGAATAACTGGTTTGTGAATGAAGCATAGGTGAGTGATGGGATATATGAGAGTCTGTATGGGTAAAAGAGTGAATGTGAGACCGGCTGTATGGGTGAGTGTGTGCTTGTGACAGTAACTGTATAGGTGAGTGAGTACTTGTTAGCATCTATATGAGTAGGTATATGTGTATCTGTATGGGTGAGTAAGGGGCTTGGTGATTGACTGCATGGGTGTGTGACTAGGTATGTGAGTAGCTTAGGGATGACTGGCTCAGTGTGTGAGTGGCTGTGTGGGTGTGTTCGTCGATATCTCAGTGGCTGTATTAGTGACTGAGTAGGTGTATGAGTAACTCTATGGGTGAATGAGTGGGTGTGTGTTTAGATCTATGAATCACTGAGTGGGTATGTAAGTATTAGTATGGGTCTGTGAATAGGTTTTTGATTGATTGTGTTGGAATGGGAGTGGTGTATGAAATGTTTTATGGGGATGAGAGTGGGTGCATCAGTGATTCTGTGGATGATGTCATCAGTGATGTCATTTGAGATGTCATCAGTGATGTCACTGACGATGTCGTGAGTGATGTGAGGTCATAAGCAGTGAATTGATGGAGGGCGTGAGTTATATTTAGATCAGCTAACTATAACTGCTGAATTTCACTGGTTTTATACGAGTGAAACCTGAGCCTAACTATAATGTCCTTGTAAGCTTTGCTTTTTTCAGTGAATTTCTATTTTATTAAGTAGTAATGGCATTTACAGAGTGGTGGGAACAGGGGTTGGTGCCTCTGACCAGCTCTCAGGAATCCAGTTTGTAGTACTTACAAAAAGTACTAGGAGGGCTTCTTAGCTCCCAAGGTCCCTCAGCATCCAAGAGGACTTCATTCCTCAAATAGTAGTGCACCAGGAAGCATATTTGCACTGTGGTAGAGCAAGGGGGCGGGCCACGAAGAGCACTCAGTTATCCTGTAGTGTGAGACTTACTGAAGGTAACAGGGTAGGTAGTTGGCCACAAGGACATCCTTGGGGCCAACAACTCCTCCAGTAAGTCCCACACAGCGTGATTGCTTAGAGGTCTTCAGAGGCCATGCTCCCTTACTCCACCACTCTGCAAACATGCCTCCTGGCACACTGATCGCTGGGGGATGAAGTCATATTGGCTCCAGAGGGTCCTGAGGGACCAATACGCCCTCCTGTTACCTCCAGTAAGGTCCACATAGCGGGATTTCTGAGAGGTCTTCAGATGTCATGCCCCCTTTGTCCACCAATATGCACACATGCCTCTTGGTGCACTGCTGGCTGGGGGATGAAGTACCCTTGGTTCCAGAGGATACCTGTGGCAACAAGATCTCCTGTTACCTCCATAAAAGGCCCACACAGTGAGATTGCTGAGATGCCAGGCCCCCTTTCTCGACCACTCTGCAAACGTGCCTCCTGGCATAGCACTGGTGTGGGGGATGAAGTCCCCTTGGCTCTTGAGGGTCCTTGTGGGCCATCTACCCATCCTGTTAACTTCAGTAAGTCCCACAAAGCTGGATTGCGAAGAGGATGTTGGAAGCTACCCCTTTCTCCACCAGTCTGCAAATGCACCTTCTGGCACACTACTGGTTGGGGGAAGAATTCCACTTTAGTCCTGAGACCCTCAGGAGGCAAGGGGACCTCATCCCCCCACCAGCAGTGCACTAAGGAGGAGTGTTTGCAGAGTGGTGGAGAAAGGGGTCGTGGCCTCCGATCACCTCTCAGCAATCCATTGTGTGTGACTTACTTGAGATAACAGGAGGTCTTGTACGCCCCTAAGGACCCTAAGCAGCCATGGGTACTTCATACCCTAACCAGCAGGCTGCAGGAGGTGTGATTGCCTAGTACTGCAGAAAAGGGGCAAACCTCCAGGATTAGGCTGGTAGCATTTTAATTTTTTAAAGCATAAAGGAAGGGAGACCCTTCCCTGGGCCAAAATTGGCCTCCGGGTAACCCATTCCCCGGGCCAGGCATATTTAGAATGGGGTGTGCGCGACCCTCCTGATTACACGGGGGACCTCATCCCCCGGGTTCCAGTGATTTTTCTCATAAATGTATTATTATTTTTGTAATCAAAGTGAGGGGGAGCTGTGAGGCCACCCTATTCTGAGCCTATTGTGACCCCAGAGACCACATCACCTGGGGCCTAGAATCTACTGTGGTTGGCCTGGTCCCACACAGGGTACTCACTTGTCTCTGTTGGGGGTCCACGGATGGAGCCTTAAGGCACCCGCGGTACCGCCTGTAAGTCCTATGTAGCGGAATTCTTGACTGCTGGTCGGCGGTCTAGCACCCTTTCTCCACCACTTTGTAAATGTGACTACTACTTAAAGAAGCATCTTTCTGCATCTCTGACTTAGAGGTAGTTTTATCCCCCTGCCCAATTATGTACTAGGTCCTTACAGGGGAGGTCATGCCAATCACAGCGGTATCCCAACGCATAGTGTTCCCTGGTGTATGTAGGTGTTTTCACTGTATTCTAAGTGTCTTTTAGTATAGCACTGGCTCTAGGCCTGGTTAGTCAGAGTCAGTTACCACCAGTACCCATCAGCAAAAAGTTGGGGGCACAGGATGACTTAGCAACAAGGCGTCTTTCTGCTCCTCTTTTGGTTCTTTGTGCATATCTCTTGCTTCTTTCTGCACCTTTCTTCCTCTTTTTGCACATGTCCTACCTCGGTAGGCATAGTTAGAAATTAGCATTTTAAAAACCATTCACTGAAAAAACCATAGGTTTCAGGAACGTTATAGTCAGAAATTCACATGTAAAAAACTTTTGAAATTAACTGAAAAAAACATAGGTTTCAAAGACGTTATAGTTAGAAATTCCCATTTAAAAAACCTTTGAAATTCACTGAAAAAACTACAGGTTTCAGGGACGTTATAGTTAGTTGGACATTTCACTCATACAAAACCAGTGAAATTCGGCCGCTATATTTAGTTCAGCTAATTATAACTTGCACCCTCGCAATGCACTGCTGATGACGTCACAGATTACATCACTCATGACATGGTCAGTGACATCACTGATGACATCTCAAATGACATCACTAATGACATCACTGATTACATCATCAACATGATAATCTGATGCATCTTCTCACACCCTAATATAAACGTTGATACACCCACTCAAAATTACAAACTGCCTGTCTCAAAACCATAGACACTCTAACACCAACAACTACATACCCACTCACTGTCTCTTAGGTCTACACACACATCCACTCACTCACCCATAGAGTCACTCATACTTCCAGTCACTCATCAGTACAGGACTATCATATGCACTCATACACCTATATAGACACTCACACACCACCACTCAGCCATAGAGTTACTCACACACCTTATCAGTCATGCAAAGAATTAATCACACTCCCATGTATTCACCTATACAGTTATACACACACCACCTCACTTATTCATACAGATACTAACACATACGTATTCTCTTATACAATCACTTATACAATGCTCACACTCATCCATAGAGCCACTCTCACAATCACTCACTCTCACATATAGTCATGTATATACTCCAACACACACATATACTGTCTTTCACATATGTAGGTACTCACACATGTACCACTGAGACATCCATTCACTCACCAACACATCCATACACACGCTCCCCCACCCATACAGCCCTTCACAGATGCACTCTTGAATCCATACACCCAGTGAATCAACCACTCACACATCTATGCACAGTCACCCACCCTCCACCCACGCACACAGACACTCAGGCACCCATAGAGATACTCAGACAACCACTCAATAACCCATATAGACAGTCATGTAGCTACTCACCAACCCATACAGCCACTAATACACCAACTGACAGACTGATGCAGATATTTACACAGTTTACTCACTAACCCATGCATTCAGTAAGACACATTTAGTCACTCACTTATAGTCAGTCACGCACCTCCTAAATCACCATTCAGACACTTATACACCCACTTATTCTTCAATACACCTTAGCATATATCTATGATGATGTGATTTGAGATGTCATGAGTGATGTCATCATTGATGTCCTTGACCATGTCATGAGTGATGTAATATGTGACTTCATCAGCAGTGCATTGCGGGGCCGCGAGTTATAGTTATCTCTACTAACTATAACAGCTGAATTTCTCTGGTTTGGTATGAGTGAAATGTCCATCTAACTATAATGTCCCTGAAACCTACAGTTTTTTCAGTGAATTTCAAAGATTTTTTAAATGTTAATTTCTAACTATAACGACCCTAAAACCTATGTTTTTTTCAGTAAATATATATATATATATATATATATAATCACTTTCTCCTCGTGTGAGTGTTCCCCACCGCACGTTCTTTTTAAAATATGCTCTATCCGGTTGAGCACATACTGTGTGTAGAAGTCAATAGCAGACTCCCAAAACAAGGGCTTTTATTATTGATAAACATAGATAGTGCACGTTTACAAAGCGCACACCGTGGATGGAAGTGTCTTTTGGCGCTAAATAATATGGAGTTCGGATAGTTGGATTTTTTTCTCACTCATGTTCACAGCCTCAGAAGTAGGCAGAGTCAGAGAACCAGTGGCCGGATTGTGATACATAATGTAGGGTCTGTGCGGACATCGGTCGAGCCGCTGCCCATACCTACAACTGCTGAGTAAGGGGGTTTGAACCCACCGAGCTACCTTGCCCTGACCTTGCCTTGCTCGCCACCACCCTCAGAGCAGAAAAGTACAGAGTTTAAAGAACTGTATTATTTCCTGATTTAAAACGTATCAATTTAAATGTGCCTCGAGGCGCTCAGCATCTAGGATAAAACCTGCAGTGTTATATATACATTACACACTGCTAGGAAATGCTGCTTTATTTAAACAAGACCACGTGATTTCATTTTCGACTTCACAACAAATAAGGCAAAGAAAAAAATAGATTTATTTGTTATCATTCATCAGGGCATCAGAGTTACAAGCAAGATGAGCCAGTCCATCTTTAATAACATCTGTGCTGTATAAACCCCTCTCTGAACGGGGTGCGTCAAAGAGTTTTACCGGATTCCAGGCAACAAGTGTCGGAATATTCCTGCCCGTTCACGCACCAGGTGTTAGTGGGGAGTGTTTACCGGAAGGTGCCGTAACGTCACTTCCTCTGTCATCATCACACCACACCTTAGTTTATGTATCAGTTCTGAGAGATATTATGGCCACAGTTATATTGCAGTAAAATACGGCTAACAATCTCATAATCTTTAAATATAAAAATGTATAAGAATGATAATAAAAATGATCATAATCCATAAACATTGAAATTAACACCAACCATACAATATGAATAGGAACTTTGAAACGGACAATACAAATAATAAATAAAAGTTTTATGTAATCATAATAAATGCAAATATCAAGGTTTGTATTAATACCATTAAAATATAATAATAATAGTAATACTATTACTACTACTAATAATAATAATAAAAATACTTCTGAGCGGCCCCTTTCCAAAACCAGCTGTTCAGTGTCACGTGCCTTCGCTGCCCTATAGCAAGTGCTTTTACCCAAAGTAACCCAACATATTTTTGCCAAATGGATGCATGAACCGTCTGAGCTGTCATCAGTTCACAGGTGGGGGTTGTCTGCAGCAGTTCTGTGCACGGCACTGTTCTACGGATGCTGTTGAATGCCTCCCTGTGGCTGCGGTGTGGTGTGTATACGGCAGGTTTCTGTGCGTGCACTGTAGTGTGTGTGAGATACAGGCATGTGGGTGCAGTGGGATGTCTGTGGCTGCCTATGTTTACTGGATGCAGAGAGACTCGGGTCAGACAGAGCTCTGTGTGCACTGCATGTTGCAGGCAAGCAGAATTTTGTGAGTGCAGTGTGGTATGTATGCAGCAGTTTATTGTGGGTACAGTGTGGAATGTATGCGGCAGATTACTGTGTGTGCAGTGTGGAATGTATGCAGCAGATTACTGTGTGTGCAGTGTGGAATGTATGCAGCAGATTACTGTGGGAGCAGTGTAGTATGTGTGCGGTAGATTACTGTGAGTTCATTGTGGTATGTGCATGGCTAATTTCTGTGGGTGCGGTGTGGTATGTGTGGGTTCAGAGTGGTATGCATGCTGCCAGTTACTGTGAGTGCAGTGTGGTGTGAATGCGGCAGATACTGTGGGTGCAGTGTGGATTTTGAATAGGTAGCAGTTCAGTGGGGGCAGTTTGATGTGTATGAAATGGAGATTTTTGTGAGTGCATTGTGGCATGTGTTTTTCAACTTTCCGTGGGTGTGCTCTGGTGTCTGTGTGTGGCATGATTGTGAGTGCAGCGTGGTGTACGTTTGCCAAATTTTTGTTGATAACGCCTGTGATGTGTTATGGCAGAATTCTTTAGTTGCAGTCAAAAGTGTGTTTTTTTGGCATATTAAAGCTGTGTGGCATTTGTGAGAAAGAAGTCTGTGTGCACACGGCGGTGTGTCAATGCACAGTTCGGTGGGTGCTACGTAGTTTCTTTGGTGCTCAGTTTGTGGGTGGAGTGTGAATGGGGTACAGTCCCGGGATAATTCTGTGGGTGTCATGGCATGTTTGGGACATAGTTCGATATATGGGCGTGTGATGGGTTGGGTTCTGTATTTGCAGTGTACAATGTGGGGGCACAGTTCTGTATGTCAATGTGTTTGTATTGTGCTCAGTTCTGTGGGCTCAGTGTCGTTTATGTGGGGGCACACATTGGCAGATGATTTGTGACACCGTTGGATGTGGTTGTTTGTGCAGTGCCAAAGTCTGTGTTATTTGTGGACAGTGTGTACAGTTCTGTGTGTGCTCTACGGATGCATTGTGGTTTGTCTGGTGCAGAGTTTGGTCGGGGTGCTGTGTTGATGTAGCGTGGCTTGTGTGGTGCTCAGTTCTTTAAGTACTGTGTGTTGTGCATGATTGTGGATGCTGTGTGCTGTGCATGAACACAGCTCTGCGGGTGTCTGTGGATGCAGTCTGGGTTTTGAGATGCACACGGGATACGATTTGGTGTGCGGGTTTATGGATGGTGTTTGATAGCACATTTCTGTGGGTTCTTTGTGGATGCAGTGTGGATTCTTTGATGCGCAATACTTTCTGTGCTGTGTTAATGTAGTGTACTGCCCCGCTCTGTGGATGCACTGTGGTTTGTCTGGTGCACAGTTCTGTTGGCGATGTGTGACAGTGTGGCTTGTATGAAGCACAGTTCTGTGGGTGCGATGTGGTGTGCAGGTAGGTAGGTTTGTGAATGGCGTGTACTGTGTGTAAGCCAGGAGCGACCTGTGCAGGTAAGAGCGGTGGGCGCTAGGGTCGGGTGAGGGTTGGGATTTTGAAAGACGATGAGGGAAAATTAATTATTTATTTCATTTCCCCTTGTGGTCGTCTGTCGATTCACCCCAACTCTTACCTGCAGGGGCCGCTCCTGGTGTAAGCACAGTTCTGTGGGTGCTCGGTGGGTGCAGTCTGGTTTCTCTGGTGAAGAGCACCGTGGGCGCTGTGTGGTTTGTGTGGCACCCTGTTCAGTGTGTGGGTGGCTGCACAGGTCAGTGGCCCCTGTGCTTCTTAAAGGGCTAGAGCAGGGTTCCTGGACTAGACCTGCCATGCCCGCTGTGCACCACAGCTGTGAGTTTCTCCGACCCCCTCATCCCGCTCGGGGCACAGCCACACTCACCGTGTTTATTTCTCACACTTTTCCCAGAGGAGGTAGCACACCGAAGGCCGGTGTCATTATTAAAGGTGCTTGGACAGATTCATGAGTATTTTGTTGTGAATTGCTTATGTCGGACCGCTGAATCTCTGCTGAATGACTACTCAAGATCAGCAGTAAACCGGCAGCACTACAGTAGAAAGCCATGGGAAAATGTTAGCAACCTTGGCTTGCGGACCTTTGAAATAAACTACAACAATAAATACTGCTTCTTCTAAGATGGGCGGGAGAACAGCATGGGGTGTTTCAGCTGCTTTTATGTTTTTACAGACATTTAATCAAAACTCCCACCCGCCGGTGGTTTGACCAGGGCACTATCAGCAGCCCTGTTCAACATTTTCGAGATAACGTATTTACTGTATCGATAGGTGAAAGATTGTTGCCCATAGTGGCAGATTACCGGCAGCAACACGCGCCTATCATCCTGTCAATCAACGTAGCTTCCTAGCCGCATGCCAGGGAGGGTGACCCTCACCCCAATGACCTCTCCCCCAAAACACACGCACAGTGGGAGGGGGTGACCTGTCGCGCTCTCCACAGGGTGCGCACCCTCTATTTGAGATACTGGAACACGGACATTATTTACACACTGAAAGCACACCTGAAGCACACACAGGTGCGAACACACATGTGTGCAAAAAGCACACACTTATACACAGGTATGAACGTACTTACTCAGACAGACAGCCACGCACACCTATGCAGGTAGATGTACACACTGTCATGGGAAGAGCAGAGGTATTTTCAGACCCCTACAACCACCTTTCATTTCTTTCGCAACCAGCCCCTCCCAGGCTTCGGCACTGGGGGCCGTTTGCTTGCCGAGGGTGTGTCATTTTTGGGATGGGGGCCTCTTGGAGTGCTCGATCGCCCCCTGGACAGCGCTCATGAGTGTTGCTCCCTGTGCCCCCCACACACCCACACCTCCAGAGCACAAGCTCCAGTCCCCAATAGGGAAGATGAGTGTCCATGTCCTGTTTTTGGGGGGCTCTGATCCAGAGGGGTGGGCAGCCTGTGCCCACCAGGCACCAGTCTGCTTCTGGGCCCCCATTTATCCCTACCGAGCCCCACCCATGAGAGGGCCCCCTGTGAAAATTGTTAATTTTTAACCAATCACTTGCAATTTGTCTAAGTGGCCGGGACGGGACACCATCAGCCTGCTGGCTGAGGTCACAGCAGTGGAGATGAGCAAATTGTGTTCCCTCGCAGACCCACGGATCCAAGTGAGGGTCTGCACGGGAGGAGGGGGGGTGACATGATGGAAATATAAGCAGCTCTGACAGGTCCCAAACGGCCTGGTGCCAGCACATGGGTCTGCTGGCTAAGAATAGAGGCTGGTGAGCACGGATGGGCAAAGATCAGAGCCCGCTTCCTCTCTGCAGGACACAAGCCAGCGCAGTGGGCCGCTAGGCGCTGTGTTAGCAGCTAATTGGAAGTCACTGGCTCAGGAGAAAGGAATGCACTGTCCATCCGCAGCAAACACACTTAGCACTTTCACTCCCAGGGCAGAGCAGGGTCACAAGCAATATCGGCTGTCTGGGCCGTGTGTATATATAGGCGCATGGCAACAGTAAGCTGGTTCCTTTCGTAACTAAGCGCTATAGCACCTCGAAGTATTGCAAGATATCAATCTGATCTTTATAAACTACCTCAATGAATACGTGTATGTATAACAAATACATTCACCCACTCTGCCCCTCGCTCTCTCTCACACACTATTCAGTCCCTTTCTCATCACTCACTACTCTCCGTCACTAACTCAGACTTACTTAATCACAAGGACAGCTGTACTTTCACTTTCTACTAATACTTGGACCTATAGTGCTGGACAGAAATAGCTGTGCTTCTGTGGCAAAAAAAAATATTTTTTAGTAGCTTAATAACAATGGCTGCCTGTGTTTAGCTCAGGAATAGCCCTGATTAAAATGGTAATAATAAAGATAATAATTGTTGTCTCTATTTCGGACAATAATAGAGTTACCTATATAACAATAACATTCATAGTAATGATAATAATAGTAGAAGTAATACTTGTAATAATAATAATAGTAAATATAATAATTCTCATCTATGCTAATAGGATCTGTCCTTACATACAATAACAATATCTGCACGCATCACAACAGCAGCTGCTATTACATGCACCCCCATAGTATAATATTATATACCATAAAAGATATACCATGATAGGCTAATGCCAGATGCTGTATAAATGCATAAGATGACATGTACCCAGTTAGCAGAATTCTAATACCACTATAGATATAGAGCACATGTGATAATGCTACTTGCACTTATATCTCATTAACATACCATGCCTACATGTGTGCATATCTTATTAACTGTGCCCAGCATACGGTCACACACATTCTTCGAGAAATACCATAATAAAGGCACTTATGTAGTGTCATAATAACCATACCAATAGGAATGCTTATGTAGTGCTAAAGAACGTGTGTTGATAGAATAACACTCAATAAGAGCTTTACTTTATAGCACACTACTCCCCCTTTGCCATATCTAACGACTTTATAAAAATACTCTTACAATAAATTCAAACTCCTTTTACAAATCCGCGAGAGCACAGATCTTTACAGCTGACAGTGACACGCGTGTCACTGTTCTCTTACCTCAAAGCTGCCAATGTTCTCTGCACTTGCACTTCAGCTGCTTCAGCTGTTTTACTGCTCAAACCCCACGTGATACACGCGCAGAGTACATCACATGCAGAGTAAGGGGATGTGCTGTGCATGCAGTGATAGAATAGGTAATCATATGAAATGCATATGTTCTGAGTGTAAGGTGACTGCGGGGAGGTGGCGGTTCCCGGGGCTGCAGGGGCTGCAGGGGCCCCCATGGGCCCCCGCAAATAAATCAATGATTGCCCCCAAGACCTGGCCCACCCGGGAGCTTTTTGAAAACACTTTACTTTCTTTTTATATTCACAGCAGGATTCACGATCCCAACGCAAATTCTGCATTTTTGTTTTTAAAAAAATCCGTTTTTTGACCCAGGGGGCTCTTGTGCAGGCCTAGGGGGTCAGGGTGTTTCTACCCTGCCCCCTTTTCCTGTTTTTCACACTTTTTCTTGTGACTCGGTCACCGAGTCACAAGATGGCTGCCAACAGAATGGAGCTCGTACCCGGGAGGGAGGGTTCGCGAACCCTCCTCGGTGCTCAGATATCGAAACTTTATTTTTCTAATTTCTCAGGAACTACTGAACGGATTTATACCATTTAAAAAAAAGGGCTCTTTCTGAACCAAGGGCTACCCTTTTACCAAATTTGGCGTAATTATGTTCAGCAGTTCTGGATGTAGCTTTGCTAAGGTTTCCTATGGAGAACAGATATCAAACCTTTTCTTTTTTTAATTCTCAGGAACTTTTGAACGGATTTACACCATTTTAAAAAAAGGGTTCTTTCTGACCCAAGACCTACCTTTTTGCCAAATTTGGTGTAATTCTGTTTAGCAGTTCGGGCTGTAGCTTTATCTAAAGTTTCCTATGGAAATTAACATAGGGAAAACACGTTTTGGGATCCCGATTTTTTCTCAGCCCCTGCTTGACGATTCACCCCGAAACTTTTAAGACAGAAGCTGATCGGAGCAGGCCACTTTTTTTAAGTTTTGCGAAGGTTCATCAAACGGCGCCAAAGTTATTGGGAAAAGAAAAAACGCTTTTCCTATGAATACTAGGTCTAACTATAACTATCCACTGTCGACCGCCAGTAGGTAATATATTATATATCTATATATATATATATATCTATATATATATATATATATATATATATATATATATATATATATATATATATATGTCCACTGAAAAAGCAAAGGTTACAGGGATGTAATAGTTAAGCTCAAATTTTACTCGCACAAAACGAGTGAAACTCAGCAGCTCGGATGCTTCTCACTGTTCCTAAATTACACTGTGCATCTCATTCTATAAATAAGCTTCATTGGCTTCCTGTGATGCAACATGTTACCTTTAAGGTTATATGCAATGCCTTTAAAGCACTACCTAGCTCCGACCTTGTATATTGACAGGAAAGTTTTATGAGATCATCTCCAGCAGACTCTTATGTTCTAGCTTTGCCAACAACCTAGTGAATCTACCTTTCAATCGGTCATCCTGGGGAGGCAGAAGCTTTGTTATGTGCACTGCTTTACAATGGAAAAGTCTCCCAAATAAATTGAATTCTGACACCTTCCTGTTAGCCTTTAAAAAACTGTTAAAAACCTGGCTGTTTAGCACTTAGCCTCACTTCTGATTCTGGGAACTTTGGTTCAGCTTCTCTTTTCTGGTTCCCAAACTTGTTCACTCTCAGCACCAAGATACCTCCGGGCATTTGATTGCTCCATACATTTTATCATCATCATGGTTAGTGACATCATTAATGACATCTCTAAAATGAAATACTGATAAAATCATCCAGCAATTGTGAGTATTTTATAAAGGTTTATGAATGTTAAACATGTATACTAAGGTACTACAAAAGATACATTTGTATACGTTGTGTACTACTAATGGGTGATACTATAACTAACATATATTATGTGAGTGGCTGTGTGATTATGTGTATCTGTGTGTGAATGGGTATGTGAGTGACTGAGTATGTGAATAGTTGTGTGAGTTGTTGGATGGGCGAATAAGTGGGTATGTGAATAGATGTATGGGTAAATATGTGTGTATGTGAATAGCTTTATGGGTGAGTGCATGGCTCTATGGGTAGGTGAGTAGGTGTATGGGTGTGTGAGTGGCTGCTTGAGTGCTTGATTGGTTAACTGAGCGGGTGTGGCTGTATTTGAGAGTGATTGTATGAGAGGCTATATGGGTAAGTTAATAGGCATGTGAGTGCTTGTATGGATGTGTGAATGGATATATAAGTTGTTGTACGGGTGTGTGAGGAGCTCTGTTGAGAGGCTGTATGGGTGAGTGACAGGATCTGTGAGTGGCTGCATGGGTGAATAAGTGGGAGTGGGATTAGCTGTATAGGTGAGTCGATGGCAGTGTGAGTGAGTGCATGGGTGAGCAGCTAGCTGTGTGACTAGGTATATGGGTCAATGAGTGGCTGTGTGTGTGAGAGAGTGGGTGTGTGAGTGGCTCTGTGGATGATATCATTAGTGATATCACCAAGTCATGAGTCATGTAATATGTGATGTCATAAGCAGTGCATTGCGGGGCTGAAAGTTAGAGTTAGATCAGCTAACTACAATTGCTGAATTTCACTGGTTTTGTACAAGTGAAATTTGAGCCTAACTATAACATCCCTGTAACCTTTGTTTTTCAGTGAATTTCTAATTTTTTTATTCTGTCTCCTAACTATGACGTCCCTGTAACCTTTGAATTTTTATGTGAATTTCTAAGGTTAGACAATGAGACTACGAAGAGGTAAATCTACACACAACAAGGGTCTTACCTCTTAATTATATGAAGTAGGTACTTCTTTGTTTGGTAGTGATGTCCTCACATTCTTCAGCATCAAGAACTACTTCACAAAATCAACAGGAAATGAGCTGGGGGGCTGCTTCTTAAACTGTCCATCATCCTATCAAAAGGCAGAAAGGCCCTTGCATTCTAATAAGGTGGGCACTTGCAAACGGGCCAAGCTTCTAAGTGATTTACGCATTTCCATTCTCATAGTCATTTAAAGGGAGAACCATTGTCTCTGCTCTCACCAGGTGAGGATAAGAAAGAACCACCAACTCATCACAGTTACATACACATTGCGCTACAATAAATCAATGAGGCATTCACGTCCACAAAGTATTTCAGATTGTTTTTCAAATTCAAATTGCTAAGAAAACACACTTGCTTTGCATTCGCATAGCCCAGGAGTCAGGATCATTTGTCCTTTACAGAAGTGCAGCTGCATGGGGCCCCACTCCAAGGGCTAACTTTTCCCCAGGGACCACCACCTCCCTGGGGCTTTTGAACGTTATAACAGGGGGGCCTTGGGAACCACCACCTACTCTGTGCTAAATAGAAAGTAATGGGGGGTCTTTGCAGACCCCTCCTAGGCCCTTGGGACCACCATCTCCTGGGGTTAAATTATAAGTAATGAGGGTGTCACAGACCCCCTGGGACCACATTCACCCAGGGCTGGCCTGCGAACTGTAATAAAGGAGGGCCACACAGTCCACCTGCTAGAGACATTCATGACCCTGAGGAGCACCACTTCCCCAGGCCTGGCTCCTGCAATGCCCTGGGGTGCCCACCCTGCTGACATAGCTGTTTGCTTTTGTTTGGCGGGAGCTGACAGCTCTCGGCAAGCAAAAAGAAACACTCTGGTTCCAGCAGGTGAGATCTATCAAAGTGATACCTCCTGCTGGAAGCAGAGTTTTCATTTCTTTTCGTACCCACAGACATGCGGGCAGGAAAAGAGATGAAACTATTGATCTTGCACACAGTTAGGATCATTTGTCCTTTACAGAAGTGTAGTTGCATGGGGCCTCACTCCAAGGGCTAACTTTTCCCCAGAGAGCACCACCTCCCTGGGGCTCATGAACATTATGACAGGGGGGCCTCAGGGACCACCACCTCCCCTGTGCTAAATAGAAAGTAATGGAGGTTCCTTGCAGACCCCTCCTAGGTCCTGGGGACCACCATCTCCAAGAGGTTAAATTAAAAGTAATGAGGGGCTTCACAGACCCCCTGGAACCCCAATCACAAGGGCCAGCCTGTGAACTGTAATAAAGGAGGGCCACGCAGTCCCCATGCTGGAGACATTCATGGCCCTAGGCAGTACCACTCCCCCAGGCCCGGCTCCTGCTATGTCCTGGGGTGCCCACCCTGGGGACATAGCTGTTTGCTTTTGCTTAGCTGGAGTTGACAGCTCTCTGCAAGCAAAAGGAAACACTCTGGTTCCAGCAGGTGGGATCTGTCTTAGTGAGCGTCTGAGTAGGTGTGTGAGTGGGTGCATGACTCTGAGTGGGCATCTGAGTGGGTGCATGAGTGTCTGAGTGAGTGTCTCAGTGGGTCTGTGAGTAGTTGTGAGAGTGTTGCAGTGGGTTTGTGAGTGCCCACATTTGTGTATGAGTCAGTTTGTGAGTGAGTGCATGAGTGTCAGAGTGGGTCTGGGAGTGGGTTTGTGAGTGTCTGAGTGTCTAGCTGAGTGGGTGCATGAGTGTCCGAGTGGGTCTAGGGGTGGATGTCAGAGTCTCTGAGTGGGTTTGTGACTGCCTCTATAAGTGTGTGAGTCAGTCTGTGAGTGAGTGCATGAGTAGGTTTGTAAGTGGGTGTGAGAGTTTCTAAGTGAGTTTGTGAGTGAGTGCATGAGTCTCTGAGTGGGTCTGTGAGTAAGTACATAAGTCTCTGAGTAGGTCTGTGAGTAAATTTGTGAGTCTGAGTGGGTCTGTGAGTGGGTGTGTGAGCCTATTAGTGGGCCTGTGAGTAGGTGCATGAGTCTCTGAGTGGGGCTGTAAGTTGGTGCACTACTCGTTAGGGGATGAAGTTCCCCTGGCTTTTGAAGGTCCTTGGGGGCCAACTACCCCTCCTATTACCTCCAGTAAGTCGCAAACAGTGTGATTGCTGAGATGTTTTCGGGTGCCACGCCCTCTTTCTCCACCAATCTGTAAACACGCCACCTGGCACACTACTAGTTGGGGGGTGAAGTCACCTTGGCTCTTGAGGGTTCTTGGGGTCCAACTACTCCTCTTGTTATCTCCAACAAGTCCAACACAGTTGGATTGTGAAGAGGTTGGCAGAGGCCTTGCCCCCTTTCTCCACCACTATGAAAATGCCCACCCTTGTGCACTGCTGCTTGGGGGAAAAAGTCCACTTTAATCCTGAGGCCCTCAGGAGGCAAGGGGACGTGATCCCCCACCAGCAGTGCTCCAACAGGCGTGTTTGCAGGATGGTGGAGAAAGGGGGCATGACCTCCGACCACCTCTCAGCAATCCGGCTGTGTGGGGCCTACTGGTGGTAACAGGAGGTCTTGTTGACCCCAAAGGACCCTCAGCAGCTGAGGGGACTTCATCCCGCAACAACCCGTAGCTCGCCAGAAGAAGCATTTGCAGAGTGGTTAAGAAAGGGGGCAATGGCCTCTGGCAAGTTGCCTTTTTTCTCTCATTTTTAGGAAGGGGGTTGTGTGACCCACCCTTCCTTGGGCCGATTTGGACCTGAGGGAACCCATCCCTCGTGACCAGCCTTTGCAAAATGTATTAAAAAAAATAATACTCAGGGGGAGAGGGCCTTGTGGCCCTCTTCCTGGGCCAATTTCCACCCCGGGGACCACATCCCCTGGGGGCTGCCCCCTTTTTTGTCATTTTTTTTATTAAACAAAGGGAGGGGGCCAGGGAGCTCCCCTCCCAGAGGACCCCATCTCCCAGGGACTGCCCCTTTTAAAAAAAAATATTTTAAAAAGTGTGGTGAGCCACGCATCCCCTCAGGCCGATTAAGGTCCCAGGAACGCGATCCCCCAGGGCTTGGCCTGTAGTGTGGGTCCCCTGGTCCCACCCAGTGCACCCACTTTTTGAAAGTAGGGGTCCACAAGGGGAGCCTGAAGGACCCCACGGTCCCTGCCATCTCCTCACATCCTGCAGGATCCGGCATTGCTTTTGGACGGAGGAAGCTGGTAGCATGCAGCTCCCTCTGTCCAAAAGCAATTCTGCTCCACTTTTAGCAAGTGAGAGCTTTTTTCATGCTTGCGCTTTCTGAAATTGTAGCAGTGTTTGCTATGTCTTAGAGGGAGCCACACTCCTGCCAAGCAATAGCAAACAGTAGGAGCTAGCCCTGGGGGGTGGCTGTCCATAGGCCCATCTATAACTCTTGGAGAGGGCAGCGTGCCCCCTCTCCTTTCTTTCATGTAGCCCCCTGGGAGAAGGTGGTCCCTGGGGTCGGGGGCCGCAATGAATTATTGTGTCCGTGCCCTTTGGAGGTGGCATCCCCAGTGCTGCAGGCATCCCCCACATAAAAAAAATGTATATGCCAGTCCCCAGGGAAGTGGGGGGCTGGGTGGCAACCTGCATTCCTATTGGTAAGTGCCCCGGGGAGGTGGTGGTTCCCAGGCTGCAGGGGGGCCATGCAGCCCTCCGCATTATTTGTGAGTAAAGCCACAGGGAGGGGTGGTCCTCAGGGCTGGAGGGTCCAATAGGCCACCCATGTATAAAATCATAAGACCTGGGGATGTGGTGGTTCCTGGTGCAGCAGGACAGGCTGTTCAGTCCTCCCCCACATTTAATTTTACATAAGCCCCAGGGAGGGGATGGTACCCGGGGCAGTACCAAGCCCCAGGAGAAGGGGCCAAGTGCCCCCTCCTATACCTGTACAATGCCCATGGGACCTGGCCCACCCGGAGTCTATATTTAATGAAGCTCGTGAGCCTTTGCTTCATTCATGTATTTTATTCCGGCGGGAGTCGTGGATCCACTGCAACTCCCGCCTATTTTTTATCTATTAATGCTATTTTGGCCTTGAGAAGTTCCTGTGAGACTCTCAAAAGAGACCTATGGGTCAGGGTGTTAAACCGAGTCTCAAGATGGCTACCAACACTTCCTGGTTTGAAGTGTTGACAGCCAATCTTATCTCAGCACAAGATCGGGAGGGGTCATGGATCCTCCATGTCCTCGGATATACAACCAGAAATTTCTTTAAATATCTCAGAAACTACTGAACAGATTTACACCATTTAAAAAAATGGCACGTTCTGCACCAACACCTACCTTTCTGCCAAATTTGGGGTAATTCCATTCAGCAGTTCAGGCTGTAGCTGTGTCTAAAGTTTCCTATGGAAATTAACACCCCCTTTTTCTCACCCCTGCTTGACGGATCAGCTTGAAACTTTCAAAGCCAGCAGCTGAACTGACTGGTAAATTAGTTTTGAAAATTTCATGGAGATTTGTCAAACAACGCTAAAGTTATTGACAAATGAAAAAACACTCTTCCCATGGAAACTACATCCTACTGGCTAATATATATACACACACACATGCGCAAGCAAGCACACACACACACACACACACACACACGCATATATGGCAAATATTGCATCCACAATATTGAGTGCCACTGAATAATCAAGGTACGTTGACTTTACAATAAAAGTGATTATTCTATCGGTACCTATAGACACTTAATGATACCACCACAGTACGGTGACTTACAGTCTTAGACATGAGCCTCTATATATCCCGGAGTCCTTAATGAAAATAAGTATTATCTCACTCATTTTCCCCAGTGGCAGCCATTTCCAATCCTGTGCACTGTTGAAGTCTTTCGTATGTATAGAATCCAAGGTTCATGATAAATTGTCAAATAATCAATGAAGATGCAATCAGAAATCAGTTGTCTCTGAACATGCAAGACACTCATACCTTAACATATGTCCTCCAAAGTGTATTGTTCTATTCATTGGCATCCTTTATTAAGTCTGATTCTAACCACCATCCCACAAAAGCAATAGATAGGCAAGTGGATTCTTGATCTACGTTTGATTATTGTCCAGAAAGTATGAGATTTTTTCCGAACCGATTCAATGATAGCGTTCACATTTCTTGCGACTTCCCTAAGAGCAAATTGTCATAGCAGTGTAACACATGCCCTAGACCTGTGTATCCCAATTCTTAAGGAGACCTTAAAGGGCTGTTATCCAATGCTTTCACTTCATGTTGAAACATTTATCTATCTTACTCTTTTGAGTCCGACACAATGGTTTTTCCATGATGGTAATCCTTTCATTTGAGAGGATATCAAAATCGATTTGAAGATTCAGACAGTATGGCTTCAATTTATTTGCAAAAGGGTTACAGTATCAGTAATATAATACTGTTGTTTTAACCCACATTTTAGGCAGTTACCATTTTCAAGCAATGTAAATGACATGTCGTCATATTAATCAACTTAATTTTTCATGTCACCTTCCTCACAGTGATAAATGGTTGAATTGGCTTTGCCAGAAAACATACATGTAATTTACAGCTGCACCATATCATAAGAGTAAGAGTTTGTCTCATTTAGAAATGTTATCTGTATGAATTTGGCTAATCACATTCCGGTCATGATAATGGGCCTGAATTGTTTCCTTTTCCAAAATATCAATGTATTTAAATTGTCTTTCGGATTTTCTACTCTTCACTCTTTCTTCATTTTGTAATCAATAGTTTACCGGGCAGGCCTCCTTAATTCTTCAATTAAACAGTCTAGTCCTGTTGACTGTTTAAATTTTATTCACATAGGTGCTCAATTTATTTGTGTTGCTTGATGTAATTTTCGCAAACCAGATGGTCCACATTTTGTCACCGAAGTGAACAGACTCTCTCAGTAATCCCATAGTAAAACAAAATCTCTTTAATGGATGTATCATTTCTTAGGTAACAATTTTGAGATGGGGCTCTGTCTGTGCTTTGATCAGTGTAACTGACTGTAAAGAATAAGTGAGTATGGAGGATGGATGTAAATTTAGGGCCTGATTAGGAGTGTGGCGATCAGGGTACTCCGTAGTGAATGCCTCGGGGTACCCTGCCGACAAACTCTCAGTCATCCCACCTAATTTAGAGATAGACAGGCCTTAAGTATTTCATTGATGGAACCCCTACTCCATTGGGTCGTAAAAAGAAGGACATTACACAGTCATGCCTATTTAGGTTGAATGGTGTCATGTCTTTCTTTTCCCTGTCTGTAACTTGGGAGGGACAGGAAAAAGATTATAATGAACCCTACTAACTGGAATAAACATCCTCGGGTAAGGGCATCATTAGTTTTTTGTTTTAAAACAGAAGTTCCTGTTTTGGGAGTTTGTTTTTGAAAACGAAAAAAATCGAAAGTTTTGTGGAAAGCCATCTAAACTGTCAGTGGCCATCCATCAAAGTTAAAAGGTGCTGCAGGGATGACAGCTTCTTTGAATGTGCAGAGATGACTTCTGAATTGGTTGTCATCTCTAAATTTGTCCGGAAAAACTATAGTAGGGTACTGGAGGTAATATCGTCTGCCATCATGACTGCCTGTACACCACCTTTCAACCTTTAAATCAGACCCATAGTGACCAAACATTTTGTATTCTCAGGGGCATATTTATCCAAGTTTTGCATCTCCCATACACCATGCACGGTAGCGCAAGGGCAACGCAAAACCTAGAATGATATTTAACAAGCCAGGTAAGGTCACCTTGCAAGGCCATGCTTGGCTTGGTAAATCTGGAGTAACGCAATGCAGCACAAGTCGCTGCCTTGCGTTACTCTGGCCCAGGGAGGCATTCCATGGGTGGAGTGTGGGTGTTCCCACTCATCACCCATGGATTTTGGCCCATTGCCAGATTTACCAAGACTGATAAACATGGGAATGAGTCAAAATGCTATTCTTTTTCAGGGGAGTTGTAACAGGGAGAAAGAGCTGCATTTCTCATATTTGTTTTCCTCTCTACATGTGCTGCATTCTGCACCACATGGGGAAAGAGAAAAATGCCTCAGTGAATTGTTTTGTGTAGGAAGGTACCACTTCCGTCACAAACATAATCCTGTTTGCAACACAGGTACCCTTGTGTCATAGTGCAAGAGTGACTGTGTTGGTGCAAGGCAGCAGTTTGTGCACCAGGGTAGGCAGAAAGCTGGAATGCACTATATCTTGATATATATGGTGTATTCCTACCACCTGCCTTTTATGCAGCGCATTGTAGCAAGGTGTCTTGCTGCATTGTGTTGTGTGGAATAATTATAAATTGCTCCTCAATGTTTATGCCTGGAGGGGAGAACCTGATAGTTTGCTGGTGTAGCCTGACAGTGTGTAAATCAAGTATTTGCCATTGGCAAAAGATGACATAATTAATTACACCTCCTTATTTACTTAGGGCCTAAGTTAGATCTTGCCAGTATTACCCTAACCCTTCCATTGCGGCTGTCCCAAGTACTCCATCAAGCTGACGGTGGTCCGCGCATTTAGATGTTGCAGCTATAGATAGAAGACCGCCAAGGCGGTGGTTTTATGTGCTGACTAACAGTACTCTGCCGCCATCAGTCGAGCAGGATTGCCCCAACCCAATTTAGATGTTCCCGTTTTGCTGGTGGTGTCCTGGCGGCGGAGTCCTGACAAAGTGAGGTTCATAAGATTGTGGAGACTGGTAGGTACAACCTCCAGCTATCTCAATACACATGTGTCATGTTTGGATGAAATACATATGTAGGCAATGTGTTGTGTCCATTTGTGTTATGTATTGCATGCCACTCACACAACATACACACACTATTGTATGCACAGGCACCACTAGCATAACACCTGCAAGCACCACAACAACAATGTTTTTTTTTTTTAAGTGTGTTCAATTTATCTTGATTAGAAGGAAAATTTACACTACTGCATTACACATAAAAAGAATTGCTTGGAAGGACAGTACAGTAATACATAGGGCTGCAGCAATTGTCAGCACATGATACATGGGACAATAGTACAAGTACCTTGCCTTAGATCTCAGTGACAACAGAGTTGTTTGGCGTTATGGTGGTGTTGGAGCAGCAAAGGAGGGACCAGGACAATGGGGTAGAAGCTGGAAACAGCAGAGGTAAACGTGAAAAAATGTCAGTTTTTACCTCATTTCCTTCGATTCCCCCTACTTTAAATTGGAGGATTTCCCATCACAGTTGCTCCAGTGTAATCAGCTCTTCGGGACTCTTGGCTGGAGTCCTGCCACAAGGCTCTTCCAGCGCTGCCGCTGTTGATGAGGGAGAAGATGCATGACAGAGGTGGGGAGACTGTGCTGGCCTTTCGTCCATGGACCTGCCAACATCTAAATTGGGCTTCTCTAGATGTATAGCTTTGTTTGTGACCTGCCAGACTTAGCGCAGAATTATCCCAACCTGTTTGCCTTCATCCCTCCTATTTTTGATTATCTCATTTTTGTTCGCCTTAGGAATCTGTACACTTTACCACTACTAACCAGTGCTAGAGTGTTTTTACTCTCTCCACTAAACATAGTAGAATTGGATTATACCCAACAGACACATTTAATTAAATTTTAAGTCCCTAGTAAAGTGGTACCCCGAGTACCCTGGGCCTGTAAATTATATGCTACTAGTGGGCCTGCAGTACTGATTGTGCCACCCACTTAAGTAGTCCTGTAAAACATTTCTCAGGCCTGCCATTGAAGACTGTGCGCATTTTTAAACTGCCATTTCATCCTGCAAATGAAACCTTTTGTCAGGCCAAAACCTTCCTTTTTAAAACATGTAGGCCCATAGAGCAGGCCCTGAATAGCCCAGAGGGCAGGATGCAGTGTATATAAAAAGTTGGACATGTACTTTTAAGTTCTAAATACCCTGGTACTGAAAAACTCGAAATTTGTTTTTCACTAATGCAATGCCTACATCTCCAATAGGATAACACTGGGTTCCTCATTGCATTTAATAAGTGATAACTTTCATTTGGGAGCAGATAGACTGGTTGAATTAGGTGTCTAGAAGAAATGCAATTTAAAACCCTCTTTAATGGTAGAGTCGGATTTTAATTCACAATTCTGAAAATGGCACTTTTATATAGTTGACATTTTCTTTTTCTAAACTTTGGTGCCTGAAGCCTATCCCTGGTTCACATGACTAGGTGTAACTAGCAGTATGTCCTTGTGTATTGCTTCCAGACAGTGAGGCAAAGGTAAGATAAGTGTTGGCAGGAATGACAACTGTGAATTAACAACGGGATGGAGCTGTCACCTACCACACTTGCACATCAAAATCGCCCTCACAGAACACATTCACAAAGGGTTTGCCACTTGCCTTTTGCACCCCCAGACAGGCTGGGGCCAGCGCATGGAATAAAGGGATACCTGACACCGCAGAGGGGTGGAAACCTCCATAACCTTCTCCTACTTCAAAGTGGGTACCCAACTCTTCGGTACACATTTGGACCTATGGAAGACTCAGAAGGACTGCTGTTCTGCTTTGCTGCAAAAAGGACTGCAACTCTGCTGCCCTGCCATGTTGCCCTGCTGCCCTCCTGCTTCAGTGAAAAGGACTGGGCCTGCATCTTGGACCCAGGATCTCCAGGGAAACTCCAAAGGCCAGTTGGATGGCCTCCTGATCAGAGGCTAGGCCCAGAACTGGCTCCAACAACCTTGAACCCAGCACTTGGACTCTACCAGCTGTGAGTCCTATCTCCCCAAGTGGTGCCACCCCAGTCCCGAACCCTTGGAAGAGGGCCTGAAGGTGCTCTGCCAGACCATCTGTGGACCCAGCAGAACTGACCCAGTGTGATGCACCGCCTCCCAAGACTCCGCATTGGAAACTACTGCGAGACGCATCCCTGACACAGAACCTTGCATTGCAGTGCATCATCTCCTCAGAGGCCGCCGTGGCGCAATGCATCCTCGATGCAGGCCTTTGCATCACAAGCCCCTGATTGATGATGCAGGACTCAGCATTTCAGCCCTCAGCTTCTTTTGAACCTTATTCACATGATACATCTTCGATGCAGGACTTTGCATCTCAAGCCCCTCATCGATAGCCTCCTCAACGACAATGCAGGACCTCACTTTGCAGCTTCCCAAAACTGCTCTGTGTGATGTAACCTTGACGAAGCGTCTTGGAATACATCGCGCCCAGGATTTAAGGGACTTTGTTCAGTGGGCCTAACTAGGACTCTGTAGCAGGCCCGGGCTCCATCACGGTTGGCCTGCACTTGTGACTTTGTCCTGGCCTAGTGTGACCACATAACCACAGTTGGCGCTTTGTGATTTTTGGCTCTATTTCCACTTATATCTTTAGAATTACACATCTCTGGTTCAACTGTTTGGTGTTTTGTTGTTCTTGTCTTAAATTATTCATGAAATTTACCTCTATTTTTCAAAAATTGTGTGGGATTTTTCTTGTGTTGTGTTTCACTTTAGCACTGTCTGACTTGCTACATAAACACTTCACATATTGCCTCCAAGGTAAGCCTGACAGCTTTTGTGCCAAGCTACCAAGTGTTGAGCACAGGTTAATTTGGGGTTCACTCTGAAAAAGATTGTGGTTCATGGCTTGAATGGGTTTTCACCCCTCTCAGCCTTTATTGGGAATATATAATCAAATTGAAGGAATTATTCTTGCTATTAAATTGAGAGTGATGAAGCCATGTATGACAGAAGGACTCCCATTGAAATGGCATTGGCAAAGTCAAGCCTTCAAATAGGTAATGCACAGGCTGATGCTTTCAGTTGGAGAGGGGTAAATGGGTATTTAATATTCTTTGGTAAGTGAAAAGGCTAATTTATAGACAGATCTAAGCTATTTCTGTGAGAAATGAGGGAAAAAAGAGTTGATGGTTCAGCTTCAACTGCCTCCACCATCAGAAACCTCAGCCCTGATGGCTGCCAGTGCATCCTGACCTATGGCCTTTCAAGGGCCAGGAGAATGGCATGAGATTTCTATGCCCGGGGTCGGCATATAAAGAATTATTGTCCAAGGCAGGGAAATAAACTGATGGCCCTAAAACATGGGGTAAAAACTTGTAGCACATATCAGTTTTTCAAACATAAACTTGAGAGTTTGTTTCTGAAACACAAAAATGTTTGTCAAGGTGATGCAATAAAGTGGGGCCAACTCATTTAGGTTCACAGTTATCATAGAACATAGCATGAAATGTGTTGCTCCTGTCTACAGACCAGCTGTGACCAGCAAGGATTTAGAATTATTTACATACAGAAGCTTGTCCACCCTCAGAGAACTTCACTGGCTCCCCCTAATAAACTGTATTATCAATAAAGGTTAACACATTCACTCCTCCATTTCTGGCCAGCAGAGTCAAAATCCCCAGTGGGCTACATACCCCTCTGGGCAACAGCCTTTACAACGCTGTTAACACAAGCGCTTCTATTACAACACGGTTGTTACAAAGACCACGTTGTTTCTACGCACTCCATTGCAGTGCAAGTCATTTCAACGACTTGCTGTAGGGGGCACGCTAACCTAAGGAATAGTATAATTTACTATTCTAACACCTTCCCTACTGTTGCGCCCATTGGAGTTGGAATAGTAAATTATACTATTCATAAGTCCAGAGTGCTCCCTACCGCAAGTCGTTGAAATGACTTGCGATGTAATGGATAGCATAGAAACAACGCAGTTGTTTTAATGACCGTGTTGTAATGGAATGCGTTGTGAACGCTTTCGTTGTATAGTGCCATATTCAACCCTCTGAGCAGCAACCTCAACAGCAATGAGACAAAAATATAGGAATGAAAATAAAAGACACTGATGTTCTCTTGCTAAGTTTCCAGTAGATGGAACTCTCTCCCTGGCCAGATCCAGCCGGGCCTCTTCCTCCTACTCCTAAGAAAAAAATTAAGATCATTCTTGTGAAGCAACACCTCATCATGTTATGTCTCCAGAAGATGGATCCAAGATCGTACTCCACTTCTTTTTGCCTGCATCCTATCTTTAATCCCTCATACTCTGTGCTCCACATGATCGCTACCTTTGTTCATCATTTTCACTGCATTGTAGCCTAATTGGCCCTATACAAATCCACATAAAAATATACATTAAGAATTTACACAAGACTGAATAGACCTTAATTTAAGAAATAAAACAAGATCAAAATGACAAAAATCCAATCAGTAGAGCCAGAGGTATGTATTTTCAAAGAATAAACTGCAATAAAACACCTAAAGACAGGAAAATGACAACTTTCTAACAGTGGCATTTTCAGAATTGCAATTTACAATTCGACTTCATGAACTGGTTATCTGTTCCCATTTGGAAATTACACTTATAAATTGCAATAAGGCAACTCCAGTTATCCTATGGGAGAGAGGCCTTCTGAAAAATTAATGTAAGAGTTTTATACTACCATGACAAGTAAAACTTAAAAGTAGATGTCCAACTTTTTAAATACAATGTACCGTGCTTGGGGCTGTTCAGAGCCTACCATAGGGCTGACTTATATGTATTGAAAAGGAAGGTTTGGGCCTGGCAAAGGAGTTAATTTGCCAGGTCAAAATGGCAGTTTAATTGCACACACAGGCTTTGGAATGGTAGGCCTGAGACATGTTTAAAAGGGCTACTTAAGTGGATCGGTCGGGCAATAAGTGCTGTAGGGCTACTAGTAGCATTTAATTTACAGGCCCTGGGCACATGTAGTGCACTTTACTAGGGACTTATAAATTATTTAAATATGCCAATTGGGTATACACCAATGTTACCATGTTTTAAGGAAAGAACACAAGCACTTTAGCACCGGTAAAGTGCACAGAGCCCTAAGGGCAGCAAAACTAAGTCAGCATAAATAGGAGGTCAGAAGGCAAAATGTTAGGAGGAAACCACACAAGGGATTCCAGGACTAATACCATCTTTAGATGCCTTCAGTAAAGTAGGACTGCTGAGTTGTACAGCAGAAGGCCTATCACATTTATATTTACTACTGTACATGCTACTAGCGAGTTAAACCTATACATACACCCTTTTTAACAAAATGTTTTCTTATTTTGTTTAGTAAGTTAAAATTTGCTAACACTATAAAATTGTAGACTCTGCAATGTCAGTGAGAGAAAGGAGGGTTCAGCAATACTATTCCCTTGAGTAACACAAATCATTTTCCAAGAAAGGCAACTGTGAAGCTATAACAACATAATTTGTCAAGAAAAATATGAGGTGGCAAAATAATAATGTATGCAAATGGCTCCTATTTAGGCTGAGTCTGCACCAACGCAGGTTTTTTCCATCTGACCTTGAGTTCTCAAAGGCACAGACTACTTCAAGATTACCAGCTCACCTGGTTAGATATTTGCTGCAAATGTGGCATAACAGAGAACAATTATGTTGGTAAAAAAACGCACTTGCCTGTTTTTTCCCTTCGAGAGCAGAAATGTCGGGACAAATAGCTCAAATTACGAGGCAGAGGAATTTAACTGGCTTAGCGTTTTTGTGGGAATGTTTCAGCCCTACAGAAAAGTCCCTGAATGTAATGTTTTCACAATACAAAACAGTAAATCACTGCTGTACAAATACAATAAGAAGCAGGTCAAGCAGATCAGTGAGCAAGACAATCTGTACAAAGATCAGTGTCTGGTCTGTAAGGCGTAGATTTACATTTTGATATATGTTCAGCGTGTATCATTCCGGAGATGTTAAAAAGAGTACAATCCACTATGTTTGTTACTACAGGAGTCATTTAAGAAATTATGTTGAAATTCCAATGTAACTATTTGAATATCCAACCCCTGGCCACATTTACATGTAGCCACAACTTTCAGAAGGCATGCAGCATATGTATGAGATCCAAGCATCAATATGTGGTTTCTAACTTTCTTGCAATGATTGTTGCTTTCCCCATGCAATTATCCATAAGGAAATTGAATAGTGATACCTCAAAAAATGCTAAACAGAATTGCACAAAGGTTTTTAGAAAGCTAGATTTTGAGCCTAGAAGAGTGCTTTTTGTGATTTGGTGTAAATTACTTCAGTGGATTTTGAGAAATTAAGGTTGAAAATGTATGTATATGTCATACTGCAGAGATACGTGGATTTGGCAGGTCAAAAGATAAGATCTGATTAGCTACCACAACATCAACATAGATGTTGCGGCAGTCACTTTAAGACTCAGGGACTCTTTCCTTAAAAAAGATTTTAAAAACCACATGGGGGAAGGGTAGGGATACTGTATGGAGAAAGCGTGTTTTGGGAAACCCCTTTTTCTTGGGCCCCGCTTGACAGATCACCCCAAAACCTTTCAGGAACAAGCTGAGGTAGATGAGACTTTTTTCAAAAAATGGTTGCAAAGTTATTAGCAAGTTGAAAAAATTATTTCCTGTGGAAATATGGTCCTAACTATAACTACCCAGTGACAATGTAATGTGTGTGTGTATAAATATATGTGTGTGGTGTATGTGTGTGTATATATATGTATATATATATAGAGAGAGAGAGGAGAGAGAGAGAGAGAGAGAGAGAGAGAGAGAGAGAGAGAGAGAGAGAGAAGAGGGGTTAAAGTGAAGTTATATCCATGGAACAGTAAGAGGGTGATAGCATGAATGTGTATGTGAACGATTTTGAAGGTGACAGGAGTTTCCTTCTGACTACCACGCTTTAGAAACCATAGAAGTCTCATGGTTGTACAATTTTTAATCACCTCCACTGCTTGTTGTTTTGTTTCCCTAATTATTCAGCGTCTTAAATCAGGGGTCTTCCTCCCTCACCCTCCTATGGGGCAATCTGGTCCTCTGACAAGGGTAGGCATTGTGGATAAAAGATACCACAAGTTAATAAGTGTACAGATGTGTGTCATGAGTGATGCACTTATAGCCACTCACAATACTTGCCAGTGCATGTGGCTGAGTGAATTTTGATGTAATTTCATCCTTGGTGCTCTATTTATTGTTCCTACACATTTGTCTTTGTCTTTCAGGCTTGAACGCATTAGCCGCACAACAGTGGTGCGTGATGTAGATCACCCCACACAGTGAAACTGTCTCACCAAAGCCTGGTAAGAGTGGAGCACGCTACCTTCTCTTTAGGTCCTGATGAATGCCATGGACCCTACAGGGCCAACCGGCAGAAACATGTCGACCGCACTGACAACGGTGCGGGGGGGACAATAAAATCTCCAATACACCGAATACTTATTTAAATAAATTACCATATAGATGCCAGTTATATTAGAGATGATATGACATCTATAATGGCCTTTTAACTCCACTGTTTTCTTTAAGGGCCCCCACTTAGTTTAGAAGTGCATCCCTGTCGTCAGGTGTATGCCCGCCCTCTATCAAACCACGTTTTGTGAGATGCCTGCACTCACAAATTAACACTGTAGCACCTCGGTCTAATAACTGGGAGCGGCCCCATTTGTGCTGAAAGAAAAGAGAAGTTTGCCATTGCAAAATTGCAATTCTATGCCCTCCATTTAATACCTATAAAAAAGGCTTAATTTTGTGTGGAGAACCACAAATGTTTAATCAAAGAAATTTAAAATTATAGGACCTCCAATGTGTAAAGCCAAAGGACATAAAGTGCAGTGCAGTGGAGATAGGTTGTCTGCAGAGAGTTGGGCAAAGCCTGTTGTTACCTTCAGTAGGTTGTGACATGTGTGAATGCAGGCCAGGCCATACAACCAATCCACACTTCGCATAGCCAAATGCTGAGGTGTCCCTTCATCGAAGCAGTAATAAGAACCTGTAGACAAGCACTCACTCAGACTCAACCCTGAACATACATGCCTAAACATAAGAGTTATCAAATTTGTACAGTTCTTCGTAGCGAAAGCAAGTGCGCACATCCATGAAAGAAAGACTGAAAATCCTGTACGAACATAATCATATGAAACGATGTAAATTGCAATCAGCCATTTTCCATAAATGCGTATTTTATTTTGACTAATTAACTGTTGATTGTGTTATTTTTTTCTTTCTTTTCTATTAATTTGCAGGAATGGGTTTAATGTATATTTGAGTGTAAAGGTTTTAACTTGCTATGCAGTTTTTTAATAAATCTGAATCATAGCAGAAGACTATTTGTATCGTGGGTTTGGCATGCACTGTTGGGTTGGTGCTTGGCCTGTCCACAGACCAGGCACTGTGGTAAAATCACTGGTCGCTAAGTCATAGAATATCACTGAAAAAAGGCACAGTTAAGTACTGAGTTAGGGTTCTGACTCAAAGCGGGAAAAACACAGAAATTCCCCCAGTATGGTATGCAATGCACACAAAGCATGCACAGAGTGTCCCTGCTGGACTGTTGAAGGCCACTGGCTGTAGATGTGAGTGATCAGAAACACACCCAAGAGGTGCTAATTGGAAATGGGTCAAATGTAGGTGATATTCATTTGCTGGTCAGTGATGTGTGTTGATAGCCTGGAAATCAGTGAGACACAGACATGACTGATTCTTCTAAAAAGAGAAAAGGTACACTGGCTACAGGTGCCTAATTAGAGCAGGGCATGGAAAAGTGCAGGAATGATGGTGAGAAGATAAACAAAGGACCAAGAGCAGGTGAGGCCTGGTAGAGGTCAGCTGTGATGTCACTGAGAGAGAGAATTCTGTCTTTAGTATAATGTCATTAAAATATCCAGCATGATGTGCACAAATTAGCTGTCAATGAACTGTAGTTTGCACCTTGCTAATGTAGGACAGAGTGTATCAGCTGTGAGCATTAGCATCGTTAAACTACCATCTATAGAAGTGGCTGTCCCAGTTCATCTTACCTGCCCTTTGTCCACTAACATAATACAACATAACATGTAGATAAGTAAAGCATACATTCTTCTCTGGGAGTCTTGGCTTTGAGTAACAGATGTTTAGTGTTTAGCACCTTAAATAAATAATACTAATTTTATTGGCCTTGGGAGGATGAAGGACTGAGTGAACTCAGAGGTATTTCAACCTATGAGCATGGACTCAAATACTTATCCCTTCAATGAATGCAGTAGTCGTAGAACAATCAACCCTTGCACTATACATTCCACTTAGTCCTTACCATCACTACATAGGTTGCATTGGTTGTGAATAAGTCTTGTGTGGTGGCTATGGCTCTGTTTAATCGGGAGAGGTAGTGCCATTGGGCATCTAGTAGTTGTAACCAGAAGACTTCAAAATATTATGATTACCCCTTGCACTCCTGAAAGACATTGTAGATGCCTTTGCATGCCAATATCACACCCATCCTCTACTTGGTGGTAGTCCACGACACTGCGGAAGTGGCATATTTGGCTTGCCATACAAAGTTTTGTTTTCAAGTCATCTATGATTGAATGCATTTGCTGATGGATATGTTGTCATTCATAAGGCAAATTGCAGCAAGTTCCCTGGCTTCAGAGGGTGAACTTAACTTTGGCGGATTCCTTCATGCAGGCACATGACTAGGTATTTCAGCACCTCAATGCTTTTTGAATTGTGCACCATGTTAAGACATATGCTCTGCTTTATTTCCACAGTTCTCATATTGTTGTGTTGTGATAGGATGTTGTCAACTATATCTTCAATTTGAAGTCTCTGTAAAGTTTGGGTGGATACCTGAAGCCGTACCTGGTTGGTGTAGTGGGTGAAGGTGCTGCGTTGTGTGTGGTTGTTTTCCCAACTCACTCTGTGGGGTACATTTCCTATATCTCAGTTTTTCCATTTGTCCCAGATACTAGTAGCATCCTGTTTGAAAGGAACCAGTTTTCCTATTAACAAATGTGTTAAGAATTAGCGGGGCAAAAGATACCAGATGCATGCCGAGAAGTGTTCATCCTTTGTTATTTTAGTGGATAAAGTGGCTTGCATTTAACTTTTTTACTGTAAAGTGCATTCGATCCATGTACCATGTGGTGCAGAAAGCAAGTTACAGATTAGTCCCTTTTACTGTAATGTTTTCAACAGATACCATTTCAGATTTGGATGGATCTTTGTCTTGCCATAATGTTTTAAAAACAAATGGCTTTGGAATGCCATTGTCTCTCAAAGGTGGTCCATCGTGGGAATACCAGGGGCATAGTATTGTGGTGCCCAGATTTCTGGTGACATAATGTGAAGTTTGTTTCTATCACTTCTGGGTTATGGTGTATATAGGCATAGTACAATGTCCTTGGTGAGTCTACAACTTGAAAGAGTTTTCATTAGTCGGGTCACAGACAGTTGCCCTATTTATGAAACTTTTGTCTGGTCAATCTCCTCTTCTGAAATCACATACGAGTATTTGTTTTCAGTTGAAATTCCATGTCTGGGACGTTGAGTTATTCCTATATGTTCTCAGCATCAGCAAAGTCTATGATGTTCCGCTTTGTTGCAGCAGTTGGGTGAGAGATGGTGATGATCACAGCTGTTTGTGTTCCTCTACAAAGGTGAAGGTATATGTGAGCCTGCAGATTAATTGGCAAATACCTCTGTTGTTGCAAATTTATCAATGCATGCTTTAATTTGGCAAGGTAACACACCCTGTGACCCAGCTGTTCAATCAATCAATCAATCAATGAATCAATCAATCGATCAATAAATCAATCAGGGTTTTATGAAGCACGCTAATCACCTGTGAGGTCTCAAGGCGCTGAGGGGGGTGGGTCTTGGGGGTGTAGCTCCGAATCAGTCGAAGAGCCAGGTCTTGAGGCTCTTTCTGAAGGTGTGCAGAGTAGGGGAGCGCCTAATGTTGACTGGGAGTTCATTCCAGATCTTTGCTGTGACATAGGAGAAGGCTCTTCTGCCTGCTCTGGTTCTGCGGATGTGTGGAGTCTCTGCCAGGGCGAAGTCGGCGAAGCAGCAGTTCCTTCTGGGTATGTGGAGGGAGACTCTCTCGTTGTGGTATTTGGGTCCGATGTTGTGTAGGGAGTTGTAGGTGTGGGTGAGTAGCTTGAAGGTTACTCTCTTCTCAATGGGGAGCCAGTGGAGGTCTCGTAGGTGCTGGGTCATGTGCTTGTGTCATGGGGTTTGGAGGATGAGTCTGACTGTGGTGTTCTGGATGGTTTGTAGCTTGTGTAGAAGGGTCTTGTTGATTCCGGCAAGGAGGGCTTTTCCGTAGTCCAGTCTGCTGTTTATGAGTGCATGGGTAATGGTCTTGCTGTAGTCAGGGGGATCCACTTGAAGGTCTTGTGGAGGATGCGGAGGGTGTTGAAGCAGGTGGAGGCGACGGCTGTTAAAACTAAAGTGGTATTGGGGATAGAAATATCACCAATGTAGGGCCTTTGCCCCCCAACTCATCCGATAACCTGCCATACACCCACCAATAGAAGAACTGGTGGTACACATGGTCCTTTTTCACATTGCCCTGGGGGATGGAGGGGAAGAGGGCAATGTACATTGCCCCCTGTCTACGCATACCAGGGCTCAAGGAATCTCTGCGGTTCATTGACGTGCTGTTCATGTGTGTAAGTCTAGGCAGATTGGCTATTGATTCACTGAGCCCTTTGGAAGGGGCTAGTGAAGCCCACAACTCTACATCTCAAAGCACCATGGTAATTTTTAGAGTACCTTCCATGGACAAGTATTTCTGCCAAAAAGAGTTCTGGAGATTCCCTCGCCAGTGCCACATTCATGCATGCAGTGTTGCCAAGGGAATTAGTGGAATTCAAACACATTACCAAGGAAGGAATCCCCAGGATTCCTATTCCTTTGGGAGATTGTGTGCACCTAAGGAAAGGAGCCTAGGAGTTAACACTGTATCTAAAATTCCCAGGAATCCATATTCCCTGTCTATAATCCACAGCAGTGCAGTGGGATTCTTAGGAATTACCAGACCATGGTGATCAGCCACAGGCAACACCAATTAAATGTTGCTCATTTACAGCTGGAAACCTATGGAAACACATGAGAAACACTAACTAAAATGCCATTCCCCATTTCAGAGAAGAGCTTAAGTCCCTACTCTCAAGTACTGTCATCTTTAGAAGACATTTTTTTGCAGGCGGGCTCATAATGCACCACCAATAACATTGGTGGCTCCCCTGCAAATGACAATTGTGAAGAGTATGTTTGTGTGTGTGTGTGTGTGTTTGTGTGTGTATCTATATGTAGACATACAAACATGTTTGCTTAAAGGCCTAAATATGAATTTAGATGTATGTTTGTATAAATATCTATATATATCTCTATAAGCATCTTTCATTTTCTACATATGCATATATTTGTAGACGTAGACATAGATATAGAGACTCATACATACAAATTCATTTTCAAGCATTTTAATCAAACAAATAGAGGTGGCTCTTAAACTCATAGGGAGCTAGTGTGGGCCAGTGTGTATGTGTTCAGATGTCTGGCATGGGAAGCACGTGACCACTGCATGTGGTGTGCATGTTGTGTTCGGATTGGCTGAGTGTTTCTAACTACATGTGGCATCTGACTTTGTGGAATTCTAGAAATGTATGCCTTTGACAAAACATGTTTTACTGGGGCCAATCTCCTCAGACGTTTTTGTGGTGTAACTGCCTATCTGTGGGATCAATCAGGGTTTTCCCTGTTTGCACATTTGTCTTTGGTCTAGGTTTAACCCAACCTGTGACCTATCAATCTGTATTCTTGGGTTTGAGTCTGTATGACCAAATATCACTGACTTCAGGTTGATGTGGAGGTCATCTAGGGTTAAATCAACAGCAATGATATAAGTTTGTTACATGTACAAATAACATGGCAGTCATTGATATCATATTTAGCGACATTCTCATTAGTATGCGTACATTTGTCATAGCGTACATTGGCAGCTTTTTTACTGGTATTGACATTGCTCTGCGTGCATAGATTATGGCACACATTGACATTGCATTTACTGGTATTGACATTGTTATGCATGCATATATCATGGTGTACATTTACATCTCATTCACTGATACTAACATTCCCCCCTCTAAGTGAATTTTCAACTGCATAATTTTTCTCATATGTCATGACAATCATATTATTTGAGGCTATGTGTGTTTCTGTAGTGTCTGCTATCCTTTCTCTAGCTATTTGTATTCTACCTAATTTGAGGACTGTATTTTTACAGCACGAAAATCCCATTTGTACCAAACCACACAACCATAGAACAAAAATGATAACTGGAAGCAATGACATGAATAGTTTGGGCACCCATAGGGGAAGCCAGGAAATAATACTAGAATACCAGTCCTGCTCAGGCGCACCTCCCTCCTTTTTCATGACAGCTTCCAGATGTTGCAGTGCTTGGATGTCAAGAGCAAGAGTTCTGTTTTCCAGACCAATTCCTAGAACAAACATACAACAGGAAGCTCCCATCTTGGCACACACCCCACCCCTTAGGTGTCCTAACTTTACTACTCCTAAACTGAGAAAAATCCTAACTTTAAGACTTTCGGTATTCACAGAAGGCATTTAGGAGTCCTAAAGTTAGGAGTCCTAACTTTACTACTCCTAAACTGAGAAAAATCCTAACTTTAAGACTTTCGGTATTCACAGAAGGCATTTAGGAGTTCTAAAGTTAGGACTCTTAACTTCTGTGAATTCCGAAATGAGTAAGTGCCTTCTGTGAATACGAAAATGATAGTATAGTAAGTTTAGGATTTTGTCTTAAGATAGTTCTGTGAATCGGGCCCTGAGTGTGTACAGAAAGCGATTGGAAAGACAAATTTAACCCCATGGTTGACAGATCCGTTATTTGAAATACGGGCTGAGTTATTGTATCATCATGGACGTTTGTTTATTCCGCCGGAATTGAGACAACGGGTTCATACGTGGTATCATTCCTCCTCTTTGGTTGGCCATCCAGAAATTCGTAAAACCAAGGAGATATGTCTGCGCTGGTTTTGGTGAGAAACGATAGGCCATGATGTACAGGTGTTTGTTGGGTCGTGTCCTGTCTGTACAGTTAGTAAATCAACGCATACTCGCCCGCTGGTTTGTTGAAACCTTTGCTGGTGCCCCCTTCCTCTTGGCATACTATTAGTCTGGATTTTGTCACCGATCTTCCTGAGAGAGGGGGGTACACTGCTGTTTTAGTGGTGGTAGATTTATTCACCAAGATGGCACACTTTGTTCCATTGTTGAAGATACCTAGTGCCCGTCTTTTAGCGGAGGTGTTTATCTCGCATATAGTGAGGTTACATGGTTTGCCATTGGCTATTGTGTCCGATAGGGGTTCACAATTCGTGTCTCATTTCTGGACTGAGTTATGTTCCTCATTGAGGATGGAATTACATTTGTCTTCCGCATATCATCCTCAATCGGATGGACAAACAGAACGAACCAATCAGATGATGGAGCAGTATATTAGTTGTTTATAATCCTCATTATCCTGTGATTGGCTGTTGGCATTACCCTTAGCTGAATTCGGGTATAATAACAGCCTTCAATCCGCTTTGGGCATGACCCCTTTCTTCTGCTCATCAGGTTTTCATCCAAAGGCAATACCTCTCCAACCTTCTGGGTGGGTACCTGCACTGGATACTTTGAACCGCTCCTTGGTGGCTCTTTGGGAACAGGCACAAGAACAGTCGTTAGCCACAAAAGAGAATATGAAGAAGCAAGCAGATAAACATAGAATCCCTGCTCCTTTGTATGCAGTGGGGGATTTTTTTTGCCGTGTTTGAGCTTTTCCCCCTTTAAAAGGAGAAGGTGTTTTTTTTTTTCATTTGGGAATCAGATTCCTCCTATGAATTTTGGAACCATGGTTAACCTTGGATTTTTTGCATAGTGTGGCTCAGTGAGGACACAAGAACGGGACATTATTTACACCTCCATAACTATTTGTTGGAACCTAAATAAGGGGTAAGATTGTTTTATATGTCTTATCGCCCAAGTGCTATGCCTAATCGTGTGCATATGTGTGTGACTTTGTGTTCATGGTGGTAACCTGCATTCTGTTGACTTTTGTAGGTTGCCCTGGGTTTCTGGTCTGGTACGGAGGAAGGGATATCTTGCCATTGGTGCCGGTCCTTACCTGGTCTTCTTGTGCTGTTTTTCCCCTCACCTTCTTCCGTGGTTCTTGTCTGCCATCGCCAATATATAAGAAGGGCGGTGGCGACAGGTGCTAAGGAGGAGGAGTGGGATTATTCTTCACTCCCGCAGTAGTGGGTGTTTTAATGGTGGAAACAGGACAGGTTGCCCCTTCCCTTCCTACAATGTGAACCTATTAATCTTAATTTCCCAGATTTACTGGCATGGGGAATATGTGCTGGCATTTGACCCCCTCCCATGGGACTCATTTCCCTTAACGTCATTGAGGTAAATGGCCCTGCGCTGAATTTCCATACCAGGGGTCCATTTGTATGTAAGAAAGGAAGCCCCAAATATGTTAAGGCCCACCCTGGGACACAGTTGGAAGTGAGAGTGGACATATTTGTGCACTGGTGGGGTGGTCTTGCTACCTCCAAGAACCTCTTTTCCACAAAGTCTTGGGCCAAACAGTATCCTCCCCTATAGTGCCCCTTCTGCGCATCCTCTCTAGCTCAATTTGAATATCACTAGGTTCAGTAAAAATGTCCAGTGCTATGGGGTTGGTCTCATACCAGGTGATGTTTACTACTGCTGTATGGGGTTCTACTCTATTGGGGTGTATCTCGGCCCTAAACCTTCTAAGGTATAGGTGGATAAGACATTTTGCTCTATCAAGGCTATCTCTTGGGATAAGTAAAGCCTGTCTGCGCTTATGGCATATAGTATCAACATTGTTAGAATCAAGAAGAGAGAGGAGAACAAAAGAGGCTAGTCCTTTTCCCCAGTTTATATGTTAATAATCAATGAGAACTAGCTCTTGTTTAAATTGTTTGTATGTCTGCGGGTGGGGGAAAACCATTAGGTTTTTATGAAGGCCCTCACCCACCAACCTAGTTGGTGGCATGCTTCATCATTGGGCCCAACCTGAGGTTCGGAGTGTACCTCAGCTGTGCTTCGACGCCAGATTACTGCAGAGCGGGTTTTTTTGGTTCGTGAGGGTGCTGTGGGTGTCCTCTGAGTGAGGATTAAAATACTGTCCTGGGTGTCCCAAAGACTTTTTTAATGGTGGGCCCCAGGCAGTCAATAAAAACAAAGGCTATCGGACGTGAACGGTAGGCTTATGGCCTCCGAAGTCCTGTGCGGTCAACTAGTTTCAGCCAGGCCTTTTCTTCTACTGGCTTTCGTCAGGACCTTATATGTGTGGGGTGTTACAGGGGTTGTTATGAGTTTGTCAGTGCCCTGTGTGTAAAGCACACGCTAGGGTGCTCATATGTCCAAGAGGTGTTTCCTCTCGGGTTGTACCTGTAGGGGGTAAAAAAAGGTGACAGACATAACATTTAAGTAAAGGCTCCTAGTAGTGGGCTAAAAGTTTTATAGTGAGGCCATACTAAGTGCCTAGTGGTGACCACGGACAAGGCAGTAGTGTTGGCGTCAGTGGCGGGCAGTGAAAGAGTGGCCGGTCTCACAATATGCATTATTGTGTGTGAAATTAGGCCTATGTACTGTAACCAGTGTTGGTAAAAACAGTAAAGTGGAGTTGCTTACACTTGATTATAGCGAACAACTCAGCATGGATCTCAGCCGGGGGCCAGGACCATGTGCACTCTAAATAGGGGAAAGAAAAGGAAAAGGCTGTTGGGGGAGGTGGGTGATATGCGCCCAACAAGGTAACGGTAAAAAGGATGCACACACAGATACGGCCGGGGGCAGCATGAAAGGTGGCTGTACCGTTAGCTTGGTCAAGTTCAGGTACTTACTGAGCAAAGTTGCTGGACCCTCAATGAACCTGTTGTCTGGGCAGAGGCTCCGTGAGAAATGAGCTTCAGTGTAGAGAGCGCTTAAATACCTGTGGGAAGGGCCAGGTGTTGCTTGTTAGCTGGGTCAGGTGTTCTGGCCTGGGCACGAGTCATGGGGCGTATTCAGCTTCCTGTTGTCTCGAGGAGGTGCCTGTAGTAGAGGAAATGGAAGAAAGACTCACATGCAGGTGTATGTATCGCTCTCTCTAAATTATTTCCAAGGTTCAATTGGATGTCTAAGTTGCTAACATGTGCGTGCAAATGTGCGGATTATTTAGGGGAGTGCTAACCCATTAGGGGGAGTCGCGCTCCATCTGTGCACTGCAAAGGGGGGGCACCCTCTCTATTTAAATGTAAGCGGCAACTAGGCAGGGCTAAGAAGGTAACGTGTGTTCATATGCAGGGATGTTGCTGCATATTGGCCCTGCTAAAAAATGGGGGTGATGAACCCACTGTGTGGGGGCTCATGAGTATGTGTATGAAGGGTACACCGTGAGGTCATTATGGTCTCGTGTGGGTGTATACCCTGGCACAGTGTAGTGGGTCCAGGCAAGGCGTCGAGTTTAGATGCCCTGCCGGCTGCAGTAAGGTTCACAGGGCATCAGTTGGCGGGATCTGATGTCGTCCCTTAGATTGAGAAGGGGGGAACATCAGTAGCATGACCTATTCATGGTTTGACCACGGCGGTCATGTGCTGATACCATGTGTTGTATAGGAGTGCGCTGTGTAGTGAGTGAAGAATGCCAGCATCTGGTTCAGCACAAGTGAGGTGGGTCCACTCGCAAGCGTTGCAAGAATGTCGAGGTAGGTTCCATGTAACTAGGCAGATTTCTGGCTCTGAAGGGGCACAAGAGCACATATGCTAAACAGATCGTGTACAAGAATGCATGAATACGTAACTTGAGAATCATTCGTAGGTCTTGGGAAGGTCTTCAGGGGAGATGTCAGTCATCTAGGGTCCCAGGGGTGTCTTGTCTTCTTGCAGTGCAAAAAGAGTATTTTAACTAAAAATGTCCATAAAGTCAACTTGCAGTCTGTGTTCTTGAGTGGTTGGTGTTGTTGAAGTCCTTTTGTGAGCTTTGGTTGAAGGGGTGGTGGGCCACTGTACCGATGGTACACGAATGACTAGATTGCAGATCTGTTGAATAAGTGCTGTGGGTTGTAGGTTAGCTTGGAAGAAACACATTGTTAGACAGTTTTCAGAAAATTCCTGTGCATTCTATTTAGGGGTACACACTATAAGTTCATTGTGCATGAAAATTTCTAGTGGGGTACTGGAAGGAGGTGGTGGCACTTTTTAGGGAATGGTGAGTCTCAGTTGTTTTAGCGCTATTTTGTGAGTACTTCGGTTCACCCTCTCCTCACTATGGCAGGGAGAATACCTTTCTCTGCTGCTGCTTTGGTTAAATCTATCTGTGTCATTTTATCAGTGCGGGAGTGTCCTTTTGACCTGCATGTGCTGCATGCAATGTGAGGGGACATGGATGCCTAATTATTTTAAGGAGTTTTGTGGGTAATGGCGATGTTTCAGTTGTCACGTGCATGTCCCCCTGGTCCCTGCATGGGTGTTGAAACAATGTTCTCCCTAATGGGGTTGGGTGATTGGGTTACGCCCCCTTTCTTGAAGGTTGGGGATTTTGGGCTACTTTTAGGCTTATTTGTGTGGGTTCCGTTGGGTGTTTACCTGTGGTTTTGGACGATGCTGCTTTTAACATAGCATACTAGAGGTAGTTCTGGAGTTGTTCATGGCCCGTGTATGGCTCTGCAGGAGAGTAACTGGGATTGGGATTGTGCTTGTTTGCTAAGTTTTCGACAAGAGTTGAGTATGCAGTTGAGACTCATTGTGATCGGCACGATGCGGGTAATGCTCATGGATTTGATGGATTTTCCCTACAGACTGGGTGCCATGTGGCTACTTGCTTCTGCGTTTTGATGACATCCTTGTCCTTGGTGTGTGGAAAACATGGCTTCCAACACTAGAGTGTTTCCCTCATTTTGGGGCTGTAAGGGCATTTCCATTTGGTGCAAACCCTAGCGCTGGTGAGACTTACTCACCTCGCCCAAGGCTGGACTTTGATGCCTGGACCTGGGTGCAGGCCATTATGCACCAGTTGGGAGCTGCCCAGCTCCCTCATCAGACTGTCTTCTACAGGGTCGTGGACAGCCAACCCTGCCCAGGGGATCAACAGTAGAGGGAGGCCTATCCCCCTGATGGTACCTGGATGGCAAACTTTAGCATGAATTCCTATTCACTATAGTACTACAGCCCTAAAAGTTGGTTGCGAATGCAGGTAAAGAAATGTATTTCAAAGCGGTATGAAGGTGATACATCATGTTGGGGGGTGGTTTTGGACTTAGTGCATGTTTGTATTCTGCGATTGTGAAAGGGCATTGCCACCTCAGACAGCCACCCCTCCCTGCCCTGGTGGTGGTCCTGGTCCTTGCTTGGCTGAGCTCCCTGTCTGCTGCATTTTCTTTTCTCTGGACTTGATTTTGGGGATAGATATTCTGGGGGAGTTACCCTGGGACTGTTCCTTTCTGCTCATGATGTTTCTCGTGGCATTGCTCATCCATGTGGCTCATTCTGTGACAATAGTAGCACTCTATGAGGCCTGGCTGTAGCCAGCTACCCTGACCTCTCTTTTTATTGGACCAATTGGGTGGTGTCTCTGTGGGCTTGGTCCTGCTTTTCCCTGTCCTTCTTCTGTCTTTTCTGGAAATAATGTAATATGTGGACCTGTATTTCTCACCAAGATTTGGTGTCTAGCCCTACTACGCCATCTAGTTTGGTCTGTATCTCAGTGGCAATCCCTTTTTGAGGATGTTGTGGAAGAATGCAACCATGGGACTCTCGTTAGTCCAGGGCTGCCCTGTCCACATTGTTCCCTCATTCTATCTAGGAAATTAGTCCCAGTCTACCCAGGCTATATGCTCTCTGCCATCAATTCTTCTACATTTGGGTGGTCAGGGAATACCTCCCTCAGGCACTCCATATCTAGTGTCTGAATGAGTTGAATGCGGCCCAACATGCTTGGTGTTAATCAGTGTGACTACGGGGATGTGGGAAAACACAGTGTTAGTCTGCTCCCTGATGAGGGTGCTAAGCAGACTTTTGATGTCATCAATAGCTAAGTTGATTCCTGTGGTGTTTTTCACAAAACATGAGATCAACTTTCCTGCAACATCCATCAATACGGGCAGTTTGTTTCTGAGCCCTTCTTTGTCCATATGTGCCCATGGCACATAGAAGGACCCTGCAACAGCGGACTTATTTTGGAGTGGAGCTGCTCCATAGGTTTCTCCCCGACGTAGCGCTCCCATTTTCTCAGCCATTCCTGCATGCAAAAGAAGGTCCATTAAAGATCTCCCCCTCCATGCAGTATGCAGTCTTTTGTGACAGCCATGTCCTCTGGTTTGAAGGATCCCTCCTCCGTCCAAGGTCTATCCTTTTGGTCCAGTAGGTCAGCAAATGGCAAAGTGGTAAACTGAAGGCCTCGCCTTCTTCTCTGTTCACTATGTCTCTAGGGGTCAGTTTGCCTGACCAGCGCATTTGGGGGGAGAGGCGGAAGTACTCATCAATGCTCTCCTCGTGCTTGTGTAAAGGTACCATTCTACTTCTCCTATGTTTTAACTCTGTTTGAGTTAGGCCATCCTGACTTTTTATTTCTTGGTTGGCCCCTCTCCTATTTTGCTGACTGATTGGAGTGTGGATTTCTGTTAGGGGCCTCTCTTTGGAGTCTTCCACAAACTAATCCTCATGTGGAGCCCGAGACCTAGCTCTGGCTTACTCTGGGGAAGGTTGTATTGCTCTCCCTTTCTATAAGGGTTCCTAGATGAGAGCTCATTCTCTCTCTAGTCTCAAGTTACACCTTTCCTTTAACTCCCACCTGGGCTACCATCTTCACTTAGTGCTGCGTGCTGTTCTTCTTGATAGCATTTTGACCTCAAGCTCCCTCCTTAATGCTTCATCCAGAGCCTGAGCATACCCTGGGGGAGCATATCCTATGGCGCCCCGCTCAGAGTCAGACCTCAGAGGGCTGGGACACATAACGTCTTCTCCACTGGTGGTATCCTCCTCCAGAACTGCTATGAACCTTGGGCGGTTAGGAGCATATGCTCCTAGTTCCCCTGGGGCTTAATGAGCTATGACTGATGAATGAGGGGTCAAACTTTGAATGATCCTGACACCAGACTGTCTGGGGGCTGGCTTCACCTGGGCTGGTTGGTCTGATGGTTTCCCTGCCCTAGGTCTGGTGACTTGTTGCTCAGTGGTTGGTCCACCAGCCCTATCGACCGGTGTATCGGTGTAACCCAGCACTGGGACAGCTGGGATGGCAGATATCAGAGAGAGCAGTTTCCTGCCAGTATTTTTCGGGGGAGGTGCAGATGCCTCACTTGTGGGCTCAAGGATAGCCCGAAGATGGCCCAAAGTTCTAGTAGAGCCACTCGTTTAGCCCTGTAATGACATGCAAATCTGATCTGTTTGTGTGTTCTTGTGTTCTCTATCATGTTGGTGGTCTAGTGGTGTCTCGATGATCAATTAGGAGTCTTGTTACGGAATTTATAAAGTTTTAACTTTCTTGAGTTTTAAATAATTACAAATTTTACTCTGATTATGGGGAAGCTGTGTACATGGGTTTGTACGGGCAACAATCTGGTGGTTATGAGCTCTATTTTAGGAAAACAATACATCAAAAAAACACCTAACAATTGACAAAGGTAATGCAATGAAATAGTAACAACCTGTAAGAAAGTTCAATGGTTAGTTCAGAACAGTACGAGTAGATTTTTAGCAGCGAAATAGCAAATATGGAATTCTGATTTGTGGTAAGAAATGGCTATTATTTCATAAACTGATAAACTTTCCAACAGGACATAACATTTAAACATAAAATACAATTGTATTCACTAAGTTCAAAATTTTTCACTAACCTTCAAATTACACCCTATATCACACCCAGGGGTCATGCGCATCATCAGTGTAGCTCGCAGCAGTCCAAGCAAAAAAACACCTGTGCACTTGTTTCAGATACTGACAGTGTTAAGAAACTGACAATCCCTTAGAAAACTCCTTTAACAAAAAAACAGGTGTTGCCTGGGAGTCAAGATGGCGTCTGTCTGGACGTGTGAGTGAGGAGCTCCTGGGATGTTCTCGCAACCAAAGCAACTGTGGCTGAGAGGACGCGAGCGACGAAGGAAAAATAATCGTAAATGCAGCCCTGAGCCTAGAATTATTGATACGCGAGGACGAATAGAAAAGCTTACTAGACTTCAGATACACGCCATCCTGGTAGCTCTGGCAGACATTCGGGAGCACCAATACACACTGGTGGTGGCCAAGCAACAGCAGCTGTGAGCGGGTAGTGAACGCGTTGTTTGCGACGACGGCAGTAACTTGGAATGGTGTAAGTTCACGGGCAGGATTGATTCAACGCGCGGTGAGACTACAACTGATGACTAGCGAGGATAAGACTAAAAATTTACTGGCGGCTCAGTGGTTTGGCAGCCAAACAGCTCTGGCGGGTAGTCGTGAGCGCCGACGGACAATTGTGTAGGCTTAGCAGCGGCAGCTGTGAGCGGGCGGGGAGACTGAGCTCACGGGTAAAAACTCCCAGTAGGAATGAATCATAGCTAATGAGGTTAAAGTGAGTGGAGTGGTGTTATACACAAAAACATCGCTATATAGCTACATTGTATATCGCTATATTGGGCTACTTGGACTATTTGAGACTTTAAAGACCTTTGCATATTTGTCCTCTAGCTACAGTGTTTTTAATCCAAGGCTATTGTTGGCCATTTACCATTTATCTTCGGAACCGGCTAAGTCATGCCCCCTAAAACTGGTAGTGGAGGAAAAATTAAGTCAGTCAGCGATGCGGTGAGCAGGGCCGCCCTGTCCGCTAGCAGCACAAAAGGTGGGGTGGAAGCGGCCGGCTCAGAGCTGGCTATACAAGAGTCGGTCAGCAAGAAAACCCCCAGATATCCCAGTTATTTTTGGCCAAAAAGAAACAACTACTAATGGCGGTTAGTGTGGCTAAGGAAATAAATGAAGGCGAAGTTACACCAACTGAGTATTCAGACTATGCGCAGTACAAGGAGCATCAGGAAAACCAAAAAAGTCAAAGAGGTGTAGACTTGGAGGAAGTAACTAGCAATATAGGAGGGGCAACGACAATGGTGGAAGCTGCACTGGTATCAACGGGGTTGCAGGAGGAGACAACCGCGCTGGCTATAGCAACTGACTTGTGCTAATAGGGAGAGCGATTCAGGGGAAGGAAACTTTTTTTCTATGTCAGATCAGTCAGATCACTCAGAGCTATCAAATGGCGATGAGGATGGAGAACTAGAGCTTATATAATTTCTCTTGGAAGATCTGCAGTTAGTTCTGGCAGTGAATTAAATACTTCAAACCCTGAAGAAGATAATCATGAAACTACTATGGTACACAAACAAAGGGTAGAGGCAACTCAGGCAGCGCAGGCAGTGCAGATTATGATGCCGGGCCCTCCTAGCTGTACTACAACTGAGTCAGTCTTAGAGATGGCCAAAATGGATGAAGATGGGGATCGAGCCCCGGCAGCACATTAGTCTGGCCAGATTTCATTGGAGTCAATGAAACCTGATATTCTGTGTATCCAGGAGACACACATACCTTGGGCTAAACGGAAACTGATTGTTGAGCTAGGATATACACATCTTGCCGCATCTCGGCAGACTAGCACTAATAGGGGCGTAGCTATTTTGGTACACGGTGGTATCAGGGGGACGGGGAGGGTAATGGTGGATAACTATGGAAGATGGGCGATTGCAGAAGGTCTTATTGGAATGATTAAGTGTACTATTTGTTCAGTTCATGGGTCAAATGTAGACGAAGCTGGTATACTAGAAATACTAAATGTAGAATTGACATTATGGCCTACCCCGCTAATCTTCTGTGGAGATTTTAAAATCCATCTGGATGGGCAAAATCTAAGTCCAAATTATAAGTATGTGGGTCGAAAGCCCAAACTCTTTAAAGCTTTAGTACAAGTGCTGAGGGACCCTGGGCTAGTGGACACATGGCGGACTATAAATGAGTCAGATCCCGGATATACTTTTTCTCACACCCACACCAAAAATTGGTACGATTAGATTATCTATTCATGTCCAGGGCATTTATAATTGGAGCAAAAATGCAGGTCTGGCTCCCTAATCACGGCTGATCATGGCCCCTTGCTGCTAGATGTGACTGTGATAACACAGAGGAAGGTTGGAAGGTCATTCACATGTAACAGAAAATTATTGAACGACAAGGTATTTAGAGATCATATGCTTGGGTGGGCCGGGAGTTTTCTAGAGATAAATAGGGGATCAGACCCTAGTCCTATTATATGGGATACTCTCAAAGATGGAATACGAGGAGAGGTGTTAAGTTTTGGGTTAGCCAAGCAAAAACAGAGCCGAATAGTAATGCAGCAATTACTGGATGAGCTTCGCGGTGCGGAAATGGAATTGTTAAATACTCTTACACAAGGATCAGACTGCAACGCTGTATATGGCAAGATAGCATGTGTTAAAGCTAAAATAAATTCGATTTGGTGCAAGGAAATTGCCATCCAATATAATACATATAAACAAAATAGACATGAATATGGAGAGTCGACGGGGCAATGTCGTGCACAAAGACTCAGAGTTAAACAAGCCTCTCAGATAATTTCGGCTATGACTGATGTTGGGGGCAAAAAGGTTGAAACAGAAGAAGGCATTTTGGGGGTTTTCTATGAGTTTTATCAAGAGCTATATAAGCAACCTGATTTGGATGAAATAGAAATAAAGAATTTCTGTCAAAAACTTGACTTGAATAAAATCAGTATGGAGGACCAAAAATCATTAGACAAGTTAAGAACAATGGAAGAATTAGAGGAAGCATTAGGTCAGCTAGCACGGGTGGAAGCTGGCGGACCAGATAAATTACCTTTAGAGATTTATCAGCTGCTTATCCCGGTGTTGAAAACCGATATGCTGGGTGTTTTCCAGGAAGCTCAGTTGGGGAATGTGCCTCCTTCTTGGGATGAGGCAAACATAGTTGTGTTTAAAAAAAAGGATAAGCCTCCCAATATACCAGGGTCATATAGACCAATATCTTTGTTGAACGCTGATTGAAAAGTGTATTCTAAGATTTTGGCTAATAGGCTAGTGCGAGTTATTACTCCCTTAGTTTCCAGGTCTCAACATGAATTTATTCTATGTAGAAGCACCATCAACCATATTCATAGAGTTATTACTCTTATAGACCCCTCTAATGTGCACCATAAAACGCTTGGTTTAATATTTTTAGATGCCGAGAAGGCGTTCGATCCTGTATCCTGGGTTTTTATGTGGGGGGTCTAGCGGGGGATTTATTAAGGCGATTCAGAGTATGTATCAATCGCCACGAGCTAAAATCTGTGTTATGGGCATGGAATCTTTATATATAGGGAAACTAGACAGGGATGTCCCTGCTCTCCATTATTGTTTGTGTTATAGATTGCCCCATTTGTGCATATGCTAGAGCAAAGTGTTAGTATAAGATCAATGGAATGTGGAAGTAATTTGGTATGTGTTTTAGTATATGTGGACGATATCATCGTAGTTTTTGCAGATCCAGCACAGGCCATACGTGAGATAGAAAAGCTAGCTGAAGAATTTGGGCTTGTGGCTGGATACAAACTTAATGCGGCCAAAACCCAGATATTATGTACTGATCAGGCGTGTCCTGGGGAGAATCGTGTAACGGATGAAGCCCGATATCTTAGCATAAAAATTAGAATGTCTCTACAAGAATTAGTCGAGGTTAATTGCAGTGGTTAAGCAGCAGCTGGACCGGCTCAAGTGTTTGCATCTGACTTTAGTGGGAAGACGAAATGTTTTAAAAATGATTGTCCTTCCTAAAGTACTTTATTATTTTAGGGCAGTACCGTTGGAGTTAAGAAAAGCTCCAAGGGATTCAATCTATATGTGATAGATTTATGTGAGCACAACGAAAAGCGAGAAGAGCTTTTAGATTTATAATGTTACCGCTGGGTAGGGGAGGATGGTCTGTCCCAAATTTTTGCTTTTATTACTATGTTTGTTTATTGCAAAACATGCGTATTTTGTTCACAGGTGAAGATGTGATAGACGCAGAAGCTCCTCCGATATATCAACTATTGTTAGGTGAGGAAGCGAGAAATGTGTTAGTGAAATTCTCCGAGCCAAGTTATTACAAAAAAACAAGGTTCAAGGTTATAATTACGGACGGTAAGGTTTGTAGATGGATATGTAAATGTCTTACTATTCCACAGTTGAATTATTATACTCCACTTAATACAGCTGTTAGAAATATTCTGGGATTATAAAATGCTGTGTTGAAAGATGAAGCGGATTAGATATCTGGGGGACTGGTTTCAGGAAGAGGTTCTATGTTCATTTTCGGAACTCGTTGAAAGCTATGAACTCCAACATCAAGATTTCTTTAAGTATCTGCAAATACGAGATTACCTGGTCAGACATCAGCTACATGAGGGTAGTATTATGGTATTACCAATAGTGGAGGCAATCAGGAAGAGGGCTAAGATAGGGGTTTTATATTCCATGTTAATTGAGTCTCAAAATGATGATTTGGCTCTTCAAGATTGTAAATGGTCTGCGCGATTAGGGTATGATGGAGTGCTGATGCAGACTTCCATCAATACGGCAGGGAAAATATTGCTCTCATCAAATCTGCAAACACAGCACTATAAAACCATCTTCGATTTATATCATACACCGGAGCGCATGATGAAGTAGGGTGGGGATCATGATGGAAAATGCTTTACGTGCAGTACCGACAGAGCTGATATTGTACATATCTTTTTTGACTGTACAACTTTGACACAATTAGAACAACAAATAGAGTTGTTTTTGCAAGAGGTCACAGGTATCTCAATACCAATAACTAAGGAAATGATGATATTAGGGGTATGGTTTAATGTTTCAAGCGAACAGCCAGTATATAAATTTAGATATATAACATCTATTGCCGCAGCTGTGGTGCGGTTATGTATTGCCTCATGTTGGCTTCAAAGTGAGGCTCCCACATTTGAGATGTGGAGGGCTAAATTTTATAATGTATTTAATATGGAATATAGTTTATATTCTCTAAAATCACCCAGACGACAAAAATTGGGGTTGCAGATATGGGATTCTATGATACAATATATGCATTAATTATCTGACCTTGGGTCCATAACGATATTATGATTGAAATATGTTTTGCTATTTTTTTTTGTGTTTCTTTTTTTCTCTCTTAACTGCATTAATGGTAATCCTATTGAAATAAGTTGTATGTATTGACCACAAATGTTATGATTTGTATCTGTGTCATAGATTGAGCTTAGAAAAAAATAAAAAAAGAGAAAAAGGAACAAGTTGACAATTGTCGGTTCTCCCTGGCCAAACCAAAGCTACACCTTCTTCACCAAATTCCAAATTATTCCCTAACGTTCAAATTACACCCTATATCACACCCAGAGGTCATGCGCACCATCAGTGTAGCTCTCAGCAGTCCAAAAAAAAAAAACCTGTGCACTTGTTTCAGATACTGCCAGTGTTGAAACTGACAATCCCTAAGAAAACTTATTTAACAAAAACACAAGATCAAGGTGGAGACCATATATCACAACCAGGGCCTATGTGTACCATCTTTGTAATGATTAGTAGTCCAAGTGAAATAAAGAAGACCATCTGTGTAACGCTCAGCAGCCCAAGCGAGAATAAGTAAGTGACCTTTTCTCACAGTCAGTGCCTATGCACTCCATCTGTGTAACACTCAGCAGTCCAAGCAAACTAATCTATGAACTACCTTCACCTTCTCTAGTGTGCCAACTGTGGAAAAAGAGATTTAAGCTCTTGTCATAGTTTGTCACGCGCCACATGCTGGAACTAAGCATCAGATGTAGTCTCTTATACAGTATAGGGTCCAGATGTTGTAGTAGGCCCATCACGGAAAATAATAACCACTGCTTTAAACGTTCTTTTTGAAATTGATACTTGACTTGCCACAACATTTTGGTTTCCAATTTTCTTCCATTTGCTTACAACATGGTAGCATTAAAATGAGATATTTTCCAAATCTTTCTATATGTAATGTAGACAACATCTCTGATCTACATTGTGAACATCTCATGCCCTGGTTGGCTGTTTTAATCAATTTGTCATATTTGTCAGAGTCATAGTATGGTATTGTCAAATATATGAATTGTTCTGTTTGTATTTCAGTAACAGTAGTAAAAGAACACTCTTCACATTTATGATCCGACCTGTAACTAAGTCCCAAAAAGTTTTCAATTATAATTCCTTCATCTTCTTACACTGAAAGCATAATCATTAAAATTTCTTGTGCATCTTGTTGTACATTTAGGGGGATATTCACAAGGATCTATCGCCGAGTTAACAGCACTTTATCGCACCCAAAGTTGCGAAAAACGTATCGCCCCAATCACAAGCTGGTGTCAACATCCCACAGCACCAGTTTACCCACGATTGCAGCCGCAAAAAACATCGACACAGATGACCCCCGCAACTATTGCTAAGGAGATGCAGAGTAGGCGTTCCCATGCCAAAAGCTGAGACAACACCACTCCACAACCTTCACAACGACCAGCCAGAACTGCGATAAGAACACAAAACAGGCGATAAGGTGCGTTAGCAGCAGGAAACTAACACCTGCTCTGAACTGGTGCAAAGTCGGACCACAGCCTGTACCACAAAAGGGAGTCCAGCCCACAGCCACATCGGAAGGGCAGCAGATGCCATGGAGCCACTGGTCATGCGGCCCGGACACCAAAGAGGGCCACAACACCCACCACCGCCACCACCCCAGGACCCCAACACCCACCCGGAACCCCACACCAGACCACCACAGAGGCTGCGCAGACAAAGACAGCGGACCCCAGGAAGTGCACCAGCCTCACAGACCCAACACTTGACAATGCCATTGACCACTACAGGCACAAAAGGACAACCATCAAACGCATCCTGACCAACATCCCCCAACAGGCTGACGGCACCAACACAGCGGACAACCAACAACCCACCCCACACAAAGCTTCTGGCTGTGCTGCACCTGTTGTCCCTGGTACCCCCAACCAACACCCACTAGAGTCGGATGAGTCTCACAGCCAGCCACATTCAAGTTCCTCACACCTGTCCTGGACATCACCATCGGCCTGCTACCCCAGTCCCTATACGTCCAACACAATGCGCAGGATCCGCTGGAGACCAAGCAAGGACCATACGCCATAGCTGGATGCACGCATGTGTTGGGGGAAATCCACAGCACACATGTCCTACCTGTGCCCCCTGGTGACACAGCACACAATTACCACAACAGAAAGCACATGTCTCACATCAATGTGCAGGCAACATCTGAACACCGTGGAACCTCCACCAATCTCGCCTCCAAATACCCAGGCAGTGTGCGTGGTTCCTTCATCCTCTGACAGTCCATCAGCAACCAGCATTCCCAGGATGGCACCAAGGGAAATGCACAGCCCTGTGGCAAGTTCCAAATGAACACCCAACTCACCTCAAATCCACAACCATGCAACTCAAAACCCTGGCAATGCACATGTCACAAAATCACAACCAAGATGCAAAACAACATGCCCACCCACTAGACACGACAGAACAACTCACAATGGTAACCTGGGCAAGCCGTGAACATGAGCCATCAACAGCATGGCACCTCAGCCACAAACTTGCCGAATGGGGGGAGAGGTGGCAACCAGGCATGTGTGAAGGATGCAGGAGAACCATGATTGGGAAAGTACACAATGACAAGAATGGCAGAGATGTGCTGGACAGACCGCAGTATGCCGAACACAACCATATCCATGGCGACATGCACCTCTGGTGTATGGAGTGTAGTGGACAATGGATGCAACCATGTCACCCCAGCCAGTGGGGGAGTTCGTGGAAATGTTGCCTGTTACATCCCCCCGTAAGCATGAGCGGAGTGGGAAGGCCCAGCGTACGCCAGGCCAGCGTAGGGGTGTGAATAAAAAGCACATAGCCCTGGGCGTGGTCCTCTTCCAGAAAGCCCAATGTCTCTGCCAGGGCGGCGCCTCTCACCGTGCCACGAGGCCGGCGCCGTCCACGTGAGCGGAGTTGCCTGCTATCCTGTGCGCCTACCGTACCCCGCACGCTGGACCCCAAACCCGTCAGGCCCGCCCCTGCGCAGCCAGAAAACACTGATCACCTTCCGACACCGGCGTGTGTCAAGGAGGGCCCACCATGTGCCTGTGCAAGCTCCAAGCCCGAGGCCCACGGCCTTGGCAGCCTCTCAGACCATCACAGCCTCCATGACACAGGCCCGCATTACTCCTTTCTCTTTGATGTACTTTACTGCCGACTCCGGCCTACACCACGGTCAAGTAGGTCACACATTTGGAACTGAGTCTTGATTACACCATGGCAGTGAACATTATTTAAGGCAGAGTTCATGTCACTATACTCCCTTCGATGTGGTGTCACCAAGTCTGTGCATAGCATTCCAACCACACATGCCTGTGGGCCTACGCAGACAACTGCCCTCGGCCTATGCTGCGCACAAGTGGGTCACAGAATTGGAAGTGAACATCGATTATTCAAAGACAGAATACATATTATCGCACGCAAGGAGAGGCGTAGGAGGATGACACTTTGCAGTCCGGAGGGAATAGGATCATCGTTACGGAGGTGATCGAACACTACCGACAACTGCCCTGGTGTCACTAACTCTGTGCATCGCGAGCCAACAACAGGTGGTGAGGTAATTCAGTTTTCCGATCCCGTTCGTATTTAGCCACCATTTTGTGTCTTTCCACCATTTTGTGTTGCCCTAACTCAGGCAGCACGGTGAACGAGGTGTTGTTTTCCCTCTTCCTACTGCAAAGTGTCAAATAACCTCCTGCCTCTGTTTAAAGCTCGTGTCAGGGTCCGACCGACTCAACTAATCCTCGTCTGGTTTGACTGATCCCTGTCTCGACTATCTGTTGGTTCGCACCATTCTTTCCTGACTTTATCTTATCCTCTGACCTTCGCTATTCTTTACTCGTATTCTCTCATTTCACAACTGTCCTCCGGGGCATACAAATGTGTCCTTTTACCTGCAAGTCGAATTATAAACACTACCACTGATTAACTTGTGGGGAAGGGTGACAAACACAGTTGGAAGAGAGGCTTATTTGAGTTACTTAATATCTTGTTTTCACATTCTTCTCATTGGTTAACCCTGTATGCATTGGGAGTGTTCTTTGTGAATATGTGTGTTATAAAAGATTGTGCGCCACGAAGTAAAGTGGCAGTGTCCTAAGAACATACCGAGTGTACTTCTGGGACAACTGTACTTAGCTGCAGCTAATAAACCTTATCTTCTACGCCTAACGGAGTATCCCGTGTCTCTGTTCGACAAAGCAGGTGAACTCAGGAGAGTAAGGCGTACCCTGCGCCGCCAGGCCCATAAGTCCCTGGTCCTTCAAATTGGCGCCCAAACGTGGGCCGGCTTCAGAGGTAGCAGTTCTGCCCGAGGATCGTGAGGAGCCCCACAAGAAAATTCTGGAGGAATCGCGAACCACGTCAACCGACCCCTGTATGTCGAAGTGGTCCGAAGGTCTTTTGCAGCGCGGTTTCTCCTTTCTGACGGCTGCTGACAACTGCTGCCCTGACTGCCGCCCTGCTTTGGTCCCTTTGATGATGTTTGATATCGCGAGACATTAGACGGGCCTCTGTTGGCGTAAGAAGACACTTAGTTAAGTATTGGTGGGTAGATTCCACTATTTTGTTTTGATTTGGGTCTTTGATTCGGCTATTGCAAAAGCCGAAGCCGAGGGGTGAGTACGTTTGTACTGTATTATTTGATTTAACCCCTTGATGTTTGTGAACAGTCCAGTGAAATAACGATGCCTGGTCTGAGTAAGTTTAGGAAGTTCTGTTGCCTTGGTTGTAATAGGGATTCCCTGCTGGAGGACTCTTGTCCGATTCCTCCGGTTGGAACTCCCACCTATGAGCTTTATTCAAAACATGGTGTCGGCCCCATTGCCTTTAAAAAGGCATGGATCCGATAGACGAAGAACGATGGCGTTCTACAGTGGCCACAAAATGGTAGTTTTGAGCCTGACATATTAGACAATTTGGTAGCGATATTGTTCAAAAGACAAGCCCGGCCGGCAATGTTTGACTCTTTCCGCCTCTGGCGTAAGGAAGCCAAACAGAAAGAAATGAAGCAGGCAAAACGAGATAAGAAAGCACAAAATATGACGATTATACAGGCGAAGCCGGGAACCGAAGCCAAATAGGTTTGCAGGCGGGGGAGGACTCTTGATGAAGGTTTGACTATAGAGCTACCCTTAGAAGCCTTACGGTTCCCCGAGATACAGGAACCCTCCAGAATTTGGATGGAGGATGGCGTGTGATTGATAAATAACCAATCACTTACACAAGGAGCAGCTACTCTACGTTCAGGATAGGGAATCCCCTCTCCTGTCCCCTAGGGAGGCCTACTTTGCCCTGAAGAAAGTCCAGGACCTTTATGGCCACATATGGACTGAAACATGTTGGCACTAGGGTCTTAGGACCGTAAGACTTCCAATAAGACCCATACTTTTTTGTTTTATTAATCCAGGAAGACCCAAAAATAAAGGGATACCGGGGATCTGTCTGCGGTGTTTTAATCTTTCAGCCCCCCAGGTCTTATACTTCTTCAAAGAGCTCCCAACACTGTGGTTGAGCCCACCCCGACTTATAGGCGTCGGGGTGACCCGATGATGAAGCATGACACCACTAGGGTGCGTGAGGGTAACTAAACAAAGAGGAATTTTTTCCTTGCTCACCTTCAGGTGATGGAAGATATATCCCCTCACGTAGCTCGTCACATTTCCCCATTACAGTGCACCCTTATTGACCACTAATGGTCTGTTACAGTAATTTAATTGTGGTTAACTGATTATACAGGCTGCCCAGCAGTTTAAAGATAATGAGATTGATAATGCAATGGAAATTTCAGAGAGACAGCATCGTATTGCAATAGATAGATGCTATCCGGTGTTGCCTAATTCCCCTTCTGATAAAAGTAAGGATCTGGAGGAAGACCCTTTGATGTCTCACCTATTGAGATTGCCTCCACCCTATGTACAAGGTGCTAATGCACCCCCGTTGTTACAACCTGTTCAGTTTGCCTGTTGTCCCCCCACCTGTTCCGGTTCTTCCACATTTGCCCCTTCCGGTATTGCCACTCCCACCTCTCGTGCCACCGATTCCTTTGTCTCCATCTCCTGAACATCAATCTTCTTTGCCTTCGGCTCCCCTTATAACTGCCAGTTCCTCTCCTGTATCGTCTAATACCTTGTCCCCTGTCCTTATGTCTAATTCTCCTACTGTGCGCAAACGAATAACAGATACTGTCTCTGGTTTTTTGTCCCCTTTCTTTGGGACTCTGAACATGTCTCCGGATTTTTCTCGAAGACAGTCTCGTAGCCAACTTCCAGGTTCCGACGAACGGGTGGTGTTGGACTCTCTCGCTCGCAAATGGATCGAGAAGGGTCCCCAGTATAGTGTGAAAGATATCATAATCACCTTTCATCAGTGGGATGCGCCCACGCAGAGATATGTATTTAATGTTATGTGTGACACTTGCTAAAGGATTGGGAGGATATGGATTTGGGTTTACTTCCCCCAGGGTCTGTTGGATGTTCAGGCTAATTTCGATAAAGGACTCATTGTGGGTTCTAAGGTTGAGGACGCCGTAAGGACACTTGTTACTTTTAGGTCCTTATTTTCTTCACAAACTTTTCTTGATTCTGATCCTGCTGTTCGGCAGACATTGAAAGATTACCCAATGAGAGAGGTTCCTCCGATATGGAGGGAAGAGGTTGCGCAAGCAGGTAATAATCCAGCTATTCCAGCTCACTTCCAGAGTATATGGGTACATGTGCCCTGGAAGAGATCTGATGTTTTGGCCCTCAAACAATCTTTACCGGATCCCAGTAAAAACCCTGCTGGTTACTATAAAGAATTGTCCCAGACTGTTGATGCCTGTATTATGAATTTAGCCGATATTGACATGTTGATGGGAAATGTAGTCCCACAAGCGTTATGGGCTCGGATTCGTAGAGAGGATCACGTTCAAGAATTGGGTGGTACATGGGATGCTATAACTGCCTCAGATAGAGCACAAGTGGGTGGTGCTAAGCCTGATGTTTTGATCACAGAACTCCCTGGTAGGATTATTACTTTAATGAAAACAATGATGCCCGCCTTACGAGTTAATTGGGATAAATTAGCTGCGTGTAGGCAGAAGAAAGATGAGAGTGTCTCTGATTTCTTCACTCGTTTTGAGGAGATGTTTATTGATCACAGTGGTCAGGATATGACTACGGAGGGTGGACAGCGATTATTTGTAGATACATTCATATTTAATTTGCTCCCCGAGTTGTCACATAAGTTAAAAGACTCTGAAAGTTCATGGGCTGTTTCTTCTTCTGCTCAGATATTGGCTACTGCTCAATATTACGAAAACAGAGACAAAGAGGAAAAAGACAAGCAAGAGAAGAAGACCAAAGAATTAAAAATGAAGGTTCTTCTGCAACAAGCTTATCCTCCTCGCTCTGCTCAGCGCCAGTTTCAATAGCCTCCCCAGTTTCAGAGGGTGTTTCAAAAGCCTGAGCCCTATATTTCGCGGCCTTTGTTAGGTCCTAACCAATGCGCCTATTGTAGGGAGGAAGGTCATTTTAAGAATGGCTGCCCGGTTTTATTACAGCATAATGGAGGACTATCTACTCCACGAGGTCGTGGTGGTTCCCAGTTAGCGCCCAGGGGTAGAGGTCGAGGTATGTCGCCCCAGACACAGCGTTCCCTTCCACCTCCACATTCTATGAACTACTTTGATCAGAAAAATACTCAGTCTACACAGTATTACAATGATGATTACTATGTTGAAGGTGAGAATGACGGTCTTCACGCTAACTAGGACAGCCATAGACAAAGTGAGGGAGTTGTATCGGGTCCAGTAGATCAGAATGGGCCTTATGTTAATGTCACTACAATGTGTGTTTCAGAGCCATTTCTTTTAGATACTGATGTGATGAGAAGTTCTATTATTCACTCCAAACTCCCTGGGGCACCTTTGTCTGGCTTAACAAACGTATCCGTAGGATTTTCTGGCACCCCAGTTCATAGCCCGGTCTCTTGTCCTCTGCCTATTTCAATTGGTTCTTATGATTTGGAAGCTCCGCTTCTTTTAACGACTGGTTGCGGCAAAAATCTGTTGGGTTTGGATTTATTGAAAAGATTGCATGCAACGATATATTGTTCTCCTTCTGGTGTACATCTCGTTTTGGGGCAGAAACTGACTTCTCCAATGTATTTGTCTAAAGATAAATTTCCACCTGAATTGCTCTCTCTCCCTGCAACACTTTGGGCTACGGGTCCAAATGATGTTGGTTGTCTTGAGATCCCACCCTATGTCGTTACCCTCAAGCCCAATGCTAAATTGCCACGCATCACTCAATACAAAATTCCCAATGATGGTGAGAGAGCACTTTTTGCTATTATTTATGATTTGGTTCAGAAGGGTGTGGTTGAGGAGACGAGGGGAAATGTATGCAATAGTTTTGTTCTCCCGGTTCTTAAACGCACTGATCCTTCTCAGCCTCCTGTTTATCGCTTTGTTATTAATCTCCCAGAGGTAAATAAAATTGTTGTACCGCAGTTTCCTGTTGTTCCAGATATCACTGCCCTGTTAACTATGATACCTGCTTCGGCAGCTTGGTTGTCTGTTATTGATCTGAAAAATGCTTTCTTCAGCATCCCCATTGCTGAAGAGAGTAGGGATATTTTTGGCCTCTCTTTAGGAGGCCGAAGTTTCCGGTTCAAGCGCATACCCCAAGGCTATTGTGAAAGTCCCTCCATCTATAGCCAAGCTCTGAAATGCCAGCTTGATGCTTTTCCTTTGCCGCCAGGTGCTACCCTTATTCAGTATGTGGATGATTTATTGATTGCTGTTGATTCAGAGGATATTTGCAAGAACGTGACTATTGCACTATTGCGTCACTTGTCTGACCTTCACCATAAGGTTTCACCTTCTGAATTACAATATGCCCGCCAAGAGGTTACCTATTTAGGTCATCTCTTGTCGAAGGAGGGAAGGCGACTGACCCCAGAACGTATTCAAGCAATTGCACAAATGTCTGTGCCATCCACACAAAGAGAAGTGCATGCCTTTCTGGGCTTTACCTCTTATTGTAGACAGTGGATTCCAAATTTTTCTTTGTTGGCTAAACCTTTGTTGGCACTCACTTTGAAAGACACACCCCAACCCCTTCCTTGGACTGACAAATGCCAGAAGAGTTTTTCTGATTTACGTGCTGCTCTATGCTCTGCTCCTGTGTTGGGTACTCCGGATTACAGTAAGCCCTTCACGCTCTATGTCCATGAAAGAGAGGGTTGTGCATTGTCATTCTAAACCCAACGATTTGGAGACAAGCAGTGGCCATGTGCCTACTTTTCGGCTGCATTAGATCCAGTAGCCAAGGCATTGCCTAGTTGTCTTAAAGCTACAGCAGCAGCAGCAATTTCTATTTGTCAGTCTGCTGGAGTGGTGCTAGATAACACTCTTATTGTTATGGTACCACATGCAGTGGATACCTTTCTAAATAGGACAAAAACGCAGCATCTTACAAGCGCTCGATTGTCTGGGTATGAGCTGACGCTCTTGGCTAGTCATGTGCACATCAAACGATGTAACACTTTAAATCCAGCCACATTGTTACCTCTTCCAGAGGAGAAAGGTATTCAGGAACAACATGATTGTTTTCTCCGTACTGAGGAGGAGACAAAAGGTAGGATTGATTTGAAAGATACACCACTAATGGACCCGGATGGGATCCTATGGGTGGATGGTTCTTGTTTTAAAGTCCCTAATGGTGAAACAACTTCAGCTTATGCTGTTACCACCTTGCATACAATCGTGGAGATAGCATGCATCAGAAATAATTCAGCTCAGACGGCTGAACTGATAGCTTTGACCAGAGCGTGTGTGTTATCTAAGGGGAAGAGAGTGAATGTATATACCGACAGCCAGTATGCGTTTGGTGTGGCACATAGTTTTGGTAGTTTGTGGAAGGAAAGAGGATTCTTTACCTCCCACGGTACTAAAATACAGCATGGTCAGTTGGTAACTGATCTTCTTGAGTCACTTGCTTTGCCTACCCAGAAAGCAATCATAAAGTGTAGTGCGCATAAGAGGATTACTGATGATGTTGGTCGCGGGAATGCTTTCGTGGATGAGGTAGCGAAAGAAACAGCCAGAGATGCTATAAGTCGCATGTATGTTGCGGGCCCTGCAAATTGGGTCAAGGAAAAAGGAATGTGTGAGGATACAATAGAAAGTGTGAGATCGATTCAAGGAGAGGCTACAGAGGAAGAGTTGAGTAAGTGGAAAGAGAGTACAGGAATGTTAGACGTGATGGGATGTTGGATAGAATTGTCAGAACATCAGCGTTGGCTGTTACCAGATGCCTATGTACTGCCTGTAGTTGCTATGGCACATGGTCCAGCCCACATCAGTCCGAAAGGAATATGTAAGCTTCTGGCTCCAGTGTGGCTGAGCGAAGGGATTCCAAAATGTGCAGATAATTTAGTGAAGCATTTTATCGTTTGCTTGATGCATAATCCAGGAAAGGGAACCCCAACTCCAGCAGGTCATTTTGCTCCCCCAACATATCCTTTTGAGGTGTTGCAAATTGATTATATTCACATGGAACGATGCAACAATCTCAAATATGTTTTGGTGGTGGTGTGTGCCTTCTCCAGATGTATAGAGGCCTACCCCCTGAAAGACAACACTGCTTTGTCCACTGCCAAAGTTCTTCTGAAAGAGTTCTTCCCTAGGTTTGGTTTGCCACGCATTGTCTGGAGTGACAATGGAAGTGAATTTGTGGGCCAAATTATGAAAAAGGTGTGTGCCGGTCTTGGTATCAGGCAGAAATTCCATGCGGCGAACCATCCCCAATCAGCGGGTTTGGTAGAGTGCTATAACGGCACTCTCAAACTTAAGCTTGCAAAGGTACAGGCTAGCACGGGACTTGCCTGGCCCAATGCTTTACCTTTGGCTCTCCTATCCACTAGAAAAGCTGTACATTCTCGTTTGGGACTCAGCCCATACGAGGTTGTTTGTGGGCGCCCGGCTAATGTTTGGGGAGTCCTTCGCCTTAAAAAGTATTCTGACATATAGTATCCAATGCTGATTGACTACTTACATGACCTCACCACTAAATTACGTGTTCTCCACCAACAGGTTCAAAACGCTTTACCAGAGGCCTCCACAGACCCAGGTCATTCTATCCAACCGGGAGACTGGGTCTGTGTGAAAAACTTTCAGAGGACAAGGAATTTGGAACCTCGTTGGAAGGCGCCTCGACAAGTTCTTCTGGTGACACGTACAGCAGTGAAAGTCAAAGGGAAAAAGAACTGGATCCATGGCGTGCACTGCAAAAAGGTGCCCTTGCCCTTGCCTTTTGACCAGTGGGTCCGTAAGGGTGTAGGTGATTTTGAAGGCGAAAGGGTCCCTCGGTTTGTACCTTTCAGTAGTGCACACCTAGATGGAACTCGGTCAGAGAAAGAAGATGACGACGTTTTACAAGAAGCCGTACCGCCACATCTCCGATTGAGCACTACAGATCCACAGACACTATTTCAGGACCAAACTGTACTGAACAGAACTCGATATAATTTAAGGCCTAGACTGGTCAAGGACACCTGAGATTTTCCTCTCTTTCGTGACATGTATCATCTGTCCAGGTTGCAGGGTCACGGTAGGAGTCTTGGTTCGTGACCTGTATAGTGGCTAGGCCCCCAGGACTTGCAGTGTCATAGGACGTCTAATAATTACAGCCAAGTGAGTAAGGAAGATTGCCGTGAGCAACAATTTTAGAGGATGGATGTCAAAGTGGGGAAGAATAATAAGAAGGAAGAGATGAGAAAGAAATATTGTAAATTAGTGTACAGTCAATGTGGCATAACATTGTGTGTTCTTATGTTTTCTAGTACCTTATTGACTTGTGTAGGTTGGATTGTTCATGCTATTTAGCACAAATCTGTCCCTACTTCTGTTTCCTTGCCTCTTCATTCTACTATCTCCCCACATCAATTACATACGCTTCCCCAACATGAACTAATCAGGAGAACAGTATATTTTAACAATTCATTAGTCCAGTTGTTGCATCAACACCAATTGGTAGTCAACACAACCGACTGTTGGGTGTGTGGACTTATGCCTCATACCACAGACAAAGGGATGCCATATTTAGCCCTTCCATTTTCTTATTAAGGTTCCGCTTGGGCCTATTTTGTGATGTTTTCAAATGCATATCAGAACCGATTTAGACGTCCAGTTGGTTCATGTGGTAGTGGGCAAGGTTTGAGTCATAGTTCTCTGATAAAAGGAATAGTGGCTATGGCTAGAATTGTGGAGAATAGTAGGGTTCCTGTTGATGAGAAACGGGCATACGATGGTTGGAACGTGACTCGTTACGCTACTAGCCTTACAGATAGAGTTAAACAGGGAAAATATCCACCAATTTTGACTGTGCCTCATCGAGGTAACTTTGTTTACAAATGAATGGCCAGACTACTGACACTGGACAAGGAAAGAGTTTTTGTTCCCATACATACATTCACACATCTCAGAATTCACCACCGTTAGTGCCATCCCAGGGCACGTATTTTGTCTGCCACGATAGAGCCTACAGGTGGCTACCGACGGATTTTTCAGGAACGTGCTATATAGCCTTTCTTCTCCCCCCTACATACACTGCTCCTTCGGGATATCACAGAAACAGATATGGCAGAGGGATTATTGATCCTAAAGACACGCAGGACAAGAGGGAGGTGATTTCCTTAAAGGATTTCTCTCTTTTTGGGGCCCAATGGCCAACAGTAGAAACATGAGACAATTGGTTTGTGTTGTTGAGACTACCATAGATGTCACTGTGGGAGAATTGAGCAATCTCACAGCTGAACTTCAGGCGGATCGTCTCATGACATTGCAGAACCAGATTGCTCTCGATGTTATTCTTGCGGATCGTGGTGGAGTTTGTAAATTGATCGGATCTAGCTGTTGCTGTACCCGACGATGCCCCTAGGGTATACCAAGCCATCTCCAAATTACATGTGATCTCCGAGTCGATTCATCAGGACGAAGGAGATTGGTCTTTATTGGAATGGTTTTGGGGATTACTGTCCAAATGGGGATGGAAGGTATTAACCTTCCTTGGAGTGGTTTTGGCCATCATTTTTTCCTGTTGTCTCTGTATGCAGTGTGGCCCCGCCATCTGTGGTCTTTGTGCCACTATGTGTGTCCCAAGGCCTGTGTCACGGAAGACGGAGAGCATTAAAATGATGTTGCAGCAACAGCTTGATGACCTCATGGCCATTGACGTCGACTCAGATTAAAATTAGTCTGTGTGTCTTGCCTGAGTAATGGCAAAAGGAGGGTCTGAGGTAATTCAGTTTTCCGATCCCGTTCGTATTTAGCCACCATTTTGTGTCTTTCCGCCATTTTGTGATGCCCTCACTCAGGCAGCACGGTGAACGAGGTGTTGTTTTCCCTCTTCCTACTGCAAAGTGTCAAATGACCTCCTGCCTCTGTTTAAAGCTGGTGTCAGGGTCCGGCCGACTCCACTAATCCTCGTCTGGTTTGACTGATCCCTGTCTCGACTATCTGTTGGTTCGCACCATTCTTTCCTGACTTTATCTTATCCTCTGACCTTCGCTATTCTTTACTCGTATTCTCTCATTTCACAACTGTCCTCCGGGGCATACAAATGTGTCCTGCCACCTGCAAGTCGAATTATAAACACTACCACTGATTAACTTGTGGGGAAGGGTGACAAACACAGTTGGAAGAGAGGCTTATTTGAGTTACTTAATATCTTGCATTCACATTCTTCTCATTGGTTAACCCTGTATGCATTGGGAGTGTTCTTTGTGAATATGTGTGTTATAAAAGATTGTGCGCCACGAAGTAAAGTGGCAGTGTCCTAAGAACATACCGTGTGTACTTCTGGGACAACTGTACTTAGCTGCAGCTAATAAACCTTATCTTCTACGCCTAACGGAGTGTCCCGTGTCTCTGTTCGACAAAGCAGGTGAGATTAAGGCGTACCCTGCGCCGCCAGGTCCATAAGTCCCTGGTTCTTCAGTGGGTGTGGGCCACTGCTGACTACTGTCTTCGGCCCACACTACGGACAAGTAGGTCATACATTTGGAACTGAGTCTTGCTCATACATTGTCCGTGTACGCACAAAAAAGAAAATTCTACTTCACTGTACTCCCTTTGGTCAGGTGGCATCAACCATGTGCATAGCATCCCAATGACAGGTGGGTGTGGACAACTGCTGACCGCTGCCTCCGGCCTACACTGCAGTCCAGTAGGTCACAGAGTCTTGATTTAGCGATGGTGTAGTTCATATCAGTGTACCGGCATCATTGCAGACTGCATACCCTCTCAGCACCGGTGCCACTAAGTCTGTTCCCTGACATTCATGGACACTCTCTGGTCGTACATTGGTGGCGTCTGAGTCTATGGACTAGGGACTAGTTTTCATCCTCATGTAGCTGATGCCGAATTGGTGGTGAAAATGAGGCTGTCGCTTTCCACTCCACCATTTGCTGCTTCCGGATAACCTCAGACCTTCCGCATCATGCCCTGGAGGACACCTTCCTCTGTCCCCCGCAAGCCTCCGCCACATTCACCTTCGACATCGATGAGGACCTGCTCACTGCGTGTGGACCTACCTCAGTGCACCGGACGTCACCGCCCAGTGGCAGGGTGCCTGTGCCATCCGCTGTGCATCCGGGGCCACTAACTCTGTGCAGGTCAGGGACCCCTTCTTCTGAGATATTGTATGGCCTCTGAGGCGATGGCCTTAGGGTCATCAATGCCATGTGTCTGCACCCTGTGCTGTCCGCAGCCTCCGGCCTCAACTGCGGTCCACCAGGGCTCACACAACAAATCGAGTCCTGACTGGCCCAGACGTCGCATCACCGCAAGAGGCACACACCACCACCACCAGGACCACCTCCAACCGCCATCTGCCAGAGTCGAAACGGTGGTCCTGACAGACTTACGGAGTTGCTCACACCTGTCATGGATGCCATCATCAGACTGATACCCTGCTAGGCACTCCAGGTGCCACTGACTCAGTGCACCGCAAGCCATTGTCCGTTACTGACAGAGTTTTGTGCTGTGGAGAGGTTGCGCAGCGATGTCACCTCAAGCAGTGTGGGACACCTGGGACGTTGATGAGGAAGATGATGCAGGTCTAACACACCCCACTGCATCTGCAGCAGGAATATCTTGAAGGGACACAATCCGAGACTTTTTCTTCACATGGGCGCGCTCAGCTGTAGTGCCCCAACCTCAGTGCACTCTAACTCACAGACACTTCTGTTTGCTCATTGTGTGCCCTCTAGACTTGCTGAGGCTACCTACATGATGCTCTGCAGTTATCCCTGTGATGCTGGTGTTGTCTGTTTACCTATTCATTGTGTTAACTGTTGTATTTGTTGCCAGCAACAACAGCTCCCTGAGGGCTGGCTTGCACCCACCCCACACACATCCAGCACAGGCATCACTGTACATGTGACCCTGCCCATAAAGGGGCCGGGCGCACGTGCCCATAGCCAGTTCAACATAATGTCTGTGTGTGTCCCTGTGGTCTTGTTGTAAGAATGAGGGCCCAGGGCCCTACGACATTAAATTGTGCTGTGTACAGCAGATGCAGGCATGTCACCGCAGGCATCGGGTTTGAGCTTGCACATGTAGCTTTGTTGTCACCCACTCAATTGCTAAGGGGAGTGGCCTGGGCCATCGTACACAGAGCCAACGTGGGTGTGTGACTGATTTGTGCGGGCACCTGGGCGTGGTTGTGTACTGTGAATGTGCATCAGTATGTGTCTCTATGGCAGTATGGGTCTCCTTTGTGGGGTATAGGTGGTCCCTGAAGGGTAATAGACACCAATGTATGTGATCTAGTTCACCTTCCATGGGTTCGGAGCCCACCCACACCTGTTGGGCCACCTCATTTTGGCATGCTGACACATGGCATTGGGGTGCCATGTGTGGGTGGGTAAAATGTCGTGAGCTGGTTGTGCTTGCGGGTGCTTCCTGCTGTGTGGTCTGTTGCAGGCTCTGTGTTCTCCTCTAAGTAGCTTGGCTGCCCGGGTCCTGGTGGTGGGTTGCATGGTATGTCCATGGGCTGTTGTAGGGCATCGGTGTCGAAGGTGTGGTGGTCTTCTCCGGCATCACAGATGTGTTGTCTTCTGTGCTCTGCTGGAGTTGTTGTGTGCCCCTTTGCAATGTGAAGGGGAGAAGCATGTTGACATTGTGTTGACATGTATGTTGGTGCATTGTTCTGGGTTACATGCAGACTGTATGACAATGTACATTGTCACTGTTTGGGAGGCGCTGAATACTGCTGAGGGACAGTGTACATTTGGACTACATGATGGATGTGAGGTCGTATGCATACATTTCCATTTCACAGTTTCCTGCTCTGTCAGATGTAGTAGGCATGTTTCTGTGCATGTGTGGAGCCAGTTGTGTCCTCTGTTCTGCAGTATCGGCTTTACGCATTGTACCACATTGTCGTCAATGTGGGTGTGCTGTTCTTGCTATCTGTGTGTGCTGCAGTGTGCCAAGGGGATGAGGGACATGATCCAAGGTAATTGTGGGTGTGCAGTGTGCTACACCTAGTTGTGCATGTGTGCCATTGTGCCCATCTCCCCCCGCCCCAGTCCCTGGTCATTACTCACCCTGTTGATGTTGTGTCAGGTCCTCTCGAGCTGTGTCCATACTCCCTACTTCTTGTACGTCTCCACACTGATGACTGTGGCCCCGGTTTCCTCCAGCTCCTCCTGTGGCGCAGGACTGCCGCCTCTTGTCACCGTTGCAGCCTTCCTGTTGGCAGCGGGTTTGTGCCTGGTTTAGGTTGTCACATCATGCCAGTGCCTCTTGGCCTCCTCGATTGGCCTCCTCGGCACTCCGACTGCATTCCAGGTGGTCTTCTTGTGGGTCAGTTGCTGGTAGTGTTCTGTTACCTCCGTGACGCTGATCTGGTTTTGCTGCGGACTGCACCCCGTCTTCCTCTCCTTCTTCTACTCGGCCGTCCCCATCCCCGTTGTTCCTTGCTGGTGGTCTGTGGGGGTTGTGGGGTTCGCATTGGCCTCTGCGCTCGGTCAGGATGCATCCATGTTGCTACGTGCTTTGACTTGTTTCTGGTGTGTTGTTTCCTTGGTTTTTATGGTGCATTTTCCCGCCAGACGCATGGGATTTGCAAGCCTGTGGCTGGTTTTCGTTACTCTTTGTACCGCGATTGGCCTCATCGCATGATTTTTTGCGTTCGTGTTTCGCATTTTTGCGGCCTGGCGCTGATGTTTACGCTGCCATTTGACGGTTTATCTGGTGACTATCGCACGCTACCGCCGCATTGTGAATACTTGGTTGGCACGGCGTAATTTTCCCGTGATAAACTGCGATGTTGAGAGTTGCGTTAAGCTACTCTTGTGGTAGTTATCACACGTTCTTGTGAATATACCCCTAAGAGTAAAAATCAGTGAACCACTACATATATCCAAATGATGACGAACTCCAGAAGCTGTTTGTATTTTAGTTCTGTTAGCTACCAACTGTTGAAATACATGATGTAATAAAGAACACATTTTTTTTTCATGATTTCCCATCATTTTACAATGAAGTTCTTCTAGATAAAATGCTAAATTCAAAATCATATTAGCATGACAGTTGATACCTGAACTGTTTTCGGACTGATATCCTACAATCTCATCAAGAGTTTCCTTTTTATTTTTCTTTATACCTTCAGGTTTCTGTTAATTTCTTTTCTTTTATTGAAACTCAATTCCATCTTTGACATATTATGTTCAGGACAGACTGTACGTTTCTCATATATGGGGTATTCACCTAAATCAGGAGCAGAAAGTCTTATTAAACAATTATACTCTCTTACACAATTTGCATCAACACTAACCTTTTTTGTCATCAAAATCTATCAAATACAAACCAGACAATGTTCTTACTCGAGATAATGCAACATATGCCATTCCCTCTTTGAAAACTGTGCTTCCAATATTTATGAATAGTTATTGCATATTCTAAAGACAGAGGAAACATTTTCTGCGAACGTACAAGTCTTTTACAAACAAAAAACGCACAACACAATTCCCAATCTGTGTTACCTCTTCAATCTGATCAAATGTTATCTTTAAGAATTCTATTCCATCTCTGTTCTGATATTTTACAAACTCAAATTTTTTTCCCATTGCTCCATTTACTAAACCTTTTTCTGCATCCAAATTATGGAGTAAAATAACCTGACAGTTTATACATACATGTAAAGTGCTTTCTAACCCTGCTGTTTTAGATAAATCCTTCTCAAAATAATGCAATTAAGGCTGTAGTCAATTTTATCAATAGCTTTCATTTAAACTATTTCCTGTTTTTCCAGTTTTAAAAGTTCTTGATTAACACTCTTGCAGTGTAGGCATTAGGCAAACTATAGACTTCTTCTCTTCAAGCTTATTGTACATTATTTCAGACTCTATGTTTTCAGTTGTAAACAAGTTCCTTAGTGGCTGACATTCCAAAGCTTCTTTACCACCAATTCCTATATGTTGAAGAATATTTCCATGATCTTCATCATTTACTTGTCGCATATTCTTAACAAGTCCTTTAAATTCAAAATTTGACCAAATGTTCACATTTCCAATACTTCTCAAGTTCCTTGTATCTTCATGGACAAGTGTTTTAAAAACAGGTTGTCCTTTTACAGGAGTAAGTTGTAGTAGATCTCCAAATACAATTACATGTTTACCTCAAAACAGTACATCTTAAACTGTTTTTAAAACCTGTTGCATCCTCATGTGTACAAAGGCAAGCATTATGTTTGAGACCATGCTCATCTCATCAATGATTAGAAGTTTCATTTTCTTCAGTACTCTTGAAACTTCATAAGAAGCTTCTCCAGATAGCTTATGATATTCCAATTTGTTATCATGTTCAACTGGTAGCATAAGTTATCAATGTAAAGTAATCCCTTTATTGTTGTGTGCTGCTAATCCAGTTGGAGCTGTTACAACACAAGATAAATGTGATTCTGTAGTTTTGTGGAGATAACTGGTCAAAACTTTAATTAAGAAACGTTTTCCTCTTCCAGCTTGGCCACTGATATACATTAAAATAGGTTTAAATGATGAACATTGTCATTCTTTTTTTCCGTGCAGCAAACCATGTTGTATCTGTTGTGTCACTTGTTGATATATTTCTTTTTGTTCAATGTTTAGTTGTTCTTCTAAATTTTCTAACTGAATAATATCATTTTGTGCTTGTTGCATTGCAGTTTCTACTTCATTCATGGTAATTGCTGCTTCATTTTCGATAATTGGTTGTCCTGATGGATCTTGGCATAGTTTAGCCGAACTTTGACTATCTTGAGAATTCAAATTCAAAAAGCTTTATTCAATTTAAAAACAGAAACCATAAAAGCATACTACATGAGCACATTTACAAATTCATAAAATTCATTTAAAATATCAGACCTAATTTAAAAACCCACAAGTACCACCAACAAACCGTGTTACTTACATAATATATACAATTTTCTCATTTTAGTACACTACTATACAGGAGACTATATGTAGGATAACCAAGCAGTTTTTTAACATTCCCAAAGATCAATAAACATAAAAGGTATAAAGTACCAATGTGCAATAAACACCATTCAGGCGGGAATTTAACTCTTAGAGTACACTGCAGAAATCAAAGAGCAGTGACACAGAAACACAGGGTGTGTTCTTGAGACAACATCATTTTGTGACCAGTTGCTAATTATTTTCTCACACAACATCAATCTAAAAACATTTAGTCAGATTCTATCCATGAATCATTATACGTCATTTTGTTACCCAGTGTCCTCATATAAAAGGGCCTTCAATTTAGAGTTGTTACGTCTTATTCTAATTTCATCCTGGATAAAAACCACCACTGCACTACAAACTTTTAGATTCGCTAATCCACATATGTATTCGAAGGCAGGTTTATATGACAATAGCCTCTCACTTCCAAACAGGGGGCGTAAATATTCTTTCCTCATCCTTCTATAAAAATCACAAAAAAGGATAAAATGCAACGTTGTCTGGTTTGATATACCGTCACATGGACACTTTGGCAAATATCAATTCCACTTACCCATTTTTGGAAAAGCTATTAAAAAATGAGCCAGTCCCAGACGTAATCTTGTGAGGTAGAATCTGTGTGTTATGTTTGTGAACAGTATTAAGTAATTTTGTACCCCTGTCCCATGGGTTCTATTACAATACTCCTTTATCATGGGTTTCGTATTAGCATCAACTTCCATCAACCATGTACGTGAGTCGATCAAATTTGTCTTCAACGTTTTTTTATCATAATCTTGTATTTGGAAGGGGTTATCCAGATCAGTATTAGTAATACATTCATTTAAAAGACTTTTGATATATATCGACCATGGGATTTTCTTACCATGTTCTAATGCAATGGAGTCTCTAATAACATCCAATGTGAATTTCGTGCCCTCCTTACTCCCTATCCAGTGCCAAGTGTTTATGCTTGTAGTACTTATAGAGTCATAAATGTACGCGGTCCCCAAATCTCTGTGGGCACTGTAGGTAGGGGTTGAATTGGATACCGCTTGCAGCCTTCGAAAAAATGCATTTTCTTGTGTTTGAAGACTTGTACAATTTGCCGACCCCCATAGTGTGCTGCACCATAACAGGTACCACTAATGCACTTACTCTTGTATAATGTCATAATTGCTCTGATTGGTTTATTGCCCATTGTTTTGGAAAATCTAAAGAGTGCCTCAGTCGTTATAGCAAATATTTGTTTACATAGCTCAATGTGGGCTCTCCAGCATCCACTAGCCGTAAAGACTAGGCCTAGATATACAAATGAGTTTGTTGATTTAATAGGGACATTATTTACATGATGAATCCTTGTTTTTTCTCTTCCTTGCCCACACACCATTGTGAATGTTTTTTTCAGATTTAGCACCAAGTCTTTTTCAGACATGAAGTCTGCACATTTTTCTATGAGGAGATGATGCCCGTTCACCGTTCTTGATAAAAGAACTGCATCATCCACATAGAGTAAAATTGGGACGTGGCGTTTCCCAACTTTTGGTGCGTCTGCAGTCAATTTTTGCAGATCCTTATCAACCCCATTTATATACAGTGAAAACAGAAAAGGGGCAAGCACCCAACCCTGTCTGATACCCAGGGTTACCCTAAAGCTTGTGGTGCACTCTCCGTCTAGCCCATATCGAACTCTGGCGCTCAAGCAACTATAGATTTGGGAGAGATATACAACTATTTTGTTTGGTGCACCCACGTGAATTAGTGTTTCCCACAGCTTAGAATGAGTAACCAAATCAAAAGCGCTCGTAAGGTCAAGAAAGCACAGATGTAAATGGCCCTTTTTATCTTGAGAACTGTCTCTGGCTATTTCACCTGCAATAGTAGTTTCTTGTTCAATTTCAAAAATTTTAGATAAGTTGGTGAAATTGTGCATTCAGGGGTATCTTTACAGGCATTGAAAGAATCTTCATACTAGTCATAATCTCCATGTAATTCAGTTTCACTACGCCAAGGCTTGAACAGTTGCAGAAGTGCTAAATAGAAAAATTCCCTCTTATCTGGACTTTCACAACTGAGTTTTCTCTTTGGTATGTTTTACCAAACAACCGTCACATTCAATTACTGCATATTTTTCTTCATTTTTATTTTCTGTAGCATTTGTTTTCAAGCTGTAATGTTGAAGTATTTCATAGAGACATAGGTTTTCTAGATGTGGACTCCTTTTGGGATAGTAGGTTTCCAACATATTAGTTTTAACAATATCTGTACTTTCTGGTTTATTCAATGCTAAGTATTGGATTTCTTGTACTCCATACTCTATTTCGTGTGGCGGCAAGAACTAGACTTACCCAAATTATTCCTCTTGTCTTTGAATATAAACTAGCAGAGCTCAACTGATCCGAACATTCATAGGATCCAATCTCACGATGGGAACGCATTTTCAAGCTAAAGCTGTACAGTTTCTTGCTAAGACTATTTTCCTGTGAAATGTCTTCGCACATTTCTTTCAAATCTGTCTATTCCGATTTGGTCATATATGACGTAACATTACAAGCAACAGCAATTGAATTATATGCAACATATTGAATATCTGTGTTTGCATTCCACATTGTTAAAATCGCTGGATTGTAGTCATTAATATACTTTGAATCTTTGGATCTTTTTAATTTGTATGTGTTCTTCGGAGATTTCCAAGTTATTGTATGCCTTACTGCTGACATAAAACTATTCACTCTTCCTCTAGAAATTATTGGACGTGGAAATCCAAAACAACATTTTGTATAAAATGTTCCCTTTGATTTGTATATTTGGTGACAACATTTTCCACATCAAAGACTTTGAAACCGTAAAACTTGTTGTCTGAAGCTGTTTTCTCATCCTTCTTTTGGAAAGGCACAGGTAACATAGTCTTCAATGAAAGACAAAACACTTTCATCAGTATCAGTTCCAAATTTTGGTGCATTCCTGATCCATAGCAGCATGTGTATATGAAGAACATCTCTGGCTTGGTACTCCTTTCTCCAAAAGAAATCAGTAACTTCTCCAAGAGGTGGATTATTTTTTATTGGAGATAAATGACATCATAGCTTGAAACCTATGATTAAAATATCTGCACACATTTACAGGATCCAAGAGACAGAGTTCTCCAGGTGGCTTCAATTCAATATTTTTTACATTTGAATTTACTTCTCATAGAAATTCAAGTAAATCGTCCCATGCAAATTCAGCACAGCTAAGTGTTACAAACCATGTACTGGTACCTAAGGGGCCTATTACAATGGCGACCGTACCGGGAAACGAGACCGACTGCCATAGGTGCGGCGGTCCCGCCATGGAAATTTGGATGCCACTGCCACGGTGCCATCCCGCATATATTGCATTGTGGCGGGCAGTGCTGTAAGCAATATATGCATGTCGTGCATTTGCATGCACATCGTGGCAGGCACCGCATGGTGCCTGCCACATTGTGCATGCAAATGGAGGGGGGGTACCATGGGTACCCCCCAAGTGCACCCCCAACCCCCCAACCCCTGGGGGCCTGCAACAGGCCCTCGAAAGCAAACTCCGCCTGGATTTCCATGGCGGGGTCTCCGCCATGGAAAGCCCTGCACCGCTGCCCTTCCTAATATGGATGGCGGTGTCTTGCAGACACCACCACCATATTGATGCCCTTTTCCGCCTGGACGCCTGTCTGACTGGCGGAAAAATGGCGGACGGGCCGGGGTCCCCCCATTGTAAGGTGGGGAGGGAAATGGGAGGCGGGTGGTGGTAATTGGCGGGCAGATCGCCACCGCCATATGTGCAGGGGCAATCCGCCTGCCATCCTAAACAGACCCTAAGTTTCTTAACATACATTGAAGTTCTCCATGACTACGATATCAATACTCAGTGGTACCACATTGACACGCCATCAAATTCAATAACTGAGTTTCTAAATGATCATCTTTTTGTTTAACTTTGTCCATGAGTTCCTTTGCAGAATCATCTGTAAGATGAAGTCCTGTTTTTAATATGGGGTTCACTGCATATGAAAGTGCAGACAAGTCACTTTCAAACAGAAGATGAATTAGATATGGAATGCACTGTTGAAATCTTGGATCTTCTAAGTGCAATCTAGTCGGGCGGTTTCAGAAGCTGTAATCTGTTCTGTTCGTTCATCATATTGTCCACCTTCTCCAGTGGGGAACAGCTGTGGAAAATAACAAGCTTTTAAGCTTTTTCCAATACACTAATGGGACTTCCCTTTGCTTACTTCAATTGAAATAATTCAATACTGTTTCCAATCACTTATTTTGAATGTAGAGAATGTATAGTGTAATGTTCATAAATCTCTTCAGTCCTAGACGTGTCCACTTTTTCTATTTGTCCACTTTGAATTTCTCTTTCATCCTCTAAACATATTTCCTGTTCTTCCACATTTACAGTTTTAAATTAAGTATTGTTCTGTGCAAGATATAATGTAGCCTTTTGAAGTTCGGTAACATCTACTAACTCTTGCCGTATTTTTCAACTTGTTGTTGGTACACCATTAACTAGAATACCTACAGGCTCACTTTCCTCTCTGTCTATACCAACAATTTCAATATTTTTCTTTAAATCTAATGGTAAGTACACAACTCTTCCTTTCAGACCTCTTAGCAAATCTGTTGGAGTAAGCTTGCCTGGTTTAGGCTCCATACAAACTATGGCCTAAAACGGGTGGACAGATTGAATAAGAATGTATTTATATGCATTTAAATCTTCCAGTTCTGGAGGTATAGTTACCAACTCCAAGGGACATATCAGCAAGGCGGCGCTATGAAATTATCGCCACTTTTGCGTCCATTTTCGGGCGAAAAGCGGCGATAATTTCATCACCTTATCAGCAAAGTCACGCTATCGTGTGTTTTGCTTATTTAACGCCCCTTACAACAACGCCCAGCTTTGCATCTCTAATGAGATGCAAAGTGGGCATTCCGTGCCAAAATAACTGGAGAAATGTCGCTAACTAACATTTCTCCAATTATCAAGCTGCACGCAAACAAGCAGAGCGATAAGAAAAGTAGTGCTAACCACAGTTATCGCTACTTTCCTTACGCCTGCTTGTAATCTGATTTAGCCATGTAATCCAATGGGAGGTGGATTACATGACTAAGACCACCCTGCCCTATCAGCAAGGTATCACAGGTCGCAGTGCGATTATCGCTGGATTTCCAGCGATAATCACACTGTTTTCCAGCTAACACATGGATTCCTATTGCTTGGGAGATAAGCGTTGCTGATAGCACGCTATCTGTGCAATAGAATCCAGCATTAGCCTGCGATAATTATCCTCGCGCTAAAAGCGCTGAGTGATAATTATCGCAGGCCCTTGCTGATATGCCCCCAAGTTGTTATGTACAGCTCTAGCTGGCATTTTGTTCTCTTCTAATTTGTTGTAACAATATTTACAAATACGTTGGTCAGTACCCAACTCAAACCGACCTTCCACCAACAATCAAGCACCAAGTTGCTGCCACTTATTATTGTCTACCTTTTCACTTTTTAAATATACATCGACATACCTATTTTGACTTCTATAATGAGTACGTTGACAACAAATACAAACATAGTTTGGTTTTTCAGAGGAAACTATCTTAAACTTTGTCATTTCTTCTGCAAACTAGTCAGTACTAATATCTTCCACCTGTTCTTCAACACCTACACTTATCAGGCTGTCACTTTCTCTGTACTCCTCCTGTGAACCAAAGAAACAAAACTCTATATTATCACAAACTTTTTTACATCCGATACTGAAACACGCAGAGGAGCTCTGTTCATTTCACTTAAAGATAATGCAAGACTTTTTACGTAGTACAATCTCCTTACTAACTTCCGTATTATTGAGTGATGTACAGCTAACATTCTTAAATGATGAAAAGTACTTTGACACACTTTTCTAGAAAGACAAGCCAGAGAATAACCTTGCAATTTAGTATATTTTTTCACTTTGCAAGGATCTAGCGCTTGCAACATCTTAATCTTCCATATAACACTTTTTTTGGCATATTCTCGTAAGAAAACTCATAATATAGCAATAGATTCCTGTCGAATAGCACAAATACTACTACAATGCAACTTATGCACTGGAGTTAGTGTACGTCTCTCTTGAACTTCTTCAGCTATTACTCCTTCAACATCTCTAGGAACCATCTTTTCTTTTTCATTTGGACAACCATCTTTTATTTCATAACAACAACCACTGGTATCAACTGCATGAACTAATGATTTTTTTTAAAAATAGCTTTCTTCTTTACAGAAAGGCTAAGTACTAGAAGTGTGCTTCTGTTCACCAGATACAGTTTTGCAAAAGTTACTTCTATTAGCCAAACTTTTTCTTTTGCTTTTCTCCTTCATGAAGTGCATTGTTTTATTCAATGTTTTCATTATCTTCAAAGCCAATATAAACAATTTTCATTTCAAATCAAAATCTTTTTCTACTACTCTTTCAATCTGTTGCTTGTTTATAAGCTGCTTATCTTTTTTTTAATATTTTTTACACTCTTTCAAAAAAAAATTGAAGTACTCTACTTCCATACATTCTCCTCTGTATGTCATTAAATTCTTTCAGACTTTTTTCAACATGGATTGTTTTCCCATAACATGATTTTCTATTAATAAGTCCTTTTTGTGTTTCCTTTCAATTGGTTGTAGAAGTTTCTTTTCTCATTTTCAAAATTCTTTATATTCTTTAAAGGTCTTTTAACAAACTCTTTATTTCTCTTAACAGAAGTCTTTTTCTACAATGTCACATTTTGAACTTCATCTAATTTCTACTTTTCTCTCTCCTTTAAATAGTACTGTTTTCTTTCTTGTCTTTTCTTTTGAACTTTTTTGGTCTTACTCAATCTTTTCTACTAATAATGGTGAATATCTGAAAAAAAGAAAAGTTTAAATAGTTTCTAACAATAATTTTATAGTATTCAAATATTTATATTCAAAAATTCTCATCTCTAAACAAATAGTTTCAACTGCATTGCCAATGTCTCCATAACCCATACATATTTACAAAATTATACTTTACATTACATCAAACTTATAATAAGAACCACATGTTTAAATAATAACATCTCAGAGCACTAACAGCCTCATGCATCAAGCTAAAATCCAGTCGGTAAAATACCGAATCGCTAATAGCTCCCGGTATTGAGTTAAAAAAACCCAATCCCAATGCATCAACCCAAAAGCAAAAATCGCTATTTAAGGAATCCTTAAATAGCGATTCCTTAAATAGGGATTCCTTAAATAGCGATTCCTTAAATAGGGATTCCTTAAATAGCGATTCCTTAAATAGCGATTGCATTTAAGGAATCCCAAAGTGAGATTCCTTAAATGCAATGCATCAAAGTTAAAAAATTAGCGATTTCGCTAATAGGGGGAGCAAATTACCATGAAGATGAACTGCATGGTAATTTGCTAAAACTTTGAAAAATGCACTTTTGTGCATTTTTCAAAGTTTCATGTTGCGCACACACATGCCCTTAGAGCATGTGTGTGTGCAACATATGTGCACATATCAATTTCAGGGGTGCAATAGGGTGTCATTTTGACACCCTTGCACCCTTGAAATTGCATGAGCAATTTGCGAGAACCTACTGGTACTCGCTATTTGCTCATGCAATCTCCGATTCATTCCTATGGGCCTGGAGGCCCATAGGAATGATTGGGATGGCATTCCTTAATTGCTACTCGCAATTTGCTAGTAGCAATTAAGGAAAGTTAAGGAATCGCTATTTGAATAGCGATTCCTACATGCATAGCCTTTTGCTATTCCTTATTAGCGAATCCTTATTTTTCGCTAATAAGGAATCGCAAATGCCAATGTTGATGCATATGCACCATAGTTTCTAAATTTGAGTGAAAAAACTGCATGCATTAATTTCTACTCATAAAATGTGGCACCTGACTATTGAACAAGAAAGTCAGACATTACACAGTTCTTTTATTTAGAAGACATCACATTCTCTGCAACACAATAATAAAGGATAACTAAAGGATTTTTCTACTACTATCCAAACCAATCAGGTTCAGATGTATAAAACAATAGGCAATAGATGTAGAAGTACACACATACATCATTCACAACAACAAAAAGTCCCTTAAACTTTACAAACTGGCATTCCCATTTTAAAACAACTCCTAGACTATTGAGCTTACCCAACTACAAAGCAGCAACCCTTCACATATCTCTCTTGTAAGTCTCACCATATTCCTGAAAGCATGCATGCATGTGTCTGTACCTTTTGCTAGTGACACCATATATAAAATAAACATACAAATAGTTCTATACTTGTGTTTTTCCACACACTCATACTAAGTAGCTTAATCACTGATCCCTCTGCCAACATGTCTTAAACCTCACTTTTGTGCTGCAGCTTCGGCATTCTGCGAGTACTCAGGATGTTGAGCCTACGCAAATATAAAGCAGCAACCCTTCTCATGACTCTGTTGTAAGTCTCACTATATTCCCGAAAGCATACATGCCCTGTGTCTGTACCTTTTGCTAGTGGCATCATACATAAAACAAACATACAGATAGATGTTTGCCTGTTTTTTTTTATACTTTTAGCATCTTCAGATACATAACACATCAATAATCCCTCTGCTAACATTTGTGAAACCTCACTTATGTGCTGCAACTTCACTATTCTGCGACTACTCAGGATGTTGGGCCTAGCCAAATATAAAGCAGCAATCCTTCACATATCTCTAGTATAAGTCTCACCATATTCCTGAATGTATGCATGCATGTGTCTGTTCCTTTTGCTAGTGGCATCATATAGAAAAGAAAAATATAAATAGTTCTATACCTGTGTTTTCCCTCAGACTCATACTAAGTAGCTGAATCCCTAATCCCGCTGCCAACATGTCTTAAACCTCACTTTTGTGCTCCAGCAGTCTGTGAGTACCCAGGATATTGGGCCCAGCCAAATATAAAGCAGCAACCCTTCTCATGACTCTAATGTAAGTCTCACCATATTCCTGAAAGCATACTGCATGTGTCTCTACCTTTTGCTAATGGCATCATATATAAAAACAAACATGCAAATAGATGTATGCCTGTCTTTTATACGTCTAGCATCTTCAGATGCATAACACACATCAGAATACATATGCAAGTAGAGGCATACCTTAATCACAACACCATGTACATACCTTAGTCACAACACCATGGAGAACTTAAAACTCCACGGACTACACTTTACATTTGAAACAGACACTATGCGGTATATTTGAAGTGTACATTTCCACAGACTCATTCAAAGTAGCATGATCACTAATCCCTCTGTCAACATGTCTTAAACCTCACTTTTGTGCTGCAACTTCACTGTTCTGCAACTACTTAGCATGTTGGTCCTAGCCAAATATAAAGCAGCAACACTTCGCATATCTTTCCTGTAAGTCTCAGCATATTCCTAAAAGTATACATGCATGTGTCTGTACCTTTTGCTAGTGGCATCATATATAAAACAAACATAGAGACATACGCATGTCTCTGTCTTATATGTCTAGCAACTTCACATGCATAACACATACCAGAATACAAATGCAAGTAGAGACATACCTCAGTCACAACAACATGCAGACCTCAAAACTTTACATTTGAAACTGACACTGAATATTATGCAGCATATTTGAAGTGTACCTTTCCACAGACTCATTTATAGTGGCCTAATCACTAATCCCTCCGTCAACATGTCTTAAGCCTCACTCTTGCGCTGCACCTTCACCATTCTAGTACTACTCACAGTTTTGAGCCTAGCCACATACAAAGCAGAAACACCTCTCTGTTATACTTCTTGAATCTTCAAATATATGACATATAAGAATACATATGCAAGTAGAGACACACCTCTGTCACAAGTCCAAGCACACCTTAAAACTTGACAGACTGTACTTCCAATTTGAAAGCAACACCTAAAATGATGCGGTAAACTTCAATTGTATATTTCCGCACAATAATACAAACCACCATAATCACTAATCCATCTTCCAATGTACATATATTACTATACACAATCTATTTAAATCATCATTTGTGTAAAATAAAACAACCTACAATACACATCTCTACATTTCAATCATCACAGTTCTCTAATCATTTCAAAAGTTTTTTAAAAAAAGCTTTCCAAATTTGAAAATATCACTACAAAGAGTAAAGCACTACCACAAAACACATAACAAAGCTTATAAATTTGTAACTCACCTTTCACATACTATTGCAGAACACAAAATATCAGAAACTCATAAAAGATTCTCTTTTATACACAATAAACATAATGCACAAATCTCAACAAGGTGAAACCAGTAATGGCAAGCTTTCCCTCTCTTTCTCCACACAAATAAATGTAGGTAACAAATGAAATTGCTTCCTACATTATTTCAAATACATTTCTATTGGTTAGACATATTAACCCTTACCAACTGTCTTCTAAAAATGCCAAAACGAATTTCTGAAGTCGCGACTCTACCGCGGTGCCACAGTATAGGTTTGCGATAGAGCCGCGAACCCTTACGGGAGTTCAAAAAACTATTTCTAATAATACTACTATTTTTCTTTAACAACACACTCCTTCTACACATAGTACTGACTTAGGAAACCTTAATTTAGTAACATATCTCTTATATATAAGCTACCATTCCTCATTTTAAATCCACACTCAATTTTTAACCCTTCCCCTATTCACTTTAATCACAGTTTCCATAGCAACACTTTTTGCAATCTTCAACTGTACTGGCAGGTCACAAGTTCACCATATTTCAAACTTAAGCACAGCAGCTTACAAATGCAAATAGCAGATGTGGTTGACTATTGCAAAATATTACGCTATCCGAACTACTGCACCTTTCGAACATTTCTTAATAACCAATAGAAAACAAGCTTCTTTAGAAAAATAACATGCATCCTATTTCGACTGCACAATGTTAATGAACAGCCAATCGCTTATCACCTTTTTGAAAAAGGCATCTTCTCCACCATTTTAGATACCTCTCATTCTACCAACTGACTGCCTGAGCTACAGACATCTCTTCATTAATTCCAGACATCCCTTCAACATGCTTACAGTAAGGATGGTAGGGCACAGCTATCTTTTCTAGTGCAAAAATTATGCAGAACACAGAGGTATTGTCAAAGACCTAGGTTTGCAAAATGTGGATATTAAATGGATTGCACAGAGAGGATTAAAGTGGCACCAATTGGTGCCTTTGGTTAAAACCTTTTTGCATCTCCAACCCCCTGACCTCATGATTGTGCACTGTGGTGGCAATGACCTAGGCAAATTGACTGGAGTAGCTCTGGAAATGCTCATGAAGGATACCTTTGCACAGTCGATGTTGCTTTTGCCTAAAACTGTCTTTGTATACTCCTATATATGCCAAAGACAGAAATGGAAGTGGTCAAATCAATTTTGTCCACTGTTTAAGAAAGCTAGGAAGAATATCAATGAGGCTGTTTCTGCATACTTCAGAAACCATAGAATGGGCTCCATCTTTAACAACAATTTACGTTTTGATACGGATGACAGCTACAAAAGTGATGGAGTGCACTTCACAGATGAAGCAAACAGTGTTTCTCAACAACCTTAAGCTGTGTGTCTGCACTTACATGTAGCTTAAACAAAGTCAGAATGAAAACAAGGGCTCTTTTTAGAGCCACCCTATAACCCAACAGTGTTTTATTTTTAAACATACATTCTCTGTTTCACTTTTTTTTGGGATTCATGAACCCGTCACGAAATCGCAAAACAAAAGAAGGCATTTAATGTACTACAACACAATGCACTTTTCAAGTTAAATTAAACAATATATATATATATTACTGCAGACTCAAATCACATTTAATATTATTATTAACTTCAATCTCACTGTCTATAAAGCAAGTTCACAAATGCAACACTGAGAGCCGCGAGGGGGTTGCGACTCCAAAATTGAAAGAAAAAAACGCCCCTCTTTTATTAATTGGCATCCACCCCTGGGTACCCCATCCCCCGGGGCATGTCCTCATGTTTAAACCAAGAGCTACCTTTTTGCGAAATTTGTTGGAATTCAGTTCAGCATTTTGGGCTGTAGCCTGTTCCAAAATGTCCTATGGAAATTAACATGGCAAAAACGTGTTTTGGTACCCCCCCCCTTTTTTTTCGGCCCCCACTGAATCACCCCAAAAATTTCAAGACAGGAGCTGACCGGAGCGTCCCATTAGTTTTGAAAATTGTGCAAAGATTCATCAAACTACGACAAAGATATTGGCAAATCAATAAAAATTTTCCTATGGGAACTAGGTCCTAACTATTTCTACCTACTGGCGACCACCAGTAGGTTATATATATGTATATATATATATATTCACTGAAAAAACACAGGTTTCAGGCACGTTATAGTTAGGAATTAGCATTTAAAAAACCTTAGAAATTCACTGAAAAAAACATAGGTTTCAGGGGCGTTATAGTTTCACTCGTACAAAACCATTGAAATTCCCCCGTTATAGTTAGTTCAGCTAACTATAACTCGCGCGCCCGCAATGCACTGCTGATGACGTCACATATTACATCACTCATGACATGGTCAGTGAGTGACATCACTCATGACATCACTGATGACATCTCAAATGACATCACTGATGACATCATCCAGTGAATGTGTGTTTTTCTGAAAATTACATATGTTTTATATATGTATATCTCAAGGTCGATGGAAGAATAAATGGGTATATAAGTGTCTAAATGGATGATTTGTTTTTGAAAAATTGATTGTATAACTGACTGATTAAGTGTATCTTAGTGAATACATGGCTTAGTGAGTAATGTTTAAATGTGTAAATATCTGTATCAGTTTCTCACTTTGTGTATAAGTGGCTGCATGGGTTGGTGAGTAGCTACATGAGTGTCTATATAGGTTATTCGTTGGTTTTTCTAGTATCAGTATGAGTGTCTGAGTGTCTGTATGGTTCGGTGGGGGGTATTACGTAGTGCATAGGTGCATGAATGAGTGACTCATTGTTTGTATGTGTTGAAGACAGCATGTGTGCAGGACTGTATGGGTGGATGAGTGTGTGCATGGGTGTGTTAGTGGGTGATAGACTGTCTCAATAGTGTCTTTATGAGTAACTACATATGTTTTAAACTAGTATATGTGACTATTGGTGTATATAAGTGAGTATATGTGAGAGTGAGAGATTGAAAGAGTTCCTGTATGAATAAGTATGTGTTTCTATAAGTGATTGTTTAAAAGACTAAGTATGTGTAAGTTTCAGTAGAAGTAAGTGTGGTGGTGTGTGTATAACTGTATATGCAAGTAAATGGATGTTTGATTCTTTATTAGCATGAGTGACTATGTGTGTGAGTAACTCTATGGATGAGTGGCGTTGTGTAACAGGATGTATAGGTGTGTGAGTACATATGATGAGTGAGTACATGTATGAGTGACTGTATAGGACTGTTGGTGAATGAGTGGATGTGTATGTGGATCTTAGAATTACTGAATAGGTTGTTGTAACTGGTATTGGTATGTCCATTGTTTTGAACATTGTAGTTTCTATTTTTGAATGTGTGTATCAAAGGTTATATTAGGGGAAGAGGAGGTCTGCCACTCTATCACAAGGATGATATCATCAGTGATGTCATTAGTGATGTCATTTGAGATGTCATCAGTGATGTCATGAGTGATGTCACTGACCATGTCATGAGTGATGTAATATGTGACGTCATCAGCAGTGCATTGCGGGCGCGCGAGTTATAGTTAGCTGAACTAACTATAACGGGGGAATTTCAATGGTTTTGTACGAATGAAAAGTCCAGCTAACTATAACGCCCCTGAAACCTATGTTTTTTTCAGTGAATTTCTAAGGTTTTTTAAATGCTAATTCCTAACTATAACGTGCCTGAAACCTATGGTTTTTTCAGTGAATTTCAAAGGTTTTTTAAATGCTAATTTCTAACTATGCCTACAGAGATAGGACATGTGAAGAAAGAAGAAAAAATGCACAGGAAGAAAAAAAAGAAATGCAGAAAGAAGCAACAGAAGTCCTCAAAGATGAAAAAAAGTGCAGGAAGAAGGATAATGTGCAGAAAGAACAAACAGAAGAGCAGAAAGAAGCCTTGTTGCAAAATCATCCTGTACCCTCAACTTTTTCAGACGGATACTGGTGGTAACTGAGTCTGACTAACCAGTCCTAGAGCCAGTGCTATGTTAAAAGACACTCAGAATACAGTGAAAACACCTACATACACTAGGGAACACTATGCGTTGGGGTCCCCCTGTGATCAGCATGACCTCCTCTGTAAGCCCCTAGTATATCATAGGGCAGGGGATTAAAACTACCTCTTAAAACGCGCCACAGGGCGTGTTTGCACATGTCACCTCAGGCCCCGTCCCCTCACTTCCCCACTGTGTAAACACGCCCTGTGGCCATTTTAAGTTGGGAGATTAAGTCCCCTTGAATCCTGAGGGTCCCTAGGGTCCAACTAGACCACTAGGTACCTCCAGTAAGCGCCACAGAGCTGCGTTGCCGAGAGATGTAAAAAGGGGCACGGCCTAGACCACCTCTCTGCAACGCAGCGGAGTGGTGCTTATTGGAAGCACCTGGTGGGCTAGTTGGCCCCCAGCGTCCCTCAGGATTGAAGGGGAATTATTTCCCCAACTTAAAACGCGCCACAGGGCTTGTTTGCACACGTTAACTCAGGCCCCGTCCCCTCCCTTCACCACTGTGTAAACACGCCCTGTGGCCGTTTTTAGTTGGGAGATTAAGTTCATTTGAATCCTGAGGGTCCCTAGGGTCCAACTAGCCCACTAGGTACCTCCAGTATGCGCCACAGAGCTGCGTTGCAGAGAGGTGTAAAAAGTGGCACGGCCTGGACCACCTCTCTGCAACGCAGATCAGTGGCGCTTACTGGAAGCACCTGGTGGGCTAGTTAGCCCCCAGGGGCCCTCAGGATTGAAGGGGAATTATTTCCCCAACTTAAAACGCGCCACAGGGCTTGTTTGCACACGTTAACTCAGGCCCCGTCCCCTCCCTTCACCACTGTGTAAACAAGCCCTGTGGCCGTTTTTAGTTGGGAGATTAAGTTCATTTGAATCCTGAGGGTCCCTAGGGTCCAACTAGCCCACTAGGTACTTCCAGTATGCGCCACAGAGCTGCGTTGCAGAGAGGTGTAAAAAGTGGCACGGCCTGGACCACCTCTCTGCAACGCAGCTCAGTGGCGCTTACTGGAAGCACCTGGTGGGCTAGTTAGCCCCCAGGGGCCCTCTGGATTGAAGGGGAATTATTTTCCCAACTTAAAACGCGCCATAGGGCGTGTTTGCACACGTCACCTCAGGCCCCGTCCCCTTCCTTCCCCACTGTGTAAACTTGCCTGTGGCCATTTTTTAAGTTGGGAGATTAAGTCCCCTTGAATCCTGAGGATCCCTAGGGGCAAAATAGCCCACTAGGTACGTCCAGTAAGCGCCATTGCAGAGAGGTGTAAAAAGGGGCACGGCCTGCACCACCTCTCTGCAACGCAGAGCAGTGGCACTTACTGAAAGCACCTGTGGGCTAGTTGGCCCCCAGGGTCCCTCAGGATTGAAAGGGAATTATTTCCCCAACTTAAAATGCGCCACAGGGCGTGTTTGCACACGTAACTTCAGGCCCCGTCCCCTCCCTTCACCACTGTGTAAACGCGCCCTGTGGCCGTTCTAAGTTGAGAGATTAAGTCCCCTTGAATCCTAAGGGTCCCTAGGGTCAAACTAGCCCACTAGGTACCTCTAGTAAGCGCCACAGAGCTGCGTTGCATAGAGGTGTAAAAAGGGGCGTGGCCTCAGAACACCTGTCTGCAACGCAGCTCTCTGGCGCCCACTGGAGATACCTGTTGGGCTAGTTGGCCCTCAGGGACCCTCAGTATTGAAGGGGTATTAATTCCCCAACTTACAACTGGCCAGGGGGCGCGTTTGCAGAGTGCTGCAAGGAGGGGTCGTGGCCTCCAGCGCGATGCCGGTCTTTTTTGTAAATTTTTTTTTTAACGAGGGCTGTGTTTCCCCCCTTCTTTTTCTAATTTACTGGCCCTGGGGACCCCATCCCCCAGGGCCTGCACCCTAATTTATTTTGTTGAAAAAAATAAATTTGGCCCTCCCAAGGCCTTAATCGGCCCCGGGGACCCCAACCCCCGGGTCATGGCCTTTTTTTTTATTTAAATTCTTTAGGAGGGGGCTGCGTTGCCCCCCTCCTCAGGCCACTTATGGCTCCGGGGACCCGATCCCCCGGGGCCGGCCTTTGTTTTTTATAATTTTAAAAATATACATTTTTATAGAAACACCTAGGACATGCTGGACAAACCGTATGTACCTATCACCATGACGATTTGCGTGATATTCATTAAAAGGCGACTATGCATAGAATGAATCCACATGGAATGTATTTACACCGCTAGTGAAGCTCTGACATGTCTGACGCCCTACTGTGCCTAATCCCGGCGCCCCCGCCGGTGGATACTCTCCAAGTAGACACCCTTGTTGTTTATTTATACAAACATGGGTAGCTATTGACGGGCACATTTAATATACACGCACACCAAGCCATTCAAAGGGGATTCGACAAAAATTCGACCAAACTATGCAAGAAACCCCCCTCACGGTTAATAAAAAACACATCCACCGCCGGATGTGTAATACTTTTTATTTTACTCTCTGGAAAGGAGACGAACCTCACTTGAGAGTCACAGCGTGCTCCTGGCTGAGCCCAATGCTGTGTTACACCCACCAGTGCCCGCCGATTGCCTCACACCTCTGTGTTGTATGCTATGGCACCCTCTAGCCCATGTGCACTGTAACACCACCCCGTGAATATGTCATGCCACACTTGCCTTCGCACGGGTTATATTGCCCCATCTAACGTGCCTTCCTCGATGTGTATGTTATAACGCACAGCGCTATGCCATACATATTACAATCTGGGATCCATATCTTTGTCACAGTGCATATGCAACGTTACACTCCCCAGCACATATTTTATATTACAACTTTAGAGACTAGTTATGTTACACAACACTGCCCTGTGCATATTACACTCCAAGGCGCATATCGCATAGCACGCACTAGTGCCTGTGCTATCTCGCGCTCTCCAATGAATCTGTCATTGCGCACAATGTATTGCATATTATATTTCACGCCCCTGTTCATCTTATATCACACTTTTTGGTGCATAGTTTATACCATATACTACATCTAGATTTCATTTTCAATCGTGCTCTCAGGACTATGTTCTATATAACACTGCGTCCACCTACCCTTTTCACGGGCATTACATTTTGCGATGGGGGTGGAGGGTCAGGGGGTGTTTCTGCCAAGTGAGCCCGGAGTCACAGTCACAAACGTCCTCTTCTTCCTGAATAAAAGTGAGATTATGCTGCATACTTGTTCATATTTTAAGTAGTTCGCACAGACACACATTTTAAAAACAATAAAGTTCCTAATACCCACCTTCTCTGAACTGTTAGCTTGCTGCCCCATCCACCTCCTCCCTATCCTCTGTTGTCTGAATCCATGGACTAGCCTCCTCCCTCCTGCCATGCATGGTCTGATGTGTTGCCACTGCCCTCCATTTAGCATGATGTACCAGTCCACTCCTCCTGCCCTCCATTGCCCAATTCTATGGCCCATCATTGACCTCCTGCTTAGCCTCTGTGCTTAGCTTGCTGCCCCTATTCTCCTTCCCCCTGCCCTCCGATGTCTTTGTGCATGCCCCTCCTCCATCCCTTTTGCCCACTATGTTCAATGGACCTGCCACTCCTATATACTCAGAGTGTTCTGTTGAGCTGCCACTCCCCTCCCACCTGCCTAGCATTGTCAGATGACTGTAACCTGTCCCTGCCACCTCCACCCTGCCTGTCCACATGCCATGCCCCTATCCCCTTCCTCCTGTCCTCCATGGTCCATTTTACTGCCACACCCTTCTGCCCTCCCTGATCTGTTGTGCTGCAACTGCTCCTCCTGCCTGCCCTGCACGGTCTGTTGTGAGGCCCCTTCCCCTAAACTCTCTTGTCTGTGCCCAGGTCCTGACCCTCCCTTCTATCCTCCATGGTCCTTTGTGCATGCCCCTGCACCCTCCTTCTTGCCCATCATAGCCATTGTGCTGCCACTAACCCTCCCGCTTGCCATGCATGGTCTTCTGTGCTGCCATGGCCCCTCCCACCTTCCCTGTGTGGTCAGCTAGCATCCCCTGACCCCCTCCCACCTTCCCTCCATGGTCTGTGTGTATGCCACCATAGTCTCATTGTTGCTCTCCATGGTGTGTCTTGTTTCTACTGCCCATCCTGCCTGACCTCCATGGTCATCTTGCTGCTCCTGCCCTGCCACCTTGCCCCCAGCCCTCTGTTTCCATGTGCAGACCCCCGATTCCCTCCCTCCTGGCTTGTCTGTTCCATTGTAATGCCCCTGATCCGTCCCTCCTGCCCTTTATGGTCTGTTATGCTGCAGCTTTCTCTCCTGTCTGTCTATTATGGTCAGCTAGCTACAATTTCCTCTTTCCCATCTGTTCTCTGTTGTCCATGTGCATGGTCCTGTCCCCACCCTATTGTTTTCTATGGATTGTTGTGCTGCACTCTCGTCCCGCATGCGCTGTGTGGTGTATTGTGCTGCTGCAAACCCTGATGCCTGCCCTGTAGGGTCAGTTTGGTGAACCTCTCCATGTCCCTCCTGTCCTCTGTTATCCGAGTCCATATCCCTACCCCAATTCCTCCTGCCTACCATGATTCAATGTACCATACTTGCGAACATTTTGAACTTGGTAAGAGGGAGATTTTGAAAAAAAACTGGTGTATTGATTTTCCCCCTTGAGTTACATTGAAAAAGAGGAGATTGTAGACAGGAGACAGATCAAATAAAGCCCATTTGAGCTTAAAAACATTGGACGTTTCCTGGCTGAAATGGGTCTGTTGGCATGTATGATTGTACTACCACTGCCTCTTCCTTCTGCCCACAATTGTCTATTATATTGCCACAGCCTCTCTTGCCAGTCCTGTATTGTTGGTTTGTTGCCCCTGTCCCCCCTTTCCACTGCCCTCCATAGTCTGTTGTGCTGCCACTGCCCTTCCTGCCTGCCCAGTGTGGTCAAATTGTTGCCTCTGCACTCTCCTACCTGCCTTCAATTTTCAGAGTCCGTGCCCCTGGCCTCTGCCTCTCAACAGTATCCCAATGAACAACTAGATTGCTAACATTCTATATTTATTACAAAAGTGTAGAACGCCTGACGTCATCTTGATGTAATCAAAACTGTAATACCTAGAGTATTTCCTTTAGAAATTACATATATGAGAGGGTCTTATTTGCATCAAAATTATGGTTAGTGCTCTAAAAAACTAAAATGAGGACATATTTTCTGAGTTTTCAAATAGCGACAAAGAACTTTTTAAATTATTTGTAATCTTTATGTTTTTTTATCCAGTTGACCACTTGATTAGATGTTGCACCTTGGTGAGAGGATGTGGTGTTACTTCCAGAGCTGCAGACTTTGCAACTGGGGAACCAGGTTGGAGTTTCTGCTTCAGCTCAACATTCTGTGATTGTGGTAAAATCACTTAATCTCCCCATGTCTACAACCAAAATGAATTTGATCTTGTGTGATGTAACCAATGCTCATGTAAAGCATTCCAATACCTGACAAGTCTGCACTATATAAAAGTGCAAATACACAAAAAATAAGTGTTTTGCACACTTCTGTCATTGGGCTACATGTGGGCTACATCTGGGTGATATTTGTGCTGCATTTAGGCTCTTTTGTGTCTGGTGGCCATCTTGGGAGATTTATTTGTTATGAAGTTTCCTCATTTACTGCAGTCTCCTCAGTAGGAAATGCTTTCAGTTTTTTACTTTGATTCCATCAAGAAGGTATTCAGATATGTCACACATTTGCCATAAATTCTGAATATTAGCACTATAGTTGCTCATTAGATCACTGTAGTAAAGCTACTGCTCACCACGGAAGTCTGCTGCTGGTATTAAAAGTGCATGTTTCAGTCTGCATATCAGAATTTTTTAATGAAATAGAAGAGGATTTGAGAAGTCACTCAAAATGTGCCCTAATTTTTCTTTCTTCAGCACTAATCATAATTTCTATGGCAAAATGAACCCCCTCATTGTGTTCCTTTTTAAATTAAATGTTTTAAGTGTTACCAGTTTATTCCAATCAAGATGGCTTCAGGTGTGCCATACTTTTGTCATAAGTAAGACAGTAAGCGCTCTAGTTGTTCTTAAGAACACTCCGGGACATTCTGTCATTAGGCTATACTTGGGCTACATCTGGGTGATATTTGGGCTACATTTGGGCTCTTTTGTCTCTGGTGGCCATCTTGGGAGATTTATTTGTTACGAAGTTTCCAAATTTCCTCGATTACTGCAGTCTCATCAGTGGGAATACTGTCAGTTTTTTATTTTGGTTCCATCAAGAAGGCCTTCAGATGTGTCACACATTTGCCATAAATTCTGAATGTTAGCACTCTAGTTGCTCATTAGATCACTGTAGTAAAGCTACTGCTCACCAGGGAAGTCTGCTGCTGGTATTCAAAGTGCATGTTTCAGTCTGCATGTCAGAATTTTTTTATGACATAGAAGAGGATTTGAGAAGTCAAAATGTGCCCTAATTTTTCTTTCTGCAGCACTAATCATAATTTCTATGGCAAAATGAATCCCCTCATTGTGTTCCTTTGAAAATTAAATGTTTTAAGTGTTACCACTTTATTCCATTCAAGATGGCTTCGGGTGTGCCATACTTTTGTCATAAGTAAGACTGTTAGCGCTCTAGTTGTTCGTTAGAACACTCTGGGACATTCTGTCATTGGGCTATACTTGGGCTACATCTGGGTGATATTTGGGCTACATTTGGGCTCTTTTGTCTCTGGTGGCCATTTTGGGAGACTTATTTGTTATGATGTTTCCTAATTTCCTCATTTACTACAGTCTCCTCAGTAGGAAATACTTTCAGTTTTTTACTTTGATTCCATCAAGAAGGCATTCAGATGTGTCACAAATTTGCCATAAATTCAGAATGTTAGCACTCTAGTTGCTTATTAGATCACTGTAGTAAAGCTACTGCTCACCAGGGAAGTCTGCTGCTGGTATTGAAAGTGCATGTTTCAGTCTGCATGTCAGAATTTTTTAATGAAATAGAAGAGGATTTGAGAAGTCACTCAAAATGTGCCCTAATTGTTTCTTTCTGCAGCACTAATCATACTTTCTATGGCAAAATGAACCCACTCATTTTGTTCCTTTTTAAATTAAATGTTTTAAGAATTACCACTTTATTCCAACCAAGATGGCTTCAGGTATGCCATACGTTTGTCATAAGTAGGACTGTTAGCGCTCTAGTTGTTCTTTAGAACACTCTGGGAAGCTGCAGTAGAACACAAAGGAATCAACTGACAGTCTTTGCCCTTGTTGGATGTACATGTTTTACTGAGAATGTCAGACTTCATTCCCACATGACTGAGAAAGATAATGTGAATTTACAGAAAATATGCTCTCAGTTAGCTTATAGATCACCTTCCAAACCTCTGTGGGAATAGCATGAGAAAATAGTTTTCTCTCAAACATGATTCATGATATCACAGCAGAAGGCTTTTTCACATGGTAAAATCACCTTAGAACACACCACAATTCCTAAAAGGAGTATGGTACCATCAACAAACGATTTATAATGTAACTAAAGTCTTAAAACCTTCTATTAACTGCAATGCTTTTTAATGAGGTGCTATCATGTATATTGGTCCCAAGATGGCTGCCAACACTTCTTGGATGAAGTGCTGACAGCCAATCAGATCTCATGATGAGATGTGGGGTTAGGCTCAGCCCAGATATATATGTGATTTTACTTTTGATTTTCTCAGGAACTACTGAACGGATTTACACCATTTAAGCAAAAGGCACATGCCTGACCTGAGGACTACCTCTTTGCCAAATTCCAAGTAATTCTGTTCAGCCGTTCGGGCTGTACCTTCGACTAAAGGTCCTATGGGAAAATGCATTGGGAAAACGCGTTTTGGGACCCCCTTTTTTCTCAGCCTCCGCTTGACGAATCACCCCGAGACTTTCAGGGTAGGAGCTGAGTGGAGCGCCCCATTAGTTTTGAAAATTTCACGAAGATAAGTCAACCGGCGCCAAAGTTATTCAAAATAGAATTTTCAGATTTCCTATGGGAACTCGGTCCTAACTATAACTATCTACTGGCGACCGCCAGTAGATGTATATATATATATATAATTGCGTAAAATCATTAACAGGAACTGGCCCATCGTGCGCAGTGACCCTGTCATTGGTCCTATGCTTCCCCAGCAGGTTACCATCACATATAGCAGAGCCCCTACGATGAGACAAGCTTTGGTCAACACTAATCCAGAAACCATTGACAATAAGTCTTGGTTACAACTTAACAATGGCTTTTACAAGTGTAAAACTTGCAAAGCTTGCTCCCATGGGGTCAACACCAAAACTTTTATTGATCCCTTCAGTAACAAGCAGCACAGGATCAATAAACTACTGACTTGCAAGACCGATTTTGCTATTTATGTCCTTACCTGTCCATGCAACCTGAGATACGTGGGCAGCACGAAACTAGCGGTCCATAAACGCATTTTGCAACATCTGCGTGCGATTTCTAATCAGGACAACACCTACCCCGTAGCTCGTCACTTTAGAGAGATTCACAATAGTGACAATAAGGGTTTAAACTATTTTGTTATTGATTCTATTGAACCAAGCAGGAGGGGTGGGGATCGTGAGTTTAATCTCCGTAAATTGGAAACCCGCTACATTTTGCAACTCAACACTAAGGTTCCTTCAGGACTGAACATAACGGAGGAGTTGCATACATGTTTGGGTTGAGCATACAGTACCACATAATTTTGCCTACTAGCCTTTTTCTTGTCTCTTTTACCCTGTCACTGTAGAACATTATTCAGTAGGCATACTATATGAGTGGTTTCTCTTTAAGTCCCCCCACTAACTAAGTTTTTATATGCGGTGGTTTCTATTTGGGCAACTTTTTTATCTGATGTGTACATAACAGCATTTTAACATTTTTAAGTCTTTTGTCTTAACCTCATGTAATATATATTATTTATATATTTTAGGTTATTTATTTGGTATTTTACCATTTATTGTAGACGAATTGCACTTATATTTGTGAAATTTGCGTTTTTGCACATCCTCATTCCTTTATGGATTTCTGTGTCCTATCTCTTGAAACTAAACTGCATTTGGATTTCCATCTATAAACTTACCACACCAAATTTGCACTAAAATCAATTTTGTAATTGACGGGTCTCACCGCAGCCTTACTCTGCATAAACCTACATTATTAACAAACATAAGAAAATCTGTTTTCGGATTCATTTAATCCGTGCTTCCATTTATTTGTGTGCCTCATTAACCTTATATGAGGATTATAACCTGAACATTTTGTCCTTGGGTTACACTGGGCGGGCTCCTCTCTTTGTAATTGTCTTATTTAAGAAATGTATTCTTCCAATCATTCTAAGCACAGGCACTTTCATTTCATTTTTTCATCTTTTATTAATAGTTTTTCTATATATTGCACTTATTACTTTTCTATTTCAATGGTCCGTGGGGTAACTTGGATTTTTTAACATAATACCTTTTATCATAATATTTATATTTTTATGAGGAATATTGTATTATATGTTGAAGTCTGACTAAAACAGATTGTTTATCCGCCTTTGTCAATTATGTTATTTATGTACAACTGGCACAATTCATGTTCAATTCTTAGGAATAGTCAGATGCTTACATTGTATTTTCTACAGGCATCACGGGCATTCATGCCGACATTGCAAGATACATATATTGCATATGGAAAGCTTTTAGATATGGACAATGTTTTAGCCTGTAATTTGATCACTTGAACCCATTGCCTTGTGGTTAATTGTACTTTCTTTCTGTTCATGACTTTGTACCCATGTGATTCCCCCCATGTGACCAGTAGTATCACTTTAAATAGGTGACATCACGAGTTACACGCTGTCATGTGAACAAGGCTCCTCGGAGCCGAAACGTTATGGCCGTCGCTCTGGGCATTAAATGAAAATTTGCACTATTCCTAGGCTCGTGTACTTACTTCTTTGGCAGTTGAAGGACCTTCAAGGCTGGTGGGAGTAGTCTTTGGATATATATATATATATATATATATAGATACCAAAATATTTTTATAATCCAACAAATAACTCAGCCTAGATGATTTCACTGGCCTTGATTAGTAAAATGAGGACATAACAAGGAACAATGTTACTACAAAATTGACAGCTATTTTTGATTTAATTTTTAAAAATGCTTATGGTTGATTTCTCACAATTGTTTTAAATCAAAACAAAAACCAAAGAGTCAACAAAATCAGATTTTTTTTAGACGTTTTTGGATACATACAGGTAAACTCCCATCAGAAGAAGGAAATCTGGAAGGTCATCACCAGGAAGGTGCGGCCCCTTGGGGGTCTACAAACAGCGCAGCATCCACTGGCGGTACAGTTTGGGGGACCCAGAATGCTGGACAAAGAAGTCAGTAGAAGTCCATCTCAGCCAGCCTTCCCAGTATCCATAGCTTATCGCCTGCACCCTAACCCCCCTAAATGCCCACATACTTGGGATGACCTATCCGCAGCTGGATGGGCAGTCGAAAGCAAGACAGCAGTTCGGCATGGGTAAGTTGTTTTATGTTTTTCTTTTTAAATAGCTATTTGTGGTTACAGCAAGACAATTTGTCATCAACATAAAGGCTGACAGATGATTAATGCATAATACGAGTTCTTGAAGGTGTACATTTTGCACAAGGTGTGTCATGATGTGCTTTTTTAAAAAATGTGTTACAAATAGTATCAATATATTTCTGATCACTTACAAAGGCCTGTTTTGAGCAGACACATGCCTGCCTAAAAAAGAAAACATGATTTTGTTAGATTTTATAAGGGACAGTTGTACCAAAGAGGCCAAAAATTGTATTTGTGTCAGATTAGATGCTTCATCACAATTGTGACGGATGTTACTTTCCCCCTATAGCAAGTGACATAGCATAAAATGCACTTATGATACAGCAGATGTTCTTAAGATCATATTTATGAGTTAGTATTATCAACAAACAATAGTAAATGTGAGCCAAACTGACAAACAAATAAGATTAAATTACTACAATATTTATTGAAAACATAATAAATGAAAAAACAACTTGTTTTATTTTATGTGAAAAATGTCAATCTTGCATAATGGTTTACTTATTCACAAATGTACATGTAAACCAGTCTGTTTTTCAAAATTTAATTCTATGGGCATGCAGTTTTTTTTAAAAACAGACATGAATGTGAGCACATTATTGACAGAGTAACACATACCAAAAATACATTATTTTAATGTCCTTTTTTATGTCCAGATTATAAATAAAAATAAAAGACTTAAAGAGACTTTTGCAGATGGACTGTTTTGTCACAAATACAACAGATATTTTGTCTAAACATTTTCAAGGGCAATATTTTATGATACCAATTTTTGAGTAAACTGAACGGCAGATTTTTTTTCTAATGGTAAATAGAACTAAAAATGTATTAAGATATTTTATAGTACATTTTTTAAACTTTTTAAATTTATACTAAAGTGGATTCAAAGTGTAACAAGCCCTATGTATTTACTTATGCTGTAGAAGTAATTTGAGACTAAAAATAGAATTATTTAAAATTTCTTCAACAGCATAAGTCAATACATAGGGCATGATACATTAATGAGCAATTTAAGTACTGAATCAATACAAATATTTTTACAATTTAAAGAATACTTTAGTTAAGTTAAGTATTACCATTGTGAAATGTCCAAACAAAACAAAACAGGATTTCTGTTTATACAAATATCGGCACAACAGTGCAATAAATAAGACACACATTGAGTCATGTTTTTATTTTTTTAAATAAAAAATAAATCAACTTTTTTACCTAGTACACACAATGTACAAAGGTATTTTTGTGTTATATTAAATTTGTTTAACCTAAGTTCACTATTCAATACAACAAATCAGATCCATTCAGAAGTGTAACACAGTTCCTGGAGAGAAAAGAAAATGGTTCAAGAAAAAATAAAGATAGGAGCAAGAATAGAAAATTAGAATACTCTGACCAAATAGTTACTGAAGATGTTCCCTACATGCAGAAGATTAAGATAATAATAAACCAAAGTTTAAAAGCCTTGAAGCAAGTGAAGTATAAAGATTGTGAAAATGTTTTGAGAAACAAACTTCATGATCAGTTATATTTACACATATACAGTAAAACTATTGTATCCGTCTTTACAGTATCTACAAGAGCAGACGAAGGAGTCCTTGGCTGAGAAGGCAGGGCAGCATTTGGCCACTGTTTTTCGGATGGTGCGATATCAGACATCGATGGACACAGTGGCATGGGGGACTGAAAAGGAGGCCAGTCCCTAATGGCTGTGAATGCTACCGGGACTGTTACAACCTCATCCTTGTCTACCACCCAGAGACACATCTCCACCCTCCTTCTTGCTCCCTGTATTTGGCAAAAACCCAAAGACCGAAAAGGACTGGGTCTCCTTTGCCATAGGCACCTCACTACCTGGCCCTGTCACCTCAGCTGCGCAGCATGAGGACCTATTACACAGCATCTCTGTAGGCCAGACTGCTTTATTGAATGGTATCCAGGGGCTAAGCTGCCAAATGCAACAAATGGTTGAATTTCTGGATGCCATTCACAGTTTAATGTCTGGCATGCAGAGATTGCATGCCAAAATAGCAGCCTCCTCACTCACCCCTGCTTCCCAATCAGCCCAATCGTCTGCCCCAACCCAGGTCCTTCCCTCAACCCAAATCCAAAAATTCCACCCCAATCCCAAGCACACTCACTTCTTTGCAGGCACCCACTCCAAAAGACACAAGCAGCACAATCACACACACACATAAGTACAGACACACAAAGAAACACACAAACAACGTAAAATCTCTATTGAAACTACACCCACAAGCACAACACACACAACCACCACAAACACCACAACCACCACCACAACAACCACAACCACCACCACCTCCACAAAGACCACTACCACCACTGTACCCACAACCATCACCACACCTACAACCTCCAAAACCACAACCACCATCATACCCATAACTACCACAACCATCACCACACCCATAACCACCACCACCATCCCCAGGAACCACAACTACACCAATCACCACAACCAATACACTCACACAAAAGCACACCCACACACAAAACAACATCCAACCAAAAGCAAAAGAACAGACTCGGCAGAATGTCATACACCAGCCAAAAACACACATCCAAACATACTCTACAAACACCAGTCCTCCATTCAACTGCCAATCATACAGACACAACCACCACAAACACACCAACCACCAAAAAACACTCATCAAAACTGACACACACAAAAGCACACCTATATATAAAACAACACATACACTCACCAGAATACTCCCCTCCTACCCTTACTCCTCCTTCTGAATTCACCTCTTATCTCTTCTTAACCCCTATTAACCTTAAACCCGCCCCTCCCAAGAAAAAGCCTTGAGGTGCCTGCTCTGTGCTCAATAGATGCCCCTTCCTGAGGAGGTTAGCCTTTGGACTATGTTTGAGAGGTAAGTTATGGACAACAAAGCTGCAGAATGTTGTTGTTTTTAAAACCTAATGTTGTTCTTTCTTTATTTTACATGAAAGTTAATGAGAGAAGTATCTCTTTTATAAATAAAAAAAATAATTTTGCAAGTTTGTTCTAACATTAATATTCATGTACAATTCATTGATTATTAAAAATGTTAATGATGAAAATGTGAACTACATCTTCTTACTTACATTTATGACAGATAATGCGAGTTTTTTTTTTAAATGACATATTTGTGAAGTTCAAAAATTAGTAAAAAAATACACATAAGGGGCATTAAAATTTTGGTGCAAACATTCATCATGATAATGGATATTTACATCAAAAAAGATATGACATTTTTATTTGTGTGAAAACAGGTATGTTTATTTCAACGTAATAAGTGAAAAATTAGACATGCATGCATTACACATTAAAAAAAGACATTTTAATAATATGCAGTAAAATTGTTTACCATTTCTGGTGGAATTACAAAATTATATTACATTTAATTTATTAAAAAATTTGTAATGCCCATGTTTATAATTTGAGAGTTTACAAAAAGTAATAAACACACCTGTATGAACACATTATGAATTTTTATTAATGTCAATTTGTGTGTAAGTGTTCATTATCATGATGGAAACTTGTTCCAAATTAGAAACAGAAAACCAAAAAAAGAATAATCAACGTGTGTTTCTTTAAATTTCTTAAATGACATTATTAAACAAATATACATTACACATTAGAAAAAATTGCTTGTAAGAGAGATTCTAAAATGCAGGAGTCCAAAGCAGATGTAAACAAAAGCTTCAAAAGAAAACAAGAAAAAAAAAACAGGGTTGATTTGCCTTGTGGTCAAGTAAAAGCCACACAAGTAAGACTTGAACGATTGGGTTCCTGATAGAAACAGAAGTTGAAAAAGAAAAAAAGGTATGTTTCTAACTTATATTCGTTCAAAACTGCCAACTCAGGTGTGGAGGTTTATCCGCCACAGTTACGTTGATGGGAAGTCACATCGTGATTGGCCCAGTGGAAATATTGAGTGAACTCCCTCCAACAGCCACTTTTGCCTATGGTGCCGTTGGCTTAGGAGGAAAATTCTGGCAGAGATGGCAGCACTAGGATGGACTATTGTCTATAGACCTGCCAGCATCTAAATTGAGTGGGCGGGCCACTTAGTAGGTGGGCAGAGAAACTGACAGAAAAGTGACAGTGGAACCAAGATCCAAATCAGACCCTCTGTCTCCATGACGGGGGGACCACCTGTCTAATTTATAAATGACCGTCAAGCAGACGGTCATTTATAAAAGCATGGGCAGAAACCATCATCACAGCAGTTCCTGCCAATGCAATGCACTCTGTGCTATGGGGCTGCATCAGCAGGATGCAGCCCTGTACCACAGACTGTTTGTCTTTTTCTTAACAAAAAGAAAACACTGAAACTGGCTTTACTTTTTGTAAAGAAAAAACATAATGATCCCTTTGCCATGAACGCCTTCACCTAAGGCGGGTGCAGTATTGTTACAATTTTACTGTTCCGTACCCCGGGGTGGACATGTAGCCATGGGGAGTAAGGGCTGTCAGAGAAGTTAGGTCAGGGCAGAGACAGAGTAGTCTCTCCCTTGGCCAAACTGAAGTTCTGCCCACATTTAAATTTAGCGGCTGGACCTTCATGTTGGCGGTATGTATACTCCATCACCATTGCAATGGAGTATACATACCACCAACATATAAATCACTAGGCCTGGGCTAAATATCCGTTCCGCTCCCGGAAATTGCGATAATTTGATATTTTTGCGTTCCACGGAGAGCGCAAAAATGTCAAAATTTCCGCATTCCGCAGCTTAGCGATAATTTGGTTCTTGCTCGCGCTGTAAAATAATACATTCTCTCGCACGCGCGATCGCCTTACCTGAATCCCTGTGTTCGCCGACAATTTTTCCCGATCCGGTCGTGTTCTCCACGAGATGTTGGATTGTTGGTAGCCATTTGCGCTGTCTCGCGACAGTTCGCGCCCGCAGTAACGTCATGCGTCGCACGATCACGTCTTTCTTCTCGCGATCATGCACCGCGAGAAGAGTGAAAACAAGATGGCCGCGCCCGCGAGCAACCGCATGGGTAAGTTGGCGAGCCGCGACCACGCAGAAAATACCGCAAACGGGCGGGAAAAAAACTTCCGCATCTTAGCGATATTTCCGCGTGTTTGCGGAGATTTTTGAACATTTTCGCGATAGGGATGGGCGATAGGGGTGGGCGGAATTTGCGAAAGCGACTTTCGCAAATTCCGCCTACCCCTATAAATCACCCCTAATTCTGCCCAGGTTTGTTTTCTTAAAAGTTTTGCATCATGTGGAATACTCTTCTGCATTTATGAAGTAGTCTCACATGGAGTGATGGTTTATAATCTATTTTTAGATAGGGTTTCATATGGTGAAGGTGTGATGTATTATTTCATGGTCCTGTGAAATATAGTTTTGAGTGGTGATGATGGATTGAACATGTTTGCTGTTGTTTGGTGTTCTTCCCACATGAGATGGCTTAGTCTGATTCAGCATTAGATGATTTATCATAGGAGCTGCCTTTCACCTGTATGACTGGGCAAACAAAATGCTTCCTTCTCTCATGGTGCTCCTCACCCTCTTCAAGTTTTTTTCTGAAGCATGTGGGTCACATATGGCTGTTCTGCTTCCTGCCCTTTCTTTTGCTGCGATTGAAAAATATTTAGTCAAAGAAAATTAGAAAAGCTTAACTTACTTTTTTCTCCTTTTCTTTTGCTGATTTCAGTTTCCTCAAATTAAAAGCACAGAGTTGATTCTGGACAGCCATGTGTGATCAGGATGCTCCAGATGAGGATAAGGGAGCAGCATGGGAGAATTAAGCCACTTTTTACACCGTTGTTCTCCCAGTCCTTCATGTGTAAGGAGGCTCCTGCTCTCACAGTGCTCCCTATTTTTGTGCGGAACTGCTAAAGAACGTAGTGCCCTTATAATCAGGGGAATAATGCCTATTAACAGCCCCTCCTTATCATGCACTCTCACCTATGGCTGAGGTATAGATCTGCATACTCCCGCCTGCACATTCAGCGGAAGCCATCTTGAGAGGGAGACGGTCTTGGTCTCCCTAGGGCCATCTGCCTCACAGTACTAAAGTAGGGGATGGCGTTGACGCGCAGCAGACACGCGCAGCGGACGTGCCGCTGGAGCGCTGCTGGCGTGCCAAAGGCAAGCCCGTCTGCACCCGTCCGCGTCCGGAATGCATTCAGCGCCAGAAACGCTACCTTTTTTGCATCAGGTCAGTGCCTTACTAAGGAATCCATCTTAGCTTTAAATAAAAAACACCCAAACTGTAAAAATTCTTTGGATGTAGCCAACTGGGAAGGACCAATCTGTTGCAAAAACTGCAAATATGTTGTTAGGCCTATACAGGATATTGTAGCCAAAAATGGAACCATACCAACTATGTGCAAGCATGTCCAACATATTTGCGATTTAATAACAAATGACAAGCTTGATTGCCTTTTCGTAACCGAAACATGGCTGAAGGCCTGGTGCAATCCAGAAATAGTCAATGCCCTCCCCCCAGCTACCTCATTCAGAGATTAGACAGACTAGAACAACGTGGGGGAGGCTTAGCAATCATCCACCATAGCGCTCTGAGGTGTTCAACATTCCAACTATCAGACATAAAAGAAGCAGACAGCATCTGTTTCTGCCTTCAATTAGATGACTCCTTTGCGTTTGCAGGAGAATTACTCTACCGTCCACTGAGGCCTTACAAGGCCTTTATGGAAAATATCGGAGATCTAGGGCCAGATGTAGGTGGCTAGCGACCGGTATTTAGCCATGTACAATGTAGGTAACACCAAATGCCATCGCAAATAAGGAATCGGTAAAAATAAGGGAAACCAGTTACCGATTCCTTAATTTGCGATTAGCAGACACCGAAACCTCCAAATACCGATTCGCTAAATAAGAAATCCTTTAAAACTCGCAAATCGATGTACAAAAAATCGGTAATACCGATTTTTCCATTTTTCGGTATTTAGGAGTCGCTAATTACCACTGACTCAAAGCAGGTGGCAATCAGGTGCATTTAAACAGCCCCAAAATGTAACAGTGTGAACACAATGGCGACCCTCTGTGTCATTGCAAGGTGGATACATATGCAAGCAGCAGGACTGAGGATCTGGAGACGGGAGCAGCGCGTCTACAGACTGCGCATTACACTGTTCCAACTGACTGAGGCTGAAATCCATGAGAAATACAGGCTAGACCTCCAAACCATCCTAGACCTGATACGGGACCTGCACCCACTCCTTGAGCATGAGACACCAAGGGCGCACGCTATACAAACACATGTTCAGGTGCTCTGTAGCCTGCACCTACTTGCATCAGGTAGTTACCAGGGGGTGATAGCTGTGGCAGGTGGTGTGTCACAGAGTTGCCTGTCCGGTTTTTTCAACTTTTCTGGATGCCATGATGCAAAGAATGCATCACTACATACGCTTCCACAGCACACAGGCGGAACTGCAGAAAACAAAGATGGATTTTTACCAAAAAGCACAGTTCCCACATGTAATAGGGTGCATTGATGGGACACACATACCAATCTGCCCACCTGCAGCTACAGAGTACATATATCGGAACCGCAAATCTACACATTCCATCAACGTGCAGGTAATATGCGATGTGGACCACATCATCACTGACATTGTAGCCAAATTTCCAGGGAGTACCAATGACTCCTACATATTCAGGAACAATGGGATCTACACACGTCTGGCTGGGGGTGAATTTGGAGAAGGATACTTGCTAGGTAAATCAGTGTGACACACCCTGATGTATAGCGTGGACGAATGTGTTGGTGACTGTTATTAATGCCACTTCCTTTCTCACTCAGGTGATAGCGCATATGCCGTGCGGGCATTTATCCTGACTCCATACCTCAACCCATTCACCCCAAGTGTGAGATGATACAATGTGGCACATAGAACTACGCGCAACGTTGTGGAGCGCACATTTGGACTCTTAAAAAGCAGGTTCCGCTGCCTCCACAAAAGTGGAGGTGCACGTCATTACCACACCATCATCTGCTGTAAAATAATAGCAACATGTGCCATGCTGCATAACCTTGCCACAAAGAAAGGAACAGCAGTGGAACTAACTGACTCCAAGGACGAGGGTGAGGATTGTCCACAGCCAGAGCACAGCGCGGCAGGTGTGGCAGCAGAAACAGATGGGAGACACAGACGGGCTGAGATCACATGCAACTATTTCTGAGTAAGTAAGGAGACACAGCCAGTTACTGTAATTGTGTGACGGTGTTTTATTAGCATAGCACACCACCACAACATGAAGGGCTTAACATGCCAGGCCAATATGCAATGCAGATTACAAAGGAGAAATGGGTTACATCACCCATTTCGCAATACCATATGATGGCTGGCATTTATTCCGATGCCCACGTGCAGCACTGCTGTGTTCCCTGGGCACACTGTCCTCACTGGCAGTCTGTCCTGTGGCAGCGCTGTGCTGTTTGCTGCACCTCCTGGACCTTGCTCTGCAGCGTCTGGCACCTGTGTGGGCGCGCTCAGTGGGGGACTGTGTGCCTGCACTGTTGGCATCCTCTGCCACTGTGGACTGTTGGCCTCCCATGCTGTCCTCCTCAGGCACCTCCAGCTGCTGGAGGCTAGCCACAGTATGCCTCCTGGCTCTCGGTGGTGGTGGCGGTGATGGTGACGGTGGTGATGCTGGTGATGGTGATGGTGGTGGTGGTGGTGATGGTGGTGGTGGTGGTGGTGGTGTGGTGTGTTCTGTAAGGTGACAAGACCTCCTCCTCCTGTGTCCTCTCTTTCCTGGGAGCATTTCCCATGTCCCCTTCTGCAGCCCTGCACGATGGCTCGCCTGTGGAGACAGAATGTACATTTGCTCCCTTGTCTGGCAGCATTTGCGTAATAATACATTTCATGACTGCCAATCAAACTGACTGACTGACTGTTATGATATGTATTACTTCTGACTACATCTCCCATAATGCATTGCAAGTTTGTAGTAAAACATGCACTGGTGTGGGATTCATACTGCCTCATTGGGGATTGGGGTTAGGGAGTGAGGGGCACAGCATGCTGTGCATGCATCTTAACTTGCCTGTTGCCAGCTCTGGCTGAGCTCTCTGCATCCCCAATCCCACTCACACTCTCCGGCTGGAGGGTGGACTCCACCAGGAGATCCAGGGCAGTTGGTGCAGGTGCTGTGTTTCTCCCTCCACCTGTCTGGTTGGCTTGCTTCATTCTCTCTGCCAGCCTCTCCTTTGCACGCTTCTTGAGGTCATACCAGCGTTTTTTAAGTTCTTCAATGGAGCGCTGGGTTACTCCGACGGCATTAATCCTTTCCTGGATGTCCAGCCATATCTGCCGCTTCTGAGATTCAGGCATGTGGAGGGAATTCTTTCCAAACAGTTTGTCATGGTCCTTAGTAACCTCCTCAATAAGGACCTCCAGCTCCCTCTCACTAAATTTGTGTTTCCTCTTGCGTTCAGCTGCCTCCTTTTCCCTCTCCTGTTTGTCCATATCTTGGCCGTGATGTCAGCAAAAACTTGGAAAAGTTGCTCCTGTGTTGTTTGCTGTGCTCCCTGCCTCTCCAACAGCTTCAGGATCACTGCAGCAGCATGGGTGTGGCCACTTCCTTGTTGTGAGGTCATGAGGAAGCACAGGATTGGCTGATTCAACAATTTCCAATTTTTAAAAATACTGATTCGCTAATTACCGAATCTGAATTAAGGAATCGGTGATACCGATTTGGTAATGGGGAATCTGTATTTTTTTTTGCGATTTTTACGAAATCGCTAAATGTTACTGATTTTTACTGATTCGGTAAGTTTTTACAGAATTATTACCTACATCGGAAATACCGACTTCTTAATAGCGAATTGGTAAAATTCACTATTAAGGACTCGGTATTTCGGAATTACCTACATCTGGCCCATAGTGAGCTCACTAGCTCTTAGATTCTCCAATGTCACTATGTTACATCAATCTACCTTGGCTCACATACCGACTCAGGGGCAACTTGTTTCAAGGAAATCATGAATACACTCGACTTAGAGCAGTGGATCATTTCTGCTACTCACAACGCCGGTCACACGTTAGATTGCACTTGCTCCAACCTCGGAACCCTTAAAGTCAGTGGACTTAATTTGGACCCATCACAAGCTGATCCCTTTGAAATCATAGCTGAAAGCAGTTCAAATACCAAGGGGCACGTCAGGCTCCTCCAACAAGATAAACCCACGTAGAAGGAGATGATAGCCCACCCTGATCTCCATCCAGCCGCACAAGCCTGTAAACCCAACTTGTCAGGAGATCCTACAGTAGATAACCAGCTCTTCACTCAGTATATTTACACCCTGAGGGACCGTTTTGCACCTCCTGATCCACAAAACGGCTGCCCAAAAAAGAAGCCCTCCGCCCCATGGTATTTGCAAACTCTGAAATAACTACAAACCCACTGCAGGACCATAGAACGCAGATGGTGTCGGAACTTTGAGCAGACTGATCTAAGCAATTTCAAAGTGACCCTTAAAAACTATCATACCCAGATCAAAATAGCCCAAAAAGCCTACTATACTGAAATAATCAAAACTACCACCTATAACCGAAAAGCTATCTTTAAGATAGTTAACACCTTCATCAATCCTAAAGTCGATATCCCCCCTCGCAATCCCTCTGCAATGGCATAGAAGACTACTTTGAACAGAAAGTTTTAATATTGCAAAAAGATTTCGCTCCTCCCTCTTCTCCTCCCACCAACTATTTTGTTGCTTTAGGCAAAGACAGAACGACTTTGCTAACTTTTAAGCTGATCACTCCTGAAGAATAGCGCCAGGCGATCCTTACTACTAAATATGGCTCCCCCTTAGATCCCTGCCCTCCCCTGACACAACACGCCATAATTGACACGGTAAATCCCATTATCAACAAAATAATAAATGCCTCCTTGTCAACTGCCAACATCCCCGCAGAATGGAAGCTTGCAGCTGTAAAGGCGCTACAAAAGAAACAACTTGAAGACCCCTCTACCCTCACAAATCTGTGTCCTATTTCTCTTCTACCTTGCCTCAGCAAGATCATGGAAAAATTTGTTAACATCCAACTTACAACATACCTGGAAGAAGCAAATCTACTTCATCCCAACCAATCCGGTTTCAGATCCCAACATTCTACAGAATCAACCCTACTGTAAACGGCTGAATCCCTCAGGGCTGCCCTTGACCGAGGAAAAAATGCAGTCCTAGTGTTACTAGATCTGTCGGCCTCATTTGACACGGTCTCACATGTCATCCTTCTAGACTGTCTCGCATCCTTCGGCATTTCCCATACAGTCCTGGCCTGGCTAAAGAATTTTCTGCAGAACCGCAGACAAGTTATCACACTAGGCCAATACAAATCAGAAGAAAAAACACTGCTCTCCGGTGTACCTTAGGGGTCCAGCCTCAGCCCCACACTTTTCAAAGCCTATATGGCCCCATTGCTCAGCTTGATATTGTGCTTCAATATAGAGACTATCTCATATGCCGACGATACACAGTTAATTCTGGTTTTGGACAAAAACACCACACAGGCAGAAAAAAACCTACGCCTTTGTCTCACCGCCCCTTTCAACTGGATGAAAACTAACCACCTAAAGTGTAATTTGGAAAAAACAGAAATTCTACCATTAGGTCAAGAGAACATTTTCTCTCCTAAAACTTGGTGGTCAGCTGACACCACCCCACCGCCCAATACTGTGAAAGTGTTTAGAAATCTGGATATTAAATTTGAGGCCACTCTCTCTTCTTCAAACAGCAATCACTGGCAGTTGCTGGCACCTGTTTCCACATTATAAAAACACTCCAAAATGTTTTTGATCGGCTTCCCATCTCAGCCAGACATACTTCTGCAGTGGCCCTAATCACGTCCAGACTGGACTACTGCTACAGCCTTTACGCAGGTACTAACAAGTCAGTTTTACATAAGCTTCAAATGGTCCAACATGCAGCAGCACGACTAGTGCTGACATCGCCCAGGAGGTCCTCTGCATCAGCAGCTTTAGAAACACTCCACTGGCTGCCAATCCATAAAAGAGTTCTGTTCAAGGTCCTGTTAATCACCTTCAGGATAGTCCACTCCTCAGGTCCTCATTATCTTCAAACCAGATTTACGCGTTATACTCCCTCCAGGTGTCTTAGGTCATCTAATGCCAATCTTTTGAAAATACCAGCTTTTAGACTGGTTTTGAAGGGAGGAAAATCGCTTGTAGTGATAGGCCCTAAGGCTTGGAACAAACTTCTAAACCAGCTCCGCCAGATCCAATCTGAGACACTCTTTAGGAAAGCCCTAAAGACCTGGATTTTCTCAGCATCTGACGCCCTATGCAAAACTCTCATCAATGCTTTTTCCTCGCTTTTAGCAGCCACCCAGTATGTTTCCAAACCCTTGGTTCTGCTCGGCGCCATGATGCTCCTCGGGGTGACAGAAGCGCTTTACAAGTGTCCAATTACATTACATTACCTTATTGCCAGCAGGTGTGGGCAACAGCACTTAATTAGAGCACTGGGATTTTGAGAGCTACATTGAAGTTAATGGAGTTGGCTCAGTGTCAATGATGACTGGCATGGAATTTCTACTTCAACATTTGAAAGTTTGTCTTTCTGCTTATTTCACCCTTTCTATATCTGAGCATTCTATCCTCGGTAGTTGAAATTGCATTTTAGCTATTTTGCTCATGCTACACAAGATGTTAAAGCCCCTCCCCTCATTATAGGCCTAAGCATGATACTTGGGCCTATAACTATGATTCAGGGACTTTAGAAACAGGTATAGGCTGCAGCAGGGGGTTATTTACAGTATTTATTTATTTATTTATTAATTTATTTATGCATTTTTATAAAGCGCGGACTTTACCCGAAGGTGTCAGAGCACTGTACAATAGAACCAGTTACGTTACATGAGAGAAATGTTACAAAATAGAATGTACAAAAATAGCAGGACACAGAATCAAACACAGCAGGCAAGATTAACACAATATCAAACACAGCAAGCAAGGAATGTACAAAAAATAAATAAATATAACAAATTTACAATGACTAACGCACTTCCTGGCGGGGTCTGAGAATGAAGGAATTAGTTCTGAAAGTGTCTTTGGAATAGAAGAGATTTGAGGTCCGCTTTGAGTATTTATAATCAGGTGAATTTCTCTCGTAGGTAAAGGTGTTTTTGGGAAACAGAGGACCTGTAGAATTTTTGCAACATAGCAAGTTTGATTTCTTATGAAAGTGCCTTTAAAAACATGCACTGTCAATACCAATATCTCTTTTTAGTTTACAGAGTTGAGTGAGTGAGCCCACTTATAACGAAATAAAATAGGTTTCAGGTTCCTTGCAACTAGGAAAAAACTGATGCATCGCTTTCCTTAAATCAGAGGAAATTGCCACTAAGTGGCTAATTATCAAAAAGACTATTTCAATCCCAAACAGACCAGAGAATGCCAATTCATGACACCTAGTCAAAAATAAGTTTAAGTAAGCAAGGAACAGCTGACAAATTGGACAAGTGATTTGCCCAGAATCACAGAATGTTAACCTGAGGCACGATTCAAGCCTACTGCCCCTATTCTAGGTCAAAAAGAACAACTGATAGATGGAATGCTGCACAAATCAAACATTAACTCCTAGACACAGATCTGGGTCTCATTCATCATTTCTTTGCTCACCACACCCCCCTGTTTGGACTTAGCCGTATGGAAATCAGTCTTGACCTTGGTCCCCATAGGAAGAGTCCAGCCCGAGCTTCCAGGCCAGTTCCTCCATGGAACGGAAAGGAGCATCCTGGGACCGGTATTGGGGTATCACCCATCATCAGCCAGGATAGCTTGAATCCAGTGGCACAGTGAGCATCGGACCCACATCTGGGCATACCCTTCCCACATAGGACAACAAAAGTATAAAAAACAAATGATGAATGGAATGCTGAACAAATCAAACATTCACTCCCAGTCATAGATCTGAGTTTAATCCATTGTTTTTTTGCTCACTACTCCACCCCAGTTTCGATACAGTATAAGCAAATCAGCCTTGACCCTTCTCCCCAAGGGAATAGTCCAGCCCTAACTGCCAGACCAGGTCCTCCCTGGACCAGAAACAAGCATCTTAGGACCAGTTTCGGGATATCACCCCTCATCACACAGGCTAGCTTGAATCTAGTGGCACAGTTAGTACAGGACCCACATCTGTGCACACCCTTACCACTTAGGGTGGAAAAGCAAAAATAACAAATGATGGATGTAATACTGAACGAATCAAAGATTCATCCCCAGTCATGGATCTGGGTTTAATCCTTAATATTTTAGCTCACCACACCACCCCAGTTCTAAGGGGGCACCTCTAGCTGCTAGGCAATATCTCGTCAGTTCCTGACCCCATAATTCTATATACACAGTGTGTGCTAGTGCAGCTCCTGGACAGATCTGATCATGCTGCCTGATTTGCCATTTATGTAATGGGCCAATTATTAATAAAGAAATGTGGTTTTCTACATTCTGTATGAATGTTTCAGTAACTGGAGTAGATACACGAGGAACTGAAATTGGCCAAAATGTTTCTATTATGCTGTTTTTTGTTTTGTTCTTGTTTGTTTAATGCTCTTCCTTTTGTATTTTACTGCCTCCTTCCTTTTCATTCAATGCTGTTTCTTTCAGGGGCAGCCCACCAAACTGTAACAAAGGAAATGTTAATGGGAATAATTTTTCGAAAATAACTGTGAGTGCTATTAAACTGGATATGTCCAACAGTAATGTATGAGCAGCTATTAAATAGAAGCTATCCAATATTCATTTGAAAACAGGCATGCATGTTGCTGGCCAGCGTTTAGTTCAGGTGATTTTTAAATTTTTAAACAGAAATATTTGTCAGCAGTGACTCTAATATCCTGCCATCGGCGATCACTCTAAATGAATAGCAGTCAATGGTACATATGTTTACTATAAATATATCAGTTCTCTTGTTAAATGTTAAACTATGGCACAGAGGCGTAGGTGACTGTTCAGAAGCACCTACATTATCGATGGTATGCATTAGGCAATCATTATAAATAGATCACTCCTCTAAGTGATTTCTGGGTGCTTGTTCTTTAGGCCATAAATGTGGCAATTCTGTTTTTTATTGGAAAGAAATGAGGTTAATAATAGTGAATTGTAAAGCGGCTGTTGTGGAGAGAGAATGCAGCTGGTTAAATGTTTACAGCGTACAGAGGAGTGGGAAGGGAGATGCATACAGTCCTGGCCTCTCACTGCTTACAATATTACTACCAGGACTAAAGTTTGTAAGGATGAATGTCTCTGACCACTTGCAGAGCTGAAGCATCAGCGTCAGGTTTTCTTTTGATCTTGAGATTCCTCCTTATACTTCGTTCTCTGACATGCTTTAGGGCCCCCTAACCATAAGACATTCAGGACTATAGAGCTTGATCTGGCAGGACACCTTCGGTGAGGCCTAAGACTGGTGACATGACAGTTTGTCTGATGCAATCACGTTCGATTCACCTGCCATTAGCATAACCCTTGCTGCAGAAGCCTGGAGCCCTCTACCACTGGTTATTCCCTTGGAACCACATTAACTAGGATTCATAAGGTTCTGAAAGCTCACCTGTTTCAATAACATATCATTCCTTTGCCTCATTTTTCAGTATTTACATTTACGGCGCCGTGGAGTCTCGTGATTAGGGTGCGGTAGGAGACTGTATCGAAGGCAGCCGACTGTACCAGTAGAAAGAGGGCTGTGGTTTCACCTGGGTCGAGGAGGGAGGAGATGTCGTCGATGATGGCAAGGAGTGCGGTCTGGGAGCTGGGGTTGCTTCAGATGCCAGATTAAGAGATGTCCAGGACATGGTTCCCTAAGATGAACTCAGAGAGTTGGGCATTGATGGCCTTCTCGATTACCTGGGCTGGGAAGGGGAGCAGGCAGATGGGTCTGAAGTTCTTGAGGTTTGTCGGTTCAGAGGATGGATTCGTTAGCAGGGGGTTGAACTCGGCATGTTTCCAGTCATCGGGGTGGTGTAAGTCTCGGTGGAGCAGTTGAAGCTTGGGGGTGTAGAGGAGGCTGCACTGTGGAAGATGTGATATGGGAAGGGTCCGAAGGGGCTTCTGAGTGGATGCTCTTCATGGTCTTGAGTCTGTCATCTGTGGTGAGTAGGGTTCAGGTGAGCTGGATCTGGTGGGGTGCGGAGTGTTTGCGTGTGGTGGTGTCAGTCATGGTGAGAGGGTCTTGGGTGTCAAAGCTATCGTAGATCTGCCTGATCTTGTGGTGAAAGATGGTGCTGAGTTTGTTGCAGAGTTCTTGGAAGGGTGAGGTGTCTGTGGGCATGGCAAACTCCTTGAGGATGGCAAAGATTTCATTGCTGTTGTCTGCATTGGCGTTGATTCTGTCTTGGAGGGCCATTTTCTTTGTGGTTTTTGAGGAGGAGGTGGTGTGCATTGATGGCAGTTTTGAAGGTTGCATGGGTTTGGGGGTTTTGTTGTTCCTCCAGCTACAGGTGCAGCTGAACTCTTTGAGGGCGGGAGGGAACCAGCTGGCTTTCTTGGAGTGTTCATGTGGGTACCTTCTTAGAGGGTGCCAGAGTATCGTTGCACTTGGAGATCCATTGGTGTAGGTAGCGTGCTGAGGTGTTAGCATCTGCTGGAGTGTTGCATGCGGGTGCCTTCTTAGGGGGTGCCAGAGTATCGGTGCACTTGGAGATCCATTGATGTAGGTTGCATGCTGAGGTGTTTGCTTCTGCTGATGTTGGTGATGTGGTAGTGCTGAGGAAGGCAGTGAGATGTTCCTCTGTGACCTTGTTTCAGCTACGATAGGGGGGTGGCGAGGGCAGTGGTGTACGCTGGGTGTGGTGAAGGCGATGTGCATGCAGTGGTGGTTGGTCCAGAGGCGTTTGGTGGTGTGGCTGTAGGTGATGTTTCCACTGGTGGAGAAGATGGGACTGAGTGTGTGTTCAGCTGAGTTGGTCGGAGCGGTAACTAGCTGCTTGCGTCCAATGTTGGAGTGCTTCTCCAGATGGGGTAACTGGGTATGCGCAAGTGAATGTTGAGGTCACCAATTAGGATGTAATCGATGGATGTTAGAGCCTGGGGTATGATGAGGTTGACGATGGTGTCGGTGAAGGGCTGGTGGGGGCTGGGATCCCTGTTAACGAGGGTGCCCCGGAGGATGGTGATGGGGTTGGTCTGGATCTAGAAATGGAGGTGTTCCATGGTTGTTGTTGGGTCATCCGAGTGAGTGGTCAGACAGAGGGTGCTCTTCAGGAAGATGGTGATTCCTCCTCCTGGTCGATCAGCGTGGTCCTTGCAGGTGATTTTGTAGTTGTTGGGGATGGTGGTGGTGATGTCTAGGCCAGGGCTGGGGTTAGCCCAGGTTTCCGTGAGGAAGGTGATGTCAGGAGAGGCGACCTCAAGGAGGTCCCAGATTTCTGTGGTGTGTTTGTGGAGGGAGCACGTGTTGAGGAGGATGCAGCTAAGCCGGTCAGGTGCGTAGTTGGTACGCTAGGTGGCGATAGGAGCTGTCATGTGGAGGTGGGTGTGAGTGTAACTGCAGTTGCGGCAGACGAAAGGTCCTTGTGTGTCCTTCGGTGATGCGAAGTGGCAGGCGGCATGGCGTCCTTGGTTGAGGGCAAGGAGGGTGCTGGCTTCGTACTGGTGGGAGGGCTCAGAACCCGGGTCAATGGAGCTGGGCATGTTCCAGGCCTGGACAGGCGCAGATGGTCTTGTCTCTGGTGCACCAACTGCGCGTGCCCGCTGCGCGGCCGCCATTAAGTAGTGTACTGGGGTCTGAACAGCTGGGAGGCGGGAAACACGGGGAGTGGGAACGATTCAAGCAAGAGTGAGTAAAAGTGCAAAAAGTACAAAAATGAGACAGAAAGAAGGCAAAGAGCAGAAAAAGGGTAAAAGCAGAAAAAAGGCACAAAACAGAAAAAGTTGAAAAAAAGAGAGACAGAGGAGAGCCTGTAGGAAGGTGGATATCTGACTATGGTTACCCCCAAATTTTTGCCTAGTGTCTAGCTGGTTTTTCGACTTAGTTGGCCTGAGATCCTGCCATTCAGGATCTCAGCCTGGCTGTTCTCTCTTTAAAATGGACTCCATGTACCCTAGGTACATACCCAATTGGTTGGATCACCCTGTGAGCCCCTGTACCAGTGTACACTAGGTACCCAGGGCATTGGTGTATCTAAGGCCTGCCAGGGGCTGAAGCATGTATTATGCCACCCCAGGCTTGGCCTAACAATTTGACACAACTGGCTGATCACTCAGCTGGGGTAAGTTGGTGTAATCACCTCTTACTTAGGTGTAGTATACCTATACCTAACCTTAAATGGGACACCTGGTAACCTATAAGCCACTCCTATGGCAGGCCTTAACAATCCTGAAGGCAGAGTGCTTGGTTCCATGTGAGATGGTGCTCTGGCATGAGCTGAGCCTGTCTGCAGTGGTCGGAACAACTTCCTTCTACTGTTTCCAGATATCGTCATACCATATACTCTTAAGTGCATTATGAACCTCGCGGTTAAATGCTATCTTTGGTTTGGCTTTATCAAAACATGTCGAGTAAGGTGTCATACGAATTGGAATACTAACCCCTCGCCAATTCTGGCGACGGGGTTAGCATTCCACCCTTCTAGAGGGACACGACATGTACAGTACCTGAAACCCGGGTAAAATCAGACATAGCCTCAGCTCCACAAAATGGATGCTGCCACCACAGACACAAGTCTGCCCTCCTGCTGCTGGGAGTCCTTCCAGCTTGGGAGGTGTGGACAAAGGGTTTCCTGCCAGGGGAGGTGCATGCACCACCCCAGACAGGATTTTGTGTATTGGTCAGGTAGGGCTTGAAAGAAACCAGACATGCCTGTGGCTCACAAGGAGCCTCGGTGCATATGCCAGTTCAAACCGGTCCTGGGGCACACCAGTCCCGGGCCTGGGGCGAGCTGGACAAAGGATTGGGGGTGTAACCACCCCCCTTCCTGGTCCCACCCATAGGGAGGGACCTAGCAGGTAGTCCGGCCCCTAGAATCCGCTTAAAGGTAGGAGCTGTGTCCTAAGACTTCAGACATCCTGGAATCAACTTGAAACTAAGAAGAAGACGGGAACTTCGACATTCTGCTGCACAGAAGACTGAAGGAAATCTCCCCTGTGGTCAGGGAGTGACCACCTTGCTAACGCAAGCACCATCCAGCGAATCAACGTCTGCTTTGCCGCCGCCTCCCGCCGGAGCCCGTGCCCAGAGACTGACAAGACCTGGACCTCCAGACCTCTCACCGCCCGATCCACCGTCCCTGAAAAGAGGAGACCCGTGGAGGCACCGAGACACGTGGAGCCAGCCATCTTGAAACGACCACGACAAGCTGACAAGTGCAACAACCGAGGCTCCCTCCAAGTTTTGCTTTGGGATCTGAGAAGCCCAACCCTCAAGCAGCATCTGCACCAAAGGTGAGCCCTCCAGCATTTCCACGATCTGCGTGGGGCCCTTCTGCATTTAGCCACTCGACGCGCCTAACCGGTTGCTGGCCCGCTGGCTAGTAGCCATCTTGGTGACGAACTTTACAAAATACACCGCTGGTCTGGTTGCTCCAGACTGGCCCTTGCTCCCCTCCAAAGGAGCAGTCCCTCTGACCTTGCTGGTCAGAGCCATCAGCTTATTTCATCTCCTACAACAATTGCTTTTGCCAAGGCTTGTTTGCTTCGATCAAGTCGCCGACACCGCCGACAGCGAGAACCTGCGTGGGACAGCTCGTGAACCGACTCCTGGACGTCGTCGACCTCCAGGGACCACGTGGCTGCAGGGACAAGCTACACCTTTCTTCCTGTTTGCACCCGACATTGCCTGGTACCCTCCTGGTGCCACGCTGGTCACTGGCTAGTGACTGTGAACACTGTCACCTCTGATTACAGGTCTTCAACATCTCCGATCCACTCTTGGATCCACCGCATCTCTCCCGGACCGACCGCCTGCAGCATCTTTGTCCACAGGCTCCACGGAACAGATAGAAGAAACCCGACGCACTTCGAGGCCTATGCACCCGCTTCCTGTGGGTGAGGTAAAGCTGGCACTCCTGTACCCAAGTGTAGTATTACATCTCTAGTGCTTGTGTTCCAAATCTTGAGTTCCTAGTCCATCCGGAAGATCCTCTTTGCAGTAACTTTGTACTTTTTACGCACCCATTGAAACCTATGGGAGCACGCGTGTGACTATTTGCTCTGCACACGCCACCCGTGGACCTCCTGGTCACTAACTGAAGTTAGCTCCTTGTAGGCCCAGCGATTCTAGAGGCCCTAGGCCTTTTCCCTTTTCTGTTCGTGGTACTTATACCACTATTTTAGTATATGGTTCGAGCGGCCACCAGGGCCTATCCATATAAAGTGCAACTTCTGTGTATTCTACTGTAATCTTGTTTGACGATTTGTGCTCCTGTGCTCATAAAGAGACTAGGGGTTACTTTGAGAAATAAATACATATATATTTTGAATATATATCTGTGTGGTGTCCTTTCATTGGTATAAAAGGGGGTTACATTTGGTAAAACAGCTGGCTTAACACGCTTCACGAGTTTAGCCTCAAAGACTGCTTAGCCTACGCTACCACTAGGGCAGCTAGTCCGAAAAGGTTGACTTACAACCACACCATAAGGGTTGCTTGGCATGGTACAAGGTGATCACTTTAACTAGTGAGCATCATATACCAGGCCAACTTCTCACATTGGTGAGCAGCGGTTGGATTTGAGCTTGCTGTGTTTTACCATTGTAATCTCTTGGTTACCAATTGAAAGATCACATAGGTACCTGTAGGTACATATAAAACAAGATTAGATATACATAAGTTCTACTGAACTTAGTTGTTGTAGAGCAAAGGGAGTAGCACACCCTGACTACAACTACTAGATAGGTTTAGTAGGTAAACCCAAGTGTAGGTAGATTGCAACACATCCACCCACACTTAAGAGCAATGGCTGGGGCAGAGGGGTACACTGTACCCATCTCTGTTGAGAGTGACCCCCAGAGGGCACCATCCATCTTTGCTACCCTTAATCAGAATGAGCTCAGGCATTTGGCAACTCTTAGAGGCCTTAAACAGCCCAAGAACCCTACCTCTGCTGAGCTCAGAGAACTCTTGCAAAATGATGAAAATCAGAGAGAGCTCAAGAAAGCTTCCCAGTTAGCCCCCTTAGGGTCAGGAACAGGAGGCCCCCCTTCTGAAGATGCTACAGAGGTACCCAGTTCCAATAGTCACCCCTTAGATGGCAATAATACCACAGAGGATGAGAGTGATAAAGGTACTGATACAGAGAGTAGTGATGATGAAGGGAGAACTAGCCCAGTGCCAAGTGTTATACTTGGCCCAGCTAAACTAAGGCTATTGGGGACTGACAATGGGATCATCCCATTGGATCTCCCCAGTGGACTTCCAGGGGCTTGGGAGGCAAAGGAATCGCTCAGGTGACTCTAATGCTTCTCATGCCTCTAGAGGCTCTCAAGGTCACTCCAGGAAAAGGATGGCCACCCCTCAGAGGAGGGAACATGAGGCCAGAATGCAGGAAGCCCAGCTGAGGATCAGGAAGCAGGAGCTAGAAGTAGCCCTGATGGAAGAGAAACTGAGTAAGGTTAGGCAACCTAGAGAGAGTGGGTCTATACCCACTGGTTGCAGCATTGTCCCTAAGGACAAAGATAGGGTCTTTGATAATAGGAACCTAAGGTTGTGCCCCCCTACAAAAGTGGGGATGACATCCGCAAATGGATTACTGCTCTTGAGAGAGCCTGCAAAGTACAGCAGGTTCCTGAAGACCAGTGGGCAGCAATCCTCTGGCTCTCCTTTGAAGGAAGAGGCAGAGACAGACTCCTCACTGTTAGAGAAGAGGATGTCAGAAATTACAGAGTCCTGAAGAGTGTCCTAGTTGATGGGTTAGGCTTAACCACTGAACAGTACAGGTTAATGTTCAGAGACACCCAAAAGACACAGACTCAGGACTGGTCTGAATATGTTGAATGTGCCACTAAGGCTTTGGAGGGTTGGTTGCTGGGAAGTAAGGTATCTGATTTTACAGGATTGTATAATTTGATGATGAGAGAACAGATTTTAAGTAACTGTCAAAACCAGCTCCTCCATCAACACCTGGTAGACTCAGATTTGACCTCTCCCCAAGAATTGGGAAAGAGGGCAGATAAATGGGTCAGGACCAGGATCAGGCCTAAGAATCAGGGTGGTGACCAAAAGAAAGATACCACCAAACCTCAAGAGAAGGGTGGGGATAAAGCAAAAGAGAAATCTTGCTCAGGGCCCCAAAACTCCACACAGGGTGGTGGGTCCCAAGCTCCCTCCTCTACCACAGGTAAAAAGCCTTACTGCCATGAGTGTAAAACTCCTGGGCATTGGAAAACTGACAGCAGTTGCCCAAGGGCTACAAACAAAACTGTTCCTCCAATTACTCCTGTCACACCAGCTATTACTGTCAGCAGTAATCCCCCAGGTGGTGGGAGTGCCCCCAAAAATTTGGGTGGGTTTACTTGGGGAACACAGGGGGACCCTGGCTTAGCCAATTCCCCTACAGCAACTACTCTTGTCTGTGATGGTGGCATGGGGTTTGCCAACTTCACTGCCTGTCCCAACACTTTGGGTAGGTACAGACAGGAGCCCTACATCAATGGTACCAAAGCTGAGGCCTACAGAGACACTGGAGCTAGCATCACAATGGTGGCCCATTGGCTAGTTCCCTCTGAGCAGCTTTTGCCTGGTTTCTCCTACCAGGTGACTAACATTGATGGCAAACAGAATAGTCATCCCATGGCAGAGGTATGTCTCAGCTGGGGAGGTGTCACTGGCCCTAAAAGGGTGGCAGTGTCCCCAACCTTGCCTGTGGACTGCTTACTAGGGAATGACTTAGAACTCTCAGCCTGGGCTGGAGTTGAACAAGACACCCATTCTAAAATGGTAGGCCTTTCACAAAAGGGTAGTGGGGTTGTGCCATTCACAACCCCTGTCCAAATAGATTTCCTCCCTGGAAAGGTTGGAAGGGCAGTGGTAGCCACAGCCCAGGCACAGACAGACTTCCCTGTAGAGACTGGCAGAGCTGTGACAGTCACAGCTCAAACACAAACTGAGTGTCCCCCTGAAAAGGTTGGCAAGGCTGTAATGGTCTCAGCCTATACTCAGACTGACATAGGTGTAGTGAAGCCTGAAACTATGGATCACTCCACACAAACAGAGAGTAGTGGGGAGGAAGAAAAGTCTCCCTCTCCCCAGACATTAGGAAAAAGTCAGCCTCCTCAGGGAGCTGACCTCACCCCTTGTGAAGGAACTGCCCCAGAGGTAGCCAGGCCTGGCCTGGCAGAGCCTCTGATGTCAGTGGCCCCTTCCAAGGTGGGACCCAGTCTGGTGCAGGTAGCCTGCCTCTCTCTACCCTGCCTCAGTCAGCCCAGGGCTGCAGAGGTCAGGGAGGCCAGTGGACCCCCAGAGGGCCCCTGTCCACAAGAACCCCCCCATCAAAAGAATGAGGATTGCCTGGCTAGTAGCCCTAGTCAGGTGATGGGTAAAAACATTCCTGAGGGATCTCCTTTACAGGTAGTTAGGGACCTCCCCCAGAGGGATTCTGTTGGGCACAGGCAAACATGGGACCTTAGGGCCCCAAACCTGACCTGTCCCTCCAGTAAGCCCACAAGAGGGACCCAGCCTCCAGCTTTAGGTAGCCAGAGGCTGACCCTGAGAGCACAGTGCAACTCAGTTAAGGAAAGAAAGGCATCCATGGTGGAGGATGATTGGAGGAAGCTGAGGCCTCACTTTGAGGACACTCACTTCAGTACTCCATCTCAACACCAGCCTTTTACTTTGCCAAGACACACCAAAGGTAGAGATTCCCTATGGTGGAGACCCTCTGATACCCTTAGGGTGAGGGATTGCTTAGTGGACCATGAGACAGGGGGTAACCATGCCAGTGCTGGTTCCTCCTTATATGGCCACTTGGGCAATATAGGCTTACCTGGTCAAGGTCAGCCTTATCTCCCTTCGTTTGGGGGGGGGTTGTGTAGGAAGGTGGATATCTGACTATGGTTACCCCCAAATTTTTGCCTAGTGTCTAGCTGGTTTTTCGACTTAGTTGGCCTGAGATCCTGCCATTCAGGATCTCAGCCTGGCTGTTCTCTCTTTAAAATGGACTCCATGTACCCTAGGTACATACCCAATTGGTTGGATCACCCTGTGAGCCCCTGTACCAGTGTACACTAGGTACCCAGGGCATTGGTGTATCTAAGGCCTGCCAGGGGCTGAAGCATGTATTATGCCACCCCAGGATTGGCCTAACAATTTGACACAACTGGCTGATCACTCAGCTGGGGTAAGTTGGTGTAATCACCTCTTACTTAGGTGTAGTATACCTATACCTAACCTTAAATGGGACACCTGGTAACCTATAAGTCACTCCTATGGCAGGCCTTAACAATCCTGAAGGCGGGAACTTCGACATTCTGCTGCACAGAAGACTGAAGGAAATCTCCCCTGTGGTCAGGGAGTGACCACCTTGCTAACGCAAGCACCATCCAGCGAATCAACGTCTGCTTTGCCGCCGCCTCCCGCCGGAGCCCGAGCCCAGAGACTGACAAGACCTGGACCTCCAGACCTCTCATTGCCCGATCCACCGTCCCTGAAAAGAGGAGACCCGTGGAGGCACCGAGACACGTGGAGCCAGCCATCTTGAAACGACCACGACAAGCTGACAAGTGCAACAACCGAGGCTCCCTCCAAGTTGTGCTTTGGGATCTGAGAAGCCCAACCCTCGAGCAGCATCTGCACCAAAGGTGAGCCCTCCAGCATCTCCACAATCTGCGTGGGGCCCTTCTGCATTTTGCCACTCGACGCGCCTAACCGGTTGCTGGCCCGCTGGCTAGTAGCCATCTTGGCGACGAACTTTACAAAATACACCGCTGGTCTGGTTGCTCCAGACTGGCCCTTGCTCCCCTCCAAAGGAGCAGTCCCTCTGACCTTGCTGGTCAGAGCCATCAGCTTATTTCATCTCCTACAACAATTGCTTTTGCCAAGGCTTGTTTGCTTCGATCAAGTCGCCGACACCGCCGACAGCGAGAGCCTGCATGGGACAGCTTGTGAACCGACTCCTGGACGTCGTCGACCTCCAGGGACCACGTGGCTGCAGGGACAAGCTACACCTTTATTCCTGTTTGCACCCGACATTGCCTGGTACCCACCTGGTGCCACGCTGGTCACTGGCTAGTGACTGTGAACACTGTCCCCTCTGCTTACAGGTCTTCAACATCTCCGATCCACTCTTGGATCCACCGCATCTCTCCCGGACCGACCGCCTGCAGCATCTTTGTCCACAGGCTCCACGGAACAGATAGAAGAAACCCGACGCACTTCGAGGCCTATGCACCCGCTTCCTGTGGGTGAGGTAAAGCTGGCACTCCTGTGCCCAAGTGTAGTATTACATCTCTAGTGCCTGTGTTCCAAATCTTGAGTTCCTAGTCCATCCGGAAGATCCTCTTTGCAGTAACTTTGTACTTTTTACGCACCCATTGAAACCTATGGGAGTACGCATGTGACTATTTGCTCTGCACACGCCACCCGTGGACCTCCTGGTCACTAACTGAAGTTAGCTCCTTGTAGGCCCAGCGATTCTAGAGGCCCTAGGCCATTTCCCTTTTCTTTTCGTGGTACTTATACCACTATTTTAGTATATGGTTCGAGCGGCCACCAGGGCCTATCCATATAAAGTGCAACTTCTGTGTATTCTACTGTAATCTTGTTTGACGATTTGTGCTCCTGTGCTCATAAAGAGACTAGGGGTTACTTTGAGAAATAAATACATATATATTTTGAATATATATCTGTGTGGTGTCCTTTCATTGGTATAAAAGGGGGTTACATTTGGTAAAACAGCTGGCTTAACACGCTTAACGAGTTTAGCCTCAAAGACTGCTTAGCCTACGCTACCACTAGGGCAGCTAGTCCGAAAAGGTTGACTTACAACCACACCATAAGGGTTGCTTGGCATGGTACAAGGTGATCACTTTAACTAGTGAGCATCATATCCCAGGCCAACTTCTCACAGAGCCCAGCAGCAGAGCAGTGCTGCTCTACCACTGGACCACTTATGATGAGGCCCAGGCGGGAGCCTGCAGGTGGAGGAGGGCCTTGAACTCCTGACCAGAGAGTTAGCAGCAGCAACAGGACAGAAGCTACCAGGCGGTGCTATGCATTGAAGAGAGCAGTCCACTAATAAGGTCAATAAACTACACCATCACCGCACAGCGGCTGCCATTAAGTAGTGTGTGGGATGCTGGTCAGCTGGGAGGCGGGAAATGCGGGGAGCGGGAAAGAGTGACTGGAGGGAGTCAGGGCATCGGAGGATCACAGCCACATGGGCAGGGGCGGTGAAGCAAGGAGCAAGAGCAAAGAAAAGTGCAAAAAGTGCCAAAAGGGAACAGAAAGAAGGCAAAAAGACAGAAGGGCAGACCAGCAGCAGAGCAGTGACGCTCTACCACTAGACCACATCTGGGTGGCGGGAAATGCGGGGAGTGGGAAAGAGTCACTGGAGAGGTGTAAAACCGCGGCAGATCACAAGAGCAAGTTCACTGAAACAAGAGTGAAGAAAAGTGCAAAAAGTTCAACAAAGGCACATAAAGAAGACAAAGAGCAGGAAACGGGCAAAAGCAAAAAAAGGCAAAAAGCTGAAACAACTGAAAAAAGAGAGACAGAAGTGCAGCCCAGCAGCAGAGCAGTGACACCCTACCACTAGACCACCAGGGATGAGGCGCAGGCACAAGCCTGCAGGTGGAGGAGGCCCTTGAACTCCTGCCAGAGGGTCAGAAACAGCAACGGGGTCAGCAGCTACGAGGGAAGGGAGCAGTCCACTAGTAAGGTCAGTGGACTGATTCTTTACCATTCAGCGGCAGCCATTAAGTAGTGTGCACAGGGATCGGGAAAGAGTCAGTGGAGGGTGGCAGGGCCGCGGGGATTGCAGCAGGCGGGGCAAGGGGGGCTAAGCAAGGAGCAAGAGCAAAGAAAAGTACAAAAAGTGCAAAAAAGGCACAAAAAGAAGGCAAAGAGCAGGAAAGAGGCAAAAGCACAAAAAAGGCAAATAGCACAAAAAGCTGAAAAAAGAAAGGCAGCCCCAACAGCATCCCCAACAGCAGCACAGTGATGCTCTACCCCTAGACCACCAGATATGAGGCACAGGCAGGACCCAGTGGGTGGAGGAGGGCCTCAAACTCCTGATCAGAGAGTCAGCAGCAGCAACGGGGAAGCAGCTACCAGGTGGTGCTGTGCAGGGAAGGGAGCAGTCCACTAGTAAGGTCAGTGGACTGCACCTTTACCGCGCAGCGGCCGCCATTAAGTAGTGTGCAGGGGGGACCGGAGAGCTGGGAGGCGGGAAAAGCAGAGAGGGGTAAAGAAAGACTGGAGGCGGGCAGAGTCATGGAGAATCACAGCAACAGGGACAGGGTGGTGAAGCAAGGAGCGGGAGCGAAGAAACGTGCAAAAAGTGCAAAAAAGAGACAGAAAGAAGGCAAAGAGACAGAAGGGCAGCCCAGCAGCAGAGGAGCGATGCTCTACCCCGGGACCACCAGGGATGAGGCCTCGAACTCCTGACCAGAGGGTCAGCAGCAGCAATGGGGGCAGCAGCTACCAGGTGGTGCAGTGCAGGGAAGGGAGCAGTCCACTAGTAAGGTCATATGACATCTCCACATTTAAGTGTTTGAGCCCCAGGTATGTTCTGCCTTATAATTTAGTGGTGTTGGAAAATTATCCAATTTAATGATGATATTCTAACTCCTGAAGGGAAACAGTCAAAGGAATTACCTCCATCACATGCCTGGTATGGTAGAGGAAATCGCACTAGTTGATTCTCCTCTAAATGTTGCGCTTCTTCCAGAAACTGATTATAGATCACTACCAAAATCATGGGCCTCCGACCTTTAGCTTTCTTTTTATTTATTTGCATTGCTGAAATTTTGATTTTTCAAATTGCCTGTTGTTATTGTCAGTGACAATCGGACCGTCAGCACCCCCACACACGTCTATTCACAGCCTCACACACAGCGCACCTCGCCCCTCCCCCACATGGGACTTTCTTTCACATTTAGTTGAAGTCTAAGCTTCGGTAATGCGAGCAGGCCGGTGAGCACATGATGTAAGATGCCAACAGAAAATAAGAGAGGGTTGGATTGACCTTCACTGTGAAGCATTTCCGGAGAAGCATGCAATCATTTTGGAGTGATTGCAGCACCTTAAGTTCTCATGGTTTCATTATTTCCGAGCACTTCGTGAAGCCCCGCGATGTGATCGCTGAATGGGACTCAATCCCAGAACAGCGAGGCGGATCAATTTACTGCTTCCACAGCTGCAGGAGTATTACATGCCGCCTGCCCCAGCCTCTGTGATCACTGTACTGTGTCTAACCACACACAAAGCCAAGTGTCAGATGGAGAGCTGGCAAGAGACTCTCCCTCCCTCAGGCAGGACACTTGCACTCCAATTATCTGCCTATCAACCTCAAATAGATTTTTTTACCAGCATTAACCCCTCACGTCGCACTGTTAATCGAGGCTGTTAAAGGCTTACACATTTGCAGCACCGAGAGAAAGACTTTACATAGGGATGCTCAGAAGAATGATTGTTTAGATGGACCTACAAGGAGGCTCATCCCATGCTCTTCAAGTCCCAGGTGATAAGATACGAGCTGTTAATGAATAGACTGGAAATGGCTTTCCATCCACAGACATCCCAGGGGGGAAGAGTGGCCTCGGTAATGATCGGTTAATATTCAACTCTTGTTTGCCTCTGAGCTCGCAACACAAAACCTTTTTTCGTTTCAAGGCGGGAATCAAAACAGAACCTAACAGCCACAGGCAAAAGTGAAAATAATCTAAGATTTTTTGATTGAGCTAAATGTTTTACTGTTAACAAAATATATGAGCTAGTGGACTCCTTGAGTGAAAATGCGTATCTTCACACTGACAAAGAAAAGACGAGGAGCGCTAAAAACATTCAAATACATTTTGGGACTCTGGTTAGAAGTAACGCGTCCGCAGGATTCTGACCTACGTGGGTGCAGAGTAGACTTTAGTCACATTGTTTGGAATGGGTGCGGACTTCTGGCTCCCTGGACGACTCAGATATTCCCAGTTTGTGCCTGGCATCTTGCACTAGTCACTTTGCTGGAATATTTAAGAGATGAGAAATATGCGTGTATCTTTTTACTTGCAATTAAACATGCACCGTTTTTTCCTTTTGTTTCCTCTTTTAGAAAAATGAATTTTATAATGCTGAAATCGAAGGGGGTGGAGGTAGGGGACTGGGAGAGATTCTCAAACATTTTGCGTGATGCTAACCCACTCAAAATGGTTTTTTCCTGATTCACTTTCCTGTGCAAAATTTCTTTTGCGCTGGAAAGTATCCCAAAAGTAAAGCAAAGCTGTGCCATACGCTGCTTTGCATTAGAAACGCTGCTTTGCATTACTTTGAGTCAAGGGGGTATTACATGGGTTGATCGTGGGCGTTCCCATGCAACCAACCATGCATTTTGACGCCAGGCCTTTTGACGCTAAACCCTATCTACTAACATTAATAGACAGGGTTTAGCATCCAAAAATGAATGCAGCTTAAAAGCAGGTGTTAAAAGGAAAATGTTTTTGTTTCTCCTTTCTTTTCCGACTTTGCATGTGTGCTGCAAAGTAGGAAAAGTACAAAGTAGGAAAAGCTTTTAAACTTGTCTAGCCATAGCATTTTGTACAGGAAGGGTACCCTTCCTGTACAAAACCTATGGTATACTCATTCCCTCACCCTAGCACTATGGTGCTAAGGCGTGTGCCTGACTCACAGCAGCTGAAACCGGCGCTGGAGCTAGGGAGAGGGGAGGCAAGTGCCATATGTCTGTGAATTTGGCACTCTCCTCCTCTCTCCCTGTCACACAACACGTGCAGCGCAGGCTTTTTGGCTGTTGCGATGCCTTCCGTGACACCTTTGAAAATCTGGGACCACATCTCCTACTACTACATGGAATGTTCATTTACCGTTTCTACACTGGAAAGGTGCTGCCCTTCAAGTGTGTAAAACTCTGATCATGTCCAGGGATGGGAACATGAGACAAAAAATGGTTTGTGAATATCTGCAACCAGGTGTTCAAAACGTTTGTTGCATGCCCACCTCCTCACACAGGAAGAGATATACTCACATGGAAACATCTACACAAATGCGCCCTTTTTCACGTGCAAAACTGACCAGTGAAAAGCAAAAATCTTTTTGTACTCACAATAAAAATGTTACATTACAAGTCTGAAGGTTTAAAAAGTCATACATTTCCTAATGCATACAGTTTAAGAGAGATGTACGAGTATCACCATCATAAAAGTACATGAAAAAGTACATTCTGCGTAAAGTCTCTGGTTTGTGCCTAAGCTTCCTAATACTACATGTGCAAATTGCTTGCATTGTTGAAAATACACTTGAATACGGTGAAAAAATGTGTAATATTTAACAAACAGGATGTTGCTTTATATTGAAGATATTTTCCAATTGAAGCCTCACCTTATTTTGTGTAGTCAAGAAAAATTGGACCGTTCTCCCAACTTTTGCACATTTTTGGTCCATTCAAGCTGAATTTTGTGTCATTAGAAATGCAGATATGTGTGGAGAAAGCCCGGATTTTTTTTCGAATACCCACAAAGTTATCACTATGGGCCCATTTTAAGTGGGACGGATATCGGCCCATATTTCCCCCAAGAGCTACTGATATATGGGCATTGCTAATTCAGGCAGAGGGGTTACAACTGTTTAAAAGTCAATGGTGAGTAACATGCAGGAATCAACTATTTCCAGGCGCAGGGTTTTCACCTGAGCTTTTCATCTGCGTGACCGGGAGGAAGCAGGAGAGTGCCATATTCACAAAGGTATGGTTTTCTACTCCCCTCTCGCTGCACAGTGCAGCACACATGCAAAGTCAAACAAGCATTGGCATAGCCAATAGGTCTCGCTTTTGGGACCTTATAAGTATTTAGTTATGCAACTGTTGCATGGCTAAACACATATAAGGTCCCAAAGGTGAGACCTATTGGCTATGCCAATGCTTGTTGAAAAATTGGGTCTAGGTCTGACATGCAAAACACTGTCTAGGAGTTAGCTACACCCACACTCATTTGTGTGGCTTGGGTTATCTCAAACTCCCTAAGCAGGGCTGTTAGAACCCTCCATGTCAGCAAGACCATGTTGCTAGAACACAACACGCAGAATGATGTGGCGTGAAAACAAACAGTTGAAAAGATCAGTCTTACCAATGTGGGATGATCATTCAAGCAAATGCCTATCTGCCCGATATTGGCAAATATGTTGCTAGTGAGAGCCCTAACGTCGAAGAGCTCACAGTGAGAAGCTTCCCTGTCTAATGGCCCTGACTGCAGCCTCACCAAGGCCGGTATCTGCAAACGTCTGAGCGAGCTGGAAGGAGAGCTGAAGCCAGACTGCCAAGTTCTTCCCATCTCCCAAGTGAAATGTGATAAATGTAGACTGGTTGACATTGTACCATTGTGCTATTATTTAATAATGTATTTGCAATAAAATATGCAACTTGCCATCACTCACTACTTATTGCGTAAGAGTGCTTCAGTGTGTATTTGTTGCAGGACTGCACTACAGTGTTTAGAGGTTGGTATGGATTATATTTTTGAAACTGCGAGTTGGAATTAGCCGCAGTAATGATATTTCAGGAAGGCTCCTGTTTCATGATTGTCAAATATAATCCAGCTTGCAATTTTTTTTTCAGAAAGTGATTGAGCTGAGGGTCGAAGTAGCTGATGTTTTAATGTGGTTGATCTGTTACGCCTGCCTCTATATTATCAATTTGTACCTGCCCATAATGCATGTTTCTTGTGAGTCAGCTCTGGGAATGGTATTTTTTGGCTCCCCTACTTTATGCAGGGTGGCGAGAGAGCGCTTGCATTATAGGAACCTAAATACTACAGAGGCAGAGAAGAAACCGCTTTTGCATAATTCATTACGATTTATATATTTAGTTGTTGATTGACCGCACATGTATGCTTTCCTACTATGCAAATTAATATCAAATATACAGCAGAAGAATAAAAAATATTAAGAATCACAAATATGTATGTTTAGAGATAGTCGTCCCTGGGTGGAAAATGTCTCAATTGATTTTGTCTCGAAAAAAGTTGTCACCAGACAAAATATTGTTTAACCCCTTGAGTGCCCCGCCCTTTCCCCGCCCTGTGCCGGCCCTTTCATTAGCGGGCGGGGTTCATGACGAGATAGTCTCGTCATGGGCACAGCGCAACCGCGGCCCATGACGAGACCATCTCGTCATGGGCACGCAAGAGGTTAAATTGGTCTATTTATTTCTATTAATAGTAAACAAAAACATTCAAATTTTCTTCTAATAATGTACTTGTGCATAGTCAATAAGAAGAAGTTTTTGGGATCATATTGTGAGCCTCTCTCTTGAAAGAATCACTAAAGACAAGCTGGGCCTGCACTGTGATACAGAAGGGGTGTCAAGCTTCACAATGAGCTGACGAGGAGGAAACCTTCCTGGCCCACAGGCAAGAAATAGGGACACAAAGATAAACAAGTGGCCGCGAAAGTGATCGTGATCGTGATCAAACATCAAAGCGGCCGCGAAAGTGAAAGTAATCGCGGAAAAGAATGGCGCGCGCGCCCGCACACATGCACTGTAGCTCTAGGCTGGCCTGGTAGCACTTTTTGGAGACCTCTCAAAAAGTCTCGCCAGACCAGCGCATGCGCTGGGTCAGGCGAGACCTAAAAAGGCTTAAGAAGCATTGACTGAGTGTCTATGGGTTAATTGATGTGCTAGGGCACTAATGTCAGCAGTGCACACATCTACTGCCTGGGCACCTTACAACGGATGGCTGTGAAATACCATGTAGATGGCCTACTGGGCTCTAATCTCTATTCCTGTGACTCAAAAATGTTTGGCAGACAGCAGTTTCATTAGGGGATTGGACGCACTGCTACCCTGAGAGCAAAATGTTGTTCCAGATGACCCCTTATGATAAAGAGAAGGTGGTTCATGTTGTCCATGGTCTGTCTGTGTGGCTTTAGAATATATATAGTTGACCTCATGTTTAAAGGGTATAGTTACATGTAAGATATTGCTTTACTAGTGTTCGGATTTGCAGAAAGATACGAGAATTGTCAATGTATACTTCTGATAAGCTTAAGTTGAATGTGGGCTGTAAATGTGCTTATCAAACTTTCTTTGGTGTTTGCAATGGATACCCTCTGCATCTGCTCTGGGCAGGAGAAAACAATGCTGCTAATTCCATAAAGTGAAAATGCAGCTATTTGATGCTCAGTAGTTTTGGGTGTGTTATAGCATGCAAATATATCATATGCAGTTTCACTGATCGGTATTTATGCATGTGATTAAACCGCATGCGGAAACACTTGCAACCGGACAGAGCGAAATTAACACATCAAAACATGCAATCATTTTGCAACAATTGGGCTTGTAGAGGGGGCGTCAGCATTTGCCATCTGCAACCTCGGGACGGCAAGTTCTTCATTGTGATTCCAGCAACTCTCTAAATATAAGAGTGAACATGCAAAGTTGTATGTGTGCACATGTGCCTCTGTGTGTTTGTGTTTGTGTGTGTGTGTGTGTGTGTCTGTGTGTGCGCGTGCATGCGTGTGTGTTTGTGTGAGAGGGATGAAGGGAGAGATGGCAATGGGCATATGGTATAATGTTGTGACAAAGATAAACAAGTGGCCGTGCGGCCGCGAAAGTGATAGCGATTGTAGGACACCCCCGCGCCGCACAGCCACCAGCTGCTGCGTGTGCCCCTTCCGCCTTGTGCCTCGCTGCCCGGCTGCTGCCGCTTGACCACGCCCCCTCCCTCGAGCCTCGAGGTCCTTGGTTGCTCCTGTGCCCTGCTGTCTTCTGTCTACCCTAATTAGTTCTGTATGCTTTTCTGTGTGATTTCTTCATTTTTCCCTTAATTGCCAGCATTGTCGTCTTCTGTCCCTCTGTTCCCTCCCCGCTCCCCGCTTCCCGCCACCGCCGCTAAGCCCCGCCCCTTTTGCCTTCTGTATCCCTCCCCGCTCCCGCCTCCCAGCTGCCCCGCCCACCCGCGCACTTGGCCATATATGGCGACCATGCGACGCAGGTGAGTGTGACCTACTTGTAGGACACCCCCGCGCCGCACGGCCACCAGCTGCTGCGTGTGCCCCTTCCGCCTTGTGCCTCGCTGCCCGGCTGCTGCCGCTTGACCACGCCCCCTCCCTCGAGCCTCGAGGTCCTTGGTTGCTCCTGTGCCCTGCTGTCTTCTGTCTACCCTAATTAGTTCTGTATGCTTTTCTGTGTGATTTCTTCATTTTTCCCTTAATTGCCAGCATTGTCGTCTTCTGTCCCTCTGTTCCCTCCCCGCTCCCCGCTTCCCGCCACCGCCGCTAAGCCCCGCCCCTCTTGCCTTCTGTATCCCTCCCCGCTCCCGCCTCCCAGCTGCCCCGCCCACCCGCGCACTTGGCCATGTATGGCGACCGTGCGACGCAGGTGAGTGTGACCTACTTGTAGGACACCCCCGCGCCGCACGGCCACCAGCTGCTGCGTGTGCCCCTTCCGCCTTGTGCCTCGCTGCCCGGCTGCTGCCGCTTGACCACGCCCCCTCCCTCGAGCCTCGAGGTCCGTGGTTGCTCCTGTGCCCTGCTGTCTTCTGTCTACCCTAACTAGTTCTGTATGCTTTTCTGTGTGATTTCTTCATTTTTCCCTTAATTGCCAGCATTGTCATCTTCTGTCCCTCTGTTCCCTCCCCGCTCCCCGCTTCCCGCCACCGCCGCTAAGCCCCGCCCCTTTTGCCTCCTGTATCCCTCCCCGCTCCCGCCTCCCAGCTGCCCCGCCCACCCGCGCTCTTGGCCATATATGGCGACCGTGCGACGCAGGTGAGTGTGACCTACTTGTAGTACACCCCCGCGCCGCACGGCCACCAGCTGCTGCATGTGCCCCTTCCGCCTTGTGCCTCGCTGCCCGGCTGCTGCCGCTTGACCACACCCCCTCCCTCGAGCCTCGAGGTCCGTGGTTGCTCCTGTGCCCTGCTGTCTTCTGTCTACCCTAATTAGTTCTGTATGCTTTTCTGTGTGATTTCTTCATTTTTCCCTTAATTGCCAGCATTGTCGTCTTCTGTCCCTCTGTTCCCTCCCCGCTCCCCGCTTCCCGCCACCGCCACTAAGCCCCGCCCCTTTTGCCTTCTGTATCCCTCCCCGCTCCCGCCTTCCAGCTGCCCCGCCCACCCGCGCACTTCGCCATATATGGCGACCGCGCGAACGCGCAGCGGTCACGCGCAGCGGGCGCGCCGATTGTGCGCCGAAGGCACGCCAAAGGTAAGCCCATCTGCGCCCGTCCGCGCCTGGACCGCGCCCAGTGCCAGGACCCCTGGCCCTCGAGGACCCCGACCGACCCGCCTGACGTACAATGCCGCCACCCTCATCGCACTCAACACCGGCGGAACCCAGGGATGCCACCGAGCTTCTCCGAAGCACACCCACGGACCCTTCAGCTGCCACGCCTGCAAGTTCACCTGCATCCGGACCTGCCCGACACCAGCACCTGCCATGCCGAACACCAGCAGCAACCACCTCAAGTGCATCCTGCTCAACACCCGCTCCGTCCACAGACACGCCATCGAACTCTGGAACCTCATCGACACCACAGCCCCCGACGCTGCCTTCATCACGGAGACCTGGATGAACGCCTCCTCAGCGCCCGACATCGCCATCGCCATCCCAGAAGGATACAAGATCACCCGGAAGGATCGCAACGCCAACCAGGTGGGAGGAGGCATCGCCATCATCCACAAGAACACCATCCGCATCACGACCAGCACCGACAACTCCCCACCCTCCGCCGAACACCTGCACTTCCAGATCCACACCGACCCGAAGACCACCCTCAGAGGCACCCTGATCTACCGACCTCCGGGACCACGCACTCAATTCAGCGAGGACATCGCCGACTTCGTCAGCCCGCACGCCCTCACCTCCGCCGACTACATCCTCCTGGGGGACTTCAACTTCCACCTGGAGAACAACAACGACTGCAACACCAGCACCCTGCTCGACAACCTCGCCAACCTTGGACTCAAGCAGCTGGTGTCCACCCCCACCCACCTCGCCGGACACACACTCGACGCCATCTTCTCATCCAGCAAAGACATCGCCTTCAGCCATGCCACAGAACTCCACTGGACGGATCACAGATGCATCCACTTCACCTTCAGAAGAACGACGATCCACCACCACCAGCAACAGGCTGCCCGAAGAAGCTGGAACAAGATCACAGCCGACCAGCTCGCCGCCTCCCTGAGCCAGCACCCTCCGGCCAGCTCAGCGAACCCCAGCCAGGCCGCCGACAACCTCACGAAGTGGATCAGCGACTGCGCGGACGAACTCGCCCCACTGAGGACCCCGCCCAGCAGACCCGGCAGCAAGAGAGCCCCTTGGTTCACCGACAAACTCAAGAGCTCCAAGAAGAACTGCCGCGCCCTCGAGAAAGCCTGGAGAAGGGAACCCACGCCGGACAAAAGGACCACCCTCAAGCTTGCCACCCGGAAACACCACCAACTGATCCGCATCGCCAAGAAGACGGCTTTCAAGAACCGACTGGACAACAACACACACAACTGCAAGGAACTCTTCAACATCGTGAAAGAGCTCTCCAACCCCAACGCCGGAAGCAACGACATCACCCCTTCGCAAGACCTCTGCAACTCCCTCGCCTCCTACTTCCACAACAAGATCGCGGACATACACAACAGCTTCAGCACCCATCCGACCCACGCCACGACCGCAGCAACGCCACCCACCACCACCCTCCGCGCCTGGACCCCGGTCAACACCGAAGACACCGTCCACACGATGAACTCCGTCCACTCCGGTTCTCCGACCGACCCCTGCCCTCACCACGTCTTCAACAAAGCCGACGCTGTCATCGCACCCCACCTGCGGGACATCATCAACACCTCATTCGACACCGCCACCTTCCCCGAGAGCTGGAAGCACGCCGAACTCAGCGCTCTACTCAAGAAACCTACAGCAGACCCCACCGAACTCAAGAATTACCGCCCCATCTCTCTACTCCCGTTCCCAGCCAAAGTCATCGAGAAAACCGTCAACAAACAGCTGGCCGCCTTCCTCGAGACGAATGGATCCCTCGACCCATCGCAGTCCGGATTCCGTGCCAACCACAGCACCGAGACCACCCTCATCGCCGCCACTGACGACATCCGAGCCCTGATGGACAACGGGGAAACAGCGGCCCTCATCCTCCTAGACCTCTCCGCGGCTTTCGACACGGTCTGCCACCGCACCCTAGTACAGCGCCTCAGCAACGTCGGAATCCAGGAGAAGGCGCTGGAATGGATCGTCTCCTTTCTCGACGGAAGAACACAAAGAGTCCGCCTACCACCGTACAAGTCAGAGGCCACCGAAGTCATCTGCGGCGTCCCTCAGGGATCCTCACTGAGCCCGACTCTCTTCAACGTCTACATGAGCCCTCTCGCGGCCATCGCACGCCAACACAACCTCAACATAATCTCCTACGCCGACGACACCCAGCTGATCCTCTCCCTGACCAACGACGACCCCGCCGCCGCCAGAGCCAACCTGCACGAAGGGATGAGAGAGGTAGCCGAGTGGATGACGACGAGCCGCCTGAAGCTGAACTCAGATAAGACGGAGGTCCTCATCCTGGGCTCCTCGCCCTCCGCCTGGGACGACTCCTGGTGGCCCCCCGCCCTGGGCACCGCACCCAAACCGACAGACCACGCACGCAACCTGGGTTTCATCCTGGACTCCTCCCTCTCCATGACCAGGCAAGTCAACGCCGTCTCCTCATCGTGCTTCAACATCCTGCGCATGCTTCGGAAGATCTTCTGGTGGATCCCCACGGAGACCAGGAAGACCTTCACCCAGGCCCTCGTCACCAGCCGACTGGACTACGGCAACGCACTCTACGCCGGAACCACCGCCAAGATCCAGAAGAGACTCCAGCGCATCCAGAACGCCTCAGCCAGACTCATCCTCGACATCCCACGTCACAGCCACATCTCCGGACACCTAAGGGACCTGCACTGGCTCCCGGTCAACAAGAGAATCACCTTCCGCCTCCTTACCCACGCACACAAAGCTCTCCACGACCAAGGCCCGAGCTACCTCAACAACCGAATCAACTTCTACGCTCCCAAACGCCACCTCCGATCCGCCAGCCACGCCCTCGCCACCGTCCCACGCATCCGCAGAACCACTGCTGGAGGAAGGTCCTTCTCCTACCTGGCCGCCAAGACCTGGAACTCCCTCCCGGCCGACCTGCGCCTGACCCAAGACCACCTCTCCTTCAGGAAGAAGCTCAAGACCTGGCTGTTCGAGCAGTAGCGGCACCCCCCCCCCCAAGCGCCTCGAGACCCTACGGGTAGGTAGTGCGCTCTATAAATTTCTTTGATTGATTGATTGATTGATTGGGATCAAACATCAAAGCGGCCGTGCGGCCGCGAAAGTGAAAGTAATCGTGGAAAAGCATCGCGCGCGCACGCACATGCAGTGTAGCTCTAGGCTGGTCTGGTAGCACTTTTTGGAGCCCTCTCAATAAGTCTCGCCAGACCAGTGCATGCGCTGGGTCAGGCGAGACCTAAAAAGCATGGAGAAATGAAAACATTTTTTTTCGTTTAACCCCTGCTTTTTAGTGCCGTTGACTTTTGGCACTAAACTTTTTCTACTAATGTTTGAGAATAGAGTTTAGAGTCAAAAAGCATGGGTGCTATTCACAAATCATTTTTATCTCATGTTCCCATCCCTGGACATGATCAGAGTTTTACACACTTCAAGGACTATGTGTGAGTAGCTCACCCACTTCAGGTTTTTGCTCTGCATTCTGGGAGTCTGTTTTGTTTGCGTTGGTGGGCTACACCAACGGTGTGGAAGTGGGAAGGGTGTTGGTGACCTGGTCTCTGCACGTCCAGTCTAGATGGTTTGGACTGTGACGTAGGGATGGGAAAAATAAAGACGCAATGGCAGGTAGCCAGAGTGAAGTATGAACTGCGTAGCAAAGTTGTGGGCTCCTTTCTTTCGTGTACATCCTGGCCTATGAACCCTCAGCAGGCAGGATAGTATCACAATTGGCGACGAGGTAGATCTGTACCCACCTCCCTACCCTATATTGGCTCTGAGGCACTGTTAATCCCTGTGGCGCCCGCGGTGTCAGCTGCTCTGGCTCTAGAGTGCTGTGCAGCGGAGTGCTGGGTGTCTTGTGCGTCTCCTCAACTGGTGTGTCTGCTGGTGGCGCCTGCTGTTGTCAGAGAAATGTGTGGAATTTACAGCTCTGTCTTGGAGTCAAAATGCAGGGGCCCAGCCAGCTTCTGTCTTGACCTCAACACAGACCACTACGGTCAGCTCTGTTTTTCGTAACAGAACAAAGGGGGCGAGGTTTCTAGAACCTTTGCCTTAGGTTGAGAAAAAGGTATTAAAGGCAAGGGATCTTGGCACCCAGATGGAAACTCGCTTGTGGGACAGACATGTCATCACAAGGGAACAGGGTCCTGATCGAGAACCCTGATGGGCTGTTAAAAGGGCTCCTCCAGCTTGAGTTGGCAAGGATGTCGAGTGAACGATCGGTAAGGTGTTTTGTTTTTGTTATCTGAGAAAGTTTGTGTGCACATGTAAGTAGCTAGTGGTTATAATCTTCAGAGGTGTTTTCATTGTGATGTGTGAGTGTCTGTGGGCACATCCAAGTCTTCAGTGGTTGTAACATCTGATGTATTTAGTGTATGTATCTTTCTGATTTCTTGCAGGAGGTCCAATATTATTTGCTTAATTTTCATATCATATTATTATCTGCTTGCATTTCATATTATTATAAATGCATTACTTAAAAGCGTGATATTATTGCTTGTATATATACATATATATCTCTAAATAAAACCCTTTGAGACAGAGTGACACATACATTATGTAAAAAAAGAAGCAGAGAACTCTGGGTAGTTCTCAAGTTAAGGTGGAAAGCAGCTCCTGTACAGAGCACTCTCAACACCAGCGACACTCTAGATCTTCTCACCTCAAATGTCTGCTTTTCTATCAAAGTCTTTAAGCATAGGATTAGCACAGTGCCATCCACGCCGAGATAGAAAGGGATAAAGACTTTTCCCATTTCTACAGCAAAGTCTTTAACCCCTTCAGTGCCCGCCCCTTTCCCCGCCCAGTGCCGGCCGTTGCATTAGCGGGCGGGGTCTATGACGAGCTGGACTCGTCATGGGCACAGCGCCACCGCGGCCCATGACAAGTCCAGCTCGTCATGGGCACTGAAGGGGTTAAGCATAGAACTAGTACAGTGCTGTTCATGCCGAGCTGTAAAATGACAAAAGCCATTTACCTCTCCAGGCACAGTATTACAGCTTTGAATTGGTAAAATACCATTCAAGCTAACCTGAAATGAGTAAAAGCAACCACTGACACAGTGTTTCCCTCTAATTAGAGCTCTTCAGAGAGGTATAGCTTTGTCCAGACACAAGGGAGCACCCAGTATAACTCAAAACAACACCCTTTCAGGCATAGAGTGACGCATAAATTATGCAAAAAAAGAAGCAGAGAACTCTGGGTAGTTCTCAAGTTTAGGTGAAAAGCAGCTCCTGCACAGAGCACTCTCAACACCAGCGACACTCTAGATCTGCTCACCTCAAATGTCTGCTTTTCTATCAAAGTCTTTAAGCATAGGATTAGCACAGTGCCATCCACGCCGAGAATGATTCTATCTCGGAGTGGATGGCACTGTGCTAATCCTATGCTTAAAGACTTTGATAGAAAAGCAGACATTTGAGGTGAGCAGATCTAGAGTTTCGCTGGTGTTGAGAGTGCTCTGTACAGGAGCTGCTTTCCACCTAAACTTGAGAACTACCCAGAGTTCTCTGCATCTTTTTTTGCATATATATATCTCTATATACATTTGAAAATTATTAATTTGACATCTGTGAAAAGACATTTTGTTAGAGAGCGTTGCATAAATAAAAACCCATGCCTTATTTTGAAAACAGTCTTTGATGTGTTTCATTTTATAAAAGTGAAATCCCTTTCCAAGTGGTGTTGTTTTGTTTTTATTGCTTCGTCGTGTTTGAGTTTCCATGTGGGAGGGTGGTATTTTATATTATCTGGGAGTGCAAAGCAATACAGTACCTTAGGGTGGGTGCATATTTGCAAGAGCAGGACAGTTACCTGGGATATTTGGGGGCTTCACCATGAAAAGCATTTGTTTTTGGGTCAAATCTCAGTATCTCGTGACCTTGTTGTCAGTTTCTTATAATCAAATACAGTAGTACATTTTTAATATTTGCCTTATCATGTACTATATGTACTACTTCCCTGAAAATTCATAACCACATTCATACATTTCATTGATGACAACTTAAATAATATAAACACAATGTACCCAAAAAAGAGCCAGTTTTCCTGACTTAATAATTGTACATAAATGTGCTGCTGATAACAAAAAGGCATCTATTTCAAACAAGACTTATGTGATAAAGAAATGAGTCAACCCAAAAGTGAATATGGACCTGATGTATCCACTATCCGTGCCAGTGATAAAATGTCATTTTTCATCAATTTAAAATGTTTGCACAATGCTGCTACTAGCTGCGGAAAATAAATAGGACTAGGTGAAATTTTGATTATGCCAAACCAATAGGAGTAATTCTGGTCATTTTGAGTTGCTCTTGCAACTTGAAATTACCGAAAATTGCATGACTATGCCCATTTGTGTAATTTGTGGCAAAAATGCCTTCCCAAGAGCACATGAACAGAGCATGAGAAGATGCTGTCTTCTGCTGTTTCTGCTCTGTTGCATTAAGTGCTATTTTCCTAATGCAAAATGCATTTTCTGTTTCATTTTGGATGCAAGGGTGCATTTTGCATGGAGAAAAAAGTGCTAACTTTAGGGTTACAGTTCTCACATGATTCAGCAGAATCTTATGTAACTTTGCGGGAATTTCACGAGTTTGCACTACAGCAAATTTATTGAGTTACTACCACACTTAAAATAATGTCTCCTCTTGTTGGCAGTCACTTCCACTGCTTGTGGACCAGGGAAAATCCTCTTCCCTGGTCCTATTGGACTTATTCACAAAATTCAAAACTCTGTCTCATGATCGACTACTAGCATGATCTTCTGAAACTAGAATTCAAGTCCCTACCCTAGCTTGATTCAAAGAGTATTTCTCCATTAGATCTCAGACACTATTTCTTGCCCATTTCTGATCTGAATTCAAAGCAACTTCCTCAGTGTCCCCGCACGGATCCACTGTTGTCCCACACTTCTTAACATATACATTCTGTCCCTTTCTGACATGATTGCATCCAATGGCCTAAAGTCAATATGTTATGCCGAAGATACACAAAATCTACTCTCCATGGACACCAACGATTAACTGAGTTTTCAGAAATTCCTGACTCCATTGGTCACTCGGATGGGCCATAACTCTCATGATGAATACTGTTGCCACCTCATCTAAACCAATGATCCCAGAACATTCGATTGTGCATCTGTTCTTGCAATTTGATTCCGAAACCTGTGCTTTTTTCGGACCATAAGCTTTCTCTTTCTTGTCACATTAAGCTATATTCCTCCTGCTTTGTTCTGATGAAATGTTACAGGTGTCCCTTCCTCCACATAAACAATCATTAAAAAAATGATGTTTTGCAACTTCTCTGTCTGCCTCCTTAAGCAGCACACATAGAAGTTTCAAAAAGCCATTTCAGATTGTTTATGTGCAGGAAGGTGTGCAGGAAGGGACACCTTCCTGCACATAAACAATCATTGCTCACAACGCAGGCACCCTTAAACTATTGTACAAGGGTGCCTGCGTTGGCGCTAGGCAGCTAAATTAGTGCCAGCGCAGGGGGGAACGCAAGGCTGCATCATATTTCTGTAAATACAGCGCAGGCCTGCATTCCAGAAGTGGCAGAGTGCGGCGTTGAGCCAAGGATGCTAACGCCACTCTCCGTCACTTCCTTTGTAAATATGCCCCATTGTTGCTTAAACCAAACTCCTACCGATATCTGGTGTGACTTTGTTATGTATATGACCTTGCCTGAAAAAATTTACATGGCCTACTAGCAATACAATCTCATATTAAAAGTGTAATGGTGCCTAATGTCATGAAGTTTACATTAAATGTCACTAAATTCTGTGAAAACAAATTATACAACTTTTCCCAACATCACAGATGTAGTTTGGAAAAATAAGCAATCACTCTTCACCACATCTCCATTAACGTGAAGATGGGTAAATATACTGGTGGTGTCATGTCGGTATAGAAAAGAGTGGAAAATAAGTTACAAACAATTCCACTGATCTGTTTTGGGATCAATATACTTGGGGAAGAAGTATAGATATGTGTGAATTTGCTAATTTTGAAGAAGTGTTCACTTCATTTCAATGGATACATCAGCACAAAGTGCAGCACTAGGTCTAAACTCCATTTTGTATCCACAGAAGAAAGAATCAACTCACAAAGCAAATGCAAGTACTGATAAAACCTAAATACCAGAAACAGAACCTGATAAACAACCCTATTAGCCCGATCCTGTGTCAATTCAATCTGGCAGCACAACCTCTAAATCACTGTATGAAGAATTGTTTTTATGTCTGGCATTAATCAAGATATTTTGATGTTACTAAAATTAAATGTATAATATATGTACTGGTCTGTGTCATTCACATTTTTCTTCTGCCCACTACGGCCTATAGCATGAAACAGTTGAATTGCCCACCTAAGCCATAGGCTAAATTCTTTGTGAATGATGGTACTCTGCTTTTTACAAGGACCAAATCTGCAGGCCTAGCATTAGCAAGGACCTTTTGATTCTTTGAAAATTACAAAAAGAATGTACATTTATAGGAGTTTTCAGTCAGCTGTCTATCAGTTGGTTTGTTGTATCATTCACATGTCAATTCAACCCATGACAGCTGGGTTCCCCAAAGTCGCTCCTGGAGGGCTTTATCCATGCCAGATTTTTAGCATATCCTCATTTAGATAAATGTAGTTATCTGAAACATCTGGCATAGATTCAGTCCTCCGGGACCAACTCTGGAGAACCCTGCACTAAAACATACAGCATGGGTCAATGGGTTATCACACCTTAGCCATTGGCTAACTTCAATTTGACGGACAGTACTCTACTCTTCCACAAGGAGCACATCCATTTACAAAGTAGATACTTTCTGTGCCAGCGACAACTATGGCAATAGGTGGTTTTTAAGTAAAAAAATAATAATTTTACCCAATTTTTTTTATAAGGTTGACTAGGGCTCCGCAGTTTCCCCAAAAGTAAAGTTTTGCAAAAACCTTGACAAAACAAAACAAGCATTAATAAAGTTAAAGACTGGAAGCCAACAGATGGCTTTGTTAATGTTTGTCGTAACTGTTAGAAAGTCCAGATGCCTGGTTATAAAGTTTTGACTTTTGAAGCACCAATGATCACTTTCCAAACTGCACACTCTCCAAAACGTATGTATGCCGTGGGAAGCCAGGCTCACATTATCAGTGTAAAGGGGTCAGTTGGCATACATAAAGCATAAAAATGTGAAGTGCTGTATCTAATAGTCATTCTGTTTACATAATGAGGCTGATAGATGAACAATATGGTGCGGATGTTGTTGTTATACCAAACTCTTTTTAGATGTCAGGACATTCAATTATCAAATTGGTTGATCATCTTTCAAGCCACCGTATATCTCCTTTAATTGTGTTACTCACCAAAAACAAGCCAGTATCTTTGCAGAATTACCCTTTGCCCTATTTATTTAATGGGACATTGATCAAAATGTTGGCATTTTACCTAGTTCTGTACTGATTATTGGAAGAAGAAGAGATTTTCTGGAACCTAAATTTCTGGAAATGACAGGTCCCACATTGCTCATGTTGATGCTCTAATTAAATATTTAGAGGGTTGATGCGTCGGTAGGTGGGTGTCTGAGACTTCATAAGAACTTGTGAGTCTCAATAAGACTAAGCCATAGCCAATTATTTATAATTATCTTTCACAAGACAAAATTTCATGTTAAACCTTGTGGGTTTATTCAAAATTAAGATCATTACAAAAGGCAAAAAGATCATTTGTCAAATCATGAAGTCGTTCAAATCAAAATAGGCAGGTCATAATCTATGAGAGGACTGATGTAAAATCAGTCAGGAAATTTGAAACAAGCAAATAACCAGAGCTAAAGTTTAGTTCAGCAAGAGGACTGCCATAGAGTCTGCCTCCAAAGAAAGAGTCAAGAAGACAAAGTAGTAAGTGAATAATTGGACTTCCATAGAGTTTTCTCAATAAGGTCAGCAAATGTTTGGCACATTTCCCAACAACATCATATTTTATAAGATTTTGGTAGAAAAGTCTCTGTGGTGTGAAATGACACAATAGGGCTAGATTAAAAAAAAATACATGTAAAAGCACCAATCACTATACAAATTCACATGATACATGAAATAAGAAAAAATTAGTAACACCTACTTTTCTGCATATAAATAACAAAATGAATAAAAAACAAGTGGCGATTACTATACATTTCATAAGAAATTAATACAATAACACATTGATGCAGTGACTGGCTCATGCAAGAGACTCAAACAAAAGACTTTGAACTTTTTACAGAGACAGATAAATCCTGGGCACAACTTCCTTGTGTAGAAGGCACATACATTTGTATTTTAGCATCACACTGACACAGTGACTAGAGCTTCTATTTCACTTAGTGTTCTAAAATGGAAAAGGGCACATAGACCTGCACGAGGAGAGGCTTGTTCATGGAAAATAAAAGCACACATTTTCTTTCTGAATATATGTAAATGCATATCGTCTTCGACTGTCGCCTAATTTACTAACTTAAATACAGTTTCTATGTCTTGCAGACCAATAACTTGACAATGGACTTGAGAAGCAGTGAGCAGCCTATAGACTAGGCCGTCTATTTAATAAAATCTCATGCAACGCAGGGCAGCAGCCAAAAATGGTGCCCTGTGTTTTGTGAGAAGGAGAGAGCAGGACAATGCCATGTCTATAGAGATATGTTACTCTCCTCCTCACTCTCTAGTGCCGGTGCACAATCAGGGTACCAAGCACCATGCACCATAGTGCCAAGATACATAGTCTAGCATTGGTTTTGTAGTGGAACAATGTATAGAGATTGCCATGTACTAGGCAACAACAGTGCATCTTGCTCTCAATTACTGTTAGTAACAGATGTTCAACACATCTCTGTGTAATGTAAAGTGAATGAAAACAAAGTCGGTATGTCAACAAAATTACAAATGTCATAGATCATCATTAACATGTCACAATTTAATTGTAGAGGGACAAACAACATCTCCTGTTCAGCAGTCTGTCCTAGATGAGCAACTTGTTGGTGATGATATCCTGTCCTCCATGAACAATAACACCTTCCAGCAACTCCTGGACCACGTGGAATCTCCTTCTCTGGACACGGCAAGGGATGACAGCATCACATGGTCTCCAGAGGAACTACCACCAACAGCACATGTTCCATCTTCCCAGCTGGGGACTATGAGGACCCCCAAGTAGTCTTCCAATGGTGAGTGGTAAGAGTCATGCAGCAAATTGTGGATGAATTGTGAGCGGGGATGGAGACCTTAATGGGCTAGAAGGAGTCCATAGGTGCCTTAGTCCCAATAAGGATGCATCTGAGTCAATTAAAGGCACTTACCTTTGCCTCCCTAGTATGGTTGAGTCCCTAGTTGACATTGCTGGTGTCATGAGGCAGAGACAAGAACATCAGGCCTCAACATCTGACACCTGTGAGGTTGCCACCAAGCTGGGGAACCTTACTAACATCGTGTCATCTATGGAGTGCAGATGGAATCCTACAGAGGAACAATGGGTGCCCTCCATAGTGATGTTGCCACATTGCTGAAAAGCCATCAGACCCTTCTCAGTGCTGTGCTTACTTCCTTGCTGGCACAGACAATCCTGGGAGGAACAGGGGAGACAACTTTTCTGCCCCTGGTTTGTGTGTGCCTTAGAAGGCTCCCACACAAACACCCCCAACTGCAGAGCAGGCACAACACCCATCAGAGGAGGAAGATGACAATTTCCCCAGTTTCTGTTGGAGAACTTCCAGTTAACATTTGTCTGTGACCACTGGCCAGTTTCCCAATGGTCATCTGTCTATCATCATGCCACCTACTTTGCCACCCAGTACTGTACCTTTTTGTTTATGCACCTGTTAATCTTATCCACTTGTGGACTATTGAAGAGTCCTACCTTCCCTAATGGCAATTTGTACCTCCCCCACTGAAATTCTCCTCACCTCTGCTTGTCACTTGGCATGTCTCCCGAATTGACTCTGTCTGGACATCCTTTGCTCACCATCAATGTTGGTGTAGTTGCCCTAAACACTGCTAAAATGCTTATGCTGAGCCACCCCATCTGTAAATCAATTCACTACTATACCCCAGAGTGTTGTATGTCTATTGCAGAAAAAACGAACTATACTATGTTGGATGGGTGTTTTCAGAACCCACTTCTAACCATCTCGGTGAATGAGCTATAGTCACTAGCACCTGCTCTCTTTGGATATGCACCAGTAACAAGTATATACACTGCAATCGAATAATGAGAAATGTGTTGTCTCCCAGTGGACCATAAGGGTGTGACAATAAGCTGCTGCTACATGCCTAACACCCAGTGACAAAACCCTAAGAATCACACTAATGCCTATCTACTACAAAGGGGGGCTGTGATTCCTGTAAACCAATAACATGGTTAGCCTCATTTACATATATCTAGTGCAGCGAACATGACAATGTGATCAAATGTTGCAGGGAACAGAACTATGTTTGGGACCATAGAACATCGGCATGTAGGGATTGAGCCACCATACTACCTCAGAATCTATGAGCCTAAGTCCAACTAGCTATAGTGCCTCCCTTACCCTTCTAACCTTTCAGAGAGACAAGTAAATTGGCACCCCAGGACACAACGCTCTCTACCCTCTCAGGGATCGCATTAACAGGACCCATACTTTCGCTCTCTTACTTGTCCACAATAAGATATGCAAGAGACATGAAGGAAGTTTACAATATCTATTTAAACTATTGTGCAATACTATGCCGTATTTGCGCCACAATTAGAAAACAAATGCATACCAAAAATACTGTTAGCATGGTTATGCAACCATATACCATTAAAAATCCTGTCATGTTATAAGACAAAGCAGCTTACCCCCCCCTCTAGTGAAGCTAAATGATTATACATCAAAGATCTCTGGGATGAGTGGCGGACCCCGTTGCTTAGCATTCACAGATGAATGTCCTATATCTTAGCTCTAGCTTAATCTTGCCTCAGGACCTTTGCTCAGTGTGTGTTTTTTAGAACTCTGATCCATAGTTATATGACAAGACATGTGTGCTCACAAACAGCAGCTGCATTCTCTTGTTATGTCTAGGTGCTAGTGTCTATGCAGAGAGAATAACAAGGGGCATTGTTGTCTGACCTTGCCTATGGTGTTCATAATAAATCCCAGGAAAAGAACAGAAAAAGAAAACATATGCACGTTCTGTGTGAAAATACAATGTGGCACAAAAACAAGCATGTTAGTATGGTAACGTGTGCAAAAGAAAAAGAGGACTATAACGTTTACAACTAGGCTAACATAGAGAAAACGACAATGGGCCATGTAGGAAACACACAACACCATCACTTTGGTCAGGATACTAGCACAACAGATAATCATCAATAGGTAGAAATGCGACTGAAAGGTAGACAAACTCAAAGTACAGTTCATAATTAGGAAATATTGAATGTTGAAGTATAGGAATTTCTCAATTTAGAAAAATAATCAAATGATGGTGTTTCCTAGGAACCCATTGTGCCTCTCGCCAATTCAAAGGCCATATACTGCATAAGGGTGCCTGACTCCGCACATGATGATTGGTCATGAGCTCCAAAAAACAAACATGATCCTTGTCCTCAGCCAATGCTGAGAGAATTGACGGGCAACCTGCATCTATCTTAGTAGAGGTTGTATTCCGTAATTCATGTGCCGATGCACATCATCTCGAAGATGAGTGATTCAAACATCGCATTGTGGTGAAGTTGCGAACCTAGAGGACACTCTTGAAAATGGGTCACTAAGGGACTCATCAGCAGACCAATGTCCAAGGCAACAGGTGTCTGCAAAGCCAGACAAATATCTAGCGCCCATTCAAAGGGGGACCAGAGACAGTGAAACATGTGTTGCACGCAGGTAAACATGGCAGGCCGGAATGTTCAGGAACAATCACAATACAGCTCCTGTAGTAGAAATATTCCAAAGACCTGAAGCATACACTCATTGTCGTGTAGGAACAATTTCAGTTCCAGAAAGTCTGCAAAAGGAACACCAACTGTGAAAAAAGAAGTAACAGGATAGGAATACCGCAAATGAAGAATAACAACAACGGGAATCTTCTGAATGCACTGGAAAAAATGGAATTAATAAAAGTCAGTATTTTTCCAAAGATAGTTTGGAACGAACTAACGTGGCCGGAGAGGACTATCTTAAAAAAGTGGGCTATGCCCAGCTGTACTACAGGTATTAAAAATTTGGTGCACTAATTCTCTGAAATGCAGGGGAAGGTTAGTTTTTATCAATGACTGTATTTCACTAGTTCTAGCCAACTGCAACTCAAAGGTCTCACAAGCAGATGTGAGAGCCACTTCTTGTTGGAGCAATTATGCTTGGAGTCTGCTTAGCTTGTTGAATTCTGCCTTCCAAGTTGGAATGGAAGGCCACAACGAGCAAGCTACAATCCCATGCAGAGGGGGAAACAAGATGTTGTTGAAACACGTGACTAACTGGGAACCGGAAAAAATATACGGAGCTCCAGCTCGCAATCTGCAACAACAGTAGAGTCACATACTTCCCCTGTAATAAAACTTCCCTATTGGCACAACCACACTGATATGTATAGGGGAGTGTACCTAATTCATGAATGAAGCGGCTTCCAAGGGAGTTCATACCTACCTTCAGGGAAATGCTTCATGCAAGCTGTGAAAACAAATGTTGAGATAGGCAGAGAAATAGTGCAGTGTATTAACCACACGACCGAAGGAGTTTCAGCTATAGTGAATGGTAGTTGTTCTAATTTCCCTAAATGCAGCATTGTATAGTTGGCATCTTTCATGGCCATCAGTTGTTGTCTTTTCGTTAAATTAAAAGGCAGGAACAAATTGCTGCAGTTCAAGAAGTGCCATGGCGCTCGCCATTTTTAAGTGTTTGAAGTGTCCAGCTAAACTGCAAAATTTATGTAAATTGACTTCCCATGATACAAGGTTAGCATGTCACTTTGTACGATATCAACAACATATGAAACAATGTTATTTAAATTATAAATCCGAGAATACAAAGTATTAATTCTACTATTAAAAACAGCAAGCACTTTATCCAAATTATCATGGTCAAGTTGTCTTAAACGTGCAGAAGCTTCTATCTAAGATAATTTCCAAATCTCATTAAAAGTAGCATAAATAAATCTTTTAAAATGTTGGGATTTGGGACCTAAAATAAAATCAGATAAATTGTGTCTTCGGACAGGCGAGAAAGATGTTGTTTCACTGCAGACAGTGTGGAGTGTTCCAACCAGAGTTGACACAATTCTCCCACCGAATACGTGGTAACAATACCAGAATAGGAACCCAGATTTGAAATTGAGAAAACAAGCATGTCAACTATTTGTGTCTACTGGCCACAACAATCACCCACCAGGACCTGAAAAAGAGGAATTAAATGTATCATTCCGCACCATGCTATTTAATTGTTCTTCAGTGTAATTTGTCAAACTTTGCCAATTATCAAAGCGGGCGATAGAGGGAATTGTTGGGGCATTCATTTCGTTTTTTGTTGCCAATCACAGGCATGTAGTCGGTTGGATTGTTCCATTCAAGAAAATTATTTGTGTGGGAATTAAACAAGCATGAAACATAGTTCCTGTTCCCTAAATCTGCCAAGATTTCGTTCATTAAATTGATTCAATAATCTTAGCCTTTAAAAGCTAATTGGTTAACAAATTAAACTGTCTAATATAGCTTGGTCTGTGTCAGCATATTTTTTGGGGTGGGGTAGGTCACAATTTAAAATATTATGACGTGGGGTCTGAAGTGTCCTATCCTATAAAATACGTGAATTTCTCTTTATGCTTTTTAGGGTTCCCTGTTGGGGGATTTGAACGTGTGTATAATTAAAGTGCATACAGTGACTATTGGTTCTGTGCAGGAAATGATGTAAATAATGATGATAACAAAACATATCGGCATATTTATCTGAATTAAGATACAAGTCCTCAGATTTAAAAACAGTATAATACTGGAGTTCTGAAAGCATAGAATTTACAGTATCTACATCCTAATCATCCAAATGTAACCGAGGCACTATTATATCCCCCATTGAAATTTTTAACACACATGGTTTCTGCAGGTTCTCCCTGGGGCCAAATATGTCGAAATGAACTTTATCCCAAACAATCACATCAGTCACCTGAATGGCTCAAATGTTGACAAGGTACAAGTCTCTTTTCAGTTGATACGAAGAATGAGGGTCAACACCCCGTCGACTAGTTCCATGGCAGAACGGTTCTGGAGGTAATTGCCATTAATCAGCAGGAAAAAATAAAACACAAACCCAATCCACACGAGCAAAAGAAACCAAGCAGAGTATGATCCAGACATATATCCAAGGTGGGACTAAATAAGTGTGTTTCAACCATGAAATAAATACACAAATCCATGCTGGAGGCGGATGCTTAACAGAACAATTGTCTAAAGGAAAACCATCTTGATCAAATATAGAACCCGGAGGCACTCTACTGGAAAATTGGAGGCTGTCACTTAGCAGTAGGACTTGGAAAATCTGGTTCAGAAGGATTTACCAATGGTGGATCCATATAAATGACATCTGCTGTAGAAGATGCAATAGTAGAAACAGTTATCATATCTGTGAGGTTGTCAGTGGAGGATTCATCCTCCATCCCCCCAGCGGGGGAGTATCAGCAATGGTGGTGCTCATGGGCTGAAAAGGAAAGTCTTGTGGAAGGGTATGACCACTACGTTGCATACTATGCAGAATTGGCCATATGGTGTAGTTTGACATTTTCGATGGAGACAGAGGCCCTTATTTATGAGGCCTTGCGTCAGTTTTGCGCTGCTGTTGCGTCACTTTCTGTGACGCAACGGCGGTGTAAAACATGCCCCCTGTTGCATCCTATTTACAAAGTGACGCATCTAAGCAGATGCGTCACTTTGTAAATCCCTGCGCTACATTAGACCTGCGTCAGGTATAAAGTATGCAGGGGGCATTCCCACGAAAGTAAGCCTTGTAGAAGTGACGCAGTGAAATCTTTGAGATTTCATTGCGTCACTTCTAGGACGCCATTGCGTCAATATCTTACACCTGCCTCACAGCAGGCATAAGACTGGCGCAGGCCCTTTCACATGGGGCTTGCCCCATGTGAAAGGACACATTGCTAGGGGTTACGACACTTTTGTGACACACTAGAGCAATGCATCATTTTTGTGCCTACAGATACGTCAGAAATACTGACGTATCTGTAACTCCTTGCGACATGATGCGTCATACTGTAAATATGACGCAGCCAGCATGTCGCAAGGAGGGCGCAATGAAAAGTGGCGCATCACTGTTTTCACACAGTGATGCGTCTCTTTTCATAAATGAGGCCCATGGCGTTTGTCTCTAGGGCCTGAAAGCGGTGGCAAGATGGCAGGTTGTGTGCCTTGTATGCCTAGGTTTGGAACAGGAGCACAGTACATTGCGTTGAATTCCTTTTTAATCAATACCTTCTCACGACCCAGATCTCCAACCTTTGGAAGACAGACGGAAACTGTAGTTGAAACATGAAGAAGGAGACTGAGGGCAGTGTTCGCAAGACTAAGCATCACAAAATGTTTCTAGGTCCTGGTTATCTACATCCATGCCACAATGCCTGGACTGTCAAGATCTGGAACATACATTTTATTGGAAAAAGCACTTTGTACGGGGTCCACTCACCCAAAGATCTTTTGGGGAGGTTTTTAAGTGCTCCTTGAACCCCATTGAGATGGTTCAAACAACCTCGTCATGTATCTAATACTCTAGCAGTTAAGGACTGCTTTAAGTCACAGTTCATTCTCTTCACAACAGAATTGCCCTCAGGCCTATACGGAGAACAATATTGCACATGTACACCCATATCCATCATTGAATCACGGAATGCTTTAGAGGCGAAATCCAGACTGTGGTCTTAATGCAATGCACCGCATGCATAAGTCCTGATGAAGACTTGCAAGTCTTTAATACCAGTTCTAGCATCAGCCAAGCAATATGGCCAAACCCAGAGGAACCTAGAGCAAGAATCACCTGCAAACAAAATAAATTTGAACTCAGTATCCGAAATCAGTGGACCACAATGATCAAGATAAACACAGCCAAATGGCTTTTTAGAAATTAAGCGATGTGTCTGCGGTGGATGAGACACAGTTGAGCTTTTAATGTGCTGACAAATGTGGCAACAACGGACAAATGTTGTAGTCTGCTGGTATAAGCCCTGCCACCAATAGTGTTGCTGTAAGAGAGAAATAGTGGCCGCTACCCCCGCATGAGCGGAAGCTATGCCTTCATTTGCTGCGGCAATCAAAGCATGTCTGTGTTCTTCATTGGGAATCAAATGGTTGCCAACTCCAGGAATAGTTACAAAAGGAAAATTCTAGCCATTTAAGTGATAAGAATATTTAGATGGAAATCCCTCTGGTAAAGGAGAACCACTTTTAAATGCTTTCACAGCAGACAAGATATCATTATTGATACGAGTTTTAGAGCAAGATACTGCTGCTATTTTAGCTGTTACTATTGCAGATTGGGATGCTTCATCAACCAGAGAATTCCCTACAGTATGTGTCCCCACATTTTTTTTTGAAGACATATTTTATTAACAGCTTTTTACAGTTTACATCCATGTGAGAACAGATATTTGTACTAGGTGCACCAGATTTCGCAGTGCAGTCAAAGTAAGGAAATCCATATTGGGTTACAAGTTGTACCATTGTGCGTATTTTAGAACATTATAGAATCACATTTGTCTTTTCTTGGTAATGGTATTGTACATAATAAGTATCACATGGTCCAAATATTACGACATATTAGAAAAATTTAAAACCTAATGACGGAATAATCAAATTGAAACAATTAAACTAACCCTTCCCTCCCACCCTTCCCCGAACTCGTCTGACCCTACCCCTAGCTTACCAACTTAAAGGAAAATTCCACCATTTGCTCCCATCATGTCATTACTCATTTGAATATGTAATCTTGGTATTATGCTATCACAGGGCTGGGTTTAGGGTTACGCTGCGTAGGTAGAAGGGCCTACCTTATTGGTAACTCCTACTGTTCTTGTACTACGGGGACCGGTGCTGGCGCTAGTGCCTTGAAAGCTTCCAAAACTATATCCCAGTCCATAGAAATCACCTTTTTGCGTAGCCCGTGAGCTTCCTCTCGCCAAATTGCTGCGCTTTTTGCACTTCCCCATCGCACCACCTCCCCATGCCACCCATGGGGTGTTGGGGATTTAACTGACTTCCGCCGCATTGTGATAGGACGTTTGGCCATGAGTAGGGCTAGGTCTGTGATGTGAAGTGGTACTTTCTGCGCCTTGGAGAGCCAGGTCAGTCCTAACAGGCAGATGTACCTGGAATCCCAGTTGCAGAAGCGATCATTGTAATCACGTCTGACATGTAGTTTACAATCACTGGGTACAGCCATAGCATATGAAGCAGGGCTGCCTCCTCTAGTTTGCACCTGGGACAGTGGTGTTGGGTGGTTGGAAATATGCGCATCAGTCAGTGTGGGGTGAGATATGCTCTGTGCGGTACCATGTATTGGATAAACTTAAATTTGGCGTTCCGAGGGATTTTTTTTGGGTAGTCTAAAGACATGCACCATTCCTTGTCTGACAGCTCTTTGTCAAGGTCCACGGACCATCTAGTACGTAAGTACGTCAGAGGGATTCCAGTGTGTGTTTTAATGCCTCTGTACAGCCATTTGGTGAGGTGGCATCCTTCCCCCATTAGATAGGTCATGTGGACCAATTTGTGTTGCGCAGGTGCTTTTCTGTGAGGGGCCCAGTGTTTTTTAACCAATTGGATAATCGCAGCATGCACGAGGTATAGCCTTTCAGTGACCCCGTTATGTCTGGTAAAGTTCCCATGGTCCATGAGGGTGCCCTCATCGAACAGGGCACCAACTGTAGTAACTCCACTCTCAGACCAGGCAAGAAGTCTCCGTTTGGTGAGTAGGCCAGTAGGTGTAGGGATGCCCAGGAGCGGCATGTTATCATAGTATGGAGGACAGCGACGCGTGTAGTGGAGCGATTTTTTCCAATACATGAGCGCACTATGAAGGAGTATCAGAGCGCTGGGGGGTATAGTAGCCTGCGGTAACAATGTGTGTAGCTCCCCTCGGTCAATTGCAGATATCGTGTAATCTATTTCATGTAGAATACGCCCTGCCAGCTAGTATGACAGTAATTGTAGTTGGCTCGCGTAGCAGTAGGCAGAGAAATCTGGGGCACCCAGACCACTCTTGTCCGTGTTCAATTGTAGCTTAGACAGCCCCATCCTGCGGCGGCCTTTACCCCATATCAAGTCAGTCAATATCACGTCCAGCGATCTGAGTGTGGGAGTCGGGATTACTACTGGTAAGTTGGTGTATGTGTCCCCACATATTGATGACTCAATGTATGTATTACATGAGCTTGTGGCAACCTATCCTTAAGATCTGTCACTTTAACCCAAAGCAGTTTGTGCTTGATTATGCTACCCCTTGAGTCTTTGAAATCCTTTTGTCTCCAAAAATGTAAATTATCATTAAAGGACTACATAGTAATACAAATCACACACAATAAGTTTGGGAATTTAGGACTCGTATGCTCAAGTGCAAGAAGCAAAGCCTTCAGTTCAGCTAAATGTGTAGTACAGTCTCCTAAAGACTGTGTCGGAGTTGACTGAGAGTGTAAAATGCCATACAACATAACACCAATAACGATGGTGCATGCAGGAGAATATGGCCACTTAGAAACTAGAGCAGGTTGTACTGAACAGTCAGTGTAAATCATTTATTTATACTGATCAAGAGGCAGGACATCAGGTGGCAAAGGATAAACATGCTCATACCGCTAAAATTCCTGTGTCTGTAAAGAAGGGTCAAAGACAAAGTCGACATCAACAACTGTTAAGGCCGTAGCCCATTTTATCCATGTAGGATGGAGGGACTTAGAGTTAGGAACACTGGTGTTAGTGACAGCAATAATGTGTTTCCCTCGAGCAAGTGGACGTTCTTTAAGGAAGGCTATCTGAACGTCAGTCAGTATTTTTCAGTAGAGGCAAAATGCATTTCCACACTTAGGGCCTCATGTAGGTAGCCAAATACCGGTCGGTAACGGCCGATATTCGGTAAATATGCCGTTACCGACCGGTATTCAGACAAGTGAGATGTAGGAGTCGAAAAACCAATTTTCGGTAAATTTGAGGCGGTAAATACCGATTCATATTTACCGAATTCCAAAATACCGAATCAGAGTTACCGAATACATAATCAACGAATCGGTAAATATGAAGTGGTAAATATGAAGTGGTAAAAATGAAAATGACATGTAGGAGCACTCGGTAATTAAGAAATCCAAGAAAATCGGTAAACAAGAGTCGGTAAGTAACACGGATTGAAAGCAGGTGGTAACCATCAACAGTGCAGATAAGCAATCCCAAAATGCAACAGCGTGGACAACATGCCCGCTATGTACGTCATTGCAAGGCGCCTACATCTACAGGCAGCAGGACTGAGGGTTTGGCGACGGGAGGAACGCATCTACAGACAGCGCATCACACTATTCCAGCTGACTGATGCAGAGATACATGAGAGGTACAGGCTACACCCCGAAAACATCATGGCCTTAATCAGGGACCTGCACCCACTCCTGGACCAGCCAATAAGAAGGGCGCACGCCATACCCCCACATGTGCAGGTGCTCTGCAGCCCACATCTGTTGGCATCCGGCAGTTATCAGGTGGTGACAGCTGCGGTGGGTGGTGTATCCCAGAGTTGCCTGTCCCGTTCCTTCAGGAATTTCCTGGATGCCATGATGCAGAGAATGCACCACTACATCAGCTTCCACAACACACAGGCTGCACTGCAGTAAACAAAAACAGACATTTCTCACATGGCACAGTTCCCCCATTTCATTGGCTGCATTGATGGTACACACATCCCAATCTGTCCACCAGCTGACACAGAGCACATCTACAGGATCAGGAAGTCCACCCACTCCATCAATGTGCATACCGAATTGAATGATTGTGTGAATGGTCCTGTGGGTGGCACAACCAAAAGGTGGGCGTATGATATTTACAACGAAGTCTGCAAGTTGTCGCACAGTGAGGCGGCTTCCAGATTGAGAGCTATTGACCAAGCAAACATGGAGAAGGCTTTAGCCGTTATAGATAATAGCTTCAGCACTCTCTCTTCTAGGATTCATACATGAGACAATAGGCACATGCAAGTACACGGCGCATGCAATGTACAAGCCCCGAATTTGGCGTGCGTCCTACGTGGTATCCCAGTGCCTGTGATCACACCTCCTTTCACTCTGCTTGCAAACGGTATTTATTTAATGTTGAATAATGAAGCTTGCTGCGGGATGTGAGTGGGAATCCCGTACATAACTGTCTCGCATAAAGTTGTCTGCTGCAATACTGTTCTTCTTCCACCCCCGCATGTGCGGCTGGATGTTTCCATCTGGCCTTCGATTCCAACCTTGAAAGCAGAGTTCAACAAGTTGAGCAGAATAGAGCGCTATTGTCCCACAAAGAGGTGCCTTTGACTTCCTCTCGTGAAACATTTGTCCTTCACGTTGCTAATACGCGCACTGAGGTACAGGCGCCTCTGAATACTGACCTCCCCCTGCATTTCGGCTCTTTGATCCAAACTATTTTCAATGCCTCGTCCACGACCGGCCTGGCTCATTTTTTCACACATGTGGGCTCGGGTCTCGTGACCTCTTTCCAACCTATTTTTGGTGTAATTCCGGCATTTGTTCATTCACTGTTCTCGAGCATCTTTGGAGGTGTCCCGCTGCTCCTGGCGCTAGTGGCAGGTGTGCTGCTTTTCCTTTTCATACTCCGGAATGGCTGCTCCTTCTGTGCCACACGAGCACCTGTCCCGTCTGCATCTTCTTCGTGATAGGATGCTTGACTTTTATGGTACTCTGCCATTGGCGACTTTGAGCCTGGCTTATGGATTATCCTTCAGGTATTCCTACTTCACCTGCGTACAACCTGTATTACACTGCCTGGATTGTCCCTTTGAATGGCCTCTGGATTTGTGCTTGACCAACATGGTGTCTCCGGTGCCGGATTTCGATCGACTGATGAGGCCCTTAGTGTCTCACGAGTTGTCCTGTTCTGGTGTCCGGATCATGGCGTGTGGTGCGGCGCATGGTATCCTGGGTAATTGGGACATCTCAGCGGCAGCCTACGACTTCTTGTCCATGAGCTATTTGGAGGAACATTCCGGGTGCCCTCTGATTGTGCTAGAGGCTCCGTTGGTTGGAGAACACGTATGTTCCTTTTCTTTACTTAATTGGATGGCTGAGACTTTTAGTGGCCCTGCAAACGATTTTTTGTTGGAAGCCGTGGCCACATATGCTGCCTATACATTCATGGATTAACTGGATTGTCGTCCATTGCGCCTGTGCTACTGGACAGCACCCTGGCGCAACATTTATTTCTTTTATTTCTCTTTTTTCTCTTCCTGATGGTCGGCTTGAGTTTTTTACTATACTTGCATTGTGTTTTTTGGAATTTTATGCTGCAATTAATTGGACTTTAGGACTTTGGCGCTGCATTGGTTACGCCTTGTTCTGCTCTGACGAAACTGAACTCTGCGTTCTCTCTGTTCTTGCCTATTAAATATTGCTTCGCTCAAGGGGGCGTGTAGTGAGTTCTCCCTGAATACGTACATACATTGTTCAGTTAGCATAACCACGTTGAATGTTATGTAGCCATCTTTTTGTCTTTGCACACGACACTGCGTTTACATGTTCTTTCTTGAATAAACTGCTGACTCGAGACTTCCTTCAGACGAGTGCATTCTGTTGTTCCCATCCCAAGCTCTGCGCAGCGACCTTGGTCTGTACATGCTGTGACACACAGTCTGGAATTTTACACAATGCATGTTTTCCACTCTAGGTTGTTCGACCCACTATTTAGCCATGACACACGCGCAGCTGCAAATACCTGACAGTTGGTGCTTTTCATATCACAGACATCATGTTTATTATTCAGACCGAAGACGAGCCTTCCTGCGAGACGGCTCCTGATGCTCCTGTGATGTGATTTCACTGAGCTGATTTTTGAGGTATGGGGTCCCCTATTCAAGCCTAAGAGACCTTCTATTATGACATAATTATGATATTAGCTACTTAGTTAAGGGAAGGTGGTAGTATCCTCGGTATTTTCCGAATCGCTAAATACCACCTCGGTATTTTCCGATTCGGTAAATACCACCTCGGTATTTACCGATTCGGTGAATTCCGATTCGTGATTACCGAATGTTACCGAATCGGTAACTGTTACCGAATTTTTACCTACATATAACTTAACGATTCTAATTTAACGATTCGGTACGGCTCGGTATTTAAGAAACGGTAAAATTTATTTACCTACATGAGGCCCTTAGTATAAATGCTATTTATATGCTAAAGGTACTGTATCACCTTATTTAAAGGTGATATATGTAAATCTAATTGAACCTGATAGAATTCGGATGACCAGGTTTGTGGTATTGACACATGTATGTGAGTGGCTTGTTTCAAGCAAGTCAGATTGTAAAGATTTGAGTGTTTCTGTGTGTTCTGATGTCCAACTGGTAATGGAAAAGTCAGGGCGTATTAAAGCATAAAGAGGTTTTTCAGGTATGTAAGTTCTACCAAATTCAAAAATCCTAGCACAGATTGCAAGTGTGTTTGGAGGATTCAATTTCTCCAGAAAATTAGGGGCAATATTCTTTCCCTTGTTGGTAAATTCATATCCTAAGAAAAGGACACTGAGAAAAGCTATGTTAGATTTCTTAAAGTTGAAATTGAAACCAAGTTCAGCAAATCGCAATTGTATGCGATCTAATCTAGCCAAATGAGGGTTTAATTCCTCATCCGTCAAGTAGATGTCCTCCACACAGGATAGAGAATCAGGGCCAATCTCATGAAGAATTGACAGAACTTGTTCCACAAAAACTGCCAGACTGTTTTTATAGCCCATACACAGTCATGCATAGCTTATTTGAAATCCTAAGGCGCTAAATGCAAACCAGTCTCAGCTCTAAGGAGCCAGTTTCTGACTGAAAAAAGTTGTAAATATCCAAAGTGGTTTTGTATTATTTAAGGACTACATTATTAATGAGTGCTGTACAATTCGTGTTTTGCACCACAAAGGTACTTGTATGACTGTTCAAATGTCTATAATCCAAGACAATGCAATAGGAATGATCTGGTTTCAGAACAGGAAAAAGAGGATTATTTATTGGAGAGACACAGGGTACAATTACTCCTGGTACTCTGGTTGAGAAATAATTTCTCATTTTGGTTGCATGTAATCTTCTTGTCTGCATCCAGATCGCCCTCTGTTGTACTGCCGGTCAGACAAATCCTGAAAAGAACAAGAACGTGTATCAGGAACCTGATACCTGTCTGGAGTTTTTATTTTAATGTGATCATGAAAATGATATCAGAGGACTCCGGGGGTGAAGAACCTCCCCTGATCTTCCATTCTGTCACAGTGTGGTCTGGCATCCTTGTCTACACTAGGCTTGCCAAGAAGTAGTATAGAAGGTCTGGTTCTCAAACTATTATGCCCTAAAGATGTATATACATTATCAATAATGACAGGTAACTCATGTTTGTGGTCTGTCATTGCCACTGCGGGAAGTCACTGGCGTATGGACAACGACGCGGCTTCATCCTTAACATTGCAAAGAAACATTCCGGAGACAACTGGAAAATTACCCTTAAGTTTCATCCAAAAATCGAGGGCAGGACCTGCCCCATGCTCATTCTCTATTTGATTGAGGACCTTCCGTAGAACGGCAATCGAGTGAGTGCCATGGCAAAGAGAATGGACTGTAGCAAAAATAGTCACCCAGGTGTTGCAGTCATCTAGAATGGGAACCAGTCCAGTGGATAGGCACATAGCTAAAATGTATGGGGAAACACAGCTTTGAGTTGATACATTTTTTGGACAATCCAAAATGGTATTTCCTCACGATTAGTGGGTCTTTTATCCATAACTGAATTAAAAATGACAGGGCTCCTTCAATATTGAGAGGACCCATTCGAACTGGCCCAGGCACATGGAGAAGGGCACCATTAAACAAAGTCAGGAATTTCAATAAGTGCATAAGGTCTATATGCTGCAGGGGCTTGTGGTACAGTGTATTCATGAAAAGTGTTAGAGTAGGTGTCCACAGCTGGAAAGGTGACTCAAGAATAAAAGAAACTTCAAAGCGGAATGCAGGGTCCGCTTCTCCTACAAAAATTACAGGCGCTCCCGCATTAGGGACGCCATGCTATTTGAAATGCGCATAGACCACTGGTAAGCAGTTAGTCGCAATAGCAACTGGTTCCGCCATTAGTAATTTATAATGGATTCAAAACGTAGCACAACTAGGGTATAAAAACATTTTTAATATTTAAGCTTGAATAACCAACAGAAATTAGTGCTACCTAAAAACCATGGAGGAAAGATCCCCAACACCATGGACGTATCAGATATAAAGGTGCGAGGGTATTGTAGACAAGCGCTACTCAGGGTTCCCACAAGTAATTACCTGACGGAAAAGTTGGTGGCGCCATATTGCAGGGATTCTGCTCAGTAATATAACTATGCTTGGGACCATAGAACATCAGCATGGAGGGACTTAGTCACCATACTACCTCAGTATCTATGACCCCAAGTCTGACTAGCCATAGTACCTCACTTGCCCTCCTAATCTGCAGGAGAGGCAAGTGAATTAGCACCCCAGAACTCAATTCTCTCTACTCTCTCAGGAATCCTGGTAACAGGACACACCTTTTGTTTCTCTCACTCGTACTTGTCGACAATAAGATAAACAAGAGACATGATGGAAGTTTACAATGTTTATCTAAACTATCATGCTCTAATATGCAGCATTTGTGCCACATTTGTAAAACAAATGCATACCAAAAAAAACGGTAGCATGGTTATGCAAACATATTCCATAAATAGCCCTGTTGTGGTCTAAGACAAATCAGCCTACCCCCCACCCTCTCCAGTGAAGCTAAATGATGATATATCAAAGATCTTTGGGATGAGTGGCAGACCCTGTATCTTACCATTCACAGATGAATGTTGTACATTCTAGCTGACGCAGTCATCTTGCCTCATGACCTTCGCTCAGTGTGTGTTTTTCAGAACTCCTGTCCTTAGTTATATGACAAGACATCTGTGCTCACAAACAGCAGCTGCATTCTCTTTTTATGTCTAGGTGCTAGTGTCTGATCAGAGAAAATAACAAGGGGAATTGTTGTTTGACATAGTCTATGGTGTTCAGACTAAATCCCAGGAAAAGAGCAGAAAACAAAAACATATGCATGTTCTATGTGAAAGTACTATGTGGCACAAAAGCAAGTGTGTTTGTATGGTAACATGTGCAAAGGAAAATGAGGCCTATAATGTGCACAACTAGGCAGATTCTCATAATTAGAATCAAACCTGTGCCACACAAGAGTGTACTAGGGAAGTCCAATATCTTGGATGTCAGTATGCAAGAAATGCAAGAGATCGTTGTTGAAGTTCTGTGTCGATTAAAAATGGTGTAGAAAGCTACACTGGGATATATAGGGTAATTGTGTTCCACAGTCCCTGAGAGGCCTCTCATGTTTTGAGAGTGAGTGTAACCACAAATGACCTTGACTGTACAAAGTACACACATATTACTGCATATGAGCTGGACCACAGAACCAGGAACAAAGCAACACCTCCCATGTTGAAGAGAACATGGGAGACATATGTGCTTGAAACATAACAAGTAGTCAAATGAAGTGACATGCATGAAGTGCCATACATAGCCAGTAGTCAATGTCAATGATGACAAAGATTCGTCAGTCTGGTGTGGAGACATCCATGACTTGTAGCCAGCCAACAATAAGGGCCCACTTGCACAATGGTGCAATGGTGGGTGCAGTAGTAGCAGGCACCAGTGTGTGTCCCAGCACAGCCAGGATTATTAAATCTTTAGTGACAAAACCATGCCAACTATACATGCTGTATCTCTTACCAACACAGTGCTACTGTAGATGACTATCCGTGTTGGGCTGTGTATCAAATCACACAGAGAGTACCACTTACAGTGCCTAAAGTATGGTGAAGTATCCTTAAGTGACTCAACTGTGAGGTTGAATAACTCTTTTTCATAGGCCTCTCACAAAGTGCAATATACTTTCAAAGACTGCAGGACAATAGCTAAATGATGTACTCAAATCAAACCGACTCAATGATAAGAACCCTTAATTATGTAATGATTATGATTTTGTGAACATAGAAAACATTTTAATGCTAAGTAATATATACTAACTACATCTACCTTTTCAACAGTAACTACCCTTAACACTACCATACACTAACAAAACTAATCCTAAACTACATACACCTACCTATCCTACACTAACTAACCGTAACACTATCTTACACTAATTTAACTCATCTTATACTATCCTAAGCATTGAACACAAATAACATCATAAACATCAAACCCGCCCAACTTCCTTAACACATAGATTGGAACAATACAAACAGCAACTACACCTAAACATTTACAAACTACACATGTAAAGCTAAACCAATATTTTTTGGGGGTATTTTTCTTATTTTTTTAGTTAATAATAAATGTTTATACAAATGCTACACATTAATCCCCACCTATTAACACCATAAAAGCCTAAAAATAAAATTAAAACCATATACCTTTTTAAATATCTAAAAGCTAAAACGTAACTATGACAGACCTATTCTAATCTCTAACTTACTCTCTATCTAACTACTATAAACGTAACAACAAATTTAAAAAAGGAAAGGGTAACATCTAAAAGCAGAGTTCCCTGTAATTGGGCAATCTGTCCCAGGGCCTCCTCCATGTTGAGGACACATTCCCGCAGGCTGATATGCTTCTACCAGAAGCCATCCATCTTCTTAGTAATTTTCTTCCACTGCCTCATGATGTAGTAATGGAAGACAGAGTCCCTGTGTCTTTTAGTCTTCCTGGCCCATGTGGTCGGGGCTGTGTGGCTACAGGTGTAACGGGGGTAGCTGCTGGGGCCTATGGTTGAGGTGGCAGCTGCTGGCTCAAATCAGCTATTTCGAACTACTCATCATGGATAAGCGCTGTGATAGATACACTTGCCCCTGAATTTTTTTCCCCTAATTAGAGAAAAACACCATCTGAACCCTGGTTCACTGATAGGCTTAGAGGTCAGAAACTGCTGTGCTGGAGACAGAGCAGAAGTGGAAATCTAACTACGATCCTCTGGAGAGAAATCTTTAGTCAAAATCTATTGTGGACTATAAAAGAGTTATCCTAGAGGATAAATCGTACTATTTCACCAACAAGATTCAGCAGTCTAAGAACTCAGCCAAAGAGGTATTCAATACTGTAAAGAATTTAGCCAGCCTGCCCGAGACTAATAATAAGATCTCCAGTCAAGCCTTCTACAACACGCTTGTGGGCTTTTTCCAGCCCAAGGTGGAAGATGTTCATAACACTTTTGTGTCTAATAAACATCTTACTCTAGTATCCATATGACATTGAATCTTCAACTAGCCCTGATATCCTAGACACCTTTTCTGAGCTTAGCATGGATCAAGTTCTTAGTTTAGCTAAGCCAACCGAATCAGGCTCCCCTCTGGACCCGTGCCCACCCAAGATTGTTCACCTTGCACCGGAAATCTTCAGTACCCATTTGGTCGCAATCTATAACGGGATAATTAAGACAGAATACTTTCCGGCAAAATGAATAAAAGCTTCTGTTCCTCCTCTTCTTAAGGAAACCCACAAGAGCCTAGTTGTTATAGGCCTCAACTCTTGATTACCGTTTCCATCAAAAATCCTAAAAAAAGCACTGAACTCTGACCTTGCTTTTTCACTGAAAGCAACAGGCTTCTAGATCATACACAATTTGTATTTAGAAGTGCTCATCACACTGAGTTGACTTTGATTGTCGCTGCAGAAGAGCTAATGTCTATTCTGGACAGGGGTATTAAAGCGGCTCCGATTTGTTTTTTAATCTCCCTGTGGCATTTGATATGGTCATTCACAATCTTTTGATTGACTGACTTTTTTTTATTCTGGGCATCACAGGAATGGCTCTTACCCTTTTCAAATCATTTCTTTCGGAGAGGGAACAATTTGTTTCTATGGAAGAATTTAAGTCAGATGTGTTATGCTTGTCATGTGGAGTGCTTTAAGGCTCCTCCCTTATCCCCACCCTTTTTTAATCTTCATGTCCCTCCACCGGCTTATCTAATCAAATCTTTCAGATTCTCTGCTGTCTCATATGTTGACAACACTCAAATAGCGGTATGGGTATCTAGTGACCATGGGGAAACAGCAACCGATTCAGAAACAGTATGAGACAGGTAGACAACTGGATGAAGATTAACTGTCTACAATTAAACTCAGGGAAAATGGTGGTCCTTCTCCTGGGCAATGCCACCTCCTTATGAGCACCAAGTTGGTGGCCACAAGAATTTGGCTAATTTCCCAACCCTGTCAGAAAAGTCAGAAACTTAGAGATGGTTTTTGATAACAGAGTACCATTGAGAGATCAGGTCAGTGCTCTAGCTTTCTCTGCTTTCTTTATCCTGAAAATCATCACGAAGGTTTATCCTTTCATTCTCACTGATCTGCAGAAAACTGCAGTTTCAACACCTGCCTTATCCAAATTGAACTAAGGCAATGCTCTCTTTCTCAACAAAAATTTCTTTATAAATTATAAATTCTACAGAACATTTCAGTACACCTTCTTACACAAATTCCCAAACATCAGGTCACTTTTCTGGCTCTGATTAGTTTTTACTGGCTTCCCATAAAACAAAAGAATTTAATTCAAGGATCTATGCATTGCTTTTAAGGCAATACATAATTATGGGACAGAATACTTGGGGAACAAATTCTGGTGGTACGTTCCACCCAGAAAGCTGAGATCCTCCACAGCCAAACTGTTAGTGGTCCCCAAGTTCAAACATGCTTCATGGGCCCATATCATGCGGTAACAATGTCACACTCATGATATACAATTTTCAAATAGTACACATGGTCCGGAAATTTGTACCTTGGGTTTTGGGATTGCATCATCCAAGTGGGCTGAGACTTGCTCATCAACATAGATATGTGAAAGTGGTTAAAGTGATAAAGTCCAGATAGTATGCCTCTGCGTTGCATGCCCCATCTGGAGTCACACAAAGGCCCACACATTGCTGACTTCACCTACTCAGTGTCAGATAGCTCATACATGGATAGTGGGTTGTAATTGATCTACTGTAATACATGACTGGGTACATTTCAACAATTTGCCCTCAGGCAAATGCCCTGCAATGTAACATGTTGCTTCTGCTTCACATCTGTAGCGAACACACATGTCGAGTCTTAATAAAACATTCCTATGCACACATAATCCCAGAGCTGCTGTCGTCTGCACACATTACACAATGCATCTTAGTAGTATGTCTATGCATACGGGAGTACTCTTCTTAACAAGAACTTTGTGGCAGATAATGCAGGGACCTGTGCACCATGATGCAGGTTGACAAACATTGGTGAGACACAGTCTCACTTAGCCCGCCAGTATGTGCATTCCTGCTTGTCAACATCTACACAGTGCGGCTACATTACTGATTACCTTGCATTGTATGAATGGCTGCCAGAAAAGGGGACATAAGGGATTTAAGGGACTTGTGTTTGGCATTTGAAGGCCAATCCATGTGCAGACTAGAGTGTTTGTCCAGCTGGCCACTGCATGTCAATTATACTGAATCTACGCAAAGAGGCCTACTGGCACTCCACAGTCTTCAAAGTAATTGCAATTGCACAATGAGCCTTGGGAAATTCATAATGCATAGAGATCCGAAGGATGACATCCAGTTACGTCCTGGAATGCAACATGACCCAAACATTGCCACTTGTACATCCATATCCACATTGTGCATCATTCAGTGAGTCAGACAATGATACAGACAACCCCATTAGAGTTGCAGGCCTACATTCCTACAGTCTCCAGGGCATTAGTGTAAATGTTTCTATGCCACAGCATTTCAAAAAGTAATAACTTGGCCTACTCTGAGAGAGGCTCAAGTTCCCCTGATGCTGGATTACGATAGCCATACCTCGGGGTAAGGTAAGAAATTGAAGATCTAGAAGTACATATGATAATGTACAAACACATGTACAGACACACATCTAGACATGTATTTTGATAATGTAATGGGTCAAATCCATTAATGAAGAATATTCTGGCCCATCACAACAAAATATGCAACATCTATCATATTCTAAATGGTTTGCTTTTGATGGCTAACCTACTGACACTGCCATACATGTTTTTACTATGTTGCCTTTGGTTTGACATAGTGCTACAGGGACTGGTATGTGTCTACAAGCAAATGAATTGTTAAACAGTATGTATATCTGGCCACGCTTATGGTCACTAACACTGAAATGGTGTTGAAAGAGAGCTCAAAACAATGCATCATGCATGAGCCTGGTATGATGCATGTTGATGGAACATATGTGGCATATTAGCAAACAGTGTGTGTGACTCTGATTTCATGAAACCTACCTGTTCATACTTGGTAACAGAGTCTGTGTGTTGATGTTACACATCATCAGCACTATTGTCATACCCTATTATGAACATATGCAACAGAGGACTGCCCTGATAAGCTTACCAACAGACATTTGACAATGCTGCTACACATGTGGAAACATGATTCATTTGATTTGTGCCATTTGTTATAAAATCTTATGTGTTTGTGTTGAACACATGGAGATTAGGCCGCAAATGATGGTTACAGTGCCAAAATCAACTTGACTATAGATGTGTTAACATAAACACATATGTTAAGTTGCTTAGATCCTGTGTGCCTGCTTACTTGCACCTTGCATTCACAACAAAATTCCTCCTTGTTCATCACAAATGAATCTGTGAGAAGGTTCTATTGTGTTGCAAAACTGACTGCAAAATGGTAGTAGGTGATTGATACCTCCCAGAACACATCACCTTGTTGCAATTCACATAGATCACACACTTACGTCAAAATGCTATATACATTTACTTAGGTGAATGGGAGATGTTCTCTTAGATGACAAGAAATTGAACATTGAATTGTAAATGGTGCAGTTACATATGGTTATTTTCATATCTTACAAACCATGTCATCTCAGTATACCAAATATACACCACAGCTTTGACACACATATCTAAATAGAACATTAATTAGTGATGCAGAAATTCAGCTTGCAGGCCTGAGCTGACTGGATGAAGAATGGCAGGGGTATCCATCATCACATGCCTAAACCATGCCACAGGCATGTGATGTATACAGTTATGCTAGCCAGAATGATGTCAGACTCCATTGTACAATCACACATGAGTGACACCATGACCCTTGGCAGAATTAAGTAGTGCTTTGATGGAAAAGACAGGCAGAAACCATATGTGACATCTTAAAAGCCATATAAGTCTTAAATGGCACTAGCTCACAGAGGGCCTCATGTAGGAAGCCAAATACCGGTCGGTAACGGCCGATTTTCGGTAATTATACCGTTACCGACCGGTATTTTGGCTTTTGGTATGTAGGGGGACAATTTCTGTATTCGGAATTTACCGAATCGGTAAAATTACCGATTCGGTAAATTCCGAATACAGAAATGAGATGTAGGGGGAGTGTGAGGGTGATGTTTGGAGTCGGTATTTACCACCAACTAATAGTTGGTGGTAAATAAAGTATGGATGGTGAAACGCATTTCATAGCGCCTACAAGTGTGCAATGTGGCAGACATACATGCCCTTCGGGCATGTATGTGTGCCACATGTGCACACATGGCCGTTTCAGGGGTGCAACAGGGTGTCAATGTGACACCCTGCCACCCTTGCATGTGTTCCCCCCATTACCGAATCGGTATTTACCGATTCGGTAATGAGGCATACCTTCCCATCAATGGGAAGGTATGCCTCATTACCGAATCGGTAAATACCGATTCGGTAATTACCGAATTATTCCGAATCGGTAATATTTACCGACCAATTACCTACATATCATTTACCACTTCATAAATACCGAATCGGTAAAATTCGGTATTTATGAAGTGGTAAATGTGTCCCTACCTACATATGGCCCAGAGTGCTGAGTTGTGGAAAATCTTGGCACCTTCCAATTTTGTGCAAGGATGCATGCTTTTTCAGCAGGTATTATGTTTCAGTGTTGCCCTGTAAAATCCACTGTTCTGCTCGTGTACATTTTGAAAACGACATATTAATCTGTTTACATGTGTAGCACAATGCGGCACACATGGAACATTTTACAGAAAGGGGGTTTGGAAATACATCTCCTGCTCAGCCATCAACAGTGGTGGTCTGGCAATTTGGAACATCCCTTGGTCATTTGCATATGTTACACAAGGGAATGCTCATATTTCAATGCATTTTCATTGAAAATAACCACCTTCAACCAATGGAACAGCCCCTTGTGCTAGGGTATGACGATGCAGCAACTGACACTGCGCTTGCTGTAAGTTTGCTTAATGTAGCCACACTGAGGCACACAAACGTCCCTTAGGTAGCTTGATTTCCTCACAATAAGGCATTTGAACGTACATGTTGCACGTTGCAAAGGGAAGATACAACTAAACAAATGATATACATTCCATGTTGAAGATTTGCATTACTACTATACATACATTTCTACATGCAGATTCATACATACCTACTGCTCCTCCAATCTCCTATCCCTTCCAGACAAAAGTACAACCCAAAATAACACCCTTCATACAATAACAACCCCTACAAACTCCCAACAAAACACAGAAAAATATATCAGCAATATAAAAGGACAAAAAGGTAATACAGATACAAAAGGCAAGGACAGATCAGGACACTGGCAGGACCAAATATTCAGCACAGGCACAGTCACTCTCAAATACACCTCCAAAACTCAGCACAAACTAACAGAGAGTAAGAGAAAGTGAAAGTAGCTTCACACTTCCTAGTATGTAGCCTCCCACACCCACTGCATCATGTCCTGGGTGTCCAGCCCATGTTCAACGAATGCGTCATTTTTTTAAAACACATTGTTGCTCAAATGGCCATTGGGGGATGAACACATGCAGTCACTTCCATGCATTGGCGTCGATGCGCAACTTATGACCGGAACAACTGGTGTAATGCGCCTAACAACAGGGCTGATGCGTGGATTCTGACCATGCACATGGGACAATTTGTAGGGTGTAGTGTAGCGGAATGTGTAATGCTGGATTGAACAACTTGGGCACACTTCCATTGCTCCAGGACTGGGGTGGCAGCACTTGTCAGGTATGTATGACAGATGGCAGTGTCTAGGTAGGGAATGTGGGTGGTCGTAAGTCCTGCATGTCCCTGCAACTTCTTGACAGGTGAGTCGGCAGACTGCCAGTGGAGTCAGTTTGCGTTCAAGGAATGCATGTGCATTCTTCATCACCCAGCCAGGTTAACAGTGTGCAGCATGGCAGCACAGCAAGACAGGTCTCATGAGCTGTATGATGACACATCAGTTGTAACAGCCATCACCAAGCTACACACCGGGATGTCCCCCATAGTCATCTGTGCATGTGAAGATTGCTTCTTGGGCTTATGGCCCACTCTTTTGTATTCCCCATTCTGCCCAAATTCTTCATACATGCAGTGTGTCAGGACATCTCCCATATGATGTGTCACAAATGCAACACACACTTAGGAAAGAACAGAGACAGGCTGACTAACCACTACTACAGTGTATGTGCCATCTAGCATTCAGGTTTACTGGACAGTTTCAATCCATCTGATATAAATGCAATATTGCATTTGTCTGTCTGACAGCCATGTCTTACGCATAAAGCTAGGCGAGGTCCTCCATGTAATGTGCTGGCAAAGACACTCCTGAACTCAAGGCCATTGGAATGACCCAATATGTGTGTCGCATGCACAATGCAACATAGTACACACGTAATGTAATTCTATTCTGACAATTGATGATCCACACATGGTCACCTTGCATAGCCCTGAGACGTATGATTAGTCTTGGGTGACACAATGCATTGCACATCACTGCATTGCCTTGCTTTGTAGCAGAGAGTTGTTCTATAAGCATTGCACGCGGGTACCCATTCACATCCCATGGTTTAGGTGCATTCCCAAACTCAGCTAAACAGGTAAACCTGGAAATGCACCAGGATGTAAAACCATTCCATGAGTGGCATTACAAGGAGTTGGACCTCTCATACTCCTCGTCACTTCATCTTTCAGTGTGTCCTACATTCTGTAGAACACATTGATGGCGGATTATGGCTCAGAGATATTTTGCTTAGCAGGAAGGTGCACCTTCATAAACAAATATATTCTTGCATGCAACATTGGCACCCTTGCTCCATGGTGCACGGTTGCCTGTGTTGGCCCAAGAAAGCCCAAAGAAGCCCCAGTGGAGGATAATAGCCAGATATGATTTGTATTCTATTAGATACAATACATTCCTTCCAATTTTGCTTTCACACTTAGCCGGGCAATAGGCTGACTATCTGCGCTGCACTCTGCGGTCATGCTCATTACATGCCCCTCTGTTCACAGTAACAGGACTTTAGGAGAAAATACAGTGTTCCACATGTATCAGGCTAGCACCAACATCATGACATGCAGCGCAAACACTCAGTCACTTTTTGTTTGTACACTCCCTTTGGACTGTGTGTGAAGTTGAATACACACTACCAGCACACACACATTCACCATGTGCACACTGTTCCACATTTGAAGCTATGTGGGGTGCATGTCTTGCACAGGTTCATGCCTTTTGCCCATAGTTTTATTGGGCATACATTTTTGGATCAACATGATGTTGGGCAGGGGTGAATGTAACACACAGACCTTTTGAAGAGGTTAGCGTGCCAATAGGCCTCACTGCATTGAACGAAGGCCATATGGTCATGTTCACTAGTACTGTACACGAATCACCATGCTATACACCCCACTTTAGCTATGCATTACTCGCAGCAAAGGCAATAGTGGTACATCTACTTTGTGGGAAGGTCTTTGTGTGGCTCTCCGGGTCCAAAAAGAGTGTCATTCATGACAAAGGCCTATGTGATGCCACTTCCCCTTCAGGATAAAACAAGATTTGTGATCCCCTTAACTATGCATTTGGACACTCAGGGCAGGGGCTAACTACTCTTACTGTTTATATCCCCAAAACTCCATTACACCATGTTCAATGACAAAGTGAATATGCCCATACATGTGTGTGTGACATTTGAAATAGATATTTCACACTTTTGCCATCTCTATATTCTTGAGGTAATGTGATGGTTGCAAGAACATTTCCACTGTCTTCCTTCTCTGAGTAATGTCACACATTGCAAGGTCATCTGTTAATAGTGTCGTGTTACAAGACTGTCAGGTTGCATCATCCTCGTGAACACTGACAGTCAGGTAAGCGAGCGACTAGCAAGAGGAGCATCATCTTTATGAGTCGGGAGCTCCATTTCCCAGCATGACTCTTGTTTCCAATGTTGCACGCAGAGTTGCGTGAGCCGTCGGAAAAACCCAGTAAAAACCGGAGGAAGTCCCCGCAACACCTGCCAATTATTTGTTGTAGTCAGTGGACGTCTGGAATAGCCGAAAGAAGAAGCGGTTAAGACGCGGTCCGGTAAGGGTGCTGGGAGCACACCCTGTGACATCAGTGGAGTTATTCCAGGTTGGAATATCACTCCTTCTCGTACCTTTATTTGTTTGTTTATGTACATTTATTCTCTCCTCGTTGGTGAGACCTGTCATCTTACAGGCTCATGCAAGGGAGAGGATTTTGTTCTATATAGAAGCAGTAACTTTATTTATATGCCAACGCTCTCCTTTTTTAGAGAAAGATTCTCTTTTATGTCTCCTCCATTGGCAAGTAAGCATTCTGCTACTATTGAAGAGGAGACTGCATTTAACACAAACACTATTTGGGTTCTTGTGTTCCTCCTCCATTGGAAAGACCGACTACTCTCGGCTCATGCGGAGTGAAGGCATTACATTTGGATTAAGTGGGAGTGAAGAAAGTCCAGACTCGGTTTTGTGTGTAAACTGGCAGCTGACATTTTTGGTTTCTACTTACGTATATGTGATATAGGAAAACAGTAACTTATGGCGGTAAGGAGGGAAGTAACCACCACTGAATTGAAGCATCCTGGTATCTCGCTGGTTTATTGATATCCTTGTAATTTTTGTGAAGAATTACTTTGTTCACCAAGTAATAAGCATCGGCACATGTTTCTCCAACAGGGGGTCAGTAGAGAGTACATGGATTGTTGGTTTTCCTGTCTCCTGTGAATCTTTTCGACTCGTTCATAAGGGTAGGTGTGTTGAGAGAAGAGGTCCTCCCTACCTCCTGCCTTTATTCTGTTATAATATCTATACAGGAGTTGATCATCCCCTCTCACCTTTCTCCCTTTACAGTATGCGTGTTTTGGAGACCTGAATGCACCATTACACATCACTGGTTATTGGAGTGATTATTTTCCTTTACAGGTATATCAATGTGTGTCAGTTAAAGGTCAGAATCCCTCATTCCGCACATTGTTTGTTCTTGTTTCACATTGAGCTTATTACTAGCTTCTCACTCTTCATTTGCAGATCTCCTTACCTGTATTTCCCTACCTTTCCTCCCCCCGCTTGACCATCTCAGGAGTCGGCGCTCTAATATCATGTCAGACTTGAGGCTGTCGATAGGTGGACCCCTCTGAGCATCGGCACATCCCTGAGGATATACCAAAAATGGGACAGAGCCTTTGAGCCTCATAGCATTGCTGTGCAATGCATGGAAAATGTGTGATTTGTCAACTGTGTCATGATGTGCCAAACATGACAATGGGGCCAGGATTTGAGGTGTGTATTGTTTTGAGGACGCCACACAGGCTTCTTCTTGACAAATTACATATATACATGTTCACATGATACTAGGCCTTTGTCCATGACAACTGTCACTTATGGTCTGTAATGGCATCTGTAACAACATTTGTTCATGCAAAGTGCTGCCATTTTGCATGCTACCGCATTGGTGAGACACACTACAATGAGGTGTTTGTCTCAGATATGGACATCTTGGGTTGTTTGTGTTTCACTGAGTGCCATTTGAAACACACTTTGCTGCTGCAAAAAACAGCAAGACTCCTAGCTGTGCAGCACTGCACTAGTAAAGTGTGTGAGGTCAGGAATGGTCATTTTGGATGTGGGAAATGTGGCACAACTGGCCAATTTCTTTAATGCAATATATGCATCACATTGCATTTCTGCATTGGTGGCTTAATTATTAAGAACCATGGGTCTATGTTGCTCAACGGTTCTGCTGACATGATTGTTACATGTTGAGGCCTACTTCTAGATAAGAAGATGTATGTGACTTGATATTTACAGTGACTGTGACATAAAAGTCAACACAATGAAAGAGTTCAAACATTTATTTTCATGTGGAATATTTTAATGAATTTCAAGTATTTTGTCCATCATGTAACAAACAGATTGAGAAAAAATATGTTGCGCAATGTGGTAACGTCATCGTCAACCAGCCATTGTGTTGTGAAGCTCTTCTCCATCCCCTCTTCCTTCATTGGCTCAGGCTCTTCATGGTCAAAGTCCCACTGGACATTAGTACACATACAGATGTGGATGATGGCACACACCAGGATTATCTTGCACACGGTAGGGGGGGCAAGTATACTAATCTCCCCCTAACATGTCCAGGTATTGGAACCTGGAATTCAGTACTCCAACAGTACGTTCAACTTCAGTTTTGGTGTTGACAAATGCCTGGTTGTACTGTTGTTCCTGGTTAATTTGGGGATGTGCAATGCGGGTCATGACCAATGGCTGCATTCTATATCCTTGGCCAGCTGAAAGTAGAAAAAATACACAACTGTTAATGATAATGCACATTGTTACTGTAATATTCCTGCCCATGTGTGTTTTGTGTATTCTGAGTAACTTGTATGCATTTCTTACAGTATTTGACTATATGTTTTACATATAATGTTGGCCATTGGTTTACACATGTCACTGCCAGTTCTCTGTGCACTTGCAAACGTTGACCATGCCCTGATACTATGGACACTTCTACATGCTGACTTCCATGTTTAGCTTAGCCAGTAGCTTACTGTGATAGGTATTTTGAAAAGTTATTAACCACTATTTGTTAGGTGAAAAAAGTGACAAACTATTGATCTGATTTACTGACATTTGTTCATCCCTAGGTAGGTTGTGACAGTACCAGAATGGTTGACACCCTTACGTACATAAGTCCCTCTGTAACCTCTTGTGATTTTGCTGGCATACATGATATTGACACAGCTTTGAATTGTTCACTTACCCTAGCATGTGAATTTGCTGCGTGCATGTGTTACATTTCAAACAGGTAATATGGATAGCTGTACTATTTGTTGTCAGCCTCCAGTTATTGCTTTTTGTCAGACAAGGTGTCATGGTGCACTTGGATTGACACATAGGTCTTGCGGTGTGGGCCATCATTGTGTACGACACTGATGTTGGTATAAGTAGCTTTCAACTACAGACCTGGACACAGTACTTTAGGTTTTTACATGTATGTGTATGACTCTAATGTGTAGGGGATTCAGCACTTCTATGTCTTGATTCTTTCATCATTGCTGCGGCCAGTGAATGTTGAGATTGGTATCCTGAGTACACTGTTATACCTTGCCCTGGTTGCATGGCATTCTATATTCATAACTGATGTATGATAAACAACAGGAGAGTGAAGAAAAGATTAAATGGGGCTCTGTCCCCTTCCCCTAGTTAAGCAATAAACAACCTGGACATACCCACAAAGGGATGTGGTCATTTAAAGTGACATATACATTTGAATAGGAGCACAGACATCCAGTGGATGTTTAAGAAGACACCTCACCCACCAACCTAGTTAGTGGTATGCTTCATCATTGGGGTCCCAGCTGGGTTGCCAAATGCAACCCAGCTGTGCTTCAACACCTAATTATAGCGAAGCAGGTATTGTGAAGTGAGGTGAGTGCTATATGAGATGTGACTAAATGTTAAAAATGTTTTTAAAAGTGCCCTTGTAAAAAAGTTTAATAAAGTGGTCTTAGGACATGTTTAAAAAAATAAGCGGGATATATTGGAGGTAAAAACTTATACGTCAATATCCCTGAAATTGTTGTTCAACTAGTTTCAGCCTTCTACAATATTCGTGAGGTTTTCTTCAGGACCAATATGAAGTGACTAAAAAGTGGAGTAGCCACTGAGGTGCAAATATCAGCACACGTCCTAAAGTGTGCTGTGAGTGCGGTGGGCACATTGTACTTACGGACCTGTGAAGATAGGTATTTTAACTCAATGGTATGCGGACATACTGATCCTGCCAAGGGGAAACTTCCTATAGTCACACATTCGTCAAGGATAGGTTCCCTCGTTTCAAACCTGCATTGCTCTCGGTCAGGATCTCGCTAGCAACAGAGGTACAGAAAAGGTGAACAGAGGTGCAGAAAGAGGCAAGAGGAGTGCAGAAAGAGGCACAAAGGGTGCAGAAAGAGAAAGACAAGTGCAGAAACAGGCAGGAAAGGCGCAGAATGGGGAAACAGGGGTACAGAAAGTGGCAAGAGAGGTACAGAAAGAAAAAAGAGGGATACAGAAAGAGGCAAGAGGGGTGCAGAAAGAAGCAAGAGCAGTCCAGAATGAACCAACAGAGATCCTGAACGAGGCTCAATTGGTGCAGAAAGAGCAAGAGAAGTACAGAAAGAACCAACAGAGTTACAGAAAGAGGCAAGAGAGGAGCAGAAACAGGCAGGAAAGGTGCAGAAAGTGGGAACTGGGGTGTAGAAAGAAGCAAGAGAGGTACAGAAATAGAAAAGAGGAGTGCAGAAAAAGGCAAGAGGGGTGCAGAAAGAAGCAAGATCAGTCAAGAATAAACCAACAGAGGTGCAAAAAGAGGCAAGAGGAGTGCAGAAAGAGGTAGGAGAGGTGCACAAAGAGACAAGAGAGGTACATCAAGAGGCAGGAGGGATACCGAAAGAAGGAAGAGAAGTTCAGAAAGAAGCAAACAAATTCCTAAAAGAAGCAACAGAGGTGTTGAAAGAAGAAAGTGAGGTGCAGCAAGAGGCAAGAGAGGTGCAGAAAGAAGCAACAGCAGTGCAGAAAGAACCAACAGGGGTGCAATAGAAAAAAGAGCGTGGCATAAAAAGGTAGAAGAGGTGCACACAGAGGCAAGAAATGTACAGAAAGAGGCAGGAGGGGTGCAAATAAAGGAAGAGACGTGCAGAACGAAGCAACAGAGGTGCTAAAAGAGTCAAGAGGAGTACAGAAAGATGGAGGAGAGGTGCACAAAGAGGCAAGAGAAGTACAGAAAGAGGCAGGAGGGGTACAGAAAGAAGGAAGAAAAGTGCAGAAAGAAGCATCGGAGGTACAGAAAGAAGGAAGAGAATTGTTGAACGAATCAACAGAGGTGTAGAAAGAAGAAAGAGAAGTGCATAAAGAGGCATGTGAGGTACAGAAAGAAGCAAGAGCAGAGCAGAAAGAAGCAACAGAGGTGCAAAAAGAGGCAAGAGGGGTGCAGAAAAAGGTAGGAGAGGTGCACAAAGAGGCAAAAGAGGTACAGAACGAGTTAGGAGGGGTACAGAAAGAAGAAAGAGAAGTGCAGAAAGAAGCAACAGAGGTGCTGAAAGAGGAGCGAAGGGTGAAAAAAGAGCAAGGGAAGTGCAGAAAGAACAAACAGAGTTACAGAAAGAGGCAAGAGAGGTGCAAAAACAGGCAGGGAGAGTGCCGAAAAGAGGGAAGAGAAGTGCAGAAAGAGGCAAAAGAATTACTGGAAGAAGCAACAGAGGTGTAAAAAAAAGCAAGAGAAGTGCAGAAAGAGGCAAGTAAGGTATAGTAAGAAGCAAGAGCAGTGCAGAAAGAACCAACAGAGGTGCAAAAAAGGCAAGAGGGGTGAAGAAAAAGGTAGGATAGGTACACAAAGAGGCAAGACAAGTACAGAAAGAGGCAGGATGGATGCAGAAAGAAGGAAGAGAAGTGCAGAAAGAAGCAAAAGGTGCTGAAAGAGGCACGAAGGGTGCAGAAAGAGCAAGAGAAGTGCAGAAGGAAGCAACAGAGGTACAGAAAGATGCAAGAGAGGTACAGAAAAAGGCAGGAAAGGTGCAGAAAGAGGGAACAGGGGTACAGAAAGATACAAGAGAGGTGCAGAAACAGAAAAAAGGCATGCAGAAATAGGCAAGAGGGGTGCAGAAAGAAGCAAGTGAGGTGCAAAAAGAAGCAAGAACAGTGCAGAAAGAACCAACAGAGGTGATAAAAGAGGCAAGAGGGGTGTCGAAAAGGGTAGGAGAGGTGCAAACAGAGGCAAAAAAGGTACCGAAGGAGGCAGGAGGGGGTACAGAAAGAAGAAAGAGAAGTGCAGAAAGAACCAACAGAGGAGTAAAAAGAGGCAATAGAGGTGTAGAAAGAGAAAAGAGGGGTGCAGAAAGAGGCAAGAGGGGTGCAGAGAGAAGCAAGAGTAGTGCAGAATAAACCAAGATAGGTGCAAAAAGAGGCAAGAGGTGTGCAGAAAGAGGTAGGAGAGGTGCACAAAGAGGCAAGAGAGGTACAGAAAGAGGCAGTAGGTGTGCAGAAAGAAGGAAGAGCAGTGCAGAAAGAACCAACAGAGGTGCAAAAAGAGGCAAGAGGGGTGCAGAAAAAGGTAGGAGTGGTGCAGAAAGAGGCAAAAGTGGTACGGAAAGAGTTAGGATGGTATAGAAAGAAGGAAGAGAAGTACAGAAAGAAGCAACAGAGGCACTGAAAGATAAGTGAAGGGTGCAGAAAGAGCAAGAGAAGTGCAGAAAGAACCAACGGACTTACAGAAAGAGGCAAGAGAGGTGCAGAAACAGGCAGGAAAGGTACAGAAAGAGGGAACTGGGGTGCTGAAAGAAGCAAGAGGGGTGCAGAAATAGAAAAGAGAAGTGCGGAAAATGGCAAGAGGGGTGCAAAAAGAAGCAAGAGCAGTCCAGAATTAACCAACAGAGGTGCAAAACAAGGCAAGAGGAGTGCTTAAAGAGATAGGAGAGGTGCACAGAGAGGCAAGAGAGGTACATAAAGAGGCAGGAGGGGTGCAGAAAGTAGGAAGATAAGTGCAGAAAGAGGAAAATGAATTCCTGAAAGAAGCAACAGAGGTGTTGAAAGAAGCAAGAGAAGTGTAGAAAGAGGTAAGTGATGTGCAGAAAGAAGCAAGAGTAGTGAAGAAAGAGCCAGCAGAGGTGCAAAAAGAAGCAAGAGCGGTACATAAAGTAAGGTCACCAGATGTGAATGTGGGAGTAGTCATGTTCATAAGATTGCCAAATAAAGTAGACAAAGGGAAGTCATTTTTAAAACCTTTTAAAATTGTTAAGCTGATCAAGGGAAGTGTCATCACGCAGCATGGCAGCTGTTAGAGCATCAGGAGAGCTGCCAAGCTTACTGTTGGGAAGGATGTCCTTGGGGCCAACTACCACTCTTGTTAACTCCAGTAAGTCCCACACAGTAGGATTGCTAAGATGACTTTGTATGCCACGACCCCTTTCTCCACCACTCTGCAAACACGACTCCTGGCAGACTACGGAATGGGGGATACAGTCCACTTTACTCCTGTGAAGTCCTATGCAACAGAATTCTTGAGCACTGGTCGGAGGCCCAGCACCCTTTCTCTACCACTCTGAAAATGCGACTACTAGTTAAAGAAGCATCTTTCTGCACCTCTGACTTAGAGGTAGTTTTAATCCCCTGCCCTATTTTGTACTAGAATCTTACAGGGTACATCATGCCAATCACAGGGGTACTCCAACCCATAGTGTACCCTAGTTTATGTTTACTGTATTCTAAGTGTCTTTTAGCATAGCACTGGCTCTTGGCCTGGTTAGTCAGACTCAGTTACCACCAGTACCCATCAGCAAAAAGTTGGGTGCACAGGATGACTTTGCAACAAGGCCTCTTTCTGCCCCTCTTTTGGTTCATTCTGCATATCTCTTGCTTCTTTCTGCACCTTTCTTTGTTTTTCTGGACTTCTGTTGTCTCTTTCTGCATTTCACTTACTTCTTTCTGCACCTTTCTTCCTCGTTCTGCATATGTCCTACCTATGTAGGCATAGTTAGAAATTAGCATTTAAACAACCTTTGAAATTCACTGAAAAAACCATAGGTTTCAGGGACGTTATAGTTAGTTGGACATTTCACTCGTACAAAACCAGAGAAATTCAGCTGTTATAGTTAGTTAAGCTAACTATAACTCGCGCCCCCGCAATTCACTGCTGATGACGTCACATATTACATCACTCATGATATGGTAAGGGACATCACTGATGACATAACTGATGACATCTCAAAATATATCACTGATGACATGAAGATGTCCTGCCTTAGGAAATTACTGCAATGTTTGCAGATGCATAGGCCATTTTAAGACAAGACATAGCGAAGGCCGTTGCTTAAAGAGGTCAAGGGTAGCACAAATCTCAACTGATGCCAAACATGGTAGGGATAAATCTTCGAAGCCTGAAACTAAACCCCGAAGTATCGTTTTGGAGGTCAATAATTGGAAAACAGATACAGGGAAGAAGTCCAGAAACCTCCAATGTGTACCCTTCAAGTGTTGAACAAAGAGTGGGAGGTGATGGTGGATTTTGGTTCACCAGATACAATAGTAACTCATGACATTTTTTATATGAGTTTTCCACAAAATGTTATCATACTCTTGAGCCCAGACATCAAAGCAGTGGCCTTTGACAGAAGGAAAATTGATTTCAGTGGTTATTTTCATACTGAGGTCATTTTCAAATGAAGAAGTCTGTTGATCAAAATGTATGTAACCCAAAAAGGGCTGTGCTTGAAGTACCAACGGCTGTTGTAAATTATTTTGACTCCCCATGCACAAGACCCAGTTTTGACAATTCAGGAAGATGACTTGAATACCAAATTCATTCAAGAATTTCCTAATACTTTCAGTGATGGTGTAGGAAGAATAACAGAACTCATGCACCGCATCAAACTTAACAAGGATCCGTACTCCTCTGAAAAAATTGAGGGAGGCACCTTTAAACACAAGAATGGTCCTACAAAATCTTTATCAAGTTTTGCTGTCACTAGGAATAATTGAGGAAACCGAATCCTCCTAGTGGATATTGCCAATAGTGTTGATAAAGAACAGCAATGAAAGTCATCGCTTGTGTGTAGACCTAAGGTCACTTAATTCTAACGTCACAATACACAAGCATCCACTGTCAAAACTGAATAATCTTATCTCCTTGTGTCAACGCCGGCTCTTTCTCAGGGTCTGCACGGAGGTCGAGATCACCCCTTCTAGGCAACATCAACTCTGAATGCTATAACAGCACAGTGTATTGGAGTGGCAAGGTGAGGGAAAGGGTGTTGGGAATAGGAACAGGGGGAGGAAGATCTGAAAGAGAAAACAAGATGTTCAGATAGTGACATTAGATTATAGTTCTTCTATACATCATTAGGTATTTGGTCTTTACCCTATGTGAGGCGTTTTAGTCATTCTAGTCCTTCTACTTGACTATGGTTTATACAGGATCTCTTAATTTACCAGTTGTAAAGAAAGACAAGATCTGGTGAAGCTTCCCAGTCATACAGAGTCTATAGCACAATCATCCCTTCTTAATTCTCTTAGTAGAACGAGCCATACATACCAGAAATTCCTGCAATACAAGGCTTCTCTCTCTGTTTTCAGCTACTGTCCATGAAGTCCAGGTTAAGTCACCTGACTGATCGAGACAATCACCCTTCTAGTACTGTTGACGATATAGAGTCAGATCTTCAGGGCCTCATTTACAATGACATTCCGGTGGCGTAGGTCTCTCAATCATATCTACGAGGACACGCAAAGTCACCCTGTGCAGCTTTTCATGGCCTCATAGATATGGTGTAAGGAAAAGCAGCATGAGTTGCTGTATTGCCTCACGCTGCATCAGGGAGGTGTGCCATGGGCATTGAGGTGGCTGTTACTACATAATGCCCATGGATTTTGACACATTCCCAGATTTACTCTATTTTGTGAATCTGGGAATGAGTCCCAATCGTGCGCCTCCCCAGGGTTGCATAACAAGGAGTAATAACTTTATTTCTCCTTATTTTTTCCTCTTTCTATGTGTGCACACATAGAAAGAGGATAATGCCTTCATGGTGCAAGGGTGCCTGCATTGGTGCAAGGCAGCCGTTTGTGCACCAGTGCATTGACACCGGACATGAATGTGCCGTATATCATAGATATAGAGCATTCCTGCCCTTTTCTTGTGATGCAGAGCAGCGCAGCAAAGTGACTTACTGTGCTGCCCTGCATCAAAATCTTGCAAATGAGGCTCTCAGTCTCTAAATATGGCTCCGTTTTTATGGGTAAGTCTTTTCCATAAAGTTTCTGGGAATGCCTAGTCACACTAAAGTGCCTAATCTAAACGCAGGCTTTATGCACTTTGTGGTGTTGATGATAAATGCTGTCTTTTTTAATATACAAGGAGTGCTAATGGAAAATGCAGTCTTATAAAATAAAATGGAGGGCTGATGATCAATGCAGTATTTTTGCACAATAGAACACTTGTTATACACGCTGTCTTTAATGCAGGCAAAGGTTGCAGTCTTGGACAATATACAACCTGACCAAAAAGGCCCCTACGGAAAAAAACTGGTCAGTCTTTAACTGAAGTGAAGAACCAAGTGTCTTCGAAGTGAGTCTCCTCACCGGTTTGAATCCAAAGAAGCAGCAGAACTCAGGAAGTCCCGCTGTACTGAAATGTCACACTGCTGGAAGGACTAGCTGGAGAGAAATCCATTCTCCTCATTCTTCTCGTGAATAGTGAGCATGTGGTCCAGGGTGGGCCGGTTTTATATGCAAGCCCCATCCTAGATGGCCACCGCACAAGGGTGTCTGGGACTTGTAGTGCAGAAATGCACTGAGTCACCCTAGGAATAGAGCAGTGGCAGAAATGGGCTTCAAAGCCCTTCCTGGAACCTAGGAACAAGGTTTTGCCTTGCCATGCAAGGTCCCTTTAAAGACAGGGGTCTAATACACTATGTACAACTCAGGAGGTGTACTTATCAAATTAAAATAATACACAGCGAGACCACCATTTAGCGGTCTTGGCAAACCTGATTACATTCTTATCTTCTCCAAGAACACACATCAACATTCTGAAATTCTTTTTAAGGTCTGCTCAAGATTAAAAAGCACTGGGCTTATTCTGACTCCTCCACAATGCAACCTGTTCAAGGAAGGAGTTGTTCCCAAAGATCCCCTTGTGAATGTGATCAACCTTGCTTCTCCACTTATTAACAGTTGCTCTAATTTTATAAACTGTGTGAATATTACTCAAGATTCATGAGAGATTTCTCTACCGTCATAGAACCTCTACAACTCCTCCTTTGCAAAGACCAAGGGTATAAATGGGAAAAAGAAGAGGAAGTTGTTTTTATATTATAACCAATACTACCACATTAAGACCATGTACTATTGTCAAAGAATGCACTACCACTGTTGATGCCACTGCCAATGGGCTGAGTGCAGTACTGTCTCAACAGCAAGGATATGATGAGTAAGTTGTAGGTCACAACTCCAGAGCCTTCAACTCAACTGAAAGGCGATATGCTGTAAATGAACGGGAACTGTTAACATATGTTTGGCAGGTGAATCACTTTAGGCATTTCATTTGGGATAGCAATTTAATTCTGTAAGCAGATCATAAACTACTTGTGCATATAATTTTGTTAAAATCTACAGCATATATTGGAAGGTTGTGTTCAAAATTGCAAGAGTACTGATATAAAGTATGTCACGTACTAGGGAGAAGTAATAAGTGTACAGATTTTTTTATCCCTGTCACCTTGTCTAATTTCTGATGATGATGAGGGTGATGAGGCTGATTAGTGTACAGATTTTTTTATCCCTGTCACCTTGTCTAATTTCTGATGCTGATGAGGGTGATGAGGCTGATTTCAATGAGGTTGAGAGCATGAATCAGATCTTTGACTTGCTGAAAATACCATGATGAAACAAATTTGGTTCAGTGAAGATGCCAAAGATGCAATATTGGATAAAGCAAAGAAGCACACATGTTCAGATTGCCCACCAATCAAACATCTTCATGAGGACTTGCATTCTTTTGCCCAAGTTTCTGATAAATTAGGAGTTTCAAATAACATGCTGTTCAGAAACGACAGATGTGTCCATTTGATAGCTGTCAAGAGAGTTACAATGAACGCCAGCCACCAGGTACACATGGGTTTAATGGTTTTCATTGCTAAATCAAATTTGGTGTCAGAAGAGGACATAGAGGCAGATCATTTTGTAAGAAACTATGAAGAATGCCAAAATTGTGATAAAACCCTTAAGTGTGTATTGCCCTTCATGCAGCAGATGTGCTGGCCCCAATCACCATGGTAGCATCTCACATTTGACATGGCAGGCCCTTTCAAGGGACTGCCGATCCACATGCAATATGCCATTATGATGGCCGATTACTTCACCAAATGGCCAGAAGTGACCTTCATAGATAACTTTACTACAAATGAAGTGTTAAACGTCATGAGAGATATATTCAGCAGAGAGGGGTAACCTGAATCCTTTGTTAGTGACAAGTGAATACAGTTCTTAAGTTCTTATCTACTGGAATGATGACATTTCTGAATTCACATGACAACAAACATTTTAAGACAGGCATTTATGACTCACAGAGCAATGACTTGTTGAAAGTTTTAACCTTTATCTCAAGAATAGCGTTCATCTAGCCTTTTAAAACAAGAAGTTAGTTCTTCTAGCACTCAAAGAGAGACTGTGGACCTACAGCTTAAATCCTCATTCTGCTAATGAGATAAGTCCTTTTAGGTTACTCAGTGGAAGATTTCCATCCTTTTATTTGTGTCCATGGTCGCTACTCATAAGCTCTGTTAATAGTAAAATGTTAGATCTTAGTCACATCAAAAAAAGGGTGGAAAGAAAACAATCCACAGCCCAGCAGAGATATGACACTGTACATAAAGTAAGGTCATCAGATTTGAATGTGGGAGTAGTCATGTTCATAAGATTGCCAAATAAAGTAGACAAAGGGAAGTCATTTTTAAAACCTCTTAAAATTGTTAAGCTGATCAAGGGAAGTGTCATCATGCAGCATGGCAGCTGTTAGAGCATCATGAGAGCTGCCAAGCTTACAGTTGGGAATGAGTTGTCACGTGATGAATGGGAGTTGGGTGATGATGGTGTGCATTCCTATTCAGACCCTGAGATTGTATCTCCCACATCCCTAACTGCAAGACAAATTAGAAATGAAAACCATTCTTCCTATTGCATCCTCAGGTGAACACTAAGGCTAACCATGAATTACGCCTTGTACAAACTGATCTTGATGAAGAAACCATAGCTGACAGCCTACAGATATCCTCTAGATTAGGACACCATTATGGAGGATCAATCACGGTTAATTAGTTTATTTTTTAGGGGAAAGATGTGCTACATTTAATGCACGTTTATATTAAATTGTTGTACAGCTCTCATCTTGTTTTATTCACTTTTCCCTTTCCCTCTTTCCTTCCCTATTCCAATGATACTTGGTGCATTACAGGGAACATTATGAGATTACGTCATAGTTAGTGGTTGTTGTTGCAATTGTTTTGGATGTTCTTGCCTTTCAAAGTTTTTTGACTCATGTCCAGCTTTTGATAACTCACTGACTTCCTCATTCATGTGAGAATAAAGTGTGACATTCTGAGTAAAACATGTACTTCCAAAAGAAGCAGCAGCCTGTCAATTGATACCCCCAATGTTCTTTTTCAGCCTCCCATAGTGTTCTCATGAACAACTATAGCTCTGACATTCTGTATGTATGTTAACAGTGTGAAATACTAAAGCCATGTTGACACTGTGAAACGTAAAGCTTTTCCTTAAAAAATTTGAAAAATTAGAGCATTCATTTTGCTATAGATAGACTTTACAGTTAGTGAACAAGAAAGCTAAAATGAGGATATATTTTCTTTGAATTCTCAAGTGTATTTCTCATCGATGTCAGTAAATCATGAATGGAGGACTGGAGAGAGCGAGGCAGGGGCAGCCAGCTGAACATGGAGAGTAGTCTGGCATAGGCAGGGGAAGTACAGTGCTCCATGGATGGCAGGATGGAGGGGGTGGGTGCACACAAAAGGAGAACAGAGGGCGGCAGTAGAAAGCTGACCATGGAGGGCAGGTCAGCATGGGCAGTGGCAACAAGTGGACCACAAAGGGCATGCAGGGGGGTCCACAGGCAGGGATTAGAGAACAAGTGGGATGGGTGCTGGGGCAGGGGTGACAAGATGACGATTTATGTCAGGTTGGCATGGGCAGGGTAGCAAGCTATCAATGGAGGACAGGAGGGAGGTAGCAGAGGTGCACACACTCAGAACGGAGGGAGGGTCAAAGGTAGGGGCCGCAAGCTGACCATGGAGGGCTGCACAATAAACTAAGGAAGGCAGGCAGGAGGGGGCATGGTAGTGTAGACAGGGCATAGAGGACAATCAGAAGGGAAAAAAACTGAGCAAGAAGAGCAGGCTGCTGTGGGTTGGACCTCAGCAATTCACAGAATAAAACAAAAATTAAAGAGACATTATATTTAGGTGTGGTAATATGACCTTCCCTTTCATTAAAAAACAAAACAGAAATTTACTGAAAAAACAAAGGTTAAAGTGTTGTTATGGTTAGGTTTTGAAATGGGTTAAAAAGCAACAATTCTAAACCAAAGAAATCACTGAAATGCACGTTATAGTTCATTGAGCTAACTACATTGCGCCCCCACCATGCACTGCTTATAGCCCCACATATTACATCACTCATGATACATTAAACAACATTATTGATGACATCACTGATGACATCTCAAATGACATCATTGATGAAATCATCCAATGAATGTGACAGTTTGATATATGCTTTTCATATTGGAAGGTATTCAGAAAGGTAAATCTAGAACGAATTATCTATACCCTCTGTAGTTTTAAAGGGTGTAACTATTTGCAACATTCAGAACTTGATGCATATCTGTGAAATCTCCCACATTTAGTAAATATGCTCTTTTTTTTATTCATCATCATCATGAATCTTTATTTCGGCAATATTTCAGCCATAAAAGAACACATAAAATAGTAAAATAGTAGTATATACAATATAAAATGCAGTAATGAAGCAATAGCTAAATTTCATGATCTAATGTAAACCAGAGCTACTAGCCACTATTTGAAATTATGAAACTCCTTTTGATCCAAATAGCATGCAGATACTTCGAGAGTGCAAACACAATATGACCTGCAGTGTCAGTTTTAAGAATCCTTAGTGCATCTGAGCATTTCCTGAATCCTAAATTTCTACAGATTGGTACAATCCAATTCTTCCTTGCTCTACTATAAAGAGGGCAGAAAAATAAAATATGGCATTCATCCTCATTATTCATACCACAGCCTGGACATTGAGAGGCCCTGGACGAAGACCATTTGCTGGTAAGGCACGCTAAAGGAAGGGAGCCAAGCCTCCTTTGTATGTAAAGCTTCCTGGCCATAGCGGGAAATATTACATCCAGATAATCTTCAAATGAGTATACAGATTTAATCTCTAAGAATGATTTTACCATAGTACCATTCTGCGAATCATGCAGCCATACACTAGAGCAGCGAGATCTATAGTACTCCGTAAATAGGTTCCCTGAGATCTCACTGCAGGCTATTGCCGGATTAAGCCACATATCCACAAGGCCCATTTTCAGAAGTTCATCTTTGATATAAGAGAGCCAGGGAATATGCACTGCCTTGCTTAGACTCAATATTTCTTGTAATTCTGTTCTGAACTGCAGGAGTTCGGGGGTCAGCCATAGCCTCCTCCAAAACCTAAGAGGTTTAATGGCTAATTCCTCCTGGATAGGAAATATACCCAAATCAAGGCTTAGCGGTAAAAGAGGTGTACTTTGAGGGAGCGAGAGCAACTGCCGCAGGAAATTGTTCTCTACTTTGGTCATTCCAGGTCTGACGGCGTGCCCCCATAATTCCCCACCGTACAATGCTGCCGCTCTAGCCCTCGATTTATAAATTTCAAGCCCAGGGCTTATAGGTCTGTATGTGGAGGCATTTGACATTTTTTTAGTATTCCCCCAGCTATTTGGGTCAATTTAAGTTGTGATTTGACAAGATGGGGTCCCCAGGAGAGATTTTCACTTAATGTGACACCTAAGTATTGGAATGTATGAACTCTCTCCAATACAACCGAGTCCAGAGTGTGTGGAGGTCTAGTGTGTGAAGAGGGGTTGAAAATCATGTATTTATTCTTGTCTACATTTATCTGTAAACCATGTTCACAGCAAAAGTTGTTAAAACCGTCCAATATGCGTTGTATCCCCATGGGTGACTTAGATAGTAGCAAGGTGTCGTCAGCAAACATTATAGCCGCGACTTTCTTGCCTGCCAACCTGGGTGCATCGTTGTTTGGCACTGCATCCAGGTAAGATATCAACCCATTTACATATAGACAGAACAAGGTGGGAGCCAGGACGCACCCTTGCCTGACTCCCTTGTTCACCGTGAACCTAGCGGACAATACACCTCCTCTCGCGCACCTGACCTGTGTGAAATTCTGGGTATGCAGCCTCACCAGTATCCCCAATAATAAATTGGGAACTCCCAGATCTCGTAGGACAGCCCAAAGTTTACCCCTAGGGACAGTGTCAAACGCTGAACGTAAATCTACAAACACCATGTAGAGGCTGCCACCCTCTATTACCACAGTCTTCCAGTACAGCATTATTAAACGGAAAATCTGGTCCATGGTGGATGTTTTACTTCTAAAGCCAGCCTGATATGGTGAAAGAATTTCATTCTCATTGGTCCACTCCTGCAAACGATCTAAAATGAGGCGTGCAAATATTTTTTGGGGGACATCAATGAGGCTGATGGGCCTATAATTGACGGGGAGCAGGGGAGAACCCTTTTTAAATATTGGTATAATTTCTGCTCCCAACCACAAGCCCGGAACCTCTGTACCGTACAGGATGGAGTTGTAAAGTGCACATAAATACGGCGCCCATATCTTTGGCTGGTCTTTGAACATGTCCCCAGGTAGTTTGTCAATACCTGGTGCTTTGCCCATCGCCAATTTTCCAAGGGCATTGGAAACGTCCTCTAAGGAGAATTCCAAAGCCTCGGTATCCCCAGAAGGAGGTGCATAGAAGGGCAAAAGATCTAAATCGGAATTTGCTGCGTATAGGGATTTGAAGTGAGATTCCCACACCCCCGCATCTAGATTAACTTCGATTGCGTTACGGGGTTCCGCACACCCTGAATTCACAATAGCCCAAAATCTTCGCGCTTCCTTATTGGCAAGTGCAGAGGCTAAATTCTCCCATCTCTCCCAGTCCCAATCTATTTTTGCCTGTTTCAGTACTTCTTTGTATGAGAGCCTGAAGGCACGGATAGTTAACCTATCACTGCCAGCTTTAATGGCATTAATCAGATCGGATTTGGATCTCCTACATGTGGCGTTATACCAAGACGAGGGGGTGATCCTGGGCTTGCTGGATGAGATAATAGGATTAAAAATGCCTGCTAGGGTGTCAACCAAATCCTGGTGAACAGTAAGCAGGTTCACGGAAGTACCCAGGGACATCCCTTGGGCCCAGATGTCACTTGCCATTTTAAGGAGGGGAAGGATGAGTGTATATAGACTTGAAAATGCGTCCCTCCTCTCACGCAGGGTCGCCCACTTTACCCGCCTCCTGTTATTAGTAATAACCAGGCCTGGGTCAGCGGTCGATACCATGTGGGTTTTCAAGAGTTTAGGAAGTTCCATTTTCAGCAACAGTGCGTTATGATCGCTGTCCGTTCTATTCAATACCTCCAAATCCACAATCCTTGACCACAGCCTGGTCTGAACCATTACGTAGTCTAAATGGGATTCCTGATCTTTTTTATTAGACGTACACTTGAAGGGAATGTCTGAGGGCATCCGGCCATTAACTGCCCTGACTGAGTTATGGAGAGTTAGGGTCATGATCTGCATGGCCAATGGGGTCCATGCCTTTGCGTAGGTGGACCTACATGGAGGGATTCCCCAGAACTCATCCTCATCCAACAATGCCCCCTCATTCAGCCCTTGCAGAGGCTCGTAGTGGCAATTAAAATCTCCTGCAATCACATAGTGAATGTCTCGATTTAGAGATTCAAGAAAAGCTGATAATTCCCCAATGGTGTTAGATTCCTTTGCCAGAGCAGTTGGTCGGGAATATACATTCACTAGTGCCAGTTTATATAAAGTGGGCCATGTCATAAGGACGCACAAGATGTCGTCCGAGTTTGTCTGGATCGATTCCACCCTACAACCCAGATGTACACCGACCCACGTTGTCAGACCACCAGAGGGGCGGCCTTTACCTCCCCAACGGGCAGAGATATTAAAAGCCACAAACCCCAATCTATGAACCTCCTCCCTAGCCCAGGTCTCCTGGAATAGGATCACATCAGAGGTATCGACAAAAGAACCCCATGCTGGGCAGGCTAGCTTGTTTTTCAAGCCCGCCACATTTCATGATATTAAGTTCATGAGCTGTGGGTGACACGGGGGGTTTGGTGAGGGATCCGATTGATGAAGGGAACACCTCTGCTGGTGTAATTCGATAGGCCGAGGTGGGGCAACACTAGTACTTTCTAGGATGTCTGGCGGTTGCTGGACAGCGGGAGTCAGTGTAGAAATCTCTAGGGGGAGACTAATACTAATCCCCACAGTATTGGAGGGGCACCCCCGAGTGCAAGATGACAAGATACTTTCCCTTATTGCCTCAATTGGCTCAGAACCTATGATGTTACCCCCCATTGTACCCTGTGCTACTTGATTATACCTAGCCAGTCAGTCAACCTGGTCAAGATAACTGAACCTATTTGAGCAGGGGGTGTGGGACCATTTTGAGTCATAGGGATCTTGCCTTGATTTCCCGCCACCTCCCCTACGCGAATGCGGGATATGGGTCCAACCATTTTCTTCTGACCTCAGTTGTCCATTGGGGTAAAAGAAGGAGAGGGGACGCACCCCTATTTTTGTTTCTGAACGGGAAGTTTCCCAGTTACAGATATAATCTGCTGTCCTAGCATCCCGAAAATTGACTATGACGCAGTCACCAGTTATATTTTTAGGGGTGCACCCCACCCAACCCACCCTTCTAACCATGATGATATCACTTCTAGCATACGGAGGCAGAGGCCTATGAATGCTAAGCCAGTGTATTGTCTTATTTTTCAGGTTGGAGAAGTCTTCGATACTAGGGTCACTAATTTCTGGAACCCCTGTAAGGACAACCAGGTAAGGGCTTGCTTCCGGGGGCAGATCAAATCACGGGGAAAACCTCGGAGCCTCTCCCTGATTTCAATTCCGCTCCATCCTCCCGTTGGCACTATCTTTAACCAGAGAGGCCTTTCCTGTAGTATGGATGTCTATATGATGGTTGTCGGAGGGCCTATCTTCATGTTGTACTTGTGGGAGATTGTGTGTAGTAATTGGGGCTGCCTGTGGTACAACATGTGGGATGGTGGATGGCCGAGTGTCTGAACATACAGCAGAAGCGTCTGTCACTACCCCTCCTGCCCTGGCAGTAAAAGCACATTTACAGGAGCATGGAGGGCGTGCTTTATTATTGACACCATCTGTAAATCCCCTTATTTGTTGTTCAAGCTTTGTGAGGAGGGTCGCCATGCCATCCAACCTTTTTTCCAGTGGACCCAAGAGAGTGTGCAGCAGTGAGTCTATATGCTGTGGTGGTGTTGCATCCCCAGCTGCATGTGGCAGGAAAGGAAAAGGAGCCTGTGCCTGGTCAGAGGGATCCCCAGAGGGCTTTGGATGGATGGAGTCTGGAAGTGGGGTACAACTTCCCTGACCTTCTTTGACCACTATGTCTGCCTCTGGGACTACAATATTTCGTTGTTTTGCTAGTTTAGCTCCCCCTGGTTTAGTTCTGACTTCCCTAGAGTCTTTGGGCTTGGTTTTCGGAATCAACCCTTTACTATTGCCCTTTTTTTTACGCAAAATCGGTCCATGTCTAATCACTGGGGGAGATAAATCTCTCGAGTTTGTCGCGAGATCATTACAACTCGAGGGATCACTGTAGGAAGTATCATCCACAAATTGGGTAAGGGGTAAGATGGTAGTTTTAGCACCTGTGCCATTAGGGGTACGCGCAGTCGCAAGAAGGCCCAAAGAGGATCTCCTAGCTAGGGCAAGGTCCTGCGAAACTCTGCGCTCCATGAGTTCAATGCCCTGATCGATCACAGAGTTAGCTCTTACTATAAAATGGTCTAAGGTGCCTGTAAGATTACCATTGGACACATAATTCCTACCCTCTTTAGATGCCATTTCTCAAGTTAAGTGGAACAAAATGATTAGATCGTAGTAGTTATGCGTCAATATATACTGCAGTAAACCTGTGGATAATTGGTAGCAACAGTCAATACCAATACAGTATAATAACTTAAAAACTACACATACGGTTTAGTCCACAGATTAAAAGGGGGAGGCCCGGTCCGGTCTCTCGCGGTCTCAAACGGGCTACAACGGGCCCGCCCTTGGCACGGGCTTCGCCCGGGACACGCCCCGGACGCGTCCCGCGTACGCGTTGTGGTGTTAATAGTTATAGTGGGGAAGGGGGGAGGGGCCGGGAAGAGTCTCCAGCTGCGGCCAATGTCCAGGAAGCAGAGGGGCCGCTGGGACTCGCAGTCCCGGTTACACCGTCTCACAATCCTCGAAGCTCCCACACCTGCACCTGTGTCCACACACACACCTCCAGTGGCAGAAAGACCTTCGCTCAGCCCGCCAGCCAAAGTCGTCGTCTCCGAGCGGCACTTTTTTTATTAGTATTGAGGGGCATAAGACACGTAGGGCCTGATTCACAAACGTTAACTTACTCTTTTGTGTACATTTAGAATTGCTTGCTATTCACAAAGGTATTTTACTAGGAGTATCCCCACGACAGAGGAGTCTACATACAAAAAAGATAGGACAGTCCTATCTTTTTATGTGTAGCGACTCCGCAGTCGTAAAGATGTTACTTGTAAAAAACCTTTCGGAATAGCAAATAATCCTAAACTTACACAAAAGTGTAAGTTTCCCTTTATGAGTTAGGCTCGTAATGTCTCTGTAGACAATAATGCAATCAACAATTTATGTAAGGGTAAGTGTACACCAGTAAATTACTCACAAGTGTAAGTTATGTTTGTGAATTGCACATATAATATCTTTCTAGCCATTAATGCAATCAGCTGTTCATTAAATATTAAATACAGTTTAAAAGTGTTTGATGATTATATACCTTAATTTGATGTACGTTTTAAATACCAGACATAGGATTTTAAATCAACTGATTCATAGCTATGTGTTAGCCACTGATAAGGCATGCACAACCAGGTCCTATACACAGCCCTCTTTAGTTTGTAAAAATACATTACTGATATGAGACACCATTAGGACAATGCTTAAGTCATACAGCAACTTTAATCATTTGAAAGTGAAAATTAATTTCCGCAACTTATAAATCTTCAGCTTATGTAGATATTGTCTATAGCATTACATGGCACCTCTTTAATGTCAAAACCAACAGTTGATGGACAGAATGCAGAACAATGATCTGGGCCTAACTCCATCGTTTTTTTGCTCACCATGCCATTCCAGTTTGAACCCAGCCATATGCAAATCAGTCTTGACCCTGTGCCTCATGGGAACAGTCCAGCCCGAACTGCCAAGCAAGGTCCTCCCTGGACTGGAAACAAGCATCCTAGGACAGGTTTCGGGGTTTCACCCCTCTTCAGCTAGGATAGCTTGATTCCAGTGGCATGAAGAGCACGGGACTCACGTCTGAGCATACCCCTCCCACTCTGGGTGACAAATGCAAAAACAACAGTTGATGAACAGAATGCAGAACAGTGTCATACATTCACCCCAGTACAGAGATCTGGGCCTAAATCCATCGTTTTTTTGCTCACCATGCCATTCCAGTTTGAACCAAGCCATATGCAAATCAGTCTTGACCCTGTGCCTCATGGGAACAGTCCAGCCCGAACTGCCACTCAAGGCCCGCCCTGGATTGGAAAGAAGCATCCTAGGACTGGTTTTGGGGTTTCACCCATCTTCAGCCAGGATAGCTTGATTCCAGTGGCATGGAGAGCATGGGACTCACGTCTGAGCATACCCGTCCCACTCAGGGTGACAAATGCAAAAGCAACAGTTGATGGACAGAATGCAGAACAATGTCATATATTCACCCCAGTACAGATATCTGGGCCTAAATACATCGTTTTTTTGCTCAAAATGACATTCCAGTTTGAACACAGCCATGTGCAAATCAGTCTTGACCCTGTGCCTCATGGGAACAGTCCAGCCCGAACTGCCAAGCAAGGTCCTCCCTGGACTGGAAGCAAGCATCCTAGGACCGGTTTCGGGGTTTCACCCCTCTTCAGCCAGGATAGCTTGATTCCAGTGGCATGGAAAGCACGGGACTCACGTCTGAGCATACCTTTCCAACTCGGGGTTACAAATGCAAAAACAACAGTTGGTGGACATAATGCAGAACAATGTCATACATTCACCCCAGTAGAGAGATCTGGGCCTAAATCCATCGTTTTTTTGCTCACCATGCCATTCCAGTTTGAACCCAGCCATATGCAAATCAGTCTTGACCCTGTGCCTCATGGGAACAGTCCAGCCCGAACTGCCAAGCAAGGTCCTCCCTGGACTGGAAACAAGCATCCTAGGACCGGTTTCGGGGTTTCACCCCTCTTCAGCCAGGATAGCTTAATTCCAGTGGCATGGAGAGCACGGGACTCATGTCTGAGCATTCCCGTTCCACTCGGGGTGACAAATGCAAAAACAACAGTTGATGGGACAGAATGCAGAACAATGTCATACATTCACCCCAGTACAGATATCTGGGCCTAAATCCATCGTTTTTTTGCTCACCATGCCATTCCAGTTTGAACCCATCCATATGCAAATCATTCTTGACCCTGTGCCCTAAGTTGGCAGGGTATTCCCAGACGTGGGTCCCTTGCGCACTTTGCCACTGGATTCAAGCTAGCCTGGCTGATGATGGCTGATTAGCCAGAAACCGGTCCCAGGATGCTTGTTTCCGGTCCAGGGAAGACACGGCTTGGCAGTTCGGGCTGGTCTGTTCCCATGAGGCACAGGGTCAGACTGATTTGCATATGGCCATGTCTGAACTGGGGTGGCGGAGTGAGCTAAAGACTAATGATGGATTAAACCCAGATAAGTTGACTGGGGGTGAGTGCTTGCATTGTTCAACACTCCGTTCATCATCCCCTTTGGTTTTGCTTTGTTTGCCCTAAGTTGGCAGGGTATGCTCAGACATGGGTCCCTTGCCCACTTTGCCACTGGATTCAAGCTAGCCTGGCTGATGATAGCTGATTAGCCAGAAACCTGTCCCAGGATGCTTGTTTCCGGTCCAGGGAAGACACGACTTGGCAGTTCGGGCTGGACTGTTCCCATGAGGGACAGGGTCAGACTGATTTGCATATGGCCATGTCTAAACTGGGGTGGCGGAGTGAGCTAAAGAATGATGATGGATTAAACCCAGATCAGTTGACTGGGGGTGAGTGCTTGCATTATTCAACACTCTGTTCATCATCCCCTTTGGTTTTGCTTTGTTTTCCCTAAGTTGGCAGGGTATGCCCAGACGTGGGTCTCTTGCTCAATTTGCCACTGGATTCAAGCTAGCCTGGCTGATGACGGCTGATTAGCCAGAAACCGGCCCCAGGATGCTTGATTCCGGTCCAGGGAAGACACAGCTTGGCAGTTCGGGCTGGACTGTTCCCATGAGGCACAGGGTCAGACTGATTTGCATATGGCCATGTCTGAACTTGGGTGGCGGAGTGAGCTAAAGAATGATGATGGATTAAACCCAGATCAGTTGACTGGGGGTGAGTGCTTGCATTGTTCAACACCCCGTCCATCATCCCCTTTGGTTTTGCCTTTCCTCTTTAATGTCAACATTTGCATAGAAAAGGTAATATTAGGATGGGTAATAACTAGGAATTTTCCTTTGAAACATATTTCTTATAATATTGCAGTGTGCTGATATATTTTTGGGGGATTCTGGTTGTCTAACCTAAGAATAGGATGAGGATACTAGGATTTGAATAATCTGAGGTGAGAAGATTCAAGTTAACTTGATTAATCAAGAATCAAATAATTAAATTTCCTACGGTTCCCGACTACTTTTGGAAAAAATGTAGGGGGAGAGGATTCAGTAGGGATTTAGAAATAGTGTAGATAATAAATTCAGATTCAGCAAAACTAATCTGGTATTCATGAATAGGGGAGTTCAGATCTGCCATCAAATAAAGAATTATTGTGAACAGAACAAGGATTTAAATGTTTTGGAAATATATAGAGTTATTTGCACCATATGTTTTTGAGGTTTCTCCTTTGAATTATGTACAGATTGTCAAATAGGCAGGCACCTGAACAGTGGTTCAGAGAGAGTTGGTTTAGTAATTACATGCTATTTTTTTCATATGATATTATGGATAAGATTGTGATTCTGTGTTTTTACCTTATAGCCCTGTTGATGTCCTAAAGGATGACAAAACACGTTGGCTGTAAAAACACTAATGTCTGTGAAGTTGGATGATTTTTTATGATATAAATCCTATTCAAAATAAAGATCAGAACTTGAAGCAAACATCTTAAGGACCTTCTTCAACTTTTTTTGGAACTTCAGTATTTGATTGTTAAATTTTGAACTTATATGGGACGCTCCTTCTTGGATATTATAATCTTTGGTTTGTTGTTGTGGCTTTGACGGTGAGCCATAAGGAGTTGAGCACACACATTTATAATTGTTCTGATAATAAGACTCACCAGTGCACATAGGGTTCGACCTCCATCATCGTCCTTTGGTAATTTGCATAGAAATCTACAGCTGAATATTAATTTGTAAGGGTACGCTTCAGTTTTTCTCACATATTTTGGCAACAGAACTTTGATTTAAGCTGCAACTTACTTGTAATGTACATATGCAACTCACACTAGTTGAACTCTGTTTCTACCTTCTTCAAATGAAGCTATGTTTACAGCTAAAGCTTTACTGGTGGTTAAACTGTGCACCATATAACTTTTACCACAGTGAATCAGACTTGTCTTCAGTACTACACAATTTTATTTTGGACATTCACAAATTCAGATGTCAATGGATGCTGTATATGTTTGTGGGACCTTTATTATCTACTTTGTTTTCTAAAATGATCTAAGGTTGTATAGTGTAATTCGGAGAGCAGTTGTTTGGATAATGTCATCAGTAATGCCGTTAGTGATGTTATTTGAGATATTAACAGTGATGTCATCAATTATCTTATTGAACATGTGATGAGTGATGTAATAGGTGAGGTCATTAGCAGTGCATGGCAGAGGCACAAGTTGTAAATAGTTGACTGAACTGATGGATTTCTGTGTTTTTTTGGTTTATAAACGTTAGTCTTTAACTCATTTCAACATCAAACCAAAACGCAACTTTAATTTGTGTTGCTGTTTTATTGTATAACATTATTGATTTAAAAACAAAAAAAAAATGAACTTACTTTCGAAATTTCATTACAGAAAATGTAAAAAAAATGTAAACGTTTTTCAATTAATAATGACCTTTAACCAAGTTTACTAAATATTAAATAACTATAATAACTTTACTGTGGGTGAGCATTCTTTTTAAAATTATGTTATGTTATTAGAACTTTATAAAGTGCGGCAAGTCACCCCGCAGGGATAACTCGGCCCTGAAGCACAGGTTCCAGAAGAGAAAAGAAAGCGGGAGATATGATCAAAATGAGCCAAAAGTTAAGTAACTAGTAGAACAGACAAAAATGCCATTCCAGAAAAGAGAGGATAGGAGGAGCGTCACAAAGGGCCCTTAAATCTTGACACAGTAGAAGAAGGAGGGGAGGGGACTGATACAATACCTCCTTTCATTTCTCCCTTTCCCTCTTTACAGCCTGCAAGTTCTCTGAACGACGCCAATACCAGCGTGGATCACAGCCCCCTTGATGAGGATGATTCTTCACAAGCCGGACTCGCTAACGTGAAGTTGTCATGGGAACCTCTAGAGAGGAGGCGGGCCCTTTAAAAAGAGAGATTGGAAGAAACCTTGAAGAGGAAGGTGAACCGGTGAGAGTTTACCTTCTACAGCAGCCAGCAGAGGGAGAAGGCGACCAGAGGAGCAAGCAACGTTGAGCGGTACACCCCCACATTCTAGGCGGGATGTGGCTATCTCAAGTGCGTGGCCGGTTGCAAGGGATGTTTAAATAGACTTAATATAGAGAGAGGGAGAGATCTGGGAAGGGTGGAGACCGTGGAACAAAGGACTCACGGTATCACCTTGCTAAAGGAAAAAGAAAATATAGAAGAAGAGAGCACTGGTGACGGTTGGGTGAATAAAGTCAATTTCTCACCCCTCACTCCCAGACCCTAATCATCAATAATGTAAAAAGAAGGAAATAAATAAACAACTTACCAGAGTCATGTTTTCTTTTCCGAGGGGCATCGGCAGGGACTAGAACCACAAAAGAATGTTCTAAAGAGCCTACGAAAGAAAGAAGAGAAAAGAATAATAAAGACAAATTTCTAAAGAAACTGTCGGGTTCAGAGACTTTGCATATCTTCACCACAGCTGCAGTGTCACAAGGAGATTTGACCTGGAAAGCCAGGTTTTAAGTAGCTTTTTGAAACAGACAAAATCAAAGCAGACACAAATATGAAGCGGAAGCCTATTCCAATGAAAAGGGTCCATGAATGAGAAGGACCGATCACCATGTCTGACCGTACGGATATGGCATGGGGAGAGCAAGAATTGATCCTTGTAACTCAAATTTCTGGTAGGCCAATATATTGAAAGCTTGTTTTGCAGGAAGGCCAGCCCTTTACCTGAAAGAGGTCTATGTACCAAGCACAGAAATTTGAAGATTGCACGCTACCCGATAGGAAGCAAGTGCAGTGATCTAAGATTAGGTTCAGAAGAGGTGTGAGGTGGAAGCTTGAGGACAAGACAGGCTGAGGTGTTCTTGACTACTTGTTGTCCAGACAGGACCAAGTCATTAGCCGCTATCATTGGGGCTTTCCATAATCTAGGTGGATAACCATGAGTGCCTCCGTAAAGGTCTTTCTTGTGTGGAAAAGCAGCCATTGAAATGCTCTTCTCAACATGTGCATTATCCCAAAACAGGTACCACAAGTAGTTTTCACCTGTTCTCTCATCCAGAGGCTGTCACCAATTAAAATGTCTAGGTTTTTTATCACATTATTGGGTTTAGGAGGGGTGCCTAATTCAGGTGGCCACCAATCATTCATCCAACAGTCATGGGCCTTGGCAAACAGCACAATTTCAGATTTCTCACCATTGAGCTGTAGGAAATTGTGGGGCATCCAGGAAGCATTTTTTCTCATGAATTCCTTGCACTTCAATTTAGTAGAATCCGGGTTTGGGCCCATAGAGATAATTAGTTGAGTGTCATCTGCATATGAGATGACACCGAAACCACAGGACCTTACTACTTGAGCCAAGGGAGCCATATAGATGTTGAAAAGAACAGGGCTCAGTGAAGGGCCCTGAGGAACTCCTCTGCCCAATGACATAGCCCAAGATTTAAAAGGACATAGATTGATGGTCTGGGTACAATTGCTGAGGAAGCTTCAAAGCCAGCCAAGTGCTTTGCCTCCAACACCAATCTCAAAAAGTTGTTGAATCATGATGGAGTGTGAGATTGTGTAGAACACAGCTGAGAGATCAAGCAGCACCAACATGGCTGGACAGCCCTCGTCAGGGGAAAGTCTGATGGTGTCAAGAACCCCCATCAGTGTTATTTCAGAGCTATGTGAAGCTCTAAATCCAGATTGTGAAGGGTCCAGCAGTGTATTAGCTTATAAATGTTGGGCGAGTTGTTGGCTAACTAGGCTTTCCAGGATCTTACTAAGGTACAGCAGAAGGGAAATGGGCCTGTGATTTGTAGGATTTAGAGGGTCCACCTTAGGTTTCTTCTAGATGGGCATGACCTGGGTTATCTTCCACACTTGCGGTAGAGTGTCAGTATCAAGGGAAAGGTTAAACAGTGCTGTAATAGCGGGGAGCAAAGGATTGGCAAGTGTTACCATTATTTTTGGAGGAGATGGGTCAGAGGGGGATCCTGACTGAACCTTGTTCTTCCTGTTTAAACCTAATCCCGGCGGGATAGAATCAAAATGTTCCAGAATAGTGGAGGGGTTGTAAGTGGAAAGAGTGATGGGTAAAGAGTCAGTAGGAATGGGACAGTTGGTGAGGTTTCTATAGATGTTCTCAATTTTGTCTTCAAAATGATTGGCTAGGGCATCACACAGTTCCCATGAGGCTGGAGTTTGGGAATTGCAGGCTTTTGGCCGCATGAACTCATTAAGAATTTAAAAATGTTCTTTGATGGAATTACCAACATTATCAATTCTGTTGAGGAGTTGGGGCTTACGAGTGACTCTAATATTTTTGTCGTACCTATTTAGGGCTGATTTGTAGGTTTTTTTGTTGAGGGAGCATTGGATATACACCATCCCCTCTCCAGTTTCCTACAAGTTAATTTCTCTTGCTGAAGTTTCTCCATGAAACATAATGCATGCTGTCTAGTGGAGTTGCAGTAAATAAAGGTGCAATTGTATCCAAGGTCTGAGTAAAAGACTCCTTAAAGGATTGTTAAACATTATTATTTATAAACTAATGAATACATTTACATTACTTTATTCATTAATACACATATAACTTGATGTAATGTGTTTTTCTTTATTATTGTGTTCTTTTTATCTCTGCTGGTCCCAGCATAGCAATAATATCGAACTAGTGAGGTGGAAGGTATCGAGTTGCATGTTTACTTAAGTTGGATTTTACTCCAGAGAATATTTCTAATGCTGTGCTACTCTGCAACTACCTAGATATTTACCAGTCAGATGCGCTGTACTGACATGTGCTATGTAGCACAGTACAGATAGCCACCTAGCTACTGTCTATCTTGTGTTGCAGTGTGCAATGCGTTGGGCTGCACCTCAGGGCCCAAAGTTCATGGGACATTAAGCTTACAGGCAAGAATTGTGCATGGTTAGTTAGCAGACACTACATAAAACAAATTTTAGAGAGAGAAAAGGAGGTACAGGTAGTGATAGTGAACTTGATTAGGCTTTGGGGCCTTGGTAGGATTTTGAAGGGAGAATTAGCCAATCTCACAAAGCCTCCAGTTTATAAATTATAGTTTCCTGCTTTGTAAGGTTGTAAACATAACAAACGTTGCTCCCAGTTTTTTACTGTAAGCTATTCATGTTTTCCATCTGGCACAAATAGCATTGGAATAGGTATGTTAATTTGCATAACATTTATATGCTCTCTGAAATAGAAAAATCTCCATCATAAAATATTTAGAGTACTGCAGAAAAGCATAGAATTTAACAATGCTATAATAAATTCATTACAAATTTGTAGAAATCAAACAAAAGTATCAATAACAGCTCAAGTCCACTGAGTGGAGAAATGCACAGCATACATATATTAAGGTGAAACAAAAGAATTAATAGTCACCTTCACATAAAAATAAGTTTTATCAGGCATTCATATTTAGTCTTAAAAAACTAAGAGAGCAACAATGTTACAAAAATATTTTTATACCCATCAGTTATTAAGTTTGGGGTTAAAGCAACATATAGATTACACTTATCACCAGGGTGATAAAAATTAATTTGCTCAGCATGAAAAAGCAGTAGCTAGGAAGTGTAGGGCAATTGGCACAAGAAAAAAGACATAGGTTACTAGAGGGATTAGAACAATAGAAAAGCGGTTTATATTGTAAAAAGGAATAGTATGAATATGAAGGCATAGGCTAAGATTCTTAATTGGGAGAAATAGACATACATCTTGGCAGGCAGAGAAGTAGTACCTGAAGTGTGTTGGCCGGAAGTGTTGAGGGAAAACTTAAAGTTAACAAAGCATCCCACTGCACTAAAATAGAAATCAGGAATTATGAGATTAAGCATTCAAATACAGATGCCTCCCAAGGAATAAGGTTCTTAAAGATAAATTTAAAGTAGGTGGAATGAGAACACTGCTTGCCATAGCAAATAGTTCAGCCATAACTGAAAGGAGCCTGGCTGCCTCAATCTATGCATTCAGTCAGCCACCTATCTGGGTACGTAATCATTCAACATACATTACCCTTGATAATCATCTGTGCACACATGAACCTATTCATCCACCCAATGATATATTCTTGCATTCACTGACTTGCTGATCCGCGATATCGCACACAAACTTGCTAATCAATGTAGAGAAACTTTCAGTTATCACTCGGACATATTGGCCTTTTGGATAGTCTGTAAGGAGTGTGAAATGTATACCTTTATGTGTGGCTGGAGGTCTGTTGGGGGTGTTAGAAGACTGTTGGTGGTATGAAACTGCTACCCTGTGAGGGTTGAGAGAGTGCTTTAAGTAGTGTCTGACTGCCAAGTTTTGAGGGGTGTGAGTAGTGTGGGACTGCTACTTCGATGGGTGTGAGAGCATTGTCAATAGTTTGAGACTTGTGTGTATGATTGCTTCTGATAGAGTGAGGCTGGTGCTCTTTGAGAGGAGTGAGATTGCTTCCATGAGTAAATGTCTGCGGGGTGTGAGGCTGCTTTCAGTACTGAGGGTATTTTGCTTTTCCTCTATAAGAGCTTGAACAGGTTCACTCAGGTTTTAATTAAGGCCATGTCTGCAAAAATGCTGTGGCTTATATAATGATGGATGAGTCTCACTTTTGGATCAACACTGCTAAAAGTGTTCCCAAAGCTGAGGCATTTTTGTTCATTAGTTATTAATGATGGTCTGCTTTGTTGCCTAAGTTGTCCAAATAATACATGGATGATCAATGACACAGGCTGCACATTTATTTACTTTTGGGTATCCTTGTCCAGTGACAGCTAGGAGCCCACCCACCCATCAACTCCCCCATAGATCATTGGCCACACATCGTTTACAAAACAGATAACAGAATCAAAGACCCATCCACCTGATCTTTTAGTGTTTACTGATGCTCGCTCTATGCTCCAAAACTCTGCCTCTTACCTCACATGAACAACTCCAAACAGTTTCTGTCAGCTACTCTACCAGCCTGAGCATAGTCCCAGTACACCAACCCTAAAGCCACTCCAGCTACCGTGTGAGTGTGCACATATAATGTGCCTCTGCAGCAAAGACCCTTTACATGTAAAGTGCATGTGCACTACAGCGCAGATAAGTTCTTCACCAGTCATAGTCAATATACTGTACATGAGGTGAAGACTGAACTTGCACATTCACTAAAGAGCAACATCATAATGGTTACTGTCCACTGAGCTGGAGGGGATTATAGGACCTGATCAGGTCAGGGGGGAACCATCACTGCTGTTCTTTGATTTTGTGTTGTCACAGTATAGGGTGCTGGGGGAGATGCACATGGCTGGCTTCACCTGGGTGAGTGGGCAATACTAATCCACTTCCACTGCAGTGCATGTGGGAATGTGAGAAATGTTTCAGGGAAATACTTCGATTACTATGATCTAATTGGGCTAATTGGAATCTTTGCCTTCATGCATTCTGGGGCCACTTTACTATTTTACCAAAACTGAGCACCTAGTACACCCCTGTGAGAAATTGGGTTTTTGGTTGGGGGGGCGGTTGAGCCCTTCGCAAGCAAAAGCCTCAATCCTAGTCAGTTTCAACTGCCAAAGTCACTAAATTAACCTGTCTTAACCCTCTCATAGCTGGGCTCAAAAGCAATCAGGCTTAACTTATAGGCAATGTGTAAAGCATTTATGCAGCTCTCAAACAGTAATAAAGTGAAAACACAACACAAGAAAAATCCCACACCAATTTAGAAGAATAGAGTAACATGTAATAAATAATCTGATACCAAAATGACATACATTCAATTAGTAGATCCAGAGATATGCAAGATTTTAGGTAGACATACCCTCTAAGCACAAAGTGCACCTTGAGATTATTTGGTAGTGTGAGACTGTGAACGTCTAATGTTCGGGCTGACTGTGATGGAGCACAGGCCAGATACAGGGACCTGGTTAGTGCCACTGGAAAAGTTTCCTTTCAGAGATTAGCAAGAAGAGTTACGTGTGCGGTGGAAGAGGCTGCAAGGCACAGGAAGAGAGTCACAGATGGTTGTTGCTGGTGTGCATAGAGCAGGCCAGGCATCACGAATGTTCATTGCTGTCGCGACAAAGATCCTGTTGGGCACCACAGACAGACATTGCTTTAGCTTTGCACTGGTGGTTACCACAGGCTATCGATGCTGATGCTGTAGAATGAGTGCAGATATTGTGTTGCCGGTCATCTCTGGCAGTCACTGTAGCTAAAAAGAGCCAGCCTCACCAGAGTTTCACACTAACAGTTGGCACCGACAGCAAGATCATGGTGGGAATGGTCCCGTTAACTGCAGCGAAGAGCCCAAAACTTCTGTATTTCATTTTTTCTTTAAGAGGAGCTCACCTGATGGCACACTGAGGGTCCAGGCCCTGGGAGGAACCTCTTGGGGATGAGGAGCTCACTTCAGCCAAGGCCAGCAGGGCTCAGGCAGGTCCAGGCAGGCCCAGTGCAGCAGGTCAGCAGGGCAGTTGGAGAGAGATCTCTATAGCTTGTTGTGTTTCTGTAGCTCAGAACAGGAGGTCAGTTAGCTGATCTTTGGAGTCACTTCAGCCAGGGAGGAAGGGTGCAGGTCCAGTCTTCCTTATCAGACAGCAGGGCAGGCCTCAGGCAGCTGGGCAGTCCTCTGACAGCAGGGAAGTACTTCTTCTGTAGTATCTACAGGTCCAGAAGTGTAATGAGGAGTGGGTTCTGTTTGTATACCTGGTGTACAGTTTGCAATGGAAGAAACTTCTGGAGTTTTGCCCCTACAGAAGTGTCCCAGTCAGTCTGCACGCACAATAGGCTTTGTGTGCGAGATGAACAGTGTCTTTTAAAGTGAAAGTGTAACAGGTGTCAGCTCTGACCCTCTCATCAAGTCAGGATGGTCCATCCGTCAACACCCAGACCCTCTATTGTGTGGCTCTTTGAGAGGCAAACACTAAGGCCAACTGCCAACTACACCTAGTCATGAGACTCAGGGAACTGCCTGCAGGCACTAAAATGCTTAGGGCAAGAAAATACCAACTTTCTAAAAGTGGTATATTAAAGAGGGTTTTATATTACAATTCCTCAGACACTAAACATTATTTTTCTACCTGCTACCAAACAAAAGTTATCACTTACTAAATGTAATAATGTAATCTAATGTCATCCTAAGGAAGGGGTAGGCCTTGCAGTAGAGAAGAGTTTTTCACTACCAGTACATGTAAAACCTAAAAATATATGTCCAATATTTTAAATACAGTGCTCCCTGCCCTATGGGCTTCTTAGGGCCTACCCTAGGGATGACTTTATTGTATTAAAAAGGAAAGTTTAGGCCTGGCAAAAGGTTTCTTTTGCCAGGTCAAAATGGCAGTTTAAAACTGCACATACAGATTGCAATAGTCGAGCTGAGACATGTTTTAAAGAGCTTCTTAAGTGGGTGGGCCAATAAGTGCTGCATGCCCACTAGTGGCATTTAATTAATAGGCCCTGGGTTCATGGAGTGCCACTTTACTGGGTAAAGAAGTAAACTAAATAAGCAATTTTTAGATAAGCCAAGGTTACCATGTTTTTTTTTGTGTCATAATTCTTTATTGAACATTTTAAAAGTAGAGAAATACATAAAAATGCAGCATAACATAATGACTCAACAAGAGTCAATTATCAATACCTATGTTAGCATGCAAAAAGGGGAGAGAACTACATATAAAAGGGAAGGAGGGGAAAGGAGAAATCAGAAAAAAGACAAGGAACAGATAATGGAGGAAAAGGATACTGTATAGAATATGCTTAGAAATCTATAACTCTGAATACTCATTGCCATGGAAATAAATTGGACATAATGGAAAATGAATAGGACGAATAAATTTGGACCCATAGGACAGTAGATATGTAAGATATGATGATGGAAGATCAAAAAAGGTCATAAATAAACATAAATAGATAACTAGATAATAAGTTAAGCAAATTGATATATAAATATACAGATATATAAATAAATAGAAGGATCAATAAGTAGAGGAATGAATAAAGAGATGAATGAGAAGGAAAGCCATCTCCTTACCCAGAGAGAGACAAAATAGGAAAGGGGGGAGAGAAGATAAGATAGGGAGAAGGAAGAAAGGGGTACGATAATAAACAAAAACATTCAGGAATCTCTGAGAAAAGGAGCCTATACTTGTTGGAAAATTTCTTCTTGATCTTGTAGCCTATTTATTACACGTTCTTGGGATGCCGTCTGGAACATTGCTACCAAACAATTCTCTTTTGAGGGAGGACTGTACAATTGCCAAAACCTTAGGATACACATTTTAGCTGTAGAGAGTACAGTATGTACAAGATGACTCTGTGGGCGTGTAATGTCAGGTAAGCTCCCAAAATCATGTAATAAAATAATGGAAGAGGTAAGGGGAAGTCGGAGGGGGATTGTTTCCTTTACAGTAACCCCTATTTGAGTCCAAAAGCATTGAATAGAAGGACATTTGCAGAGTATATGAGGAAGATCACAGTTAACGGCAGAGCATCTCCAGCACTTAGACTGTAGTAATAGTCCTACTTGTTGTAATTTCAAAAGTGTCCAATACCAGTCATGTAGAGTTTTAAAAAGACAAAATTTCAAACGTGCCTCCTGGGTACCCTTGTCTAAGGCTTCTAATATGTCCCGCCAGACTTCTTCATTGTTAGAAATGGGATTTCTGGTTGGCTGAGGCTTGCGCCAAAGCCAGGCAGAAACCACCACTCTAGTCAGGGCAAGGAAGTTACACGCCAAAGATAACCCCTGCTCACCCCCTTGGTAGCTTGGCACGAGCAGACAGGCTTATCCCTGAGGCAATGTGTAAAGCGTTTGCGCGCGCACCCAGCAACAACACCCAAGGCCCACCACAAAGGAAACTCCACACTAGGTATTCTATAAAAATAGCCTTTGTATTATACACAACACATTAGATAAAACCACACACTTTACAATGTGCCAACAGGCACGGGCAGAATTTACAAGGGATTATATGTACAGGGGACAGGGCCACATGGACCACTGTCAGGAATTAGCACTTAGAACATAACACAAATTACCAAGTGTACATGTAGAACATAACCAGTATCTACTGGCGCAATAATGGCCTCAGCGTCATCACACTAGCATCAGGTATAAAACCTATCCTGTATCTATCACAGGGGCATAAATCACATCATGCAATTCTCCTTGGTCTAACTCATTAGACCTAACCACCTAGCCATAACTATACTAGGGGCGCACATCGCACAGGGAAGTACATTCTCCCTACCATCAACCTAAGCAGTTAAAACAACCTTCTAGGCCGAAATAACCACATTTAGAGGTATCAGACACAGGGTGCGCAAAACATGCTATACACAATACATTTCCTAGCACCCAAAAGCACATTAGCATGAATCGCAATAACACCTCAATCCCATTAGAGTCCAGGACGCACCAGAACCTAAACGTAGCAGCTGCCCACTACTTGCTGGGCAGCTGGGGGCAAGCACAGGGCCTAAACGCTGCAGCTGGCACTAAGTGCTGCGCAGCTGGGGAAGGCAAATAGGGGCCGGGGCTCTCAAATGGCCCATGACACAATATCCAGCACGTTGGAGCCACCTAGCTCAGAAAGTCACTTTGGAGCGCACTAGCGCTCTTAACATAAACAATGTGGGGGACGTTGGAGCCCTCTAGGCTCTATAACCAATTTTGCCCGTCTCGTTGGAGTCCCCCTCAGGGGGCTCTGGGACCATGAAGATGGCCCCTTGACCGTGGGAGCGCCACTCGCTCTCTAGAAAAATATCCGGTCCCGGTTGGAGCGACCCGCTGCCAAACGGGGCCGCTCCGAGAGAACTGTGCCTCGAGGGGCACCAACAACAAGGAGCCCCCACTTACCGGGCTCTTTTCTTCATCCGCGGTGGGGCAGGCACCGGCAATGTGCCTCGAGCCCCCTCCGCCTTTAGTCTGCCTTCGGCGCTGCCTGCGGGGCTCTCTCACCACAGGAGAGCTCCGTCCCTGGAGGCGCCGGTCCTCGCCCGGTCCCCCATCTCGGGACCGGGACTTCTCTGGTGGAGCCTGCGAGGCTCCGGGGACAATGGCGGCACTTCCGCTTCCGTCCCGCGGCCCCGCCCACAACCAGGCGGGCCGCGGACTCGGCGGCAGTTGAACTGAAGCTCGGGCCGCGGCGGTGACTTCTCCTTCTATGATCGCGGGGTGGGCACCCGCAATAAAACAACCATAAGCGGGGTGGGCACCCGCAATAGGGATAATACGGCAATGAAGACGCAGGGTGGGCACCTGCATACAATTAGAAATAAAGGAATAAGCGGGGTGGGCACCCGCAACAGGACACAAGGCGGGGGAATCCCTACGCTGGGGATTCCCTCTAAAAAAGATCGCAGCCCAGCGCTGCTGGCAGCAAAGAGAGAGGCGCTCGGGTAAACCAGGGAAGCGCTCTGCCATAGAAATGAAGCGCCTCTCAGCAGAGTGCAGGTACAGCGCCCACCAAGCGCTAGGGCAGCCTAGAGTCCATAAGGCTTAGTAAGGAAGCACAGCAAATAAAGTCCAAAAAGGTCCCAGAAGTCCTCCAGGTATCCAGGGGCTGGGCAGGGCCCAGGGAGGCAAGCCTTCCCCTGGGCCCCAGCAGCAGCATGCCCCTGGTAGATTCGAGTTTGGAACAAGAACATTTTGTAAGGGGACACAGCCCCTTTTTATACACCACATCCCTTTGTTCTGGGTTCAGGGTGAGGGGGAAAACCAGTCGCAGCTGGTTGGGGAGCACCCTTGATGTGCTCAGCCCCTCACTCTATTCATTGGCAGGGCTAGGGTCGTCAGTCGCACCGCAGGGGGCGGGGCCAGCATTGTGTGTGGAAAACCCTGTCCTATTCAGGACCCAGGTGTACTCCTCCCACCCATCTAGCTGTTGATCTCCCCATTCACCACTGGGTGACTCATCCTGACTCTGGGGAATTCCCTAGTCCGTCACCTGACCTCACCAGCCAATCGCCAGACAAGCCACACATTTCAGACTGCACACTGAAGTGCCCACTTCTAGAAGTGGCACTTCCACACCAGGTACATGCACGCCGCACACATCAACGCGCAGCATTCACTCACACGAGTCCGCACATACCAAACACGGGCCTGCACACCCCACGCATCAGGAACTACCGGGACACATACATTCCCCCATGCATTCCTATGGGAGGGCAGGCCAACCTCAACACATGCACTCAGAGCACGCACGCACTTTACCCTGGGACACAGGGAAAGTGCGCAGGAACCAAACAAATCACCACACCAAGTCACCAATAAAAAGCAAAAAGTTCAGGGGTGAACCTGCCAGAAGGGCCAAGTCCAACACAACCCCCTTCCAGCCAAAACGCAGGGCAGCCCAATCACCACCGTGATGGACTTCCCTGCTTGGGGCGATAGAACACGGACGCAGGCCCGCACTGCAGGGACACTCTCCGGTTCTACGCCATTCTCAATCAACATGGTTCCATCCGAAAAAAAACAACCGAAAAGAACTCAGGCCCAACTAGGCTACCCCACTGGTACTACCTAGTTGTCCACGGCCAGGACCAGGCCCTAGGCCACCCAGATACCACTGGTCCTTGCCAAACCCAGAGTGGGGGGTAGTAACCCCTGGCATACAAGCCATTCTCCACTCTCCCTCTCAGTGTAGTTCCCAACTACCACTGATCCTTCAACCTAGGGTCCGCACCCTCAGGCTGACCAGAGGTCACGGGCAAGAATGCCCCACCCTACCTCTACTTCTGGGGTTCCGCACCCTCCCAGGGAAGCACCCACCAGAACACAACTCTCCCACCAGTTCAGGACCTCTCTCCACCAACTGGTCTACCACCTGGGATCCAAGTTCGCCGGCTGCACCGGGGTCAGAGGCGAGGCCGCCCTCCCTCTGCACCCCCTTCCAGAGTTCCGCACCCTCCCAACTGGAGTGGTACCCCTAGAAGGCAAACCGGCCAGGACACTGACTACAGTCGTCCTTACGTCCAGATCCGGAAACACCGGCTACTGGCTCCCCAACCGAGGGACGTACCCTTTGGTCAGATGCCTGGCGGACCAGGACTTCTTAAGGGTGACACATACCTAGCGTGTCGTGTGACAGCCTGCCTGGCGCAGAGCTCACGACCTCCTGTCCCTCTGACAGTGCGTGAAGATGCCCCAGCAACCTGGCGCAGAGCTCACGACCTCCTGTCCCTCCGACAGTGCGTGAAGATGCCCCAGCAACCTGGCGCAGAGCTCACGACCTCCTGTCCCTCCGACAGTGCGTGAAGATGCCCCAGGACAGACGTGGCGTCACCATGGTCACTCATTGGTGGCTCAGCCCATCTGGCCGGCCCCCTGACCCACTGGTTCCCACTGGGGACCTCTCCCCCTCTCACCCCTCACAACTGTACCCCACCTGCTATCAGGGGGGTATCACCTCACAATTGCCCGGAGAACCAGGACTTCCTGGGAGCACATATACGCTCCCGAGGGTGACACATACCTAGCGTGTCGTGTGACAGTCTGCCTGGCGCAGAGCTCACGACCTCCTGTCCCTCTGACAGTGCGTGAAGATGCCCCAGGACAGAAGTGGCGTCACCATGGTCACTCATTGGTGGCCCAGCCCTTCAGGCCGGCCCCTGACCCACTGGCTCCCACTGGGGACTCTTCCCCCTCTCACCCCTCAAAACTGAACCTCTGCACCCTCCACCTAGGAGTGGCACTGTTCGACACCAAAACTGATGGAGGCCTGACTACAGACACTCCCAGCTTACCTCAAACAGGAAGAACCACCTCGAAGAACAGTACAACAGGACAGACTAGGCTCCCTACCTGGTGTTCCCTCATGGAACCAACCAGTCCTGGAGACTGAGGTTGGGGTTGGGAATACAACCCAGGGTCACGCCCTCAACCAGTTCAGGCGTGAGACCACTCAACCTCCTCACAAATAAGGGTACCTAGCTGGGCTACTCTAAACCATCTCCGCCGCAAGGGTTTGTGGAGATACCTGCACCATTCTTCTAGGGTTACTCCCAAAAACAAGCTCAAAATAATTTTACACACACCATTTAACACTCAATCTTCCAGTGCAACACAACATTCATCCACACTCACACCCCCCAGACTAGTAAGACAGTTTCTACCGCCCCTGATTTCTCAACCTGACCACCACGTGACACAGGTACTATCACTCTGGGAACTGGGAATGGGACATTCACATTCATCCAGCGCATTACACATTCATCTCCAAACCCCTCCCAAGACTGGTAAGACAGTTTCTACCGCCCCTGATTTCTCAACCTGACCACCACGTGACACAGGTACCACTACCCCGGGAACTGGGAATGGGAATACATGCACTGGACACACATCTGCTGCCACCACTGGATCCCACCCATCTGGTGAATCCAGAAAACACAATGCACTAAGGGGGATGATCTACCCTCCCGAGCTAGGGACACCTAACTCACAGTGCACAAGAACACATTTCCAAAGAAATGACATTTAAAAGTAAACTTTAAAACAATAATCCCTATACCATGTGATTTATCTAAATGCAGAGTTTTGTAGTGCGGCCAGTTGCTGCTGCGGTACAGCGCAAACGCAAGTCCAAATCCCACCGCTGATCACCAATGTTAGAAATGGGATTTCTGGTTGGCTGAGGCTTGCGCCAAAGCCAGGCAGAAACCACCACTCTAGTCAGGGCAAGGAAGTTACACGCCAAAGATAACCCCTGCTCACCCCCTTGGTAGCTTGGCACGAGCAGACAGGCTTATCCCTGAGGCAATGTGTAAAGCGTTTGCGCGCGCACCCAGCAACAACACCCAAGGCCCACCACAAAGGAAACTCCACACTAGGTATTCTATAAAAATAGCCTTTGTATTATACACAACACATTAGATAAAACCACACACTTTACAATGTGCCAACAGGCACGGGCAGAATTTACAAGGGATTATATGTACAGGGGACAGGGCCACATGGACCACTGTCAGGAATTAGCACTTAGAACATAACACAAATTACCAAGTGTACATGTAGAACATAACCAGTATCTACTGGCGCAATAATGGCCTCAGCGTCATCACACTAGCATCAGGTATAAAACCTATCCTGTATCTATCACAGGGGCATAAATCACATCATGCAATTCTCCTTGGTCTAACTCATTAGACCTAACCACCTAGCCATAACTATACTAGGGGCGCACATCGCACAGGGAAGTACATTCTCCCTACCATCAACCTAAGCAGTTAAAACAACCTTCTAGGCCGAAATAACCACATTTAGAGGTATCAGACACAGGGTGCGCAAAACATGCTATACACAATACATTTCCTAGCACCCAAAAGCACATTAGCATGAATCGCAATAACACCTCAATCCCATTAGAGTCCAGGACGCACCAGAACCTAAACGTAGCAGCTGCCCACTACTTGCTGGGCAGCTGGGGGCAAGCACAGGGCCTAAACGCTGCAGCTGGCACTAAGTGCTGCGCAGCTGGGGAAGGCAAATAGGGGCCGGGGCTCTCAAATGGCCCATGACACAATATCCAGCACGTTGGAGCCACCTAGCTCAGAAAGTCACTTTGGAGCGCACTAGCGCTCTTAACATAAACAATGTGGGGGACGTTGGAGCCCTCTAGGCTCTATAACCAATTTTGCCCGTCTCGTTGGAGTCCCCCTCAGGGGGCTCTGGGACCATGAAGATGGCCCCTTGACCGTGGGAGCGCCACTCGCTCTCTAGAAAAATATCCGGTCCCGGTTGGAGCGACCCGCTGCCAAACGGGGCCGCTCCGAGAGAACTGTGCCTCGAGGGGCACCAACAACAAGGAGCCCCCACTTACCGGGCTCTTTTCTTCATCCGCGGTGGGGCAGGCACCGGCAATGTGCCTCGAGCCCCCTCCGCCTTTAGTCTGCCTTCGGCGCTGCCTGCGGGGCTCTCTCACCACAGGAGAGCTCCGTCCCTGGAGGCGCCGGTCCTCGCCCGGTCCCCCATCTCGGGACCGGGACTTCTCTGGTGGAGCCTGCGAGGCTCCGGGGACAATGGCGGCACTTCCGCTTCCGTCCCGCGGCCCCGCCCACAACCAGGCGGGCCGCGGACTCGGCGGCAGTTGAACTGAAGCTCGGGCCGCGGCGGTGACTTCTCCTTCTATGATCGCGGGGTGGGCACCCGCAATAAAACAACCATAAGCGGGGTGGGCACCCGCAATAGGGATAATACGGCAATGAAGACGCAGGGTGGGCACCTGCATACAATTAGAAATAAAGGAATAAGCGGGGTGGGCACCCGCAACAGGACACAAGGCGGGGGAATCCCTACGCTGGGGATTCCCTCTAAAAAAGATCGCAGCCCAGCGCTGCTGGCAGCAAAGAGAGAGGCGCTCGGGTAAACCAGGGAAGCGCTCTGCCATAGAAATGAAGCGCCTCTCAGCAGAGTGCAGGTACAGCGCCCACCAAGCGCTAGGGCAGCCTAGAGTCCATAAGGCTTAGTAAGGAAGCACAGCAAATAAAGTCCAAAAAGGTCCCAGAAGTCCTCCAGGTATCCAGGGGCTGGGCAGGGCCCAGGGAGGCAAGCCTTCCCCTGGGCCCCAGCAGCAGCATGCCCCTGGTAGATTCGAGTTTGGAACAAGAACATTTTGTAAGGGGACACAGCCCCTTTTTATACACCACATCCCTTTGTTCTGGGTTCAGGGTGAGGGGGAAAACCAGTCGCAGCTGGTTGGGGAGCACCCTTGATGTGCTCAGCCCCTCACTCTATTCATTGGCAGGGCTAGGGTCGTCAGTCGCACCGCAGGGGGCGGGGCCAGCATTGTGTGTGGAAAACCCTGTCCTATTCAGGACCCAGGTGTACTCCTCCCACCCATCTAGCTGTTGATCTCCCCATTCACCACTGGGTGACTCATCCTGACTCTGGGGAATTCCCTAGTCCGTCACCTGACCTCACCAGCCAATCGCCAGACAAGCCACACATTTCAGACTGCACACTGAAGTGCCCACTTCTAGAAGTGGCACTTCCACACCAGGTACATGCACGCCGCACACATCAACGCGCAGCATTCACTCACACGAGTCCGCACATACCAAACACGGGCCTGCACACCCCACGCATCAGGAACTACCGGGACACATACATTCCCCCATGCATTCCTATGGGAGGGCAGGCCAACCTCAACACATGCACTCAGAGCACGCACGCACTTTACCCTGGGACACAGGGAAAGTGCGCAGGAACCAAACAAATCACCACACCAAGTCACCAATAAAAAGCAAAAAGTTCAGGGGTGAACCTGCCAGAAGGGCCAAGTCCAACATTCATGTACAGAAATTTGCAAACACTCCTGCCATTTTTCTCACAAAGAATTAAGAAGTGGTTGTGAGTACAAGTGATTAGTTAAAGTGCAGTATATTTCCGACATCACACCTCTATGTCCTCCTCAAATAGGAAGATAGTCAAGTGTCGGTGAGGATTCTAATATCCAAGGAAGAGGACCCAGACACTGCCTCAAGCAGTGTTGTAATGGCAAGTGTCGCGAAGACTGGTTTTAATGGGAGGTTACATTCCTCATGAAGCAGGTCAAAGGAGTTAAATTTACTGTTTAGTGTGACCTGATCTAATGTCAAGATTCCTCTCGATTTCCAACTGGACCAGTAAAGCGCATGGTCATTTATTCGAATACTTTCATTACCTCAAAGTGGGGCTTTAGAGTGCAAACCCCTAGAAGACAGTGTGCTCAATGCCATGCTTGATATGCAGCTTGAATCACAGGATGTGGAGAAGATGTGTGTGGGTTACGGGGTCCATATACAAATTCAAGACCGTCATCACGATTGAGTAGTGAGTGTTCTGTTATGATCCATTGTGGAGTATCAGTTGTACCTTGGAGCAAATAAGTCAATTGTAAGAGGTGCAGGGCTAAGGAGTAATGCTCCAGTGATGGCAAACCTAGACCTGCGTGGGAGTGACGAGCTATTCATTTGTCAGCAGCTAGGCGAGGATGCATAGATCTCCAAACAAAGGCTCGTATTCGGGCATCAACTGGGCGTAATGTGGAGAGAGGAACAACAATTGGAAGCATTCCGACAATATTAGTAAATCTAGGTATAGTGACCATTCTTACCACCTGTACTCTACCCCACATAGAAAAACCCAAAAGAGACAATTTGGCAATATCAGTTTCCATTTGCGCTATAATGGGTGAGAGATTATTCAAGATCATATCTTCCAATCCATGATTGAGCAGAATCCCAAGATATTTTAATTGTGATGATTTCCAGTAACAGGAGTATCCCTCAATTGATGATTTTGTAGTGCCAGAAGAGAGTGGAAGAGCTTCGCATTTATCCCAAGTCACCTTATAACCAGAGAGAATTTAAAACCTATCAATGATCTCGAGTAGGGTTGGTAAAGAATGAGAGAGATCCTTGAGAGTAAGAAGAATTTCATCAGCATATAGAAATAGTTTAGATACACCTCCCACTATAGGTATTCCCTGAATCTGCGATGAGTGACGAACGAGTGAGGCAAGGGGTTCCATTGCCAACTAGAAAAAGTGGAGAGAAAGGGGACAGCTTTGGCGAGTACCACTTTGTATTGGAAAAGGATCAGAAAGAAAACCGACACAATTGACTTAGGCTACAGGATTGTCAAATAGTAGGCAAACCTTGGAAATAAACTGATTGCCTAGACCAAAGTGTTCTATGGTGGCAAAGAGATAACCCCAGTCAATGTGGTTGAATGCTTTTTTTCTGCATCTAAGGAATGGGCGATAGTATCTACCATCATCTCTTTAGCAGCCCATAAACTATGAGCTAATATTCTAAGGGGATTCCCTTAGGAATGTCTTGGACAAAGCCAACCTGTGAAAGGTGTAGGAGGGATGGGATGCATTTGCAAAGTCGAGCCACAGGATACTTGCAAAAATTGTTACATCTACAAGGGAGATAGGGCGATAACTACCACAAGCAAGTGGATCTCTGCCCGGTTTAAGGATAACCGCAATTAACGACCTATTAGAAATAGGGCCAAGTAAGGTTGTCTGAACAGCTTCATAAAAGGCAGAATATAGAGTATCAATTGTTTCTTCTCCAGACCATTTATAATATACCGCAGGAAATCCATCTTCACCTGGAGATTTGTGATAAGGTAATTTGGCAATGACTGCAGCAACCGCTTGAAGGGCTGTGCTCGATCTCCCGAGGGACGGACAGATCGTTCTAAGTCTCGTCCTCTGCACTGGTATTTACCTGAACTACATCGGGATCCGCCTGTGGATATTGAGGAATTTAATGATAGTAGTTGGGATCCAAGTTCTTGTGGAGACGTAGTATATTCTATGGTCCCGATTCACAGAACTAACTTAAGACAAAATCCTAAACTTACTACCATTTTGGTATTCACATACGGCACTTACTCATTTCGGTATTCACAGAAGTTAGGACTCCTAACTTCACTACTCCTAAACTGAGAAAAATCCTAACTTTAAGAATTTTGGTATTCACAGAAGGCATTTAGGAGTCCTAAAGTTAGGAGTCCTAACTTTACAACTCCTAAACTGAGAAAAATCCTAACTTTAAGACTTTCGGTATTCACAGAAGGCATTTCGGAGTCGTAAAGTTAGGACTCCTAACTTCTGTGAATACCGAAATAAGTAAGTGCCTTCTGTGAATACCAAAATGCGTAAGTGCCTTCTGTGAATACCAAAATGGTAGTAAGTTTAGGATTTTGTCTTAAGTTAGTTCTGTGAATCGGGCCCCATATTCTGAGGCGAAAGGTTGTCTAAGAAATTATGAAGATCCTCTAGATTAAAGAACTCCTTAGAAATCCTATCTTTGGTGATCCGCAGATGCGCAGGCTCAAAAAGGCTGTACTTGATATCAAGTTGTCACAGGCGTGGTCTAAGAGAAAGGAAAGCTTTGCGGCGATCATTAATTTCTTTCGAGACATCTGCTGCCATTCTGATTTCATGACCTTTAAATGTATACGGGCCATGGGTATGAGCTGCAGTGATCAATTGGCGAGCCTGTTCATGGCATAGGAAGCTGGCGATATGCGGACGTGGTCGCATATTTTTCTGTGTTGGGCGAGCCACTGTGGTGGGCTCTCTGCATCTCCAGTGGTGGATCAAAAGTAAGACCTGTAAGTTTTGGAAGAGTATCTCTAAGAAAGGATTTTGTGTCTGAGCCTTCTATTCTCTCCGGAAAGCCAAAAAAGCGGACATTTTCCCTACGGCTTCTATCTTCCAAATTTACTACCTTACTCCTGAGGAATAGTAGCTCTTGGTCTCGGTACCGTAGGATATCAAGGTAGTTCTCAAATGCTACTAGATGCTCGGTTAAGCAATCCATCAGGCTTCGGAATCCATCAATGGCTGTACGTATGGATTTAGTCTCAGTCGTGAGGGTAGATATATAGGTCTCCATACCTTCTAATCATCGGCCAACAGCGGAGATATCCTGAAGTATCTGTTCCATAGTAGGTTCCGTCGAGGTTGTCATCATAGAATTTGTTGATTTCTGAGTCAAGAGGGTTGTGCCTCTGTTATCTGAGGTGAGACGTCCCGGATTTAAGGTCTCCGAGAAAAGAAGTTGTTCGGATGGTTTATTAGATGCTTTATTAGAAGGCATCACCGGCACTTCTGTGTTAATCTTTGACATATAGGTTCTTTCACAAACTTGACGTTTATATTATAGTAGATGATGAGTGTAATTGCCTGTTGTCGAATGTTAATTCACCTCACCAGAATCCGTGGTGTGGTTGTCTGTGAGTCGCACATTGCCTGTTTTGTGATGGGTCACTACTGAGGTGAAGCATAGATCATAAGCACGCAAAATCTTAATATTAAAAAGATGTATTTTTTTCAATACATTTTAACCTCCGCTGAAATCACAAGTTTCTTCTCAACATGTGGCCAGGTAAATGGAGACCAACAGCAAGCAGCAACAAATTCCAGACAAACCAGAGGTGTAGAGAACGTCTCTAGGCAGGCTCCGTATTTGATCACCCTATTGGGTAACGACGTTCAAAAACAGACCCGTACTTAATGAAGCAGGTAGGTGGTGTTGCAATAATGCTGCAGAGAGCCCTGGAACCGATAATCCCACCAGGGCAGTGAAGTAATAACCAAGCCAAAGGACTTGCTGGGGCTAAATAATAAACTGGCTGCTGCAGGACCTCACCACAGGGTACATTTGTTCAGGGACATCACTGGTTGTTAAACACTCAAAAGTCAGCCCCTCGCCGAAGCTGCAAATATAGGCTAAAAGCAGGGGGCACTAGGCAAGTAAGAAGGGTTCAACAGAGTGGCAGACAAACACTTTATGGTAAGCACTGTGGCGTACAATACAGCAGAGAGCCCAGTTGCCACCACAAGTCAATCACAAGTCAGCTTAGGTCAGCAGGTCAGGAAAATATGACCGATCAGGTAAGTGATAGGAAACGTTCCATTCGACTGTATTATTCTCCACTCTCACCACCAGCAAATAGCCTCCAGGGTAAGCCACTTCCTTGTGTCAACAGGCTGGCCGCATCTCAGCCCATGCGCTTAGTATTATGACGTAGCAACAGTCTCAGAAACCACCACAAATCCACACCAGATGACAGACTATGAAGCCACAGATCCACCAAGGAAAGCAACAGGCAGTGCTCCACACATCCACGAAGTTCACCAGCAGCCGGTCTCATCCGCACACCACAGCGAAATCCTGGGTCTCACCCTCAGTCAGGAAGCCAAAATGGCTGGTGCTCCTGAGCCCCGAAAGCAGAACAGTTCACCTCAGTTGTTTCATCTGCAAAGGGGCCACATCATCAGGTTACACTCCCTGGGATCCAGGGACTATCGGAGACAGATGGCAGGTAAGTCAGCTAGCGGCCGGAGAGGCAAAATAGATGAGGAGAGGCCCCTCTTCCCCTCAAAATATATGTTGTAATTTGGAAAGAGCCAGTTTGGTGTACTGCTCCTCAAAATGCGGCCACAGAGGGCGAAATTTGGTTCCAAAGGTTGATGGTGAAGTTAAATGCACAGCAATGCACCTCACAGGTTCGCTTCTCAGCTCTGCGTGAGCGTCATGAGTCACCATTTTCCCCTCGCAAGGCTGCACAGAACTCCTCCCAAAATAATCTCATCCAGGAACATCCGTTGTATCCAAATTCATCAGCAGGTCAAACTCAGCTGCTTCATCTTCTGATGTCAGGGCTTAAACTGGTGTAAAACCACTGGAAACCCCTCACGCCACCATCCAGGGCTCCCCTCAGTGCGGCGCTCTGGAATCAAGTGGCCATCTTCTGACGTGGCCAGACTACGCCCCCCCCCCCCCTAGGGTTACCATGTTTTAAGGAGCGAGCAAAAGCACATTAGCACTGGTTAGCAGTGGTAAAGTGCACAGAATCCTAAAGCCAACAAAAATGTGTTCAGAAAACAGGAGGTGGGGAATAATAGAAGCTTGGGGGCAAAGGTCCAAGAACAGGTGGAACACCCTCAGGGTAGCAAGGCAGAGAAATCCAAGACTTACTCAGGGAGGTGAAGCTTGTTAGAAACTGACATATCTGAAAAGCAAAAAGTAACACTTAATAAAGGAATGACACACCACTGATTTTACTTTTGAATAGATAATATATGTTAATTTACACACATCTAGATATTAAACATAAAATTACAAATGTACTACTTAAAACCAGACCGCTGAAGCCGCTCCAAAACTAAAATACCCTGTAAGATGGCATATCACTATTAAAAAGTGCATACCCTTATGCTATTGTTTTTATCACAGAGTTCACAAAACCACAACCAAATGAGGTTTTCGTGGACTTCACAACATAAAACTCTTTCCTACTGTGTTTGTCAAAGAGGTAATCCATGCAAAGAATGTTTTTACTCTATTTTATGTATGGTCTGCGTCAGCAATGCCGCTATTAATAATGAGTAAAGGGACTAATTCCTAGGCAGGCTAACACAACAGCTGATTAATCAAATGCCCATAATGAAGATCAATAAACCCCCTCATTCTATAAACCTTTTTAAATATATTTTAGTATGAATAGAGGAGCTCATGGACAGGATTGAAGGACACTGAATGTGTGTATTGTATTTGTCTTTAAACACCAATAAAATCTGGTTGGAAAAAAAAAAAAAAAAAAAAGAGTAGAGGATCTCAGACGGCCAACGTGAAATTAACCAGACCTAAAAATAATGAAATGTGTGTCAGTAGAGCGTGTGAGAGGAAAAAAGTGCATGTGATTTGAGGAAGCCTGTGAGTATAAGCAAAATGAGTTCCATAAAGGGATAAGCGAAAAAATAGGCAGCATTAATGTGGTGTTGTGATGATACACACACAACACGTCTATAATTTTCAGATGTGGGAAAGAGGCCCTCGCTGACTTCCTTCTTACCAAAGAGCTGCTCCTCTGATACTGCAGGGTGCTCCCATGGGCGGCTTGGAGCAGCAGCCTTGTCGCATTCAGCCAGTGTCTTGCATATTTCTGTTAGGATAATTACAGCCATTTGCATGTACAAACTGCCAAATGTCACATTCTAATTTGACCTTTCAGCATTGCATTGATTGAGTAAACCACATGGGGGGGGGGGGGGTTGGTGGGAAGGATCTGCAGGCAGCCCAGCCAAGTGCATCTAAACACCTTTATGTTATCCACAGGCATCAACCTTCTCTGCAAATTAAAATAAAAAGTGAGGGTTTTCAATGGGTGGCATCTTGATATACAGTGATGCATTAATAGCCTAGTGGTGATCATTAACATTCTACATATTGCCTGTCCATAACTGTAAATCCACTCACCCATTGCTAGAAATGCTCATCCGTCGCTGCCATCAATTAGCACGCTAATGGGAACTGCATCAGTTATTAACGTTTCAGTGAGAAAAGCTATTTGAAAAAGAACGCTCTTTGCAAATGTTGTACCCGATTGGATTATTACCTGAAAGGGATAAAAAGTGGGCTGTTTCCGCTTCTCCTTCACTGCTTGCAAGGCGAGAGAATTGTTATAAAAATGCAGCTCTCATGGGGGGAGGCAGATAATGTAATGTCTGGGCACCTTTTTTCAATATCACGAGAAGTCCAATGGAATTTTTTCCGTAGTTTCAGCACAGTCCCTCGTGTGCACATCACAGAATTCAGCAGTTTTGAAGCCTCTGTGCTGGAATTCAATTCTTCTTCTCTGCCTGCACTGGCACACAAACTGCTGCCCAGTGCCAAGGCGGGCACCATTGCGCCATGGTGCGAGCGTGCCTGCATTACAGGTAGGATGGTTTTTGTGCAGAAAGGGGCACCTTCCTGCACAACAAAAAATCCTCTGAGGTATTTTCCTATTGTTACGTGTGCTGCAGAATGCAGCGCACATCGAAAAAGGAAAAAAAACGAGGAGATATTCAACATATTTCTCCTCATTATGCCTTCCCCGGATAGGCACAGCATTCTGATGATCACATCTATCACTCATGGTAAATTTGGGAATGCGCCAAAATCCATGGATACATGCATGGGAAGACCCACCATCTACCCAAGGAACGCCTCCCTGGGACAGAGTGGGGCAAGGCAGGGACTTGCGCTGCTATGGGTTACTCCAGATTTACCTAGCCACAGAGAGCCTCGGAAGGTGCCCTCGCAGTGCATGGTAAATGTTATCTAGGTTTTGCATCAGGCTTGCGTTTACCTTGCGTGGTGCAATCGTGATGCAAAAATGTGCTAATCCTAGGAATCATAAAATGGACAAAGTGGTAGTAAATAAAAGTATTTACAGAGGTTTTTCATGCAGTGCTGCAGTTCACCTCATGGTGACTTCAAAAGACTGTATGGTTTCAAATAAAAATTCCAGGGCATATTTATTGAGTAGTTGCATCGCCCTTGCACCACGCAATGGAGCATAAGGGCAACATAACTACTAATGAAGATTTATCAAGTCACGCAAGGCCACCTTGTGTGGCCCTGCATGGATAAATCTAGAGTAACGCAATTTCCTACGTTGCGTTACTTTGTCCTAGGGAGGCATTCCATTTGGCACATTCCCAAATTCACCAATACTGGTAAATCTGGTGATGCATCAAAATGCTACAACCTAAGGTTAGGCGTAACAACGAGAAATAACTTAATTATTCTTGTTTTTTTGACTTTCTGTGTGCTGTATTCTGCAACACACATAGAAAGAGGAAAATAACTCAGAAATTGTATTTGTGAAGGAAGGTGTAAACAATCCTGCTTAGAACTCAGGCACTCTTGCACCATTGGTGCTAGGCAGCACAATGTGCGTCAGCACAATATGCGTCAGCACAAGGAAAAGACAGGAACGCACCATTTATTGTTAAGTGAATTGCATTCTTGACCTTTCCCTATCACGCAGCGCAGTGCAACAAGGTGGCTTGCTGCTCTGTGTGAATTTTTGTTTTTGTAAATGTACCTCCAGTGCCGTAGAGTAGTAGCAGTGTAATAACCCATTGGACATGACCCTTATCTGATGTTTCAATCTTGCTGCCGTCCATTCTGTGACCCAGTGAAAGAATCGTCTGAATAAGGTGGTATAAACATATTTTTTATATGAAACAGGTGCACGTATGATCGAGTCTTACTACTGATTCGAGAAATAGGACTGACAAATACAAAAATTGGATCTGTGCAAGAGATTATGGGTTTGAAGTACTAAGGTCATGTCCTGAACATTTTGAGCTCTGAATGATGTACTAATGAGCTGCAGCGCACAATGGTAATTTACAGGAGGTTGCAAAACCCACTGCCTCTTTAATATGCATGAGGTCGGAGCCCTTTTTTGACCCATTGTGAAAGGCTGCAAATGCATTCATTTTTTTAGGTAGCTTCTGTCCCTTAAGGGAACAAGGCAGCTTTCAAAAATAAAAGTTCTCATTCAGGGTTAGGCAGCATGCAGGGTACCTTGTACCTCTTCCTGCTCCCCGCAATTTTGGTACCCAGTGAGGAAACTTCCACTTTCTGAATCTGTAACAAACCCCTTTTGGTTCCATGTAACTGATAAAGGTTTGCAAGGCCAATTTCAGTCACCATCAATTGATAAACTGCCAATGGGAAGGGGTGACTCATTTCATGCCCACTTTTCCTTTGCAAGCCTTCATAGGTCATAAAGTGTATTTTATGTGTGAGAAAGTTTGTTTGTTCCCACTGACTTTGTGCACGTTGTGCAATTTTGCAGTTACAAACCCTGTGATTTTTCATATCGCAGGCTTGTGACTGCAGAAAGTGGTGAACACATCAGGCCCAATCTCCAGAATGTGCAACTAAGCTGCTTAGAATATCTGCAGTGCAAATTGTAACATCGCTGCAATTAGTTATTGAGGGGCATATTCTCATGAACGTGTGATAACCATCGCAAAAGTTACTTAACGTACAACATTGCAATCTATCGTGGGAAGGGATTACGGACACAGCCCGAGAGGACCAGACACAACATCAACAGGTTGAGTAACGACCAGGGACTGGGGGATGGGGAGAGATGGGCACATGCCCAATGAGGAGTAGCACACTGCACACCCACAATTACCCTAGATCATGTACCTGATCCCCTTGGCACACTGCAGCACACACACATAGCAAGAACAGCACACCCACATTGACGACAACGTGGTACAGTGTGCAAAGCCGACACTGCAGATCAGAGGGCACAACTGGCTCCACACATGCACATGCACAGAAACATGCCTACTACATCTGACATAGCAGGAAACTGTGCAATGGAAAAGTACGCGTACGACCTCACATCCGTCATGTATGCCAAATGTACACTGTCCCGCAGCAGTACTCAGCACCTCCCAAACAGTCACATGTATATTGTCAAACAGTCTGCATGTAAACCAGGACAATGGGCCAACATACATGTCAACGCAATGTCAACATGCATCTCCCCTTCACATTGCAGAGGGGCACACAACACCTCCAGCAGAGCACAGAAGACAACGAATCTGTGATGTCGGAGAGGACCACCACACCTTCGACACCGATGCCCTACAACAGCCCATGGACATCCCACGCAACCCACCACCAGGACCCGGGCAGACAAGCTACTCAGAGGAGAACACAGAGCCTGCAACAGACCACACAGCAGGAAGCACCCACAAGCACAGCTTGCTCATGACACTTCTCCCACCTACCCATGGCACCCCAATGCCATGTGTCAGCACACCAAAAGGAGGTGGCCGAACAGGTGTGGGTGGGGTCCGAACTCATGGAAGGCGAACTAGATCACATACGTTGGTGTCTATTACCCTTCAGGGGCCACCTACACCCCACAAAGGAGACCCACACTGCCATAGACACATGCAGATGCACATTCACAGTACAGAACCATGCCCATGGCCCGCAAATAGCAGTAACACTTCCTCGTTGGGTCTGCGTATGCCGGCCCAGGGCACTCCCCTTATGAATTGAGTGGGTGACAACAAAGTCACATGTCCAAGCTCTAACCCTCTGCCTGCGGTGACATGTCTGCGTCCGCTGTACACAGCACAATGCAATGTCGTAGGGCCCAGAACCCTCATGCATACAAACAAGACCACAGGGACACATGCATATATCATGTTGAACTGCCTATGGGCACGTGCGCACTGCCCCTTTATTGGCAGGGCCACATGTACAGTGACACCTGTGCTGTATGTGTGTGGGGTAAGTGTAAGCCAACACACATGGAATGCTTGGTGCTGGCAACCACTTGAACAGTGGACACCAGTGCACAGAAACTGAAAACACCTGCATAACAGAGTCAACTGCTGAGCAACATGGAGGGAGCCGGAGAAAGTCCAGAGGACATCCAACATGCAAACAGAAGTGTCCGCGTGAGTTGCAGTGCACTGTGGTTGGGACACTAGAGATGAGCCGCTCATGTGAAGAAAAAGTCTCGGATTGTGTCCCTTCAAGATATTCCTGATGCAGATGCAGTGGGGTGTGTTAGACCTGCATCATCTTCCTTATCAACGACCCAGGTCTCCCACACTGCTTGAGATGACGTTGCTGCACCACCTCTCCACAGCACAAAACTCAATCAGTAACGGAAGATGGCTTGCGGTGCACTTAGTTAGTGGCACCTGGAGTGCTGAGCAGGGTATCAGGCCGATGATGGCATCCACGACAGGTATGAGCAACTCCGAAAGTCTGTCAGGACCACCGTTTCGACTCCGGCAGATGACGGTAGGAGGTGGTCCTTGCAGTGGTGGCTTGAGTCTCCTGCGATGATACGACGTCCGGACCGGTCAGGACTCGATTTGATGTCTGGGCCCTGGTGGGCCGCAGTTGAGGCCGGAGGCTGCAGACAGCGTAGGGCCACAGACACATGGTGTTGATGACCCCAAGGCCATCGACTCAGAGGTCATCCAATATCTCAGAAGAATGTGTCCCGGACCTGACCAGCAGTTAGTGGCCTCAGATGCACTGCGGCCGGCACAGGCACCAAGCCACGGTACGGTGACTTGCGGTGCAGTCAGATGGGCCATGCTACCTAAGCGGGTCCTCATCAATGTCCGAGGTGTATGTTGTGGAGGGTTGCGGGGGACAGTCGAAGCTGTCCTCCAGGGCATGATGCTGAGGGTGGAAGCTGTCCAGAAGCAGCAAATGGAGGAGTGGAATGCCACTGCATCGTTTTCACCACAAAGTCAGTATCACCGACATGATGGCGACGACACCCCCAAGTCCATGGGCTCAGTTGCCACCAAAGTCCAACCAGAAAGTGTCAATGGGTCTCGGGTAACAGACTTAGTGGCACCAGGGCTGAAAGGGGATGCAGTCTGCGATGAGGCCTTTACAATTACATCAAGTCAGCCATAAATAAATCAAGGCTGAATTCAAAATTGTGTGTGACCTACTCGACTGCAGTAGTGTAGGCCAGAGGCAGCAGTCAGCAAGGGCCAGAGGTGTTTCAGCAAGCCCCTCCTGGAACTCTAACACACGACGTTGAGATGACATTTGGGGGGGACTTGTGGTTGACGGAGGCAAAAGCACCAGAGCTGAGCGGGTGTTCAGTCATCAATGATGACGTTTCCTGCCTGGTACATACTGGAGTGGATTGGCGTGAGGCCTGCTGGACCATAGTGTAGGCCGACGGTGTAGTCATCAAGGGCCCACAGACACGTGTGGTTGGGAGGTCATGCATATACTTGGTGTCACCACATCGAAGGGAGTACAGTGAAATAAACTCTTCGTTAATGTGCGTACTTGGATAATGTATGATCAAGACTCAGTTACAAATGTGTGACCTACTAGCCCGCAGCGTGGGTCGGAGGCAGCGTTCAGCAAGGGCCTACAGCCACGTGTCGTTGGGACGCTATGCACATAGTTGCTGCCACCTGTTCATAGGGAGTACTGTGAAGTTGAATCTTCATTATTGTGCGTGCACGGACAATGTATGATCAAGACTCAGTTACAAATGTGTGACCTACATGTCCGTAGTGTAGGCCGGACACAGTAGTCAGCAGGGGACAACAGACATGTGTCATGAGCACAGAGTTGGTGGCAGCACATCGAAGGGAGTACACTGATGTAAAATCTGCAATGAACATATGTACTCTGCCTTCGTGTAATCAAAACTCAGTTTCAAATGTGTGACCTACTTGACCGTAGGGTAGGCCGGAGGCAGCAGTAGAGTATGTCAACAAGAAAGGACTGAAGCAGGCCTGTGTCGTGGAGGCCGTGATGGTCTGAGGAGGCTGCCAAGGTCGCGGGCCTTGGGCTTGGAGCTTGCACCGGCACGTGGTAGGCCCTCCTTGACACATGCCGGTGTCGGCTGATGATCAGTGTGGCCTGGCTGCGTAAGGGAGGGCCTGACGGGTTCGGGGTCCAGCGGGCCGGGGTACAGCAGGCACACATGATCACAGGCAAATCCGCTCACGAAGACAGTGTTGGCCTCGTTGCGGGGTGAGATGCGCCGCCCTGGCAGGGATGTTGGGCATTCCGAAAGAGGACCACACCCAGGGCTACGTGCTTTTTATTCACACCCCTACGCTGGCCTGGGGTACGCCGGGCCATCCCACTCCGCTCACGCTTACGGGGAGAACGTAACAAGCAACATTTCCGCAAACTCCCCTGGCTGGCGTGACATGGTTGCGTCCACTGTCCACTACACTCCATACACCAGCGGTGTATGTCACATGGATATAGGCGTGTTCTGCATACTGCGGTCTGTCCAGCACTTCTCCGCCACTCTTGGCATTGTGTGCTTTCCCAACCATGGTTCTCCTGCCTCCTTCACACATGCCTGGTTCCCAACTCTCCCTTCATTCCGCTATTGTGTGGCTGAGGTGCCATGCCATTGATGGCTCATGTTCACGGCTTGCCCATGTTACCATAGTAAGTTGTTCTGTCATGTCTGGTGGGTGGGCATGTTGTTTTGCATGTTGTATGTGATTTTATGATGTGTGCATTGCCATAGTTGTAAGTGGCATGGTTGTGGAGTTGAGGTGTGTGGGGTTTTTATTTGGGTCTTGCCAAGGGGCTGTGCATTTCCCTTTGTGCCATCCTGGGAGCGTGGGTTGAAGTTGGGCTGTCGGAGGATGATGGAATCATGCACAGACTGGGTATTTGGCGATGACATTGGTGGAGATACCATGGTGTTCGTATACTGTCTGCACATTGATGTGGGATGTGTGCTTTCTGTTGCAGTGATTGGGTGCTGTGTCACCAGGGGGCACAGGTATGACATGTGTGGTGTGGATTGCTCCCAATACGTGCGTGCATCCAGCTATGGCGTATGGTCCTTGCTTGGTCTTCAGCGGATCCTGCTGATTGTGTTGGATGTATAGGGACTGGGGTACCAGGCTGATGGTGATGTCCAGGACAGGTGTGAGGGACTTGGATGTGACTAGCTTTGAGACTTCTCTGACTCTGGCGGGTGTTGTTTGGGGGTGCCAGAGACCAACAGTTGCAGCACAGCCAGCAGCTTTGTGTGGGGTGGAATGTTGGTTGTCTGCTGTGTTGGTGCCGTCAGCCTGTTGGGCGATGATGGTCAGGATGCGTAGGATGGTTGTCCTTTTGGGCCTGTAGTGGGCAATGACATTGTCAGGAGTTGGGTCTGTGAGGCTGGTGCGTTTCTTGGGGGTCCACTGTCATTGTCTGCACTGCCTCTGTGGTGGTCTGGGTGGGGCCTTTTGGGGGTTGGGCTCCTGGGGGTGGTGGCGGTGGGTGTCCGGCATGCATGTTCAGTGGCTCCATGGAATCTGTTGTTCTTCAGACGTGGCTCTGGGCTGGGCTCACTTTTATGGTGCAGGCTTTGGTCCGATTTTGCACCAGGTCTGAGCAGGTGTTAGGTTCCTGGTGCTAATGAGCCTTATCGCATGTTTTGTGTTCTTATCGCCGATGTGGCTGGTCATTGTGAATGTTGTGGAGTGGTGTTGTCGCAGCTTTTTGTTCGGGAACGCCTATTCTGCATCTCATTAGCGATAGCGGCAGGGGTCATCAGTGGCGATGTTTTTTGAGGATGCTATCGCAGGAAAACTGGTGTTATCGGCTGTTAGCACCAGCTTGTGAATGGGGTGGTAAGTTTATTGCAAAATTGGCTGTGTTAAGGTGCCGATAACTCAGCGATAGCTCCTTGAGAATATGGCCCTGAGTGTTTTGGTTCCAACAAGACCATAAAAAGGCATGATTTGTTTATTTTGTTCCTGCCCAAAAAGTGGGGCCAGTTTCCAGACGCTGTCAAGACTAGCAAGGAACATTGGGTCACATGTATCAACCATTTTTGCGTTCGCAAACGGGACGATTTGCAGAATTGGCTCGTTTGCGAATGCAAAAAAGGTTTTTCACATGTATCAAACCCAAATTGTGATTCGGTAACATGTTACCAAATCGCAATTTGGGTTCGTGATTCGGTATTAGGAAGGGACGTTTTTAGGGCGTCCTTTCCTAATATCGAATCGCATCGGTATGTATGAATGTTTTGTGACTGAAATGTGGTCTCAAAACATTTGCATTTTACTACCAAGTACGTGGTAACCCATTGGCGAATGCAACGGGGTCCCCAAGGGACCCTTTCCCCTTTGTGAATGTTTGTAAAAGCATTTTTTAAGAGCAGGCAGTGGTCCTGTGGACCACTGCCTGCTCTTAAAAAATGAAAGGAAATCTTTTCATTTAACTTTTTGCAAAGCATCCCGTTATTCTTAAGCAATCAAGGCCACCATCCCTGTGATTTTTGGGATTCCTAGGGGGTCACAAATTGCAACCTACCTCATAAAAATTCATGAAGTAGGTCGTTTGCAACCCCCTAGGAAATGCAGAAAGTGTTCAACACACTTTCATGCATGCCGTTTTGCGATTTTCTAATTGTGAATCACTAGGTTTCGCAATTAGGAAATCGCAAACCGGGGCTTCTTACATCTGGCCTATTGTGTTTCAAACAAAATCCTATTGTGATAGACCTGAACAGGCCCACAGTGGTGCATATAAAAAGAATTGACAATGATATGCGTAGAATGTGTATTCTCATCATTACAAGCTCCACACTTTAGTAAATCATATTGGAAAAAGACTCAGGACCCACAAGATATTCCCTACGCCTTTGTAGTTGTGGATGACTAAGCCTACCTACCCACTCAGCAATTTGTTTCAGGAGTGCATAACTATGTGGGTCGCTAGACACTGAGAGGACAAGACACAAATGTAAATGTACATGAGTTCACCTATATGGGTACATTTACTGTTATACTTTATAGTACATTTACTACTTTTGACTATTCACCATTTACAGCGGTAAAATCATTACAATGTGGAGACTTACATGACATACCTGTCTCCACTTCTTGTAACCGGGGATAGAGACAACTTTATGACTGAAAAGTTACTACTTGTAATTTTTATATATTTAATAACCTTATGCATTTGTCCTTCCAATCTGTGAGAGCCTGTATGAGGGAGAATTCCCGTCTTTGCATAATGAGTGAAATCACAAGTGAGATAGTGATAAATGTAAACTTTCTTTTACGGCATTCTAACTATCGTAGAGGAAGGGTAGTTCCCAAGAAAATTTATATATGGATAAAGTCTGATATCATAATCTATTCTGAAGCTGAAGAACTGAAAACTTCTAGCTATAATGGTTTAAACATAATACAGCAGCCAATAATATATCACCGATTACCATTAGAGGCATTTTGCCATGTAAAACAAAAAGATAAAATATGTGGTTAAAATTCATTAAGGATCTTGGGAGAATATTATAGCATCCACCTGAAGTAAAAACTTCAGGCGCCTAAAACTGGCATCACAAAATGATTCATCGCTAAAGCCTTAAATGTATGTCCAAATTTCTTTCTTAGACATATTGACCTCATATTCTTTGTGCTATTTTTTAATTCTCCATCCCAGTTATTTGGTTTGAGGCTATTCTACTATTTACCCACACCAAAAACAGGAGTCTGGAAGATGCATTTAACTATTTAACTTTCATAGCAATAGGGCCCACTCCTGTCAAAATAGGGAATCTAAAATCCCTTTATCTGTTTGACAGTGACAAGTTACCAAAGGTAATTTTGATTGAAAAAGGTTTGAATTTGTTCCAATAGTTTTCACTGACACTTTTGAGAAAGCCCCAAAATCATCCACTTCCCATTTCTAAAATATATCAATTGCTTAAATAAACAAATTCATTTTTCAGAACTATTAAATGGACTAAAACATTGCTTTTTCTGAAGCACTTGGGATTTTTAGGCAACCTGATATATACAAGTGGGTCAGTGGTTGATTCCTTGAAAATGATTTCAGTGGTGGAATTATCAGGAATGTTAAAATGGATGACAATAATCGAACAGTTCAGAAGATCCTCCAATGCTACTGTAAGACGTGGGACTCCTGGTTGGCTAGGGTATGCACCTAAGTCAAGCAAGACCCACCACTTTAGTCAGGGTAAGTCAGATACACACCAAAGATAACCAGTGCTCATTCTATGGTAGCTTGGCACAGAGCAGACAGGCTAATCTAAAGAGGTGTAAGAAAAACTTTTTAAAAGAAAATTTCGACTTGCACATCATATTGGAATTGCAGCTTAGAATGAGTATAAATATTGCAGAAATGTTTTCACATAGAAAAATAACACATAGGAAAAATGTGACTGCTTTTAGCTTGTAAAGAAACTCTGCTAAAGAATGCATAAGTAAATCTCATGCAGGGAGAATGTGCTTGCTTCTAACATGTAGAACAAATAATGTAAATATTTTTTTTTAGAAGACTATTATTCTTAATGTACTTCTGTAACTAGGCCCAAGCAATATTTTCTTTTGACTCTTGCTCACAGCTAGATAGACATTTATTTAGACTTTTGTCTAGCCTTAACAACTTAAAATGTGCTGACTTCAAGATTATGTTTCTTTGCCTCATCACACCAGATTAGATAATCTTGGAATAACAATGAACTTTGCTGTTAATGAATAATAATTTAAATATATTTTATGTATGCTTAAGTAGGACATTGTGGATAGATTTGTTTCACGGCATTGACTAGCCTTTTGTATGCACAACAGAACATTGAACGCAGCTATTAATTTAGGTAAGAAAGTTCTCATGAGAACTTTCCTTCATGTGTCGATACTCGCAACAATTGTCTAACTATGAGCCTCTGGCATGAAGGTTTACTGGCGGAATTGGGTTGAGAAGCAACGGATGTTGATGACACCATCGAATGTTTCCATTGAAGCAACACATTTTACACCTAATAATCTTTGCTATTTTATTGTGTGATTTTACATTATATTGAGTGTTCCACCTTAGAGGGAAGCAGACCTCCTGATGGCTCTACTACGGGAGCATCATTCTATCCTTGCTGGAAGCTACTGCCAACAGTGACTTTAATTTCCTTTGTCCGGATTTTCCTTTATCAATGCTACTGCATGATCATTTCACTGCCACTGATATTTCAACATTCGCTACTGCAGCTGTGGGGAACTCGGCTGAGTTTCCAGAACTATTTTTCAAGGGAAGTTCTAGTCTTTCACTATGCTCTGAAATCTTGCTCTTTTCTAGAAATAACTCTTCATGGGTTTCTTTACATAGGGTATGTTAGGTCATTAACCTAGATTTGTGACAAATCTCCTTAATGAAACACTTTGTTTGATTTATGCTGTCACTAAGCAATCTTTTATTCGACATTTCTGTAATCTGAACTAATTGGTATAAAGATAACAAAACCATACTAATTCTTTCAGATAAATAAAGGTTTTGCAAACTTCTACAATTTCTAGTCATTGACTGCAAATATTGAACCTGACAGTTAATGATTTTTATGGCATGTTCTTTTGTTTCTTGCTCCATTCGCTACACAGTGGCAAAGGTCCATTCGACCTGCCAAGCACTATCTGATTCGTGGGTCCAAGCTGTAAGTTGGAGTGTTTGGTTTAAAACTCTATTTTTACCAATCCTTTAGGCGCTAACAGTTTCTGGTAGTAGAGGATATGGTTCACACCCCAAATGAAGCAAACAAATTAGTACCCAATCTATATTAAAATAATCCCTGATTCCAGTTTCCAGTGTCCGGATTCTGACAGTGTTGCAAAGCAAAATTCGAATGCAGTTGCGGTATTGGCAGTTGCGGGTTTTAAGGTGTGAGTATTAATAGGATGAAAATGTTGTGGTAGTGAGTGATTATAGTAGTGAGTGTATTTTCTTTAGTATGTCTGATTGAGTAGTAGTGGAGTGGAGAAGTTTGAGAAGAAGAAGTTCAGTTTCAAACTTGTTGAAGTTGAAAGATCCCAGGATAATAACAAAAGTTTTAAACTTGTTTGCAGAGATTTTAGATGTGGAGTGTGAAGTTTCATCACTTCTATTGGCAACAATAAGGACAAGTTGTTGCGTTTGATTAATCTTGGTTGATGTTAGTAGAAGTTTATTGAGCAAACGGGGGAAATTGCATTGATCTGTGTGATTTTTCACTCGCTGAGAAATTCACTTGCGAGTATAGTAACTCTTGAGTGGTTGTGATACTTAATTTCCTTTTGTAAGAGCAAACAAAAAGTTGTTTAAAGAGGTTATCTGAAAGTGGTGTGTTAATGCGAGGAAAATTGTAAAGGGGGCGACTGCTGTGAGGAGTGAGATTGTACGTCATAGTGTTTCACGCTGGGATTGGACAGTTGGTATGCTTTCATACCGCCATTGGCAAGTGGTTTTTGAGTGTTGTCAAATTGAGTGCTGTCTTTGGATTTGGTAAGGAGTTGCATAGAATTAAATGTAGACAATTGACTGGAGAATAAAAATGTGACGTGTATGGAACAGAATCAAACATTTGGTTTAATCTGAAATTGTTTACTATATCATCAACATGAAATGTTTTAAGGATTTTAAGAAATTGGTAAGAGGGGATGTCAATATTCCTATATGCAGAGGCGAGGAGGAACCTCCTGAGGGTATTTCATCATACGTTATGACTACTGAACATGGTTTAAGCTCATGTCTGTTGATTCGACAATGGAGTAGAATTATGGAAAACTAGGGTGCTTTGACTTTTCCTAGTTATGGGACATTTAATACCAGAATCATTTGAAGGGAAAATTGTATGAGAAAAAGCCACCACCTCGACCCATGCAGTATGAGACTTTTGATGCTTGGGAAAAAGATGCAAAAGAAAGGGAAAAGGAGAAATATCAAAGAAGGACTGCAAGAGTAATGGAAAATTATGCAAACGCTCAATGAGATGAAGAACAGCATAGATTGGGGATGGGCATTATTGAAGGAGCCAAATTATTCGGTTCTTACATCAGAAGGTGAAAAAGGAATAAGGCTGCAGCCAGATAACAGGGGATGAGTCAGATACAGATTTGGGAGATTAAATATTAGAACAGATGTTATCTTCCCAACCACCACCACCTACTGGTTTTTCTGACCCATGAGAGATAAGTGCAAGTTGAGTTGGATGATCATGCTATAGAAAATATGAGGGTTAGAGGAATGCATTTGCACCTTATCGAACTGACAAAATGCATACGCAGATGGAAGAATGTGGAAAAGGCTAGAACTTAGGTGGACAAGGAAACATGAAAAGAAAATGTGGGAAGCAGCTATAGAGGGCAAACAGGTTGTACCCAATGAGAAGGAGGCAACAACCTATCCTCTGAGGGAAATAGCTGGAGGAACTTATGTACATGTGCCATGGAATAGAGCATTTACAAACAAATTTCCAAAGTTGACAGACAAGTTGGTGCAGTGATATGCTCAAGTGGAGAGGTTCATAAAGGGTCATAATGATTTCAAAGGTGCTATTGATTGATTTGATTACATCCTGTGACATTCTCCAGCTGATTTATGGGCAGAATGTAAGATTGCAGTGCAATGGCTAAAAGGAGAACCAGCTAGAGAGAAAGGGACAAATGTACCATCACAAATGGTGATGGTGAAATATGAAGCGGTTATCACCTTTTTTAAAGGGAGAATACCTCCAAAGGAACCTGACTATTTAAAGATTCTAAGAACCACACAAGAGTGAAAGAGACAGTTCATGAGTACTATGAGAGTTTTTATTAGGTGTTTCAACAGCATAATAGATGTAAGAATACTGAGGAAAAGAATATAGGGATTTTTGTGTCTCAGTTTGTATTGGGATCGAAGCCCAAAATCAGTGCTCGCATCACACAAAGTTTGATCTGTTGGCAAACCAATGATCTGTTGGCAAACCAAGTCGTTAGACAAAATCCTGTGTTATGCCAAATACTGTAGTGATTAATTGGACATCAAGCACAGGAAAATAAAGGGGAACTTTATGCTGGCTCAGACTAAATTTGCACAGAAAGGATTTCAGAACCCGTCTTTTACAAGAAATCAGGGAACAATGCAGGGAGTTGTTGTGCCAATAGCTGGATTTTCAGGAAATCAAGGAGGAATGAATATGGCCCAGGGCAGAGGTGGAGGTGGTCCCATGGGTATGGGTTCTTGGAGGGACATTGCTTCAATGAAAAAGATTACTGCTTGTAACATCTGTCATAGGGTGGGGCATTGGAAATGAGAATTTCGACTTAATTCTGGGAATGCTGAAGAAATATGCAGAATTCACAAGGTACACATGTTCCAAAAATGCCTATGCAACAGATGCAAATTCGGATGCAAAATCAAGCTCAAATGATGCCCCCTGCTCCTGCACAAATGGGGAATCCCAGGTTTAGTTTAATTCAAATGCCAAACTTTAATGCAAACAAGTTTCAGAATGCTATGCCACTGCTGTGCATACACACCAGATGAAAACAAGGAAATAGAAAGTTATGCAAAGAACATTTTGGTTTTGAATCCGAATTAAGTGAATTTGAAAAACCAATTTTGTATGAGAATTTTGAGATAGGACTGAGCAACATTGGAAATTGGTTTTCACAGCTGGGAAGGGCATACTGAAAGCAATATTAATGGCAATAGTGGTATTAGAACTTTGTCTGATATTTATTTACATTCTATATCTGAGCTGTAAATATTTAATGCTCAAACAACAGGAACATTTTCAGAAGAAAATGTACGATAGGGCCATGGGATTACATGGTATTATGAATGATGACTACAAGAAGTCATTACAATTTTGTAGTGGGGGTCAAAAGAAAAAGACCAGCCACATCTGAGGACAAAAGTGCTTTCTAAGCTAAATTTGCATGTGAAAAAAATTAGTGTGATGATTTAAAAAAAATCAGAAGGGAGGGATTGTAAGAAATACATTTTTAAAGCTAATTTCAACTTGCACATCATATTAGAATTGTAGCTTAGATTGCATTTAAATATTGCAGAAATGTTTCCACATAGAAAAATAACATGTAGGAAAAATGTGCCATCTTTGAACGAGTGAAGTATCATTTTAGAGTGCATTTTAACTCTGCTAAAGATTGCATAAGTAAATTGCGCTTAGGGAGAATGTGCTTGCTTTAAACATATAGGAAAAATAATGTAAAGAAAAAAGGGTATTAGGCTATCATTCTCAATGTACTTCTGTAACTAAGCCCAAGCAATATTTTCTTTTGACTTTTGTCTAACACCAGCATCCTGCCAATGAATGTGCTGTCTTCAAGATTATGTTTCTTTGCTTAGTCACACCATATTAGATCATCTTGGTATAGTCAAGAAGCTTGCTGTGGATTCATCATAAATAAACTGCTAGAATGAATAATAATTTACATATTTTATGTATGCTTAACTAGGACACTGTCAATAGATTTGCTTCATTGCCTTTGACTTGCCTTTTGTATTCACCACAGAACATTAAACCCAGCTATTTAACTTAGGTAAGAAGGTTCTCATGAGAACTTTCCTCCATGTATTGATACTCACAACAATTATTTAACTATGGACCGGCTTGGATGTTTACCATTGGAATCACGGGGAGAAGCAACGGATTTTGGCAACACCATCAGATGAGCGGTTTCCAAGGAAGGATAGCATCTTACACATACTAATTTTCGTTACATTATTGTGTGATTTTATATTATACTGAGTGTTCCTAGTTAGAGGGAAGGAGGCCCCCTTATGACTCACCTACACGAGGGTTGCTCTATCATTGCTGGAAGCTACTGTTAACGGTGACTCCACTTTCCTTGATTTTGATCCTTTTTGATCAATGCTACTGCAACGATCATTTTAATAGCACTGATATTTCAACAGTTGCTACTGCAGCTGTGGGGAATTTGTCTGAGTTTCCAGAACAACTCTTTATGGGAAGTTCTCATCTTTAACTATGTTCTGAAATCTTGCACTTTTCTAGAAAGAACTCTTCATGGGATTGTTTACATAGGGTAGTTTAGGTACTTTGGCTAGTTTAGTGACAAATCTCAATTATGAAACAATGTGTTTTGATTTATGCTGTCACTAATCAATCTTTTATTCGACATTTCAACAATCTGGTCTAACTGGAATAAAGATGACACAACCATACTAATTCATTAAGATAAATAAAGGTTTTGCAAACTTATACAACTTCTAGTCATTGACTGCAAATATTGAACCTGACAGTTAATTATATCTATGGAATGTTCTTGTGTTCCTTGCTCCATTCGCAACACAGTGGCAAAGGTCCATTCAACCTGCCAAGCACTATCTGATTTGAGGGTCCAAGCTGTAAGTTGGAGTGTTTGGTTTAAAACTCTATTTTTACCAATCCTTTACGCGCTAACAGTTTCTGGTAGCAGAGCATATGGTTCATACCCCAAATGGAGCAAACAAATTAGTCAGGGGCCACCTGGGCATAGTTGCAGCCAATCCACAAGTATGTATGTGCCCCGCTGCGAGGAGCACAGCATCAGGACCACCCAGGGCATAACACAATTACCTGTGGGAGGCCACGAGAGGAGTCGCTGGAGGAGTTGCTGTCCACACCATCCTCTGGTATAGTGCTCCCATCATGGAGATGCAGCCTTGAGGAGATGTTTGGCTCAGCTTGGTGCGGCTGGGGTGGCGGTGACATCATCGAGGTCTTCAGCCGTCTTGTTGCCCTGGCATCTGGTCAAGAGTGATCTGGTCAGTAGTTAGCTTGAAGCGCTCGGGTGCCCACACCTTAATTTCTAATTAACATTCTGCCGCCACAGGTGCCTAATGTCTGGTTTTGGGCCAACATAGCATCAAATGGCCTCTACCATAAACCACAATTCCTGACTGGGGAAAGTCACAGCGCGTTGAGTCTGCGGTAGGTGTTGCAGTTTGAAAGAGTCTAATCTTGGTTTGCAAAGTCTTTAATATCCCTGATACCTAGGGAGGAACAGGAGGTAAGCCAGCAAGTCTGTGGAGTCACTCTGAGGTTGTTCTTGATTCTTGCAGCATGCAAAGGTTAGCAGGGAGCAGGGTGGCTCAATCAGGCACAGTAGCAGTTCCTTGGAGCTGTCAAACATAGTAAGAAGGCAATCCTTCTGCACAGCAGCCTTTACTCCAGTGTAGTTTCTTCCAGGTCCAGTAGTATGCCTATTGGATAGGGACAGAAACCTAATATTTATACCCCAAAGTGCATTTGATGTAGGAGGTAACTTCAAAGAGCCTTCTTAAGTGTGCAAGGATCCCTCTCAGCCCAGTTCTGGCTCCAGAGTACCAGTAGAGGGTAAAACATCTTTTTGTGTTAGAGGAGGACACAGCCTATTCAGAACTGAGTGTGAGCCATCTCTTCTTCTCTCAGCCATGTAAGGCTATCAGTATGTGGACGAATGCAGATATATCCCCTGTCACACCCAGCCTTCCTGTGTTGTGGCTGTCTAGGGAGTATGCAAAAAGTGTAGCGGTACCCAGGTCAGACGCTGACTGGAGACAGGCTGCAAGGTGCACAGAGCAAAGTAAAGTACAGAGAAATGCCCACTTTCTAAAATTGACATTTCTAAAATAGTAGTCTTAAATCCAACTTGAGTATTGAAGAGAATTTATCATTACTATTCGAACCATACTACACATAATTAAGCTACTCCTCTCTGATCAGAAATTCCCATTTAAGGATGTATAAGGGAATTCCCTAAGCTGGCCTATGGAAGGAGTAGGACTCACAGCAGTGAAACATGAATTTTGCGGTTTGTTATTGCCAGGACATGTAAAACTTAAAAATACATGTCCTATCTTTTATTCACACAACACCCTACCCTTTGGGTCACTTAGGGCCTATCTTGGCGGTGACTTGTGTTTAATAAAAGGGGAGTTTAGGGCTTGGCAAGTGGTTTTAAAAGCTAAGTCGAAGTGGCAGTAAACTGCTCACACAGACCTTGCATTGGCAGCCTTGAGACAGGTTTAAAATGCATCTTTTGTGAGGGGCACAACCAGTGCTGCAGACCCACTAATAGCATTTACCTTACAGGCCCTGGGTATATGGTATACCACCTTACATGGGACTGACAAGTAATTTAAATATGCCTGTCAGGTATACAACAATTACATATATGTTTAGGGAAGAAGCACATGCACTTTGGCACTGATTAGCAGTGATGAAGTGCTCAGAGTCTTAGAGCCAACAAAAAGAAGGTCAGAAAAAGAGGAGGAAGGCAGAAAGTTTAGGGTAACCCAGCAAAAAGGACCTTAACAACAGAGCTAAATAGGCAGTGCTAATTATGCCTTCTATATACCGGGCATGATCTTGGATAGTTTCACTCAAGGTTTTTTCGCCCCTCCATATACATTTAGAAGTTGATTTATCTAAAGAAATACCAAATATTATTGCAAGGCACAATTGGGATAACGAAAATTATCAAAGGTAGAACTGACGTTTTGACATTTTGATTAATGCTATCGTATGTACAATGGTGGAAGAGACTGCCAAATTTTGAATAACTTTTTTATTTTATTTAATTTTGTAACATTCTTAAATAATTAAATTTATAGATGTTGTTATAGGTAGAAGTAATGTAAATTTTGAGGTACCTGATAGGATAGTGCTGATCGTAATCATCCCCTTGACTTACCGATTGAGGTTTACGGAAGCATTAGTCAAATATTTTCTGTTTTATCTTAAAGCCAGCAATGTCGAAAAATTGCTGTAGTTGATCAAATGTGTGAAATATTATTGTGATTTGCTTTTAAATTCAAAATTAGATCATTTACAAATAGTTTTAATTTGACTATGTGCGAAAAAGGTGGAACAATGGGATTTCTGGTCGAAGTTTAAGTGCTACAGGTTCAATAAATAGGCCAAAAACAAGAATAGAAATGAAAAAATTCTGTGTGGTCCCTCTTGTCACTAAGACAGTGACAGCCTGCTGGCAGCTTATTATAATAAATGCCATGGTTTTGGAATATAGGGCTACATGTATCAAGCTATTTTGCATTCGCAAACGGTGCAAATTGCAAAATTCGCCCGTTTGTGAATACAAAACGGCCGTAAATAAAATCGGAAAAGAATTAGTAGAATTACTTTGAAATTCACAAAAGTTGTGATTCCCCATTTTGAGAATACAAAATAGCGGATCTGTATTAGCGAATTCACCATTTGAAATTCGCAAACATATGTATGATTAATTCGCAATTCGTGTTTGAGCCAGAATTTGCTATTTTGCATCCACTGTCAAATTAGCACCGATTCCTATCAGGTGGTAACCATGTGCAAACTATATAAACAGCCTCAGATGGCCTCAGAATGTTTCACAATGGCGGCACTGTACATCATGGTGAGGAGGCTGAGGATACAAGCAGCAACAGCACAGAGGGGAAGCAGAAGACAAGAGCAAATCTTTAGAGTGCGCATTACATTGTTGGTGCAGACAGAGGAAGAGATCTATGATAAATAAAGGTTGGATTCAGACATGATCGATGATCTAATAGCTGAACTAGATCCACTACTGCAGCGTCAGACTCGCCAGACACATGCCATACCCATACATGTGCAGGTCCTATGTTCACTGCACCTCCTTGCTTCCAGCGAGTAATAGCTGCAGCAGGAGTGGTCTCCCAAAGTGCACTATCGCGCCTTTTCAATTAGTTCCTGGACGTTATGTCGCAGAGGATACACCACCACATAAGATTTCCTACAACACCAGAGGAATTATCAGCTAGCCCATTTTCCACATGCAATTGGGTGCATTGATGGGACGCATGTAACTATATGCCCCCCCTCAGTGAAGGAGTACATTTACATTAACAGGAAATCATATAATTCACTCATTATCCAAGTCATATGCAATGTCAAAAATATAATCACAGACATAGTGGCAAGATTCCTGGGTAGTACGAATGATTTATACATCGTCAGACACAGTAGCAGACATACGAGTCAGCTTGGGGGTGCATTTGGTGAAGGATACCTGTTGGTAAAAGCATTTAACACTGTTTTACTGACTGTCGGGTCATGGTGAAACATCGCAGTGAGTAATATATTGCCTTGTAGCCTGTAGGTGACAGTGCATATGCTGTGCGCTCATTCATACTGACACCATACCTGAATCTGACTACACCTAGTGAACAGCAATATTATGCATTGAACACATAAACCCGCAATCTGAGAGAGAGGACCGTTGGTTTTCTGAAGAGTAGGTTCCGCTGCCTACATAAAAGTGGAGGTGAATTGCAGTACAGGCCAGATACATGTTGCATAGTTGAGGCCACTTGTGCCAAGGTGCACAACATTGCAATTTTCAAAGGCATAACCTTGGACCTTATGGATAGTGAATCTGATGAAGACGATGAGCAAGGTCAACATCAAAAAGCAGCAAATAGTTCAAGGGCAGCAGAAGGAAGACAGAGATGTGCAGAAATAACACAGAATTATTTTTAAGGTGGGTAATGATGAGACAATACACTACATGGTTTCATTGCTATTGTGATTTATTTAAAACAAAACTCAGGTAGTGTAAATGCACACTTAACAAGTAACATACGCGCAGTGTGAAAGTAACAATGCAACTAGATAACATTGCCATGATAGTTGAAAGTCAGCCCTGATAACTGAATGGCACTGGTTACCTCACCTAATGGCATTCCAGGGCCCAATGCCATACTATTTTCTGTGGCCACAGACTCCGGTGGCCCGGTCTGTGTACTCTGTCACATTCATTGTTAAGGCTTCTGAGGCAGAAGTATTTCTGGAACTGCACCTTCTGCATTCGGTTACTGGTGCTATGATGCTACTGAGGCTTGAGGCCTCCTCACTATCCCTTTCACTACCTTTTACTACCACCAACCGTGGCAGTTTGCAAATCCTCATCTGGCCACATCTCCACAAAAATGGGCCATTTCTACCTACATGCCCACAGCACGTCGAGACAGCAGAGCTGTTGTGTTACTCAGGCATTTGATGGCCCTACTGTACCATCTAAGCGGCAAAGTAATTGAAGGTGCCTTTTTCGGTGGGACACATGGTCTTCCTACATTACATTGCATGGTTCCTTGATTGCTTGTTTCCCTCTGTCTCCTTCCACCACTGCTGTAGTAAGTTGTGTGATGCTGTCCTTCATTTCGACCATATTTGTTTTTATGGAAACAAGCTGTAGATGCATTGAATGCATGTGTTTGCATTTCAGGCGCTGCACCTTCAACATTGCATTCTCCAGACCACCACAGACAGGTGATCTCTCGCCTTCATGAGTTTGCCATTGTGCCCTTACCCTGTATCTCCTTAGGTGGATATTTCTTCAATGCATGTGGACTTGGGCTCTTGGCGTGGGTGGATGCTCAGCCTGTGAAGTGGGGAGGTCAGGTTGGCTCTTCTCTTCCATTCGAAACTCAGGTAGTGGTGCCACTGTGGTCCTGCGTCTTGTGGGTCCAGGTGATATGGGTGATAGGGCCACTGTGTTGTCATCTCCTGACTGTGCCTGAGTCTCCAGACGGTCATGGGATTCACTTTCGTCGGACTCCTGCGCAGGTGTATATGTGATGTTAAACATTATTATTTCAGTTTATAATTTTGACATGTATATCACATAGTGCATTATGTTGTCTAATAAAGGTACTTAGCAACACATGGTATGTATACATTTCACTTGCTTGTTAAACTTAAATGCACCTATGCTGTTTTGATTTTCCTCATTGCCTTTCCTATTGGAGTTTCTGACTACTAATCCAATAATGTGTAGCAAGTAAAATGTGGACTGGAGTAGTATTTGCTCCTCTAAGCCTGATCTCACTTGTGTTACATTTAAAATGAATATGCTCATTTGCATGCATCTTACCTAAGTACTGGGCAGTGCAGAGGTGTCTATCTGTGTCACTCCAATGATGGCTTCAGGCTAAAGGGTAGACTCAACCAGGTCCTCTAAGGGTGTGGATGCAGTTTGTGTGGTGGTCCTCCTCCAGTCTTCTTTGCCTCTGCAAGCCTTGCAGCAACCTTTTCCCTGGCCCTGCTCCGCAGATCATACCACCACTTACGTAGATCTGCAATGGAGCGCTGTGTGACCCCCGCTGCGCTTATTTTGGTTTGGATACTTAGCCATAGCTTTCTTTTTTCACACTCTGGAACATGTAGTGACTGTTTTCCAAATAAATTCTCATGGCTCTTCACCACTTCCTCTATTAGGACTTTCAACTCTTTCTGGCTAAACTTTAGCTTTCTTTTGCGCAGACCTGGCTTCTTCTCAGTGTGATTTTCGACACCATACTGGTTTTCTTGCACAGGTTCAGTTGTCCAAACAGTCTTCCTAGTGCAGTTGTCCTCCAGTCTGCCTCCTCCTTTCACTCAGTACACAGATAACAGCATGGCATGCCTCACTTCCTGGTTGTGAGGTCATCATGCTGCATCGAAATGTTAGATTTGCTAATAGCGAATTTCAAATAGTAAATTCGCTATTTTGAGAATCCCATATAGGTAATCTCTAATTGCGAATGCGATTTTTACCGATTTGCACAATTATTGCGACATACATATGCTCTTGCGATTACCAAATAGCGATTCGTTATAAGTCGCTATTCGGCAATCGCAATTATGTATTTTGATACATCTGGCCCATAACCTTTGGAGAATTGCTATGAACTGAGTGTGAACACCAATTGTTTGTAAAATACAAAATAAAGCATCCCTGGTATCTAAATGAAAAGCCCTTTCAGTATCCATCATTATTCGTGTGGCTTTCTAAAAATTACAAGAAAGATAGTCCCAGACATCAGTCCGTTAAATTAGGTTTGCTGAAATTTGCCTACCAGTATTTCAAGTCTTGGGCAACTTCAGCAAGATGATTGGCTACATTTTTCCAAACAGGTTATCGTTTGTATTTAAAAGATTTATAGATCTGTATGATCCTGGTTCCTCTGGATTTTTGACTTTCTTTAGGAAACAGACTAAAATTACTTCACAGCTTTCTACTGTCTTTTGGCTAGGTATACGCTATAAATATGCCATATATACACACACATACATAAAACAGGAATAGAGCCATTTATCATTATGCTGTTAAACACTAAACAGAACTGATCCCTCAATTGTGGCAAAAAGTGCTTGAAAACTGATATGGGAAAATCATCTTTCCTACAGCCTTCCCATAATTAAGGCTTTCTATGGCGAAAAATAATTAGCCTTCGGAAATGTGCCTTACCAATGTTTTGTTTTGATAGGCAGCTTGGAATTGGAAATTGATCCTGATATTTTGTAATTTGATTTGTTGAGTTTTCATCATTGGCTTGATAGATTGTCTTCCAATGTTTACAAAAAAACATTTTTGCTCTCCTATTATCTGGTGAGTGATGAGATCAAGAAAAGCCTTAATATACTTATTATTATCATTATGCTAAGTGGAGCATGCTAACATTTTCCCTATGTGTCTTTGTGTCCGCATTTTTACGTTGTCCTTCTGATTTTCCTTTTTAATGTCAATCGCACACACATTCTCAAGAGGTCCAGGTTAGTAGGCATAATTTAAAACAGCAGAAGACATTCAGTGCGAGCCCTTTTTGTTAGTAAGCGAATTGCTCTGCTAATTGTTTCATTACAACAGTATATTTCTGTGCCCTCCATCCTCTCTTTGAGTCAGAAAATAATGAAAAACCCATTGGTTATTTTATGGTCATTCTGAGTGAACCATCAACATCACTATGCTCTCTCAGAAAACTGGCATCTGCTTCCTGAAATGTGTGACTTTGGTTAAAAGGTTTTATTCATGCCTTCTGCCAAATCAAATGTCTGACTTTCCTGGTACTTCTCATCTAAACAAAATTAATAAAGGCCTTTAAACCCCTCATTCATTACTCATTGAGGTGAATGGGCCACTGACCCAAGGCCAAAATACATTTAATAAATATTTCTTATATCTTTCTTCTTCTTTTATTATTAAAAATACAATACGACAAATGCGATTCCCATTTCACTCCTCGAAAACGTCCTCCTGGAAGAAAGGAAGCACAAGTACTCCTCCTGGCACCCAGGGACGGATGCTAGCCAAGGGTAGGTCGCTGATCTCCTGTTTAGATCCTTTAGGTATGCAAACAAGAGAAGGATTCCTGACTACAAGGAGGGGCCCAGCTGACCACAGAACCTGTAGAAGCCCTGGATAGAGAGAGCCCTGGGGCCATATTTAAGACCCGGTTTGCGTCACTCTTGCCCCAAGCACCGTGGTGCAAGAGAGACGCAAACCTTAAGGCAGATTCATGAAGTCATGCAAAGCCACTTCTTGTAGCTTTTAGTGTCTCCAAAATCTGATGTGGATTAACACAATGCAGTGCAAATCGTTGCATTGCGTTCCTCGCCCTGGGAAGTATTCCATGGTTGTTGCAGGGGTGTTCCCATACAACTTCCCAGGTTTGTAACGCATTCCAAAATTTACAAGGCCTTGTAAACCTGGGAATGCACCAAAAAGATACGCCTCTCCGGGCGTGGTGTAATAAGGAAAAAAATGTATTTCTCCTCGTTACTTCCTCTTTCTATGTGTGATGCATTCTGCAGCACACATAGAAAGAGGAAAAAGCCACCCAGGATTATTTTTATGCCGGAAGGTGCACCTTCCTGCACAAAAACAAACCTGCCTACAACGCAGGTGCCTGCATTGGCCCTAGACTACCACAATGGCACCATCGCAAGGGAAAAGGGCAGGAATGCACCATATTGGATAAATATAGTGCATTGCTGCCCTTGTGATGCAGGGCAGTGCAGAAGGTGTCTTGCTGTGCAGCCCTTTGTCCCAAAAGTCATGAATATGACCCATGATGTATAGAACTCTGCCTGACTCTGACTTGGAGTGACCAAAAAGAACTTTCACCACAGTGGAGTAAAGTGAGATTTGTCAATTTTTACCTTCTCGGGATGACAGGGACAAGGTGATGAGGCTTACCTGGGAGGATGCATTCAAGATGGGCAAAAAAATAATTTTTTTCTGCTTTGAGCTTTTTGCTGTGCTGAAAACTTGTAGAGCCCTGGCCAGCCTTATTTCAGCCTTGCCCCACCGGAGGATTTTGATTAAAAAATAAAAACATTTTCATTCCAATCCTCTGTAGTCCTACAGGGAATAATATATTTTGGCTTAACAAAACCCCTATTTTTTGAGCTCCATATATGAAATAAGGACTACATTTTTCAAGTACATAGTGTGGACATATGGGAGGTCTCAGTAACATTAAAGCCCTCAGCATTCTGCCTCAAGCTATATAAAAATGTGACTTTCCTCATGTTTTACAGACATACACTATATCTCTGAATTGCGGTCCATATGTCATATATAAAGAGAAGACATAACTGCTAACAGTATAAAGCGGGCTTAAATTGCAATGGAGTGGTTCTGATGGCATTAAAAAATCAAAAGGCCAAAGGCCGAGTGGATTATGAATACCACGTGACTCCTCATAAAGAAATATACTTCAATATTAGCAGTGCTTAATTTGCAAAATATTAGGTCCAGGTGCTCAATTATTTTTAGGAGGCCACACCCACTTCCTCTGGCTCCACCGACTTCCCCCCAGCTCCACACACTTCCTCCACTGGCACCACCCACTTACTCTATTGACTCCACCCAAATCCTCAAAGGCGCTTCTGAAAGGCAGATGTAATACCTGATCTGAATTTCAGCAAGGGAGCCTTCCTCAGGTAAGATTTTGATAAGAGGTTCCACCCGTCCCTGAGAAAATTTTGAAAACAATGAATGCAAAAGTGCATGTAAAGTACTATTTTGGAATACATTGGCTAAAACGACTAATGCAACTTCTGCAGCGTCACACAGTGGTTAGGGTTGACTTTACAATGGATGTATGACGTTACAACGCATACATTCACATAGCGGTACATTACATCGCGGTTTTGACAACGCTACAACGACTTGCGCTAGATGGCGCTCTAGGACAAGGAATAGGACTTAGGAGTAGTATAATTTACTATTCCAACTCCAGTCTACGTACAGTAGGGAAGGTGTTGGATAGTAAATTATACTATTCCTTGTCCTAGAGCGCCATCTAGCGCAAGTCGTTGTAACGACTTGCGTTGTAAAAACCGCGATGTAATGGCATCGCGATGTAATCCCCGCGTTGTAAATGATGTTTCCCCTTTAAAATGTATTTCTACCCAAACAAACCCTTTTTCGTAAAATTAGGATAGTCAATGACTGGGGAAAAACATAACTTTCTAACCTGTACCATGCTGGTTGCATGTAGCGCTTTGATGGCAGTTCATAGCTCAATGCGCTAGGTTATAACTTATGAACTGCACAGTAATAAAAGGATCTATGTGACAAAAGCAGCATCCCACAAGCAGTGTTAGTGTATGTTTATAAACTCTACCATGAACCTTATGCTTGTTAGGAGTGTCTTCCAGAATGTGAATGGCTGTTTGGATTTTCTGACGTCAGTCATCACAAACAGTCTCATTAGCAATTTCTCTACAGGTAAGGTTCATTTTCAGGTGTGTTATATAACTTTTGCCTGATGCAAAGAATGTGTACCATGCAGATTATAGAACAATTTCATGTGCAATGCCCTGGAGAGATAGATCAGAATTCAGCACTATTGCGGATTGACTGGTGTTGAGAGGACACACAATCTAGATTCCTGCAAGGAGAGTAATTGTGCTGACACGCCAAATATATCAAGGTGTTGTTAAAATAAAGAATACTTTAAGAGAGAATGTGTGGTTTCCTTGCAAGGAGCAGATGGGGGAGAAGGCCATGTGGAGCGGCTGGCCAGTCAACCAATGTTGCTGAGCAACCGGCCCCAGCTCACCGAAGAACCATGCAACATACACAGCTGCCAAGGTTTCAGATTGCAATGTGTGACATTTTCATAATTTCGGTGCAATTATGAGTGATATTTCAACGACTATGAGTGACATTTTCTTGTGAGCAAAATCAAGCAATGACGACGAGGGAAACATATATCAGAAAGTACACCCATTTGAGCAATGAGATGGTCTTTAGACCCTTGTGTTCAAACACACATAGTTAAGCTAAACTAACCACATTATAACAAATATAAGGCCAGGTCTAACTTGTAGGGGGAAAAGGGATGAGGCGGGCGAGATATCACGAGGACCATGGCACTGTGACCATCTCAATGTAGAAATTCATGTAAGTGGGCAGGATTACTTTACATAGGAAGAAGGACTCCTATGACACAAGATGTAAACAAATAATGCTGAATCGGTAGTAAGCAACATCTTAAACATGACCATAGTTCTTTTACGCTCTAGGTACATGACTGTAACAACCGTTTTATACGAGCAGTACATGGCTTCATGAGACATTGAGCATAGTACTCTCCAGTCACATTATGCACATTTCATGACATCTATTTAAACAGTCAACTAACAGTAACATTATCACCAGAAGCCAGTATGTTTTAAACTCATCTGTACACACTTTAACTGTAATTATAAGAAAGATTTTAAAAATATGGTTGAGCTGCAATAATGATCCTTGACTGATAAAGAAAACAAAGACAGAAAAGACATGCTTAAAATAAATTCAAATGATTCATTCATTTCAATAGATACGATTCAGATGGGAGACTCCCGATTTTTAAAGCGAAAATGGCTTTATTTTGGCTGGTTCCCCCCTGAAATGTGGCAACGGTAATCTCTAATTACAATACACTAGATATTGATGCAGCCCACTGCTACTATAATAGCATACTGACATGTAACCCAAATCATCGGTACATCAAAACAGCTCCTCTTACATGTATATATTTTGCCATGAGGCCAAATGCCAAAAGACATGAACAGCAATTGAGGAACTGCTGCTATACATGCCTGCAAGTGTTAGCTCCAGCATGTGTCCCCCATGCTGGTGTTTAACGGTGTTTGCATGCTGCAGACGGCCCAGAAGACGCTCTCTATGAGCTCTGCAGCACTACTGTAAATCCGTTGACCTGGAACCGGACCTTCGTATCATTTTCAAAGGGCCTGAGGCCCGAGAAGGGAGGTGGTCAATCTGCGTAACTCCTTAGGGTCTGAGAGGAGCTGTGCTGATCTCCAGGCACTTCTGAAACTCACTTCCTCAGTGCAATTATGTGTCCCCTCGCCCCCCACGTGGAGGGCAGGTGAATATTACCACTCAATCTGACCAGGGTGCCTGGAAAGGAAAGGGTGCTGAGGCAGGTGGACGGTGCAGGGCCTGCAGGAGTTTCCAAACATCCGTGCCAGTGAGCGTAACCTCTATGGCCACATACCATGGACCAATTAGGGGCCGACTTCCAAAACGAGCGCCGAAGCGCACTTCCTACCTTGGTTCAGCCGGGAGCCTGTGTGCTACTCAGGAGACGGATATTGCGCTATTCACAAGCACGTGACTCGGGTGTGATCTGTAATTAAACAGCGGCCGTAACTCCTGAAGTCTCACGAGATGTTTCAGGGCATGATCCAAGGGGGTATTGTATTCATTGCTACGTGCTTCAAGCTCTCCAAAACACAATGCGCAAAATACGTTTGCCTGGTAGTGTTTGTGATAAACGTGTAATATATGGTTTGTTACGACTGTTACGTTCTATTTGGGGATGGCCTAACACCGCACGAAGAAAGCTGTAGTACCGGCCCCGGAAAATAAGTGCCAGTGCTGAGCACCAGAAAGCTCCGGCACAAATTAAATTACTCATTATGTATTTTTTGATATCATGTGCCTTATTAATTGATTTTAGCATGCTTTAGAAAGATTTAAAGCATTTGAGCATCACCTGTTCAGTATTCACTTATTGCCTGAGACTACAGAAAATTGTCAATGTTTTTTTGAGCAATGTCTGTTTTTGTTGGTGATAATGTGTTAATAATAAAAATGTGTTTAATGTATAATGTTTAATGAATAATGTATACATCAAAGTTAGGAAATTAAATACATGCAATCTAAAATGTGCTATTCTTTTGTAGTACATTGACATTTAAGAATAGACAAGAATAAGGAATGAAAATAAAGTGCAACATGGGGCAGTTTAATTTTTACTGACGGGATTCTGCATTTACAATTCGTATTTTCAAATACAGAGGAGGATTTTTTGGTAGATAATTGCATAAAAGTTGGGCCTACAAAGTTGAGCTTGTCAGGTATGCTGATAATTGTTCTAAGAGCAGTATTGTCATTGTGAAAGCGTTTTAATTTTACCAGCACTGAAAGACAAAATGATTTGTAAAACTGTATTTGTTTAGGGTATTTGTTAGGGAAGCTACAAATCCTGCAAGTATGTTCAGCCGTTAGACCTCTTTATTGCAAAAAAGAAACTTTGGAACCACAGACAAAAAACTTCAATAAGAAGGCTTAGTGCTAGATTACGAGTTTGGTAGTCCATAAAACCGCCAAACCCACGGTGGTGTGGTGGTCACTGACGCACCGAAGGTCTGACCACTGAATTTCAACTTTAGTGGTTGGACTGACACAGGATCACCGCAACCTCCAGGGATCATCTAAGGTTAATGAGTTCGTCTTTTTTTATGGGTGGTAAGAATAAAATAAATACATTTGGACATCATCCAGGATTCATTGTTGTTGGATGCAAATGTTTCTTTCGTCCTCATTTGAATTGGCTCAGAGGTGCAACAAGGCATATATGGGTGGGGGAGTGAGTTCCACATTTAAAATGTTTTTACAGAAAGAGTGCATCAGGGTGAGTTTTTCTTGAACCTGTCAGTTTCAGTTTCTAATCAAAAAAGTAATTCCATTGTAGGATGTTGAGTTTGTGCAATACACATTCAGGAGTGTCATTGTGCAGTGCTTTAGTGGTGGTACAGGCAGTTGTATATGTACTGTGTGCCTCAAGATGTAGCTCTTTTAAGATAGGCAGTACTGGCACAACATGGTTACACTCTAGGTCACTCATTGCACAGGGATCACTGACCTCTCCTGAAGGGAGAAAATTGTTAACTTCACATAAAAAGTTTTCAAGATAGCAAGCCTGCAAATGAATATAGCCTCACCTAAGCCACCTTTATTTCCTAAGTGAATACGAATGAGTAGACAAGTTAGTGACTCAAGAAGGGAGTATGGTTCAAGTTTAAGCACAACACAATTCAAGCACTACAAGTGCAATAAAGTATGAATGTCCAACTAAGACTATATGTTACACAACACTATTAATAATATCCCACATTAAATAAATCAAATTGATCAATAACAGTGGCAATTGTTGAGGTTACATTTTCAGTTAAGTGCCAATATTCTTCAGCTGATTGAGTTGGCTCATTGGCATTCTGTGCGCTCTTGGCTCTCCTTGGACTGCCTGTAGACTGCCAAACTAAGCATTTTCAGAAACAGGGTAGGTTATCAGAGCTTTGTACGGCCTTCAGGCCTCTATCCTTGAGTAAGCGGGCAGCTCACTAATTCCATATTCTGGAGAGCAGCTTCTGCAGCGGGTCCATACTAGTCTGATTCTCAGATAGCAGCGCCAGTCCTTGAGTGCCAGGAGGAATTGTGGTGATGTGAGTCTGGAATGCTGCGCCGTCATGGAGCTCCAGAACCTTTGGGAGTCCAGGACGGACAATTATCTCTGGGCCCCTTAAGAAGAGACATGTTGTTATGCTGTTGTCATCAATAAACCCTTCAACCCACAGAAGATGTGTGAATGTGTGCTTCAGTATTTTGGCGACGAGGATGGGATTCACTCTGTGGAACAGAACTGGGACACTCACCGCCCATACAACCTCCCCATGACAGGGTAACCGGCAGGGTAAACGTCACCCTAAAAACTGAATTAAGTCACCAAACCAGAGCATGAATGGGTACAACAAGATCATAAACAGAATAGGAAACATCGACCACACCACCCACTAAACCTCCTGGTACACCACCCCCATAACCTCCCCAAAGAAGGGTACACAGTGCAGTAGTAAACTGCATGTTGGTTGCCCTACACCGAATAAGGGTCTTAAGAACAAAACACGACCATAAGCACACACACACAAAAACCACGTCATGCATAATAATGGCAAGCAATATACTGAAGTGAAATTCTCAGGCTCCCGTGAGCGGTCCCTCACCCGAATTTTTCACCTGACATGAATCTCTTGTTAATGGCACATGATCTGCCAGCAAAGTTCAGTGTCCAGGGTCTAAAATAACAAAAACACCAACTCCCCCAAAGTTTTCACCTGATTTGAGGCTCTTGTTAATTGCACCCGATCTGCCAGCAAAGTTCAATGTCAATGGTCTACAACAACGAGAACACGAACTCCCCACCGCACGCTGATACAGTCAACTGCTGCGCGTACATGTAAAGCATTACCACAAAATCCATCAGGAGAGAAAAGCGTGACGTTCACGGTCCACGAAGACTCGAATTAACTTTATTGAGAGTGGATGGCATCGAGACTTCCCTGGATGTTGTGCTACATCAAATGGCTACCGCCTCCAACCCAAAGATGGCGGCGTGCACAGGAGACACATGCCGAGTGACTCCAGGCACGCTCCTGCTGCAAGACGTAGAGAGGCAGCAAAGAAGATTGCCTAACGACGAAAGAAAACATCACAGAAAACTCCCCAGCTGTCCCGCATGAAGAGGTGAGGAGCACATGCTGGTGCTTTCAATGAGCTCGCAGCGCACATTCAAACATTCAAAAGTTGCGCGAAGTATGGTAAACGGCCAACCAACCAATCACCATGCCGTCTCTTACTGAAATGTATATGCGGTGCCGATTTTCCCACAGCACATCGATGCCATTCCTCAGAGGTGCGGAAAAGTAAACAATTCAGTAACCTCTGTATTCAATTCAGTACCCTCACTCCACAGCCTATAACCAACAGCACCTCTGGAAAACTCAGGTTGCCACTTGGAAAACTCAGATTACCACTGTTAGTGAACCACCAGTTGCTGTCTATTTTCTTTAAAGTGTAGCAGCTCACAGGAGTGCCGGTTTTCCCCATAACACGTCTCTGGTGCCAATTCCCAAGCAGCAGTTGCTACAGACAGCAGGGCAGGAGTAACACATCCAAGGCAGTAGGATGGCAGCAACCTCCACAGTAGCTGCACGAAAACCAGTAGTAGAAGGTCAAATGCCCTGGGCTGCAGGCTGTCCAAATGATGAGGGACACTGGTGGGGCTGACCAGGGCGTTTCCGTTACGTTTCCTTTTCCTTTTTGCCATGTCTTTAGTATAGGCCGTAGTTCCAGTAGTTCCTTAGCTGCTTTAAACACAGTGTCTTTCCTCAATGGGTAGGTTCCTCAAGTTCATCGCCAAATGTGGTAAATTGAAAGTTCTTGGGCCAGGTATATAAAGCAGGTTGGATTTATTGAAGCTTAGTTACAAGGTAAGTTCATTAGAAGAAGATAGATAGATGGAAATGTAACCCCACCAGGAGCAGCCTCCCTGACGCTCAGCCTGCATTCACCAACTGACACTCCACACACAAACAGGCACTCAAGCATTCTGTGAGGTCATCAGGCATTCTAGCACTCATCCTGGCGGAGCAGCAGGAAAGACACAGCTAGAGAAAGGAATAGCACAAGTCAATTATAACATATCCCCCTTCCTTAGGGAAACAACGATGCAGAAGTGAAGGAAGGAAATAGAAGCATCAATGTTTACAATGCATTCTAAAAACTAAACATCTACGGAAGTTAATGGAAACATCAATATATACAATGCATTCTCAAAACTAAACATTTACGTTGCATTCTCAAAAACAAAACACATTGGCATTAACCCCAGGTGGAATGTAGAGCTCTGTCTCGGAGTCAAAATACAGAAGCCTAGCCAGCTTCTGTCCTGACCTTGACACAGACCAGTACGGTCAGCTTGGTTTTTCGCAACAGAAGAAAGGGTGCGAGGTTTCTAGAACTTTTGCCTCATGTTGAGTAAAAGGTGATAAAGGCGGGGAGATAGGAGCTCATTTGTTGAGTAGACGTACTGCCACAAAATAATCTGGATATGAGTCCCAATCGAACTCCTTCCTGGGATGTCGAACGGCTCCTCCAGCTTGAGTTGGCAAGGATGTTGCATGATCAATCAGTGAGGTGCTGCTTACTTTGTGTATATAATGTCTAAGTTTCTTTGCTCTTTGCTACATATATATATATCTGCTACATGTTATTCTGGTTTTGTGCTTGATATTTGGGAGTCTCCATTAACCAATATATGTTGCCTTCCCTTCTAAAATATTGAATGAATAAATGTGTTTGTGTCATTTTAAATGCACCTGAATTTGTTTTCTTGCCTCGCCTTGAGAGAGTGCTGGGTCTTGCTTTATCGCCTCATCTTTTGGGAGTGCTGTTTTACATGTGTTATTTAAAGGTGCAATAGGGCATTTGCCTCCTCTCAGGAGTGCAGGGTTAGGTTTGTCCTATTGTGTAAAACTATAAGCATTACAGAGAGTCTTCCATCAACCTCAAAGTAGGTAAGGGATGACGTGATGTGATGTATATTTATTTAGTTTTTAATGATATGGAAAAATGTCTTCTACTTTAGTGTGGATTAGACATACCACCTTGGATATCCCAAACAAGGATACATTTGGAAAAATTCTTCAAGTTGTTTGGGCTCTCTGTTTCAAGATAATATTTGAATAGTTTAGAAACTCTTTCAAAATTTCTTCAAATTTGTTGACTATACATGCTTTCTTCTAAGAGGCTATTTTTTAATGCTCTTGGCACTGATAATTTGGCTTCAGCCAAACAAGCAATTGTTTCAATTTTAATGCACTCTTACATTTTCACAAAATCTTTTTGCCTACCACCCATGCCTCCAGCAACACTTACAGGGAGGGGATGAGCCTTAAAAACCAAGTAATAATAATTAAGCACTCGTTCAGGTGTTGCTCAAATAAGGTATGATATAAGTATATGGACCAAAACTTATTAATTCCCTGTTTTCGTGTTACCTCGGGTTTTGGTTTCTTCCAGACATTTACTGATGAGGTCACTACAGTTCTGCAGTAACAGAAATTGGAGTAAGCTTCTATTGATAAGAAAATGTATATTTAAATATTGGCATATATATATATGAAAATCTTAAGAGAACTGCATTTTGGACAGAGTGACTCCTGTACTCTCATACAAAAACAGAAATACTTGCATTCATTATTCATGTTCTAGAAAAGATTTGTTTAGGTCTCTACAGTAGGTTCTCATTTCTCTGGATATTCTTGGCTACGATAATGCCTGCATTTCAAAGAGAATACAATTATAAACACAGAAGTACTCATGATAACAAAGCACTCTGCAAGCAACTGGAATGAATGGAGTACGCATAACCATTATTTCTCATGGTCTTTTTGTGAAGTATTGGTATGGTAAAGTTCTACTTCCACCAGACATTCTTACAGTAGCATTTGAAGGAAGTAGAGTAGATCTCATTGGTTCTTTTGGGCTGACATCGTAATCTTAGATGAATCAATTAAAGAAAAGAAGTCGCCAGAAAAGGAATCGATGTCCTAGGCTTAATTCACCAAGCTGAATTTGGTATTACAATCAGACCAGGTCTAGATCAACCCATCTCATTTGAGAAAAAGAGATTAGGATCAGTGAACAACAGTAAAAATGCATGGGATGAAAGATTCTCCAAAGTTTTTCAAGATAAATTAGGTAAAATCTCAGATTTTGTATACTGTATTAAATTCAAACATGACGTTCCTCCAGTCAAACATAAATTGCGTAACATTCCATTAAGTGAAAGAGGAGATCTCTCTACTATGCTTAATGATGTGTGCACACAAGGCATTATTGAGAAAGACAGAAGTAACTTTGTGGTTGTCTCCCATAGTTTTAGCAAAGAAAAAGAATGGAGAGCTGCGCATGTGTGTTGATATGAGGAGTGTAAATGAAGCTATATGGGTAGACAATTACCCTCTATCCAGAATAGAAGACCTAATAACCAAAGTTGGTCAATCAAGCTTATTTAACAAATTAGATTTAAGAGCAACTTATCATCAAGTCAAACTGGACGGAAGCTCTCGTCATTTGACAGCGTTTGTAACTCCCGATGGAGTTTTTCAATTTTGTCGAACGCCGTTCGGCATTGCTTCTATCACGGCTGTTTTTCAGAGACTCATGACAGATTGGTAAGGAAAATGTTGTAATCTTTCAAGACGATATTCTAATATTTGCTGTTACTGAACATGAACATGATCTTGCATTGAATGATGTTTTGGAAATTTTAGAAACAAGGGGTGCCACACTACGGAAAGATAAGTGTATATTCAAAACAAGAGAAATTGAATATCTTGGACATATATTCTCTGAACAAGGTGTGAAACCTAAACCTAGCCTAGTAAAAAGTAGATGCTCCTGCCCCACAAAATAGAGAGCAATTGCTGTCATTTTTAGGTTTACGTGAATTTTATGCAAAATTCATGCAAAACTTTGCTACTATCACTGAATGCTTCAAAGTTTTGCTCAAAAAAGGTGAAAAATGTGTTTGATCAGAGCTGTGTCAAAGCACTTTTGAGAGAGTTAAAAAAGACATCACTTCTGCACTGACATTAAAATCCTTTGTAGAGGGGAGAAAGACCATTGTCACAGGGGATGCCTCTGAGAATGGTTTAGGGGCAGTTTTAACTCAGCTTAATATTACACATGAAACGACTGTAGGCTTTGCCTCTAGAACATTACGTTCACCTGAATGCAAATATTCAGTCATAGAAAAAGAACTCTTGACATGTGTAAGGAGCTTAGAGAAATTCAGAGCTTATTTGTGGGGAAGTCCATTCACTTTGAGGACTGATACCGTCCTTTAGTAGATATTTTATCTGGGAGGAAAGTAAAACATACTACTGCTCACATAGCCAGACTTTCTGCCAGACTATTAGAATTCACATTTTCTGTAGAGTACCTACCAGGTGGGAAAAACTCCAGGGCAGATTGCCTTTCCAGGCTTCCGATTGAGGATTCCAACTAATATGATTGGGAGTCAGAAATTGAAGAATGCTTTATTGCCTACATTGGTGATGCCAGCATTTGCAAGGAAGAGGGTGAATGGATACAAGAACTAAACAATGATGTTGTGTTGAAAGACATTTTGTGAATGATTGCTTCAGGTTGGCCAAAAGAAAGAAGTTTATCTGATGTGTTACAAATATTCTGGAAGGTCTCCGATGAATTGTCATTAGAAAGAGGTAAGCTAATGTGTGGTGATAAATTAATTCCACCCACTTGTTTTCACAAACGCATAATTGAATTGGCGCATTCAGGCCATTTAGGTTCCACCCCCACCAAAAGGAAAGTAAGTAAAAATATATGGTGCCCATAAATGGACTATGAAATTTACATTTTTGTACATGATTGTGAAAAATGCAGAGTTAGTGACAAAGTTTTAAAAACTGAAGGGACAGTTGAATCTTTTGCTACTTGTCTAGGCAATGTATGGCAACGTGTAGGAGTTGATTTCTTGGGACCCTATCATATCCTTCCCAATTGTTTGAGATATTTCATTGTTATGCTAGATCACTTGTCTAGATGGTTGGAAGTTAGAGGTGTAATGGAACCTACAACAAAAAATCTAATCAATTTCTTTCAAGATGTGTTTGCAAGGGAAGGTATTCCTGGTGAAATCCTAACTGATAACGGTGTTCAATTGACTTCTCTCGAAATGAAGTTTATTTTAGAAAAGTGTAATATCAAACACATTAGAACATTTTTATATAATCCCCAAAGTAATGGAAAAGTAGAACGCTTCAACAGAACTTTAGTTGAATGTATTCAATCTACATTGAGATGTAATGTGGACATTGAGAAAGCAATAAAATAATTAATTTGGTGCTACAGAACAACCCCTCACTGTGTCACAATTAAAACTCCATTTGAACTTATGCATTGGAGAAAAGCAACCACTGAGTTATTCCCTTTCTGGATGACCACCATTTTCAGCAAAGATTTGAATGTGAGTGAATCATGGGGTGTAGCAAAATCCAACTCTGATCTTTCTAGTGCAAAGAGAGTAAACACTGACAATAAAAATATAAACAGATTGAAAATAGGTGACTAGGCTCGTGTCAAGAATGCCTGTCAAGTGGGGAAAGGTCTTTTCAAATTCAAAGAGCATTTACAAATCTCTGAACTCAGAAAGAATGCTGCCAAACTATCAGATGGCAATTGGTGGAATATTTATCGGCTAGCACTTGATCCTAGTGCTTATAAAGATGTCAAAAACCAAAGCAGTTGTAGTCAATCACCCAAACAAGTTGATGGGGGAGATTTACATGAAACTTTGAGGAGGAGTGTTCGCACTAAATGAACACCGAGCAAGTGGCAAGAGTTTCTTTGTGATTCGTTTTTTTTTTTCATTTGAAGGGCAGAGTATTGTGTTTTGAGCTTGCACTGTTAACATGTTCCTCAATGTAATGTATTTTATTCCTTTCAAGTTGCACTGTTTATATGTTCTTTATTGTTTCCTCATTTAATTGCTTCCTTTTGAAAAAGGGGAGAAGTGTGGTGTTGTGAGTCTGGAATGCTGCGCTGTCATGGAGCTCCAGAACCTTTGGGATTCCAGGATAGACAGTTATCTCAGGGCCCCTTTACAAGAGACATGCCGTTATGCTGTTGTCATCAATAAACCCTTCAACCCACTGAAGACGTGTGAGTGTATGCTTCAATATTCCTGTGCCTTCTTTCTTCCAGGAGGACCTTATTCTTCAAGCGTAGTCTTCCTAAGTGTAGGAATGTTCTGAGGAGATAATGAGACACCATTCATATCCTGTGCACTAGTCAGTAACTGGAAAAAAGTCCCTAATGAATGCTGTCTCCTTTCTCACACTATGCCCACCTTTTTTTGCAGCACTTCCTCTTCGCCTTACTGGAAAAATTCCCAAAAGCCCTAAATCCAAAATGGCCAACCACTTCTTCCAGCAGTAGGGTATGTTGCTATCACTAAGCCACTAGGCTATTTAGAAGAGGCAACTTCCCCTCTGTCAGGGTCAAAACAAATTCTCTCTAATCCTTGGATTGGAGTCAGATAGTTTAGAAGGGCTCAGTCAATGAATGGGAGCAGAATGTGTCAGTCCATTCGGCATCTCCAAATCAAAGGAGATAGTGTCTGTTCCAGTCCCATTTCAGAAGCATAGCTCCTGTTAAGTGGTCAGTATATGACAAAACCCTCCCTTCTTGGATCCAGAGGTCACATTGCTATCCTCTGGAGAGCCAACAATGTGAATTAGGTCTCTGGATGTGAGTGGAGCAGCAAAACTGGCTCAGGGCTCAGACAGCAAAAGGTACATTTACTAGGATACTTTTTCAAAAATCTGAATTCACCATTCACTTATATTTTGGAAAGCGAGCAGAAAATGAACTTTATTTAATTTTACTAGCATGTCCCCGGATTGAAATACATTTTAAGTGTATTTATTTTTTCTAAGCCTATTACTTGTAGACTAAACCTACACTGGGAACACTGATTTTGGAGGTTCACTCACTATGAGACACATTTTCAAATATGTAGTGTGCCATTTCTTTATATATTAAGTACCTTGTCCAGTAGGTGTATGTAGCACACATTAGGAGTAACTTAAGAATATCATTTTTTCACATAGTAAATTTACTTTTATGTACCTTGTGTCACTGTAGTATATTCAGCCTGCAAACCAACAAGAGTAAACTGGTTGCTTGGGAAGACAATATTTTTGTTATATACATAGTTTTCATAAACCCACACTGCAGTCCACATATGCCATATAACTTCTAAACCACTGGTGCTACTGCTTAGCCATCTACCAAGGCCTTACAGGAAAGTAAAATTGTCCAATTGGGTGAACAGAATTTTAACAGTAAACTATTTTTTGGGACAAATGCATGTTTATTGTGGCACTGGAAAACTGTGTCACAGGGCACAGAATCATAATTCCAGGCAAAATATGATTGGAAATAAGGTAAACAATCAAAGCCGGGCATGCAAAAATGTGGATTCTTTATGCAAATGATATTCAGTGAGCTGCATTAGTATATTCTTGATTGAAACCGCCTGGTACCATTGCAAAGAGTGGCTGTAGGTCACCCTGCTGAGACACCGTGACTCAAGCAAGGTTACAATGACAGAATATGTGCATCTGTACCCCTTTTCCTGATCCCTTTCAAATTGACCTTAGAGTGCCTTATATCAATCAATCAATCAATCAATCAAAGGCATTTATAAAGCGCACTACTCACCCGGAGGGTCTCAAGGCGCTGATGGGTGGGTGTAGTCTATAAATGCCCTTATTTATTCAGAAGTCCCCTCATGGGTCAGGAACATCTGAAGAACACACTAAGGTAGTCAACTCATGACTGTGAACTGTGAACTGTGAGGTCTCCTGCTCAAATGATCATAATGCACCTTGAGCAGGAATGGGTCCTCTTCAGTAATTAGGTGAACATTCCCAGAGGTCTACCAGTACTTTTTGTTTGATAATCAATCTGAAATCTGTGCACAAGACAAAAAAAATAAGAAGCTATTGTTTTTGGAGAACACGCATGCCTCCAGAGAAAATCTGAGTTTGGGAAGTTGACTAAAACAGTTATGCCAATCTAAAAACATGTATCAGCTTTAATCCTTATCTATCTTTGACACATGGCAAATAGTAAAGGTCATTGCTGTTTCAATTTAGGGAGGGGTACCATCAGATATTCCCTTTGTTTCCACTAGACCCTGTTTATGAATTATCAGCTCATACATCCCTGTGTGATGGGGTGTCCAAGCAGTCCTATTGAATTGTAAATGTTCTGCAGATTTTTTGCTGATAATAGTTAATGTTTTTAATCCAGCTCTTAAAGAGATATCACTTTATACAATGCAGAGTAGCACTCTGATTCCTACAGTTAATAAATGATGTGAAGTCTGCTTTAGCGTAAGAGCTTTCTTAACAAGCAATGGTAAATGCAATATGTTTCGCCGATGGGATTAATAAAAAATGTATGTGTCAAGCACACACACCAATAAAAAGAGAGGGCTGAATGGAAGCCTCTTTTAAGATTTATATTAAATGCAATAGATTTCACATGCTTAGCGCAAGCCCCGTGCATGTGAAACCTAAAAAGCAATTATGATCTAGCATGCAATGGTGCAGAGATCCAAGAAACGATAATACTAGCTAGTGTAAAAAAGATGTGTGATATAGGAAAAAATACAAATTCTCACACGGATGGATGGCTAAGGCAAATCCCGCCTAGCGCAACAGCAGGTGACCTCGTCGCACATCCCCCCTGCTATGGAGCGGATGCAGGCAGCTGAATCAGGAGACGCTGAGAAGCTGGGAGTATGGCGCACAGAGCCAATCATGCTTTTTCTCATGTAATGCAGGATGATGGTTCTTTTCCTGCTCTCTGGCTTCCTTTGACCTGCGCTGGCCCCAGTGTTCAGAGAGGGGGTCCATGCTCGAATTTGAAGTGCTCTGCAGTGGACATTTTTGCACGGGTCAAAGGCACTTCCCACTTGAGAACTGGCATTTGAGGTAAGCAGGCTTCCAACGACCCAGAGACAATTTTTCTCTGCTGCTGCTGGGATATTTCTAGAATGCCCCGGTCGGTTCTAGTGGGGACGCCAGACAGTACAAACTGGTTGGGAACTGTTTGAAGCAGGAAAAACCGACAGCTGCCATTCAGCTCTGAACAGTGTAAGCCAATTCAGCAGGCGCTAAATGTAACGCTTAATATATGCATGTGAGGCCAGTGGGTTAGCTCTCCCCCTTACAAGAGGTTGGAAAAGACATTATCCCCTGCTATGATGGGAAAGAACCAGTTGAAGACAGCCTCAGCAAGGCAAGAGCCAAATGCTCGCAGAAAGCCTGTCAAGGCTCAGCTACAATATCAAGCCCTCAGAGCTCGGAAGACGATCTGCTGGAGCTCGAGAGGGGGGCTAAAGCTGAACTACCCCCAGATATACCTAAAAAACCCCACTAGAAAAACTGAATGTGGAACTGGGTGCTGAGGGGCTAGTCTTGGCCCAATTTGGCTCAGTCGCTAAATGGGTTATCGCTGGTGAAGATAGCTGGACAGCAGGGAATTTAGAGGAGAGGCCGAACCAAGAGGTCGCAAGGGAAGACTCTTCTAGCATATCTCAAAGTAAAACCAAGGAATACCCATTATTCTTGAAACCTAAAATACCCCTACTGCCTAAACAACCTCCAGTCTCAGAACAAGAATCTGCAGGTAAAATACAAGTTGGCGTGCCGCTATATGTCCAAGCACTCGCTTTGCCTTTTAGGCCCCTGGATCAGCAGGGAGGGTCTTACTGGATGGCTAGCCTCTAGCCATTATGGTGGATAAAATAACAGCGGTAGAACACCTGGATCTGGTTCAGCTAGCACCTGTAAAACTCACAGGAAACCCATCCAATCCAACATCAAAACCATGCTAAATCTCATTTTGGGTAAGATACGTGAGCTGAAAGCAACACAAGCAAATGAGATTGCAACATTAAACCTGCGCTTGTCAAAAATCGAAGAAGCAGTCTTTAGCTATCAGGCAAGAATACAAGAAGCTGAAACCAGGCTATCTCACCTTGAGGATCAGATGGCTTTGATGCAACACCAGGCTACTTTGGATAAAAAAAAAAAATTCTATTGGAAAGTAAACTGGAAAAGCTGGAAAATCAGTCTCAACGCTCTAATCACAATACTTACATAGTGAATTAACTTTCTGAACATGATATGGGATCAAATGACATACAAAGTAAATTAAGCCTGAAATTGTATGTCAATTGAGAAATCACTGAAAAGAATAAACCAAGATTGAAGGTGGCGTCAGAGTGTCTGCATGGGAGTGCTAATAAAGAAATAAATGTATTAACCAAATAACACAAACATTTTTAAAAAGCACAGGTTAGAGAAGATAATATAAAGGAAAGTCAAGTGGAATCTATTAGGAGAAATAGGAAAAACAGATAGGTAACTATGGATAGGCATGGTGAATCCATGTGATAAGAGAACTCACACTGACAGCGCAGTCTGGACAGAAGCAAAATACAAAAACAGAAACAGAAAAGATAAATAATAAAGGAATGCCACCATGAATTTTGAACAACCAAAGTGTGGTTACTAGAAAAGCCTGAAGGTGTAAAGCTATTGGTGCAGATGGAGCATTGTGCTTAGAAATGATCAGCTTTAAAAAGAGCCAAATAAGTGCTTGCATTGTCACTGGAGCTAAACCAAAAGTATGAAGTTGCTAATGCGAAAAGAGCATCATGCTATTAGAAGCTCAGTGCAGATGTAGAGCTAGATCATAAAACTGTCACCACAGTAAAGATATGGAAATTATGTAATAAAAAATATATAAAAGTATACATGAGTGAAGGGCATCGAAACAAAACGCCAAACCGTTAGAGGCAATGCGAACAGAGAAATGAAAAGAGCAGTGCCAATCACACAAAGCACCACGATAAATAAAAAACGAGATGCAAATGTTGAATTTAAATATAAACAAGGATCGCTATATTCGGTTCACTGCATGCATGTGTCTGGTTCTGCCATAGATGTTGGTAGACCCATTTGGAATGGCGATGCAGTCAAAGGCTCCTGTGCATAATGAGAGAGGCGAGGGCAACTGTTCTGAATAGTGCTGTGGATGGTGGGAAGAGGACCGACTAATGGAGTCAGATTGCCCTTAGAGTTGAGGACTTACCGACTAAGTGGCAAAGCAGACAATTTCAATGGCGGGAGCACTTGGTTCCCCCAGCTTTACTGCCAGTGCCACAAACGTTTCCCACGATCGTTGTTTTTGGGAAATATCGGTATTTAGTCTTCAAACTCCATGTGTCTCATTGTTCTGCTTGTGGAGGCTGTGAGAGCACTACAAAGAGAAGAGCCGGCATGAAAATGACATGTCGAATACACGCACATCATAGAGACATGTAAAGATAGACAAGAGCGCATTGTGAAGAGGCACATGTATGTTTGCAGCCTAACATGGGTAAAGGAGACAAGTGTGATTACTATACCGCAGCAGCTGTAGACCATAATTCTGTATGAGAGGTGGGGCCGTGTTAAGAGCTCCCAGCTATGTGTGCAAGCACTGTGCAGACAAAACATTAAAAACAAGTTCTGCTTCAAAAGTCGATGAAAACAGTACTTGGGCCATGGGAGACTGATAAGAAAAACATAGGAGGGTTGACAGTAAATAGATATGGTACAGCCAGTAGACATTGAGACAAAGTAAGTGGCTAGCACAGGAACCAATGAAAGCAAGGGGGGATGTAAGACCCTTTTAAAATGTATATAAACAATAGATTTCACAAGCATACTGCGAGCGAAGTGCAGGTGAAATCTAAATAATAGCTGTTCATTCATGTGACATAGTGCTTTGGTAATTATACATTTTCTGATCTGGTTTAAGGCATTGTTATATACAGCTGAGCTTTGAACTTTACTCCACGTCTTTATTTGCATGTGTAGAAACTAGAGGTCTTTGCCACTTTGGGTCATAAGATCACTAGGGAACCCACACTCCAGGATCAGGTGCCAATTCAGTGTAGGAAATATTTGGAGCCAGCACTGTAAACTAGGGTGCAATTTGTATTTCTGCTCTAGCAATGCAAGGTGCCAGCCTGATTTGAAAAAGGATGCAGGTATCATCTAATCTCAGACCTAAACTCACATAATTTCATATTCCACATGTTACACGAAATTACCAAAATGCTGCCATTATGTATGGTGACATTTGCAGCAAAACCTTAGAACTGATGCACAAAACAACATGAATGACCGCAATGATTTTTTCACTATATATTTTTTGTCACGAAATGCAAAGTCGCAAAAATATAGTGCTAATACAAAAAACATGTTACAGAAATTTCAAACACCCTAGTTTCAACCCACAGACGGATACAGAGTGACACTTCACCCACCTCGAGAGTGATTTCAGAGTGATTCTGAAGGGGTACCAAAACTTCCCAAGCAGAATGTTTCAGCAGGGCACTCTGCTTAATTTGAGTTGGTGTTTGCCGATGCGGGGTCACCGGCATTCATTTTTGGGGATCCCAGCTTATTTTTCTGCATCAGTCAGTTACCAAGAGGAAGAGGGAAAATAACACACAAAATGAAAAGATGGATAAAGAGAAAGACGGTGAATCTGACATAAAGAGAGAAAGCAGGAACCTGCAAGAGTGAGAAAAAGGGGCAGGAAGTGTCTGGTGGTGGATCATAGAGGCAGGACACCAGGATATCCTTGCAAGTGAAAGTGCACTTTACAAATACACATAGCACAAAGTCCTATAAAGACTATGAGGCATATTATCAAGGACGGCGGTAAAAATGATCGCCGATAATGGGCTTGATAATATGCCCTTATGAATTCCCATAGAAGCCCATGTTCTGGTGTGAACATGGGATTCTATGGGAATTCTCCAGGGCATATTATCAAGCCCATTATCGCCGCTTAAGCGGCAGTTTTCTGCCACTAAACCGGCGATAATTTTAACGCCGTCCTTGATAATATGCCCCTAAGCACCTTGGGATTCGGTGCACTTACATTTAATTAGACTGGCTGGGGCTTCTGAGCAGAGCTTTGGCACTGGCATTTATTATACAAATTTGGCACTGACAGAGCACTAACAGCAGCTACTTTCCATGTACTGCACACACAAATAGTGCACCACCTTAAAGCCTGAGCGCCAATGTGCCTGTACCAGTGATAGGATGAAGGTGCAGGGGTAAAGATGATCCCATACAAAGGAGAGAGCACCACATTTAGACTGCAACAACTCCTTCTTCAGGCCCTGGTGTCCTTACTGATAGAAAGTTGTTAGTAAGGTTTATGTTAAGAAACCTATATCAGGAGTTTCATGATGACAACTGCTGTTGAATTTGTAAATGAAAAACATCTACTTGGAATATTTGAATTATTTTTTTTAAATGTGAATTTCCACAAATAGCCCTTAACACATGACAAAATATACTATCCTTCAATGTACTGACACATGGATTGCTTCACCAGACAAGCGGTGGTCACCATGACTTTATTCGTTAACTAGGGCAAGGCAAACAGGAGCGCACTATACTAAATACATGTGCAGAAGACAATGAGCTGATATTCAGATGCTGCTTATCACTGGGTTTTGTTTTGTATATATTGTAAATAAAAATGTCATGAATAAAATATGATCTCAATTAAACCCATTTCATAAAGTAACCCCTTGGAAATTTCTTCCATACCAAGAATTCCTGTGCCCTTCAGGATGACACATTAAAAGCTCAGCTGATGCAAATAGAACAAAAAACCAGCCAAGAAATGAATAGCCCGCATAGTCGAAAATACAGCATATGCACCAATGTGCTGTGTCAGAAAAAGCAGCGTTCTCTGCTCTGTCTACCATGCAAATAAAAACTCAATATTTCATTCAAATGAATCAACATTTATTTGTGTTGTGTATTTAGGAGCACAGCTGCGATTTGCTGATCCTTCAGGGCCGGATTTACCAATGGCTAGTGTTGTCTTTGCGTTACGCAAGGTGACACAAAGGCAACATAAACCCTTAAGTGAGATTTACTATACCATGCAGAGACATCTTGCATGGCTCTGCATGACATGCCTTGCATTACTATGCACCGGGAAGGTGAAGAGAGAGGGTGTTCCCATGCATCCACCCATGTATTTTGGCAAATTCCCAAAATCACTAACAATTGAAAACTTGGGAAAGCGTGAAAATGGTACGCCTTCCCAAGTGAGGCATAACAAGGAGAAATATTTTTATTTTGCATTCTGCAGCACACTTGGAAAGAGAAGAAACCTCAGAGAAATATTTTTGTGCAGGAAGGTTTTCCTTCCTACACAAAAACAATCTTGGCTGTAACACAGGCACTCTTGCACTGTGGCACAAAAGTTCCTGCGCTGGCTCTAGGCTGCAGTCTGTGTGCCTGCGCAGTGCGAGCGCAGGAATGCACCATATCAAAAGAGATATGGCAAATTCCTTTCCTCTCTCTGTCAAGCAAGTTGTCTTGCTGCATTGTGCTGCGTGATTTTTTTATAAATCTGGTCCACAGTCTCAATATTGGTGTGCCCATGTGAACAATACTGTACAGATGAAGTTAATGATTTACATTGAAAACATAAGATTAAGAATCTAGAGCCAGATGTATTAACATTAGGAATTGCAATTTCTAAATTGCGATTATTTCCGAATAGCAATTCGTAATGCGTGACAGTTTTATTTTAAAAACAGAGATTCCTAGTGGGTCGCAAATCGACCTACCTGCTTAATATTAATGAGGTAGATCGCAAAAGATGGTCCATTAGGAGCACAGCCATCACACGGATGGTGGCCAGAGCAGATCTCCATGTCTGGGATTGCTTTTTGAATATGTTTTTTAAATGCTGCCTATTTTCCTTAAACAAAAAGGGATGTGTTTCAAAAAAGAAAATGAAAAGATTAAGTTTCACTTTTTAATCCCATGGCCCACTGCCTGCTCTTAAAAATTATTTTGTTTAACATTCTCAAAGGAGAAGGGGTCCTCATGTGACCCCTTCCCCTTTGAGAATGTTAAACAAAATAATTTAAAAATAAGTTAGTATGAATTTGTAGTAATTCACTCAACAGCATTCAGTTAGAGAGTGATTTATTTATCCAAAAGACTACACAGCTGATCATCTGCCAAGTACATCCATGTCACCAGTCAGTTGACTGCAGAGTTGAATCATAACATTCCAAATGCAACAAGATGCAATGACATCACAAACCCAATGACAGCTGTATCTGAGAATGGTAAATGTTACATGAAACTTAGAGCATAGGATATAATATACCTCCTCTTCTTCAACCAAAAGAAGGAAAACATAACTAAAACAAAAATAGGAATAAAACAGTATTTAGTAAAACATGTATAACAATGCAAAAACTGATCACAAAACCTACGAGGAGTAATAGAGACTCTAGAGCTCTTCCTACATTGACCAAGAGGAGCGGTAAGAGAATCCTCCTGTCTAACCGAGCTTGGAACATTAGGAATTGGACAAGATCTTGTTTTGACCTACTTGGACAAGTTCCACCAGTAACCACCCTCCACCTGAACAGCATTATTACAAATTCTAATAACCTTGACAGGTTCACCAAATTTAAATTTTCCTTTCTTGGTGTACACAGGTTTCTTAATGCAAATCACCGAAAAAAAGGAACAATTGTGACACCTTATGTTATATCCTATGCTCTAAGTTTCATGTAACATTAGTGTGCGAATCACTGTGACCCGCATTTAAAAGTAAAGATGCTTGAAATGTTAATGAGATCAAAGAAAAAAAAACTGTGCTTGAAATCCTGAAGAAAGCAAAGAAAACACAAACACAAGAACATCCACTCTTAAAACTGTTCCAGAGGATGAAAAAATAAGTTGATTTTCTTTATAATCTGTGGATGGCAGAATGCTCTTGAGGTTGTTTGTTACAGCGATGTGGTTGGCAATGTAATTGTGAGATAAATAAATGTTCTTAGAACCGCGGTTGGCAACGTCGTGGTTGGCAAGGAGTGACTTGAGCTGATGATGCGATTGTGACGGACTAGACTGCAACCGTGGTTGGCAGGGTGGTGGTTGGAAAAAGAAAATCATTTGAGCTGACAATGTGATTGTGACGCATTGGACTGCAAACGTGGTTGGCAACGTCGTGGTTGGCAGATAGTGCGTTGAAGATGGAGACGGTTAACGTCACAGATATGTGCACGCGAGCATGCGCAAGGCGACGCACGCATCAAAACGCATGCGCATCGCTATAACAACGAAAACAAGCGAAAACGCACAAATTTGAAAACGGCAATAATCACCCACCGGTGATTATTGAGAGAGGGTGAGGCACTGTGATCGCTCCTCAGACAACAATGACATGAAGGAGAAGCTCACCGGATGAAAGGAAACCAAGCGGGTACCGTCACAGACACCTCAAAGAAACAAAACAACAGCAACAGTCTCGGAACCAACCATGAAAATCACTGGAACAGTTCCTCAAAGGATACAAGCGAAGAAGGCCAGCTGGAATCGATGAGTAGCCATCTCCCAACTGCTCCGACAAAAGCAGCGAAATGAGAGAAGTAGAAACTTACGACAGGTAGGTGAATTCAGCTTGATTTTAAATTGAAGATCGATGTGATGATAAAGATGTACACGATCATGGATTCATCAGAAGGTAGTTCTGAGAACAGTTTGATATTGAAGGCTATGGAAACAGACGATGAGGATGGAGATATTCGAAAATCTTGAGCTGTCGGTTCTGCTGTGCAGTCAAATCGTCTCCAAAAATCTGTAGTAATTCACTCAACAGCATTCAGTTAAAGAGTGATTTATTGATCCAAAAGACTACACAGCTGATCATCTCACAAGTACATCCATGTCACCAGTCAGTTGACTGCAGAGTTGAATCATAACATTCCAAATGCAACAAGATGCAATGACATCACAAACCCAATGACAGCTGTATCTGAGAATGGTAAATGTTACATGAAACTTAGAGCATAGGATATAACAGAATTGGTGTTAAAGTATTACTGTTTTGCGACCGTAAATCGGTTGCAAAACATTGATTATTACCACTACAATTCGGTATTTGAAAGGGAGGCCCTAAACAAGCTCCTTCCAAATACCGAATCAGAATTTGAGTCGATCATGCAAATTGTGATAAGGTAACAAGTTACCAAATTTCAATTTGCCGTTTGTACATTGAAAAAAGGATTTTTGATTGCAAATGGCCCATTCTACGAATGGGGACATTTGCGATCTCAAAAAGCTTTGCACATCTGGCCCCCAGTCCTGCATTTATTTTAGACCTGCAAGAAATCTAAATTACGCAAGCACATTTTAGGAATTTAGCATTACACTTCTTATGCAAAATTCTTGCAATTACAGCATTTACCGCAATTGCTTCAAATTGAAGAAAGGAAGCAAGCAGTTGTTGTTCTAAGTGCATGTATTTGAACGCGTCTTAGCACCAAATACCGAAGTGAGTACTCATTTCGCACTAAAATATAGCAGAAAATGAGAGATCCGCATTTTACTTAATTTTGCAGAAATTTTCTATAATTTTATGTAGTTATGTGAAAGAAAAATAGGTGATTTTCACATACATCCAGTTTATTAAACATTTGGTAAGGAAGATGTGGCCTGTCAGGAGATGTTGCTAGGTAGGCTTCGACATAAAGGAAACCCAATTCTCAAAACCATATGTGGACCTAAATTCAAATCAAATTAAGGGCTGAAGCTTTTACTAGTGCAAAGTCTTAAAAATGTATGTGTTAACTCAAATGTACATTTGTAACTGTATGGAGCAATCTATTTAAATGAGAGGAGGTTGTGTTCCAAGGTTTGAATGAATTGGAAAGTAGGCGAACATCCACAAGCTTGCAAGATTGTTAATATTTGCAAGGCACATTCTGACTCTGGTCTGATATGTATTCCTGTTACTTTGGGACATGCCTCAGGCTTTCACCTACAATAAAAATAGTGCCAGCATTCACTGGCTGTCGTATCTACAGGCAATAGGGGAAACACCACAGTTTATGCCTTTCATGGAATGGGAAATCCAAAACCTTGACCACCCACTCAATGCCACCTTTTCAGTCTCACTTTTCAGTGAAATAATTGTATTGCTTTCCCCTTTTCAGCTTATGCACCAGACATTAAAATATTAAAGAGGTATTTTACAATATGGCAGATAGCCAGTCAGGTTGCCAGGTCAACAGAGACCTTCATCTTCCGGGCAGCAGACCACCCGCCATACTTGGAGATCCTGCGTACATAACAGGGATAGTTTTGTACAAGTTTTTAATCTGGTCTGACAGAAACCATTTCAGAAAAGCTGAAATGCCAACCATCTGCCATGCATGATGGGCTGTCATCATTTTCTTTTGCAGTAGAAAGTCCAAAGTAAGGCTTAATTTCTGCAAAAAAAAAGAAAAATGAATCATAGGCTCTGGCAACCTGGGAGTTTTTTTTCTAGTGCCTGATAGTCACTTCTGTGGCCTGATGTGGGGACAGGCAGAACAAATGTTCACTAAAAGGACAGCCCTAAATAGAGCAGATCTTCTGACATACTTTAACTCTTAATAGAGCTGTGGTACCAAATGTTTGGAAGATCAGACATCCATCGCCTTTTTGGCAGATTTCCCATATGTGCCAAACTCTGAATGACCCTGTCAATGCTAATTAAAGAAATGAAAACAAAATAGGAGAAAATAGTATGTTCAGTAAACAGATTTAACAAGCATTGCCAAATCCAATAGGTCTGACGTTGGCCACCAGCCTTTTGGCAATTATTGTTTTATTTTATTTTATTTTTTTACTTCAAAGGGAATTTACAACAGCATTGGAAGGAGACAGGAACAGATAAAGCTGGAATGTACCTAGTGCTCACTTCAAATGCGTCTCACTATCACATCAGGCAACACTGGCACTGAAGGGTACTCCTGGTGTGTGGATCTGCACCTTGTGAAAAAGCAAAATGCAGTCACTGAAAGTGACGTTAACCAGAGGCTTAAGCAGGCTGACACATTGCACAACACCATATGCTGTAGTGGGCAGAAGCAAAATGTGAATGACACAACAAAAGACCAATGGATGAATAGAGGTGGCTGAAAGACCCTTTAAGAAAGTATATCATACATATTATGTTTATAAATTCAGAAGGTCTTGGCAAATCCACACATGAAACAGAAGGGGAATAATGAGTGCTACTCTGTGTAGAGGAAGAGAAAAGAGGGCAAAAAATGTGCAGGGAGAAGAGAGAAAGAATGAAGTGAAGATTTAAGCCATTAAACACAGCATTGATGTGGACCCTGTGTCAAAATGTACTAAATTGTGCTTCCCCTTCTGACATAACAACAGTGGCAAACAATTTTTTTCCCTACTCTTGTTAAGTCATGGCAATGAGTAATTGGATTTCGATATGCACTATTCAAACATCCATTCAAAGCTATAAAGGACAAGTAAGTTCCTATATTTGGGGGGTGACAGTGGTCTTTGTATAGGAGTGTCTTCAATTGCTTTCTGATTTAGGATCTCCCAAAAACTGTTCCTTCACAGCTTGGACTGTAAAGTTTCCCTGGCCACGGCTATCGTCCCAACTCGTAATGGGGTGGTTGGATCAGCGATGCAGCATTGGCTGGACCACCAATGCCACACCACCACAAGTAGTCCTCCGACCGCCAGATTTGTAATTAGGGCCAAAGTGTTCCATAAGGAGATGTGTCTTCAACTCTTTCCTAAATGTTATCAGCGTTGGAGCAGTCCTTATGATTACAGGTATGCCATTCTTGATCCTGGGTGCATAGAAAGAAAAGGCCTGCTGCCTTATTTGTCCTTGTTTACACTTTTTAGTTTCCAGTTTACTAGTGCCTTGCTGTGGATGTGCTCAGAACCACCAGAGATGGTAAGCTTGTTTACAAGATAAGCAGAGGTGCTAACTGTGAATGCTTTTTAAATGATGCAGCTGGTTTTGAAGATGATGTGGGTTGGCAAGTGAAACCAATGAAGTTCCATCAGGATGGTAGTGATATGGTGATATTTCTTTTGACCCAGGAGGTGTGAAAGGGCCTTAAAAAACTTTTAAATAATAGCAAGACCTTGCAGTCTAGTATCGCCATTAATTCAACTTACCAGGTGTCTCACTTCTGAGACTGTCCCGCATATAGGGGGCAATATTTAATCAGTGTTTTCCACTTTATGTAAACAGTATAAAGTCTGCCCGAACCTTTTGATTCACTACTCTAAATGCACCTCATGTCCCAGAAGACTCAACTCAAAAACAGTTGTTTAAAAGAGATTCTATGTGGGAGTGTGCACAAATGTATATGTAGGTATAAATCCAAGGAGACAGATTAACAGACTGAAAATCTGCAAAGTTCAAGGGCTTACATCTAAACTTAGGGGCTCATTATGATCCACCCGCCATCACAGCGGTGCGGGGACTGCCCGCCTGACGTGCGGTGGTCTCACCAGCCCAATTAAGATGCGCCCGCCACTATGGCGGCTGCATCCTGGCCTTTTAACATTGTGGATGGTGCTGCTGGCTGCAGCAGCATGCTCAATGTTAAAATGACACGATGTGCATTTCCATGCACAACGTGGCAGGCACCATGGGTATCCCCCAGTGCACAACTGGCTCCCCACCACAGAGGGTGCCCATAACGGGCCCCCTGAAGCCAGCCTCCACCAGCCTTTCCATGGCGGTGACGCCAGCATTGTGATCGGGCGGGCGGTGCCTGCTAGGCGCTGCAACCATATCCCCGGTCTGAACCGCTCCGCCAGGCAATCGCAACGATTGCCTGTGGCAGAAGGGTGGCGGGAGCTCTTTGCACCTTCCACGCTTGTGGAGCAATTTCCCTGCCATCCTAATGTGGTGGGGGAAATGGGAGCCAGAGGGCAGTGGGATCGCCACCGCCGGCCCGGCGGTGGCGGTCCCTCTGCCATCGTAATGAGCCCAATAGTACTTAGAACTGGGTCTTAAAGCTGCTGATCAGTAATTATTAAATTCACTACTGCAGACAATATGCTTGTGTGGTGCATTTTCTTCAGTGGAACCCCTAGTTAGATATTGTTGCAGCATTTGCAAAAACTGGTGCTATGTTTGTAGCAGGCAGCAGTATTTTTCAAGATGTATCCAATCCTGAAAACATGCGTAGTTTTTTTTTTTTTAATATCGATTTTTATTATTGCAGTTAGTAGAAACATATATATTACAATTCATCAAGGGTGGAGACATCATTAAAATGAGAGATCAGGTATAAATATACATGTGCATTCTCTTAAACTGATCAAACTTGGAACTTATCCTTCTTAATCTTTACAGTGATCCCTCTCTGAGAAAAGAAAAAGAGGAGAAAGAAACGAAGAAGAAAAAAGCACTCCAGACTCTATAATATTCGTAACTGAGGGGTAATCCTGCCTCTCACCCCAAATTTCAACACATTTGACTGTGGCTCCTACTCTTTGAGAATACAGTGTTTCTTTTGCTTCAATTCAAGTCATCTTCAGTTTCCATTGGGAAAAACTGGAGCCTCAACCTTTTTCCATTTTTGCAGGATTAAAGACTTAGCAACTAGGGATGCAATAAAAACATACTGCTGTTGTTGAATAGATAGATTGAGCGTATCAATGATTCCAAAAAGGACAGTTTTGGGGTCAGAGACTAAGACTATCCGTAGCTTTCCACTAAGCCACTGGAAAATCTGCTTCCAGAATTCAATTGGAACCGAACATGGAAAACAAATATGAAACCAATCCCCATTGTAATATTTGCACCTGAAACATGCCCCTGAGATAGAAGCATACATATTATATAGACGAGATGGAGTATAATAAAGTTGCCACTTACACAAAAACGCCATACGTTTAACATTAGCCCCCTAATGGCTTTATGCACCCAGATGTTATACACTCTCAATGAATGTGTATTTAATCTACAGCCTTTAAAATTCGGAATCTTTTGTAAAGCTTGCAGAACCACTTTTGCATGCAGTTGTTCCTGGAAGATCTGGTACCAATTAATTACCCCTCTGGTCACATAGTAAGTATGATTATTCAAAGTAGCAAGAGTATCTTTGGGGGATTGTAAATTCCATATAAAATTACAAAATTGAAAATATGAAAAAAGTAACAAAGAAGGGAGTACCGGATTACTCAACTTTAATTGGTCCCATGACTTCATCACCCCTTCTAACACAAAGTCTCTAAAGCAGTAAAACCCCTCCTTTTCCCAAGTTTGTATACTTTCCTCACATATATGGAGACCTAGTTTACTGCTATGTGATATCAAGATTTCGGGGTGAGAGGAGGTAAACTGATATTCTTCCTTTAATGGAGAAAATCTGACGAGGATGACATGAGGAGTCCTGTATCTGCCACGATTTAGAAGTTTGGAGATTTTAATAAATGGAGCAAGCTGGGTGTCAATTTCTAGAAGCATTTGTTGCCTCCAAAATCTCATCTAGTAACTGCTTTTCTACACCAGTCCATGAATGCTGCCTGATAATATTTTTTTAAGTGGAGGCATGTAAGACAACCTTCTTGAATAGATAGCTGTAGAGTCTGTGGTATTGTGCGAGGTTTCTTGCCTGACCAGACAAAATTGCTAAGGATTAGATCTATCTCATAAAAAAAGCCGAACCTCGATTAATATGTTTGAGAAGATAAAAAGAAGAAGAGGGAGAATCATCATTTTTATCACTCTCCCTATTATAGGCAGTGACAGGAACTGCCACTGCTTTAAAAGTTTCTCGCCCTTAAAAATTGTTGGTTTATAGTTAAGCTGATTTAATTGCGAAAGATCATGTCACACAAACATGCCCAGATATCTAATGAACCTGTCCTGCAAACTTGGTCCTGCATATCAAAGGGCAGAATTTGATCTGTGCAGCTGAACAGTAATATCTCAGGGATGCTAGAGGTTCTATAAATAGTGTGAAGAGCACTGGTGACATAGGGAACCCTTGTTGAGTACCCCGCCTAATTTGTAATGACCCTGCAGTATGAGAGTTAAATATGATTCTAGCTGCAGCTTTTTCTATATAAATTCTGCAGTACATTTACAGATTTCAAAGTAAAATTACATTTTAATACAATAGCAAGCAGAATTTTCCATTGAACTAAGTCAAAAGCTTTCTCAGCATCAATCATGATAATAGCTGCTTCTATCTCTTTATTGGTGTAGTAATCAATTGCATGGATTAGAAAGCTGGTATTTTTTGCCATAGTACTTCCTGGCAAAAAAACACACTGATCTCTAGGTACCATTTCCTGAGCAGGGGGAGTTATTCTTGCTGCCATAATTATCTTAAACAGTTTATTATCACAGTTAAGTAGACTAATCGGACGATATGATCCTGGCTTATCGGTTGGCCTTTCTTTTTTCTTGAAGCTTAATATGGCTGCCTTAGAAAAGGACTTAGATAACTGGCATCCCTCGAGGAATGCGTTGAATAGTTGTACTAGAATACCCACAAGCTGAGGCATATATACCTTAAAAAACTCTGCTGGAAATCCATAGCAGCCACAGGCTTTCCCATTGGGGAGTCTTTAATGGCCTCTTTAATTTCCTCGATTGTAATAGAGGCTACTATGTGAGCTTTTTGGTCACCACTGAGTCTAGTCATATCTATGGGCTTGAGAAATTCATTGATTGAAGCCGAAGTAGGCAAAGATGGACAAGCATATAGTTTCCTATGATGAGTAAGAAAAAACACATCAATATCTGCCACTTGATCAACAAATTGATTTCTATTTTTATCAAAAATAGATTTGATAGTGGCATTGTAGGTTCCCTTTTTTTATTGACCAAGCCAAAAACTTTCCGACATGCTCGCTTTCTTCATATAATTTTGGGAAGCATGTATTCTGATTGACAATTGTCTGAGAGTCATGATAATTCTTTAAGTCTTGTCTAGCTTTTTCTAGCCTAGGTTTAGTCGCTTGGTATTAATCAGTAATGTACGTTTCGGTTGCTTGATCTAGCTTGCGCTGCAAAGTCATGGCGGTGTTCTTCTTTAATTTTGATATGTTGGCTTTATATGTTTTTATATCTCCCCTAATAAAGGCTTTACATGCTTCCCAGACACAGAAGTATGAAGCTGACCTCATATTACTTTCCAAAAATAATTTATTCTTAACACGCATAGTCTTGACCCATACTTCCTCAGTTAATAGGTTCCTATCTAGGACACTCCTGCCTGGTTAGATTAATCTTAATTTCCGTTATCAGGACTGAGTGTTTAAAGAATGGATTTAAAGGATATAAGCCTTACCTCGCTCCCATTAATGGGAGATTTATAAGAAGTCGATCCTAGAGGTAGAGTTAAATCTCTTAGAGAAGCAAGTATACTTGTGTGACTGAGGATATTGAAGTCACCAGGCATCAATTAATGTCAGATCTTGAATCAATGTAGCCAAACATCTGGCTGCTCTAGGTTTATTTTGTGCTTTATTGTTATGTAAAGACTCTAGATTTAAATCCTCCAATAAATTAAAATCTTCCCCTAAGATTATGCAACCAGGAAGCTTCCAGAGGACTTTCTTAAGTTCCTCAAGGGCGGTTGTATCATCCTCTATTGGGCCATAGAAGCTAGTAATCTGTAATATCTGTTTTCTCACCTTCCAGCTTCCTATAATCGACCTAGCACTGGGGTCCCTCATAATCTGCAAGACTTTTCTCTGGTAGGGCCGCGTGAACAAAATCAGGACCCCACAGACTGCTGCCCCTGCTGATGCAAAAAAGGCTTGTGAGATACAGCTAGGTAATTTAGGAGGAATATAATCTGCTTTCAGTTGTGTTTCCTGGAGTAGAATAATTTGTATTCGAGCCAATACAAGCCACTGGAGTGTGCATTTCAATTTAGTTTGATTATTGGCCCCATTGATATTACAAGAGGCTATCTGAATCATTTGTTTATCTGACATACTTCTCATGATAGAACCTGTACCCTCGCTGACCTTTTTCTTTTCCAGCTTGCCACCCCACGACAAGTAAGAGTGATAACACCAGTCTGAAATTTGTCATAGAAATGTTCTTGAAAAGCACATTTTGTACCTTTTCTATTCTTCACCCTATCACTCTCAAGTACCAGTGACACCCCCGATCCCCCTCCTCCGCTTTTGGGGCCCTACCCGTCATGAGCCCAGTGGCCACCCTCCCCCAACCCTTGCCTCCACTTCCCCTTGGGTGTACCTTGGAATGGTACACTTGAGCTCTTTTCCATGAGGAGCAGCATAATGGCTTGAAATTATTATGGGCTATTTTGACATTTTTAGAAAATGAAAGCTTCTTTCCCCTTTCTCTTCCCCCCCCCCATTGTTTTCCATTCCCCTTATCCCGCGTCCCTTCCTCCTATTGTGAACACCATGGGACTGAGGATTTAATTCAGTAGAGCTGCTCCCCTTGCCCTCCTTCCTCTTTTATTGTACGCAAAAACTCTTTGGCCCATTCCACTCACAAAAATACATGCAATTGTTCTTTAAATAGGACTTTTAGTTTGGATTGGTGCATAATTCTAGATGGAGCCCCTTAATGTTTAAATTCATTAATCAGTCCAAAAAACTCTTGGCGACTTTATGCTGCTAGGATCAACATGTTTAAAAAAAGATTCGCAATGGAAAATTCTCTGCTGTGGAGAAATATTTTTGGGAGATTGCCTGGGAAAGAACCTGTCCCTTGATCCGAACATCAATAAAAATAGTTTGGGGATATTTGACATTCGTAGGCCGGATTGCTGGTACTTTATGTGCACTGACAAGGGTGAGGTCTCCACCTTCAGCTGTCTTTTCCAATACTACGGGTTTATGGATCAAGTCCGAAATCAGTTTTGTTGCAGATGAACCTGCCTCACAATCCTCAGGAATTCCCATGAATCTCAGATTAGAGCACCAAGCTTTCAACATCAATCTTTAACTGAAGGTCTTCCAGCTCGATCTGCATTTTTCAAAATTTCTCTTCTTGGTTACTGCAAAAATCTTCTAAAGTAGAGATTTTCATCTCTACCTGAGTCATGCGGGAGGCAAGCTGTTGGATGTTCTCATAAATTTGTTCGAGCTATTCATTCATTTTCTGATGGTCTTTCTCTTGCAAGATCTTCAATCTGTGGAGCTCACTTAAGTTCTGACTCAGGGTCACCTCTATTGGAGAAGGCAGCGGGGGATCTAAGGTCGAGGTAGTTGCTATCTCTAATCCATGTTGGTTTAAATTGTTGGACTTCAAAGGCTCAATCCTTCGAGCTGCTAGTGGCTCGGTGACCATTTGAGCATTTTCGACCTTGGGCAACTTGCATCAGTCCTATTTTCCTCCTGAATCTCCTTGGTGATTGCCCAGGAGAATAATGAGTATGGCTATTTTCTTTTTACCGCAGTTGGGGGTATAAGCAGGAAGGTGTTGCAGGTTGCTGAAAGGCCAGCTGCCACCGTGGAGGTAGGAGGAGAGGTAGCTTCTGGGCTTAAAATGGATTCCATTCTACTACTTGCTTCTTGAGAGAGATTGGGCTGCTGGTCCGAAATTTGTGGCTGATATTCTCAGATGTTTGTAGAATACCATCCTTATCTCCTTTGAGATTCTGCTTGGTTGTACGAGTTTTCTTTGAGGAGTCCCTTGAAATGCTTTTTTATTGAGATAGCAGGTTAGCAATATATATAAACATCTGCTATGACATCCTTCCTTTGCACTTCTTTTCCTCTGTGATGTAGAGCGGAGCGGACTGGGGACCGGGGCTATTGCTGGACGTATTGCAAGGTGGCAGCAAGCGGCATCCGTGCTACATAAACCACCTCCGCGATCACCCTTTAATCCCTCCCCCTGGGATAAGACCTAACGTCCTACCACAGGTTGCATGATCCCCCTTTTCTTCTTTCCCTTCCCTTAAACCAAAACTGGTTTCTGATTTCCTCTCCTCCTTTCTTGTCTTTAATCACTGCTTCTGAGAAGGTACTTTCTGTTGACTTATAGCGTGCCTCTCCTTCTCTTTAGTAAAGCATGTACAGAGCGGAGTGTGAGAGAGAGCACAGGAGGTTGCAAGTTAATGCTGCAAATGCCAGCAGTAAGTGACTGGAAAAGGGAACACAATCCACCAATGTTTCATGGAGATGCAGGGAAAGTGACCTTTACAAAGGGAAATTAGAAAATTATTTTGTACAAATGTACAAAACTACCATGCTTACTATTTAAATTGTCCCCTCTGCAGAAAATCCATAGGAGTAGATTTTCTGAAAGAGGACAGCACAAAGAACCTTATAATTTGTATTATGCATACACTGAAGGATCTATGTCAATCTTCCACACTGTGGGTCATAGATGTATAACTTCTTAACAATCTTTTCGGACTCAGGCCCACTGCGACTAACCTTAACTTCAGCTTATTTAAATCAAAGTGGATTCAAATTAGTTTTATGATTTGAACTTTATCACTCCCATCAATAATTACATTTAGCGACTATTGCTATAGTGACTGAATTTTCTTAGTAGCTAGCTTAGAATGCATACAATTATCTCGTACTAAATATATTTAGAAGCAACGCAAACTCAGTTCACAGTTCAGGGCCCGCAAGAAGCTCATTTATTGCTGGGAAAAATCACAACCAGTGTTCAGAACCAAATGACACAAGGAGATTATGTGGGAGCCAGTGAGTCTATCGGATGCCAAAATAATCCTGGCCGAAGGCTACTATTGATCCCTGAGTTCAAGTTGAGAGGTCCGCAGGATATCTTAAACCGCTTCAGTATCTTACGGCTGATAAAGATCTAGATTACATCAAGTCAGAGGACATTCTTGCAATCAAGTTTTTGCCTATGAGAGGGCAAAAGCACACAGATCCCACCCTGGTTACTTTTTCTTCTCCGGTTCTCCTGACAAAAGGTCCTTGAGATGAGGAAGCATTTAAAAGCCTGGGGGATCGAAGTAAAATCATATCAGGGAGATAGATACCTCCATTTACTAACAGCAGGGTCACCCTCAGATGAGTACATAGCGCCCACCACAACAGTGCTGCAAGGAGCAAATAGAGGGTATTCTACTGTGGGCCTTAACAATGGTGCCCCTGAGTATATAAAAGTTATAGTTAAGTTAACAAAAGAAGATTAAATAGGTATCCAGGGAACTATAACAAATGATGAGCACCGAAATAACTGGAGTTGGTTACATACAGCCCTCTCAAGAGCCAGGAATAGCAATGCCTGAATGGTGGGGAGGCCACCGGGAAGAGAACAGGGTGGCCTGACAATCAGTTTTTGGAAAGTCAGCAGCCTGCAGACAAAAATTGTTGACCAAGAAGTGGTGCAATTTATTGGAACATTTGACATACTAATGTTTCAGGAAACCTGGGCGCAAGTTAATATTCCCTTAATTGGCTATAAATAATATACAAAATTAGCCGAAAAAAGTAGTATATATGGAAAGCAAAAGGCGGCCTGGCAATATATATTAATACTAATTTATAAGCCAAGGCCATAGAGCTACAGGTGGATGACTTGGTTATGTTGGTATTGAAAAAGGATGGTTGGGCTAATAATTTTGAAGAATCCCTTATCGGGGTGAATTTATACATTAACCGAAAGAAAAAAGCAGCAACAGCTAGAAGAATGTCGGGACTTCTATGCCAATTAAAAGATACATATTATAAGTCATACTGGTTTGTTACAGGTGATTTCAATCTTTAACCTGTTTCACTAGCCGACTGAGGAACACACGGACCCTGTTGGATTCCTTCCTGTTCAAATAATGCCACCTAATAACCAGAAGGATAAAATAGGTGAGGAATTAATAAATGCTTGTGAACTTACTGGTCTTCTGGTCCTGAACGGCAGGAAGCCAGGTGTTACCCCCCCAGCCTGGTCAAGAATTTGGGCAAATTTGTCCGTTCTAGACTATACCCTCATGTCACTGCTTCTATACAATATTGTATGCGACTTTAGCATAGGGCACTGGGTGGAGAGTCATCACAGTCCTCAGGTGATTATGTAAATACACATATATGTAAACATGAAGTGGCCTCTATACTACAAGGGGAGATAGGTTCAGGAAACTTGAAGCGCCTTAAGTGGTCCTCAAGTACAGTTAAGAGTATAGCAGAGGAAGCTCTGGCAGGTCTCGAGGACCTGGCCCCAGCAGACCCCAACCTGTTAACGGTATGAGAGATATTCATCAACAATCTGACCAAAACTCATAAAGATGGTGGTCGGAATAAGGGAGCTCAGCTGGGTCATCATAAACATATAGCATTCCCACTATATATTCGAAGAATAAAAACCAAAGTAGGCAAGGTTTATCGGCAGTTACGCCACAATTTAGGAGATATGCAATTATTAAAGCATTTCCTCAATGAGAGACGTCGATTAAAAAAAGCCAAACAGGAAATATCATTGGCTCAGTTGATGCTTGCTACAAAAACAAATGATTCAAAAAGATTTTGAAAACTCATTAGCAATATCTAGAAAGGTACTAGAGCATCAAATAATGCAAATATTAGTGAGTCTGAATGGGTTCAGCATTTAAAATCACATTTTAAAGAAAGTTCCTGAGATATAATGAGTACGCATCAGCCTTACAAAGATACCATCGCCCCCTGTATATATAATCCAGGGGAGGGAGAAAATGTTATAAAAAAATTCAAGAGTAGATTGTGCCCCTGGCCCAAATAGACTACCACAGGCTAATTTAAGCATTCTTCACCTAGGTGGGCAGCCTTTTTGTCGTCACTGTATAACATCGTTCTGGCAAATGAGGTTTACCCCGAAAGCTGGAAGGGCTCAATAATCCATCCCATTTTTAAAGGTGGAAGAGCATCTTCTCCCACCAACTACCATCTAATTGCACTTTTGGATGTGGACCTTAAATTCTTCTCTACTCTACTGTTACATGATATGGAATCTTGGGCACATGAAAACAATAGACTTCCGCCAAATGAAACTGGCTTTTTAAGGGGTCAAGATACTATTACCAAAATCACGGCTATGGGTCTGATATTGAATAGAGCAAAGGCAACTGGTACACTGCTTTATATGTGCTTCGTTGATTTCAAGGCAGCCTTTGACTGTGTTCCCCGTAATAGTCTATGGGCAAAACTCCAGCGCTGGGGAATTTCATCCAACCTCCTGCGAGCAGTTAGAGTAATATACACTGACACATGGGTTAAAATCAAGATTAGAAGTGGTACCCATATATCAGAGAAAGTTCAAACATCGATGGGCTTAAAGCAAGGCTGTGTGTTAGCACCCCTTTTGTTTAACCTATATATTGCAGATCTCTCAATGGAGTTGGATGAGCTGACAGAGCACGCCCGAGCCTAGGTGGGCAACATTTGTCAGATATTTTTTATGCAGATGACTTATTACTACTTAGCAGTACACAAATAGGCCTTCAAAGGCTTCTTAACTGTCTCAGCATTAATGCAGATAAGAATAGCCTGGATGTAAACCACAAAAAAACTAATGTGATCGCTTTTAACCGGCGCACAAAAAACAAAAACTGCAATTGGTACCTTGGCGACAATATTATAAATGAGACATCTACCTACGTATATTTAGGTTTCCCTATCTTGTCAAACCCCATAAACATTTGCTTAGCGCATAGCCACTCTTGGCACGCCCCCCCAATTTGCATACTGTTTTTTTAAATGGTATTTATGGTATTATATTTTGCACATTGGCACTTTATATGTAAATCGACAACCTGCTATATTATTTGTATGACTATTTAATTATTCTATGCTCTCGATTCCAATTTGTACATTGACATTTTAACTGTGTCTCACTGTATGTATAGGCATTTTACATGCGTGCTCCTTAAGTAAGATATGAAAAAGTTGGTCTATGATCGACAAATTTTTTTAGATTGTAGGCAGGTATGGTGGACTACTTGATTTGTGATTAAGATTATGAGGGGATGAAAATATTCACTTGTTTATTAATTAAGATATGAAACAGTTTGCTGCTGATGGCTGAAATGTTTTTAACCGATTTAGGTAAATATTTTACATTGTGAGGGTTTTGTAATGTTTATGCAGAAAACCCACTATGCACTTGCGATTACGCTATCAAACTTTTTTATGCGTGGGGGCTGCCCAGAATGGGCATACCAATGCCCCCCCCCCCCAAAAAAAATAGCCACAGTCTTTCTGCCCCCCTTGGGGGCAAATCGAGGCAAACCCCGCCCCTGATTCCCCCCCAGGGCATCAGAAAGCCCACTAGGCACAGACTTGTTTTAAGCAACGCACCTACCTTTGGATTTTAGGCCCTAGCGCAGCCAGCACATAGGGAGACCTAGCAAACCTGTACATTTTCTAAAACTAGACACCAAGGGGAGTCCAGTATGGGGTGACTTGTGTGCCTCTCACCAGGTTCTGTTACCCAGGATCCCTTGCAAACCTCAAACTTAGTTAAAAAACACAAATTTTCCTCACATTTCTGTGATGGAAAGTTCTGGGATCTGCATGGATCCACAAAATTCTCCCAACCCCGCATTCCCCAAAGTCTTCTGAGAAAAATGGTACATCACTGGTGTGGATAGTCCTAGTGCCCGTGACAGGAAACGGCCCAAAACGCTACGTGGACATGCCACATATCCACAGTGAAAACTGACCCTTTTTTTGCACAGTGCCTAACTGTAGATTTTGAACCCTAGCTCTACCGGCACCAAGGGAAAACTAGAAAACCTATACATTTTTGAAAACTAGACACCCAGGGGAATGCAGGATGGGGTGACTTGTCTGGCTCTCACCAGGTTCTGTTACCCAGAATCCCTTGCAAACCTCAAACTTTGTAAATCAAAAAAACACATTTACCTCACATTTCTGTGGTGGAATGTTCTGGAATCTGCGTGGATCCACAAATTTCCTACCACCCAGCATTTCCCAAGGTCACCTGATAAAAATGGTACCTCACTTGCGTGGGTGGGTCAAGTACCCGCGACAGGCAAGGGCCCAAAACTTATTCAGGCGACATCAAAATTACCTTTCACAAAACAACCTGGTTTTGCAAGGGGGAGTCCATTGGCTTTTTGGCCCGGGCTCGGGGACCATCCAGGGAAACTACCAAACCCACACATTTCTGAAAACTAGACAGCTGGAGGAGTCCAGGAAGGTATGGCTTGTGTGGATCCCCCAACGTTTCCCTACCCAGAATCCCTTGCAAACCTCAGATTTTGCTGAAAAAATATAATTTTTCACACATTTCTGTGTGGGAAAGTTGTAGGATAACCAGGCAGACACAAATTTTTGATTTTTTTCAGCTAAATGTAAGATTTGCAGGGGATTGTGGGTAGGGAAACCTTGGGGGATCCATGCAAGCCATACCTCACTGGACTCCCCTGGGTCTCTAATTTTCAGAAATGTGTGGGTTTGGTACATTTCCCTAGATGGCTGCCAACCTCGGGACCACCAAAAATGCAGATGCCCCCTATGTACCGGAAAATGACCTGGTTTTGCAAGGGGGGTCACATGAGTGTTTGGTACCGGGCTTGGCGGCCATATAGGGAAACCTACCAAACCCACACATTTCTGAAAACTAGTAACCCGGGGGGGTCCAGGAAGGTATGGCTTGCATGGATGCCCCAACGTTTCTCTACCCAGAATCCCCTGAAAACCACAAACACTTTGATGATACCATTTGCTGGGGAAAAAACAGACACTTTCATTTGCAGCAAGTTTTTCCCATTTTTCCAAAAAAGAACAAAATTGAGCTGTACTTTGGCTAATTTCTGGGTCCCCTACAGGGGAATCAAACCCTGGGTACCTTTAGAATCCCCATGATGTCGGAAGAAAAGGATGCAAGTTTGACGTGGATACCTTATGTGGTCAAAAGGTTACAGGGGCCTATGCGTGAATGTTAAACCTGGTACCATTGGTGTGAGTCTCCCTTCCATTTTTTCCTCCTCTGTTTTTGATATGTTTTGCTGGTGTAGATACTTTGGACACTGTGCCACTGCTATTCAATGCCAAAGTGCAAGTGCTCCCTATGTTAAATTGATGTATTGATTAGTGACTCCATGATTGGGTTATTTGGTTTGCTTGTCAGACCTTAGTACAGTGCACCATGGGTGCCCATGGCTTGTAAATCAAATGCTGCTGTTGGGCTTGCAGCACTGATTGTGCCACCCACAGAAGCAGCTTGTAAAGTGTGTCTCAGGCCTGCCATTGCAGAGCCTGTGTGCAGTCTAGTACTACCATGCTGACTGGGTAAGTGCTCCCACTTACCAGTCCCTAAACCTTCCCTTTTCTTCATATCAGACACCCCTAAGGTAGGCCCACGGGCAGGGTGCATTGTAAGTATAAGGTAGGACATGCCCTGGTGTGTGTGGCAAGTCCTAATAGTGAATTACAGCCATTTTGTCTGTTTCACTATTGCAAGGCTGCCAGTCCCCATAGGCCAGAATGGGTAGTTTGATTATAACATCTTATAATCCTAACTGACCCAGAGGTCGCCGTCGCATCACCGGAGAAGCGTGTCGCAGGGCATGTCGCGGCTCCAAAGTTACAGAGTTCGCCGCACGGCTGCCGTGCACGCATCGTCTTCACGTCGTCGCATCAAGGGTGCCATTTTATCGCATCACACCGGATTGTCGCATCGCATCGAGGTGCCATCTTGTTGCATCGTAACCAGAACGCAGTACGAGAATCAACGCATCACCTCCCCTCCGGTAAGGACCAAGATGCATCCCCTACTCTGCGCAAGCATTGAGGCATGACACATCATCTCCCCCAAAGTAAGGAACTGACGCATCTCCATCCCTGCAAACTTTTTGTTTGTTTTGCATTATGCATCCAGGTACTTTTGTGAGAACTTTGTCGCATTTATCATCAACTTGAACTAAGTGACTTCTACCATCTTTATGTCTATTTTGAGTACAGTATTGTGAATTTTTGTCGTTTGTGGTCTTATGTTAAGTCTATATAAAGAATACCTATTGTTATACAACCTGTTTGGTGTCCATCTTCAGTGTTTTCGCTGTATTACTGTATGTGTTCACAAATACTTAACACAATGCCTCTGAGATAAGCCTGTCTGCTCGTGCCAAGCTACCAAGGGGGTGAGCAGGGGTTATCCAGTAGTGTAATCCCCTTTCCCTGACTTAGAAGCAAGGGTCCTTATTTGGTCAAAGGTACCTATCTCTGCCAACTAGAGACCCCCAGTTCTAATGGCGAACTACCCAAAATAGCCAAAAAAAAGCTTAGCACATGGGGTGAAAAGGCCTAGCAGCGAAGGGGTTAATGGATACATCAGAAATATTTCTATAAATTTGTGTTCTTCTCACAAATCTATACAGAACTTCATTAGTGTCCAGAAGATTAAAATGCTTACTGGGAAAGTGAAATACTCCTCCTTAGCACAAGCACTTCTTCAGATATTCAGTTTCTGTATGAGAGGTTAATTACTTTTTCTACTTTATTTTTCCTGCTTGAAACTTTGTACATATTTGTATACCCATTTGAACATTTCCTCCTTCTTTTTGTTCTTTTTCTCCCTACCTTATTGCCCCTTTTCTGCTTCCAGGATCTTCTGCTTTTTCTCTGATCAAGTTGTTGTCTTTACATTTAATCAACTCTGATGTTGTTAAGCTCCTTTATAAAAGCGGAGGAACTAGATTTGTCTTGTTTGCTTTATAAAATAACTTCATCCACAACTTTCAATGTGTATCCAAGATAATTATTTTTTATTCAAAAGAAAACAGCCTCCAGCAGACAACATCATGAAATTGGATGAGAATTAGCAAGCGGCATTCATTAGTGATAGGTGTACATCATAATGCACATGGTATTGACTGGGGCTATTTGGGATTTAGTGTGGAAGGGAGGCAAGGATACATCACTGAATTTATGGGTTTGAATCCCCATAACTTTGCGAGATCTTTTGAAGACTGGATTTCTATGAATGACTAATATAATTTGGTTATGTGTAGATTGGCAATCAGTATACATTTTTGCCCTTTAACCATTGTCCACCCTTCTTTGTTGGAAGCACCTACATTTGAACGTAATCCCTGAGTAAGTGTCACAAACAAGATAACTTTTTTGTCCCCTCTTTTGAAAGTGCTGACATCACATCACAAAATGAGCAAAAACATAGGTTGCAAACATGGTAGCACGTGTTTTTCGCTCATATTGCATAACTATGAGAACTGATTTTTGAGCTAGTGAGTGGTGAGTCTAGTTTATCCAGAATAAGTACTTTCAGTGGTTTTAAAGGTTAAAATGTGGTGACAGATGTTAGAAAATGTCCTTTGTCTCTATTTACTTGCACGTCATTAAGCATAGGATGGCATTACTGATAAACCTTTAAATGGGTCCATAAATGGTTCTATTTACCACTCCAAATGTTACTTAAACATCAGTTTAAGTCAGGAAGGTCAGTAGTTTTTTTTAATAACAGTTCAGTTTTAGAATGAATAATGGAAATGTTCACCTTGACTTTACCAGAGATCCAACAACTTGTGGGTGGTCTTATGTATAGAGAAACAAAGTAATTGAAGGCATTCAGTCAACTGAACTCTAATACCTTAAAGGTATAGTGTAGTCACCACTGTGTATAGTTTACAAGGCATTCGCTATATAAGTGCTTGTCTTTACAATTTTAAGTATTATATTTAATTAATATATTTGGGGAAAATGTGTCTTTCATATAGTGCTTTAAAAACAAACCAGAGGAGTGCTAAAAAGACTGTGACTCTATGGAGGACTGTTCTTTGAAGGACTGCTATATTTAGGGACATTTTGTATATAAATACATTTAATAAAACAGTGCATATATTAGCAGTGAAGGGTAATGTGCCGTGGCTATGTATATGTCCTATTGGAGAATGTTGAAAAAAGTGTGAGAATGCATATTTATATTATATATTAGGCATGACCAGTATATTTCTGTACCTGAGATACTACTTGTTTGTGCAATCCAGGAATGTTAAAGTTATGGTCAAATAGAATGGATGAACTTTTGATTAATTTACTATTTAAATGCTTTAAACGAAACTAGACAGGTTGATAATGTACAGTACATCTTCATTTAAATGTTACACAGAATACAAAGATGGATTTCTGGATTTTGATATATCTATTTTCAAAAACTCCTTTTATTTCCTATTCTACGTTCCATGTTTGTATTGCCAGTAATGGCTTGGTTTCCTATTGTGGTGATTTCCAATTTGCATAGATATTTGCTGCTAATCTCCCACCCAGACCTGAAGACTGTTCAAAGATAAACGGTTTGTAAAACATGGAGATGTCACTTTTGAGACAATGTTGTTGATATTAGCTTATAGTCAATCTGAGAGTGATAGATAATAAAGAACTTGAAAATGTATTTGAAATGTAATATACTTTTGCTGCTATGAATGTTTAAATATACATTTTATAGACCAATAGAATATATGTGTGTGTGTTTGCGTGTGTGTGTGTGGTTGTGTGTGCGCATGTGTGTGTGAGTGTGTGTTTGTGTTTGTGTATGATTTTTAACATTGTATATATTTTTCTTTGAGATTGAGTCTCCCCGCTACATAGATACCTTTGGTCCGAGTGATTACTCTAGCAGATGCTGTTTAACTTGACTCTCACAGGTAATCACTCCTATGCTGTGTTTGGTTATTTGCATAATGATGAAGCAATACTTTATTTTCTAACACTAATTTTTCACCAACAACCACAATTTGCAAGCTGCTGAAAATCACGTATGTGCCTATGGTTCAGGAAATTCAAGAACTGTTAATGGAGCTGTGCGTTTGTGCATATCCTTTCCTTGTTCTCGAATGCAACTGAATAATGCCTTAAGTCATTTAAAAACAAAATGAAAAGGATCAAAATCATCAAAAGATGCTAAGAAAGAAATAATGTGAATATAGTTTTTCACTATATTGAAATCATTTGTATGCACAACTTTATCATGCCTCTACCTCTTTTTTCTACATTTCATAATATACAATGCAAATACTTTTATCTTGAAAGATACATCGCTGAGAGATTATTGCAGCAAATCCAGAAAAAGACAGTTATCTTTATACATAAAAATAAATAATCAGTCATTTATAGAATAAGCATTGGTAAATCTGGGGTATCATTCAAGATGTATATACCCATTTAAAATAACACTTCTCAATTTTTCATCACCTTTGTCCCACAGATTTTAAATCATAGTCTTCAAATGTGTTAATCATCTGTCATATACCGCAAGAATTATGCCAAGTAGATAATCCATCAATAAACTAAATGCTATTTACTAAGCATAGCATTCATTGTAGTTCCACTACTGAATCCAATGCTTCTCAGTTCTGCAACACTTGGATTTAGATACAAAATACTGACCTCCTAATGATCTAATGAAGCCATTCTTTCCATCCTTTTTCACACACTCAACTCTTTATTTCTCATGTCATTACTTTTGCAGTGAAGACTTACATTACACCAGCCACTTTTTTACTAGATAAAATGCTATTGATGGATTTGGGCAGCACCAGCCACTCCATTAATCCACTGAGTTGCCTTTGGCACATTGTCCTGAATCAAAATGTTATATCATGAGCCACTGCTAGCAGAGAGGAAAAGGGAAGAGATACTGCAGCAAGGAGTCAGAGGTTTTTTCCACAAGGAGCTCTTTTGGGCCCTCATAACTGGTGAGTGCTTGTGATCTTGTGTTAAATTAATTTTCGATATTGTTAATTGACCATCCTCCAATCTCCTGGTACTCTTCAAAACAGCAAGGGTAATAGTCCTGTCACCTTATCTAGGTTGAACAAGCAAAATTAGGTTGGATACTTTCCTCCAGACCACTACAGACACTCTTTCCAGATATGGCTTTTTGTGTGATTGCTTAATAGATGCTACATGTTGTAGTTTTGTTTTACCAAACACTGTGGTAATTAGATTAAATAAATGATTTGTAGGAGTAAATCCAGGAATGGTGACACTGTCTGTAATGAACTGGAGTATGGTGGTCACCCTAAACAAAGTGTTACTCCTTCTGACCAACCAATTTGATGTTAAAGAGCCAGCCCTTGAGAGATTTTCAAACTCTAAATAAGTTCTTTTCACTTATGAATCTCAAATATAGGAAGCCCCAAAAGGTTACTCTATTCATTCTTTTCAAATCCTATTGCAACCGAAAGGTAGAACATTAACCACATACATATGTCAAGTGAGAGTAAAATGGGGAAGATAAATATAGAATTTGTTCATCAAAAGAAAGGTGCCTGGTTGAAATATATTTATTGGATTATGGAAGATGTGTTATTAAGACATAGTACATCTTTTGAAGTGGCAAACAGAGCTGTTTTGTGCTTGGGTTAGGCCTATGTAATTTATCTGTACATTTTCTTACATTGTCTGCCCAATAACATTACTGCTGTGACCTTTTGCACATATTTGAGTGTGTGACAATGTTGGATTTGTTTCTCTGAAACTACTTCTGTTTAAACATCTGGCTTTGCATAACATTATGCCAATGCCCTGAACACCAAGTACAATGCCTTCATGCACAATGTACAAATGTTGTTCTATCTTCTTCTGCAGGGCGACAGGGCTATCTACATATCCATAACATTGATAATCTATATGTACACCACAAGGATGCTTTTCATTATAAATAATCAGCATCTTATAGGAACCGCAGAGGAGGCACATCAGCTGACACAGAGGGTCCCTGCATGCTGACATTCACCACACAGTGGTCTTACATCTCTGTGAGGGGTGTCCAGTCCTTCACCAGGACAGGGTCCTACATTCTCTCCTGCCAGGTAATGGAGTTGTATCATCCCTTGGGGGGGATTCTTGGCTCTGCACCTACACACACTCTAGACATACACAGCATAGAGATTGCAAATTAGGAGTACATTTGATGACTACCTTGAATTATAAACCTGCATATATCCACTGTTTTAGCACCATGGTGAAACTGTGACGATTTATTGTTTTGGTACTTTTGATCCCTTTTATCTGCTTCTGTCTACTGATTATCACAACACATGTATTCTATGCAAAGATAACTTTGGCTCAATAAATATACAGAAAACATTCCAGTATGTATTCTCTGTATGTTTCTCTGAGAACAAAAAAACACGAATGCTGAGCAGAAAGGTTCTGATCTGTTATCACGATCCCTTATCAGTAGTTGTCAGAAACCATTCACTCCCTGTTTGGGTTAGGGGTGCGTGTGGTGGCACTGTGAGCTAGCAGGTCTCTAGGCCAACACATCCTGTGGGGGCACTTCTAGGCACAGTCTAGGCACCTCACCCAAAGTTTGTGTTGGCCAACAAACGTGCAGATCCTACACATTAGTGGAATCTCCATGACATGGCACCACCAACATTGGTTGGGTTCTTATTTATCAGTCTAACTGAGCAGTTCAGTTGCATTTTCTCAGTGACCTCTACTCACCTCCAAACCGTAGGTGTCTGTGGTGGTAGGAAATTCCACTTCAGCTGAGTAGGTATACCCTATGCAGTGGCTGTAGGCTATTCAAGCTTGTAGGATAAAAATTCGAACATTGTACTAACCCTATCTCCATAAATTATTATTTTTTCTTATTATGTCTGGGTACAAAATAGGCAGCGGACTAAATATAGCAGAGAACTGCAGACATGAGGTTACTGTAAAATTATTACGGTATGGTTTACCGGCAACAGGTGGCAATGTTACCTTCGTGGTTGAGGCATTCATGACAAAGGTATTCTATTTATGAAGAACTAGAGATTCCTCATTCTTACCAATTGGTTTAAAGGCACCCTCCCACATACTACAAAAAATGTGAGACTCGGTTCCCTCAGTAAAGAAGGAGTGACATGGCCAGTAATAGCTGCATGCACACCACATCCTAACTCTGCTAACTTAACTACAGCAGAATTGTGTACACTATACAGACATTTAGTAAAAATGTATAGAAATCTTACACAGCTCATAATGCGAACATCCCCAGTTAACCCTGCATCGACTGGCCAAGCCACACAACCACAACTGCTTACCAAGGGTATCAGCCTACAAATACTGAATGCCGTTATGGGAAAGATTCCCAGCTGTAGGGAGGACATTCTGCTCTGGATAGCATAAAAAACAAGCAAGTTTGAAGCAGTATACCCCCATATGGCCCGGAGGAGAAAACACAGAATATTAACAATTTGCTTGCCAATGGGGATGGCTCTCCCAGTGGAAGACTGTGCAACTTGGGGTACAGGCTTTGCTGCCATTTACACCAGAACACATGGTATCCCTTCACAGGCTGTCTTGCCTGAGGTACTGAAACAGGTACAGAATGAGTACTGGTCAGCACCAGCCCTGGACTTGGGAATGAAACTGATGGGCAATTTTGCTGCAGTATCAGCCATTATCTTAAGTAACATAAAGGGGGAGGCAGCAGTGTTAGCTATACACCAACACCTGAGGGAAATCACTCTTCTTCAACAGGAGCGCAAATTGCCTAAAGTTATTGAAGAAACCTATGCTACACTACGTAGAAATTATTTAGAAGCCAGATCTGGGAAACCACAATTTAAGAGTAATTCTGAAAAGGATAACCCTAAGCAAGCACACGATTCTTCCAAGAAGAAATGGGACAATAAACAAAAAACAATCACAGGGTGGGTCTCCACAACAGGAAACACTGATAAGAATTAATGACAGCCATGATAGCATTAGAAAGCCTGATACATGTTTCTCTTATTCCTTTGAGGAGTCATCTGATTCATGTTCGGTGATAGGTGGACGGTCAGAGCGCAGATTGAAGAGCATGTGAAACCGAAGACGGAATCACAACGCTTATCAGACTACATCATTAAAAAACAAGACAAACCAAAGAATACTAAACCTCAATTTGAAACTGACACGTGGTTCCGATATTTTTTTGGCTGAAAAATACTGGCCACCTGAGTTTGTAATGGAATGCCCAAACAAGGAAACAGCAATTTTACCTGCTTTCTCTGACCTTGTTTCAGAATCAGTTAAACATTCTTACACCAAGGAGTTGGCGTTAGTGCTAGCTCCTGCATTATACCGCAATCAAGTTAGTTGGGATCAATTCCACAACCCCAGAGACAATACCCAATAAGACATCAAGCTAAAGAACAAGTTAGGGAAATCCTAGATCAACTTGAATACAAGGGGGTGATTGAAAACTGCACCTCATCAATTAATAATCGTACGTTTCCTGTAATGAAGCCAGATAATTCATACCATCTAGTAATAGATTACAGACATTTAAACACATCTACTCGTACATTCACAGTAAAAAATGCAGACAGTGCCGCACTAATGAATAAAACTGTGCGAAAAAAATACAACAATAGATATCTCAAGTGGATTTTGCTGCCAAAATATAGTGCCTGAAAGTAGAAATTTTACAACATTTTCAGCGCTAGGTTCACAGAGGCAATTTTGTAATTTGTCTCAAGGGTATAATAATAGGGAAACAGCGTTTACAACGCTGTCTCCACAACACCTTCCCTGCTGTTGCACAAACTGGAGTAGGAATAGTAAATAATACTATTCCTAAGTCCAGCGCGCCCCCTACAGCAAGTTATTGTAATGACTTGCGATGTACTGGATCGCGTTGTAACAATGTGTTGCAAGGTCCTCATCAGAGATGCAGATACTGCTTCATACTAACTTACCTTTGCAATCTGATGGGGCTTAAAAGTACATCTTCGTGGCAGTAGATTAATTCTCTAAATTCCTGTGGGCATGGCCATAGCGGTCAGCTGGTGCCTGAACTGTTATCAAGGATTTGCAATCTTTATCAGACCATCACAATTGGCACACTTCATTCTGATGAGGGTCCTGCGTTTAGCTCTCGGGCTTGCAAAGAACCCATTGGGAAGTTTGGATGTGACTTTGCGGTACTCCTTCCCCTATAATCCTGAGGAAAATTCGTCAGTTGAGAGGAAAAAAACTGGACTTAAAGCAATCCTTAACAGCAAGGGTACTAGGTTCAGGTCGCAGTTGGGTCAATCACCTAGGGGTCGAGAGGGCACTCATTATTATGCCAATTAAAATCCCTGGGTGGTCGTATTCCATATGTAATCGTGTTTGGTGTGAGAATGTGGGTCTCAGACCTTGATAATGTCAGCACAGTGGTAGCAGACACAGCATTTGACATCATTAAGTGTTTGGCTGTTTTACAGGAACTAAATGAATTCTAGAACACAGAAAACATCCAAGTAAAATGTACCACCACTGGAAAAGTGAAGGTTGTGCTGGAAAGGCCTGGCTGGATTCTGAAGATTGGGGTTCTGGTCATGGACAAAATAGTGGACATTAAAGAAGTTGGGCCATCTTACAGAACACCTGTACCTGTCCTGGCCATCCAAGATACCAGAAATATACTTCTTACGCCCCTTCCCGGTCGGCGAGGCAAAAGGTTTGTCTCAATTATTCTTCTCAAACCACACTATGTGGCTGATTCTCAACAGTAGGCCACAGGATCCTGGGCAGCTACCGCACTCCTCTTGCTATTGTTCAGGAAGTTCAGATGGAAGCTTTAATAACTAAAGAAGATTCCCCTCTCCAATGAGAAAGAGTAAACAACAATGCAGTATTTCTTCTTCCTGTTAAAGCAACTGCAACTGTACAGTCAAATCATACAAACACACAAATTTCAATCCGAAAAATAGACAACATACACTAAAATATGCCACAGAGTGAGTCATCTCCCAGTTCCTCAAAACCTGCTGAACTACCAAAAATAGACCGAACAGCATCAGGCTACTTCATGAACTATGACGACATCTCATTTGATTCAACTGAACCTGACATACCATCGCCACTGCCTCTTCCTTTCAAGCTACAAGTGCGTGCTCTCTATCTTGGCTGAAAAATACATATTTTGTTATTCCTTGGTTACACCTCTGGATTACAATTGGATTATTTTTCCTGGTCCTCTGGTTTGGTTTGGTGACTTTTTCCGGCTTCTGAAAGGACATAATCTATGAAAACACTTTGCAGTACTACTTGTGAACTTGGTATTAAAACCACATGCATTATCGCACCATGAACAAATACACCTGACCCTGGTGAACATCACAGCAGTTCCAGTTCCGGAAGGAATAGTGTGGGACAGGGTATCGTATGATGTGTATGGTCCTACTGCACTTTTGCAAATACCATATTTGTTTAAAATTTCCTTAAATGATATCATCACCTGTAGTACCTTCTCTGCTGATTGGGACATTGATATAGTATATAACATGTTAGAAGATCTAGAGCAGTCAACTGTGTTTTTATGTGATGAATTGCATGATGGTGCATTGAATTACAGTGATATGTTAAAAATTATGGCCACCATTTTCTGCATAATGCAAGTATCCCACGTATTGTTTACAATTGCACTAAATGGGAAACTGCCCAACACCACCAAAATGTAGTTCAAAAACATTTGCACAAACGTTTTCCTATTTTTCTGGTTTTGACATGTCAAGTACAGCCTCTTTTTATTATAGGCTTGCACCAACACCAGCAGAGAAAAATATGCTAACAGACACCAAGTTGATAAACTCTGCTCTCTTTCTTTCCCAGCTGTCTGTACAGGGTTTTAACGTTAGGAAATACACAATAGATACAAAATCTGTTTGGGGTACAAAAGATTGGCAAGTTCAGGAAACTGAGGCCATGTTTAGAGCATGCCTAATACCATATCAAATAATTGTCCTCAATAAAACAGCGCAACAATCTTCGTGTCGTGGTATAGCCAAGATGAAGGATGTGAGATCACCCCATATTCTCCCATTCTCACGTTTTGAGAAATGGCAGTATTTCACACAATACAGTGAGGATACACAAGATGTCATGATACTAAATGGTTCTTACAATTTATCAGAGCCCAATTGGAAGGATAGTTGGTTTGGCCTTTGGACACTAATGGGTTTCAGCCTAGATTCATGGACCGTGCCAAACAGTTTAAAATAAATAGACTACACCAGTGAGATCTACACTCAGTGTGGTGACATCAAATAGTTTTGGGAAGTTTTACCTTGATTGGCTTAAAACCTCAACAATTTCTGAGGAGAAACAACACTTGTCTCTTCTTTCTAGTAAGATGGATCTCAGGGATTTCTTGTTAGGTCCCCGGAACCAACATCAAAAGCACTTCTTGTATGCAATAATCAATGAGCTGTGGAAAGTTTCTCAACGGGAAGCTGCTGAGCGAGACTGATAGGAATAATTTAGAAAAGGCCATGGATGTGGTTGACAATGGTATGACCACAGTATCCTCCAGGATATATTTCCTGGGCAACAAAGCATCTTCTGCAATTGATATAATACAACAGGATATGTCTATTTTACAGCATGGACCATCACAACTATGGTCCATTGTATTATTAATTTGGACGCTGGACGATTCAAACATTACATTCTGGCCACGCGCTGTAGCGTCATATCAACAGCACTAGTTTGTGTTCTGCATTGAACCTATCTGAAAGGCAGATGTTGATGGCACAAAGAGAGGCAAAGTATACCATGTTGCACATTGAACAATTAGATCACTTACCTTTCATCGTGGCTGAGACACCTTCCACAGACTGGATAATCCATGGTTACATTACCTTAACAGTCACTGCTTTTCAATTACAATATTGTCTACAACACCACCAAGTAGGCAGATATGATGCGCTAGGAGAAGGTTATGTGCATGAATACTGAGAATTACCTTTCAGGTTTAGATGTGGGAAGGGGGGGCACAGAAGTCTTTCTTAGTAGTACAGACTGTGAGAATGCTTTGAGCGGATCCTTTGTATGTAAGGACATTTCACATCATGGGGAGTGTAACGCTTCAGTTTTGATCTTGTCCTGTTATCTAAAGGGTTCTCTGGCCACTGGTTTTTAGGCTGCTCTCTAATGGCGGTCAATTGATGAACAATCAGGGCTGCGGAATGGAACCAGGCATTGCTTATCTGTTGACAGCTTATTCCATAGTTACTTGTTGCACCCAAGTACTGTTTCCACTTGCCCACACAGTTAGGAAGGCAACACTATGGCCTTTGATAAATGTTTCCAACATACGCTTTGATTCTCTGAGCAAACTGAAAGCCATACTTTTTCAAAAAGATGTGGCCTTAATATCAGCGAGAGAGACGTTTGATCTCCAGGTTGCAAGGTCCTCATCAGAGATGCGGATACTGCTTCATACTAACTTACCACTGCATTTTGGGGAGCTGGTCCACTGTATTTAAAATATGTCTGGTACAAAGGGAATAGCACGCTTTTTAAAATGATAGGCTCTGGACTGGTTAGCAACTTTCAGGCAATTTTCGGAGTTCTACTATCTTTCATACACTCTGATAAGGCAAGCAGTTTTGGAGGTCTCCTGCTTGTCCTGGCACTCGTGGTGGGGATTACGATTTTAATTTTCTTGCTCCACAATGGACGTAAAAGTTCAAACAAAAATGGAGACAGCACTGGCTGTGCTGCAACCCATGAGTGCATGATACACTTCTTCTGCACACCTTGGCTTTGAGAACTGAATGAGCAATGGTTCTTATTGTTCAGGACTTTGTGGCTTCACTGTGTACAACCTGTATTCTGCTGCCTGCTTTGCAGCCATGAATGCATATTGGATTTCTGTCTTGGATCACAATTGGTTGCAACATTGGACATTGAGGTACAGCGTATTCCATTGCTTATGAGTGCAATCTTCTAGCCACACTGGCATGTTTTGGCCCCTAGTGAAATAGATAACTGCTCTGCAGAATACTTACAGGATGTAGTCCCTCCCTCAGCGGCTGCTGTGGGGACTGGATGGAACCACCTTTGCTCCATAAACCTGCTTCAAGGTGCACCTTGGTAAAGTAATCTGCAGTTGCTAGTGACAGCAATGTTGTGAATACCGAGTGGAATGCATAAACAATTGGCTTTTTCCATTTGGTGGGTACTATTTGGCCTGTGTTTAAACAAAACAATTCATAGCAATATTTGTGAGCTTTTCTAGGCACCATGGCTTTCTGAGTGCCTGGAATTTGAAGCGGTATAAGGACATTTTAATGCCTTTTATGAGTATTTTAAAGGAAAACTTACTTTTGGATGATTTGAAGAGTGGTTTTCAACCTTTTTAGTTTGAATTCCACTATGGCCTGCTACCATTTTAGATAGCTTTTTAAATGACCCTCAGTATGAGGAGTGGGTGTTATGTGCCCAGGATTGGCCTGTGTAACTTAGCTGCACATTTTCTTACATTGTACTCTTGCTGCATTATACCAGTAATAACATTACTGCTGTGACCTTTTGCACATATTCGCATGCATGACAATGTTGGATTCGTTTCTCTGAAACTACTTCTCATAACATCATCACAAGGCCTCGAACTCCAAGTCCAAGCATTTATTCACAATGTACAAATGTCGCTCTATCTTCATCCACGTGCAATACTGCTATCTACATATCCATAACATTGCTAATCTATTCGTACATTGCAAGGATTATTTTTTTTATTAATAATAAGCATCTCATAGGATCAGTAGAGGACGCACTTCAGCTGACATCGAGGGTCCCTGCATGTTGATACTTCACCACACACGGGTCTGACATCTTCATGAGGGGTGTCCAGTCCATGACCAGGACAGGGTCCTACATTCTCTCTCACCAGATTGGATCATCCCTTGGGGGGATTCTTGGCTACAGACATACACCCACTCTAGACATACATGACATAGGGATTGCATAGTAGCAGTACATCTGATATCTACCTTGTATTATAGCCTGCATATATACACTGTTTCACACCATGGTGGAACTGTATCTGCTACTTATTCTTTTGTTGCTTGTGATCACTTTCATCTGCTCTGTCTACTGATTATAACAGGAAATGTATTTTATACAAGGATAAAGTTGGTTCAATAAATATATTCGAAACGTCCCAGTGTGTATCCTCTGTATATGTCTCTGAGAGCAAAAGAGCACGGGTTTGTGAGTGGAAATGTTCTGATCTGTTACCACAATCCCTGAGGGGTTAGGGTTGTCATGTTCAGTGGCTGCCAGAAACCATTCACTGCCTGTTCGGGTCAGGGGGGCTGGTTGTGGCACTGTGAGCTAGCAGGTCTCTAGACCAACATATTCTACAGGGTTCTTGGAATCAGTCTAGGCACCTCAACCAAAGTTTATGTTGTCCAACAAACGCGCAGATCATACAGATTAGTGGGAACTACACGACAGCGCAGAGACCAATCTTTAGGGTGACCTAGCCACTTTTTTCAGAGTGAGCAGGACTCTCACTTAATCATTCTAGATATTTTATAAACACTTAGGGGTATATTCACAAATGTAACTTACACTTGTAAGTAAGTTACATGTGTGTGTTTACTCTTACATTTTTTAGTAACTTCACTACGTTTGGCTATTCACAATTTAAAAATGTAAAGTTACTCAAATGTGTTGACTTACATGTCTCCCCCTTGAAACAGGGAATGGAGCCAAATTTACAAGTGTAAGTTACTTCTGCCAACAAGGAGCAGTAGTAAGTCTAGACTCTTGCTTGGATAACTACTGATACTGCAGTACTGCACCATAGAAAATAATTGTGGCAGGGAGTTAAAATAGACACCCATAGGAAGTAATGTTGCCAGTAGGTAGATATAGTTAAAACTTATTTTCCCCAGGAAAAGCTTTTTATGATTTGCCAATATCTTTGACGCCGTTTGACGAATCTTTGCGAACTTTTCAAGCTAATGGGGCGCTCCGGTCAGCTCCTGTCTTGAAAGTTTTGGGGTGATTCGTCAAGCGGAGGTCGAGTAAAAAGGGGGACCCAAAATGCGTTTTCCCCATGTTAATTTCCAGAGGAAAAATTGTGACAGGCTACAGCCCGAACTGCTGAACGGAATTACACCAACTTTGGCAAATAGTCAGCTCTTGGTTCAGAAAGCTACCTTTTTTTAAAATGGTGTAAATCTGGTCAGTAGTTCCTGAGAAATTAAAAAAAGAAAACTTTTGATATCTGGGCACCGAGGAGTCACGACTCCTCCCGTGCATGAGCTTCATTCTAATTGACTGCCAGCACTCCCAACCAGGAAGTGTTGGCAGCCGAGTCACAAGAAAACAGTAAAACAAAGATCAAAAACAAGAAAAGGGGGCAGGGAAGAAACCCCCTAACCCCCTAGGCCTGCTCAGGTCTGTGCTGGGTGCGCGAATCCGGAAGAAAAATAAAAAAAAATAAAGCAGAGGCTTCCACGCTTTTCTTTTAAAGCCCCGGGGTGGGCCAGGTCCTGGGGGCAATGCCAAATTGATTTAGGGGGCCCACGGGTGCCCCCGAAGCCCTGGGGACCACCACCTTCCCAGGGCTTTCTAATTTATTCATGGGGTATGGGTTCCCCGCAGCCCCAGGGACCGCCACCTCCCTGGGGCTTTATAATTAATTTGTGGGGGCATGCAGCCCACCGCAGCCCCGGGAACTGCCATCTCCCCGAAGCTTCATTCAAATAAGGGCGGGTACTCGTGGGCCTCCCACACTGTCCCGGGTTCCACCACCTCCCTGGGGCACTCTATATTTAAATACAGGGGTCCTGGGCCCCGGGGACCACCACCTCCCTAGGGCTTTGTACACATTGGGAAGGGGGATGCATGCCACCCTTCTGGAGCCCTTGATGGCGCTGGGGACCGCCACCCCCCAGGGCCGGCTCATGCAAGGTCCCGGGGTGCCCACCCCCGGGACATTGCCGTTTGCTTTGACAGGGCGGGAGCACGCCTCCTGTCCTGTCATAGCAAACTCTGCTTTAGTTTTTGGAAGTGAGAGCAGGAAAACCTGCTTTCACTTCCAAAAACTAAAGCAGAATTGCTTTTGCACACGGGGAGCTGTATGTTAGCAGCTCCCCTTGTGCAAAAGCAATGCCGGCTCCCCAGGAGGCAGGGAGCCGATGGGACTGTGGGGGCATTGGGGTTCCCCCCACACTCCCCAACGGAGAGGCCAGGCCCTGGGGGATGGGGTCCCCGTGGCCAGGAGTAGCCCATGAGGGGGGCCATGCTGCCCCACTCCCCTCTAATAATTTCTTTCTTCAAACTTAAAAAATTGAGAGGCCGGCCCCGGGGGATGTGGGCCCCGGGACCATAATTGGACCCCTCTCAAAAAAAAACAGGCTGGCCAGGCCCCGGGAGATAGGGTCCCTGGGACTAGAAGTGGCCAGGGCAGAGGGGCCACGCGGCCCCCTCCCATACTATTTTATAAAAAAAAAGAAATTAGGCAATGCCCTTGGGGATGGGGTCCCCGGGGCCAATGTAGGCCTCAGGAGGGGGGCCACGCTGCCTCCCTCAAAAAAAACGTATAAAAAATGCTTGCCAGGCCCCAGGGGATGGGATCCCCGGTGCCAATAGCGGCCCAGGGAAGGGAGGCCACTCTGCCCCTTCCCGTTTTATTTTTTTAATGCTCAGGCCCTGAGGGGTGGGGTCTCCAAGGCCCAAAAAATAGTAAAAGAGGGGGCCACACAGCCCCCCTTCTACAAATATTTAATTCACCTCTGTTGGTTTTTCTGCACTGCTCTTGCTTCTTCCTGCGTCTCAGTTACCTCTTTTTGCACTTCTCGTGGTTCTTTCGAAACCTCTTTTGCTTCTTTCAGCAATTCTCTTGCCTCTTTCTGCACTTCTCTTAATTGATTCTGCACCTCTCTTGTGTCTTTCTGCACCTCTGTTGCCTCTTTCTGCACTTCACTTGCTTCCTTTGAAACCTCTGTTGCTTCTTTCTGCACCCCTCCTGCCTCTTTCTGCCCCCTCTTCTCTCTTTGTGCAACACTCTTGCCTCTTTCTACACCTTTCTTCCCTATTTCTGCACCACTCTTGCATCTTTCTGTACCTGTTGCTTCTTTCTGCAGTTCTCCTGCCTCTTTCTGCACTCCTCGTGCCTCCTTCTGCACCTCTGTTGCTTCTTTCTAGACATCTGTTGCTTATTTCAGCAATTCCCTTGCCTCTTTCTGCACTTCTCTTGCCTGTTTCTGCATCCCTCTTGCCTCTTTCTGCACCTGTCTTCCCTCTTTGTGCAACTCACTATCCTCTTTCTACACCTCTCTTCCCTCTTTCTGCACCACTCTTGCCCCTTTTTGTACCTCTGTTTCTTCTTTCTGCACTCCTCTTGCCTCTTTCTGCACCCTTCAGGCCTCTTTCAGCACCTCAATTGCTTCTATCTACACTTCTATTAGCTCTTTCTGTACCTCTCTTCCCTCTTTGTGCAACTCTCTTGCCTCTGTGTGCACCCCACCTACCTTTTTCTGCACCACACTTGCCTCTTTCTGCACTTCTCTTGCTTCTTTCTACACCTCTGTTGCTTCTTTCAGCAATTCTCTTGCCTCTTTCTGTACCTCTCTTGCTTGTTTCTGCACCTCTCTTGCGTCTTTCTGCACCTCTGTTGCCTCTTTCTGCACTTCACTTGATTCTTTCAGCACCTCTGTTGCCTCTTTCGGTACCTTTATTGCTTCTTTCTGCACCCCTCTTGCCTCTTTCTGCACCCCTCTTTCCTCTTTGTGCAACTCTCTTGCCTCGTTCTACACCTCTCTTCCCTCTATCTGCACCACTTTTGCTTCTTTCTGAACTTTTCTTGGTTCTTTCTGCACTGCTGTTGCCTCCTTCTGTATCCCTCTTGCCTCTTTGAGCACCTCTTTTGCTTCTTTCTGCACTGCTGTTGCCTCCTTCTGTATCCCTCTTGCCTCTTTGAGCACCTGTTTTGCTTCTTTCTGCACTTCTCTCTCCTCTTTCTGCACCCCTCTTGCCTCTTTTGTACACCTCTGATGCTTCTTTCTGCACTTCTATTGCCTCTTTCTGTACCTGCCCTGCTTCTTTCTGCAGCTGACGTGCCTCTTTCAGCACCTCTATTGCTTTTTTCTGCAGATTTCTTGCCTCTTTCTGCACCTCACTTGCCTGTTTCAGCACCTCTGTTGCTTTTTTCTGCAGATCTCTTGCCTCTTTATGTACCCCTCTTTTCTCTTTCTTCACCTCTCTTGCCTCTTTCTGCACCCCTGTTCCCTATTTCTGCACCTTTCCTGCCTGTTTCTGTAACGCTGTTGCTGCTTTCTGCACTTTTCTTGCCTCTTTCTGCACCCCATTTGCCGCCTTTCTGCACCTCTGTTGCTTGTTTCTGCACTTCTATTGCCGCTTTCTGTACCTCTATTCCTTCTTTGTGTAACTCTCTTGCCTCCTTGTGCACCCCCTACCTTTTTCTGTATCCCTCTTGCCTCTTTTTGAACTTCTCTTGCTTCTTTCTACACCTCTGTTGCTTCTTTCAGCAATTATATTGCCTCTTTCTGCACTTCTCTTGCTTGTTTCTGCACCTCTCTTGCGTCCTTCTGCACCTCTATTGCCTCTTTCTGCACTTTATTTGCTTCTTTCTGCACCTCTCTTGCCTCTTTCGGCAACTCTGTTGCTTTTTTCTGCACCCCTCTTGCTTCTTTCTGCACCCCTCTTGCCTCTTTCTGCACCCCTCTTCCCTCTTTGTGCAACTCTCTTGCCTCGTTCTACACCTCTCTTCCCTCTATCTGCACCACTTTTGCCTCTTTCTGTACCTCTGTTGCTTCTTTCTGCAGTTCTCTTTCCTCATTCTGCACCCTTCGTCCCACTTTCAGAACCTCTGTTGCTTCTTTCTGAACTTCTCTTGGTTCTTTCTGCACTGCCTGGTGCCTCTTTCTGTATCTCTCTTGTCTCTTTGAGCACCTATTTTGCTTCTTTCTGCACTCCACTCTCCTATTTGTGTACCCCTCTTGCCTCTTTGTGCACCTCTGATGCTTCTTTCTGCACTTCTATTGCCTCTTTATGCACCTGCCTTGCTTCTTTCTGCAGCTGACTTGCCTCTTTCAGCACCTCTGTTGCTTTTTTCTGCAGATCTCTTGCCTCTTTCTGCACCCTTCTTTTTTCTTTCGGCACCTCTCTTGCCTCTTCTGCACCCCTTCTGCCTCTTTCTGCACCTCTGTTGCTCGTTTCTACACTTCTATTGCCTCTTTCTGTACCTCTCTTCCCTCTTTGTGAAACTCTCTTGCCTCTTTGTGCACCCCTCCTACCTTTGTCTGCACCCCTCTTGCCTCTTTTTGCTCTTCTCTTGCTTCTTTCTACACCTCTGTTGCTTCTTTCAGCAATTATATTGCCTCTTTCTGCACTTCTCTTGCTTGTTTCAGCACCTCTCTTATGTCTTTCTGCACCTCTATTGCCTCTTTCTGCACTTTACTTGCTTCTTTCTGCACCTGTCTTGCCTCTTTTGGCACCTCTGTTGATTCTTTCTGCACCCCTCTTGCCTCTTTCTGCACCCGTCTTTGTGCAACTCTCTTGCCTCTTTCTACACCTCTATTCCCTCTATCTGCACCACTCTTGCCTCTTTCTGTACCTCTGTTGCTTCTTTCTGCACTTCTCTTGACTCTTTCTGCACCCTTCGTTGCACTTTCAGCACCTCTGTTGCTTCTTTTCTTGGTTCTTTCTGCACTGCTGTTGCCTCTTTCTGTATCCCTCTTGCCTCTTTGAGCACCTCTTTTGCTTCTTTCTGCACTTCTCACCCCTCTTTGTGCACCCCTCATGCCTATTTTTGCACCTGCCTTGCCTCTTTCTGTACCGCTGTTGCTTCTTTCTGCACTTTTCTTGCCTCTTTCTGCACCCCTTTTGCCTCTATATGCACCTCTGTTGCTTGTTTCTGCACTTCTATTGCCTCTTTCTGTACCTCTCTTCCCTCTTTGTGTAACTCTCTTGCCTCTTTGTGCACCCCCCTACCTTTTTCTGCACCCCTCTTGCCATTTTTTGCACTTCTCTTGCTTATTTCTACACCTCTGTTGCTTCTTTCAGCAATTCCATTGCCTCTTTCTGCACTTCTCTTGCTTGTGTCTGCACCTCTCTTGTGTCTTTCTGCACCTCTATTGCCTCTTTCTACACTTTACTTGCTTCTTTCTGTCTCTCTCTTGCCTCTTTCTGCACCCCTCTTTGTGCAACTCTCTTGCATCTTTCTACACCTCTCTTCCCTCTATCTGCACCACTCTTGCCTCTTTCTCTACCTCTGTTGCTTCTTTCTGCAGATCTCTTGCCTCTTTCTCCACCTCACTTGCCTGTTTCAGCACCTCTGGTGCTTTTTCCTGCAGATCTCTTGCCTCTTTCTGCACCCCTCTTTTTACTTTCTGCACCTCTCTTCCCTCTTTCTGCACCCCTTTTGCCTCTTTCTGCACCTCTGTTGCTTCTTTCTGCAGTTCTCTTTCCTCATTCTGCACCCTTCGTCCCACTTTCAGAACCTCTGTTGCTTCTTTCTGAACTTCTCTTGGTTCTTTGCCTGGTGCCTCTTTCTGTATCTCTCTTGTCTCTTTGAGCACCTATTTTGCTTCTTTCTGCACTCCACTCTACTATTTGTGTACCCCTCTTGCCTCTTTGTGCACCTCTGATGCTTCTTTCTGCACTTCTATTGCCTCTTTCTGCACCTGCCTTGCTTCTTTCTGCAGCTGACTTGCCTCTTTCAGCACCTCTGTTGCTTTTTTCTGCAGATCTCTTGCCTCTTTCTGTACCCCTCTTTTTTCTTTCGGCACCTCTCTTGCCTCTTCTGCACCCCTTCTGCCTCTTTCTGCACCTCTGTTGCTCATTTCTGCACTTCTATTGCCCTTTTCTGTACCTCTCTTCCCTCTTTGTGTAACTCTCTTGCCTCTTTGTGCACCCCTCCTACCCTTGTCTGCACCCCTCTTGCCTCTTTTTGCTCTTCTCTTACTTCTTTCTACACCTCTGTTGCTTCTTTCAGCAATTATATTGCCTCTTTCTGCACTTCTCTTGCTTGTTTCAGCACCTCTCTTATGTCTTTCTGCACCTCTATTGCCTCTTTCTGCACTTTACTTGCTTCTTTCTGCACCTGCCTTGCCTCTTTTGGCACCTCTGTTGATTCTTTCTGCACCCCTCTTGCCTCTTTCTGCACCCCTCTTTGTGCAACTCTCTTGCCTCTTTCTACACCTCTATTCCCTCTATCTGCACCACTCTTGCCTCTTTCTGTACCTCTGTTGCTTCTTTCTGCACTTCTCTTGCCTCTTTATGCACCCTTCGTTGCACTTTCAGCACCTCTGTTGCTTCTTTTCTTGGTTCTTTCTGCACTGCTGTTGCCTCTTTCTGTATCCCTCTTGCCTCTTTGAGCACCTCTTTTGCTTCTTTCTGCACTTCTCGCCCCTCTTTGTGCACCCCTCATGCCTATTTTTGCACCTGCCTTGCCTCTTTCTGTACCGCTGTTGCTTCTTTCTGCACTTTTCTTGCCTCTTTCTGCACCCCTTTTGCCTCTATATGCACCTCTGTTGCTTGTTTCTGCACTTCTATTCCCTCTTTCTGTACCTCTCTTCCCTCTTTGTGTAACTCTCTTGCCTCTTTGTGCACCCCCCTACCTTTTTCTGCACCCCTCTTGCCATTTTTTGCACTTCTCTTGCTTCTTTCTACACCTCTGTTGCTTCTTTCAGCAATTCTATTGCCTCTTTCTGCACTTCTCTTGCTTGTGTCTGCACCTCTCTTGTGTCTTTCCGCACCTCTATTGCCTCTTTCTACACTTTACTTGCTTCTTTCTGTCTCTCTCTTGCCTCTTTCTGCACCCCTCTTTGTGCAACTCTCTTGCATCTTTCTACACCTCTCTTCCCTCTATCTGCACCACTCTTGCCTCTTTCTCTACCTCTGTTGCTTCTTTCTGCAGATCTCTTGCCTCTTTCTCCACCTCACTTGCCTGTTTCAGCACCTCTGGTGCTTTTTCCTGCAGATCTCTTGCCTCTTTCTGCACCCCTCTTTTTACTTTCGGCACCTCTCTTCCCTCTTTCTGCACCCCTTTTGCCTCTTTCTGCACCTCTGTTGCTTCTTTCTGCAGTTCTCTTTCCTCATTCTGCACCCTTCGTCCCACTTTCAGAACCTCTGTTGCTTCTTTCTGAACTTCTCTTGGTTCTTTGCCTGGTGCCTCTTTCTGTATCTCTCTTGTCTCTTTGAGCACCTATTTTGCTTCTTTCTGCACTCCACTCTACTATTTGTGTACCCCTCTTGCCTCTTTATGCACCTCTGATGCTTCTTTCTGCACTTCTATTGCCTCTTTCTGCACCTGCCTTGCTTCTTTCTGCAGCTGACTTGCCTCTTTCAGCACCTCTGTTGCTTTTTTCTGCAGATCTCCTGCCTCTTTCTGTACCCCTCTTTTTTCTTTCGGCACCTCTCTTGCCTCTTCTGCACCCCTTCTGCCTCTTCCTGCACCTCTGTTGCTCGTTTCTGCACTTCTATTGCCCTTTTCTGTACCTCTCTTCCCTCTTTGTGTAACTCTCTTGCCTCTTTGTGCACCCTCCTACCTTTGTCTGCACCCCTCTTGCCTCTTTTTGCTCTTCTCTTGCTTCTTTCTACACCTCTGTTGCTTCTTTCAGCAATTATAATGCCTCTTTCTGCACTTCTCTTGCTTGTTTCAGCACCTCTCTTATGTCTTTCTGCACCTCTATTGCCTCTTTCTGCACTTTACTTGCTTCTTTGTGCACCTGTCTTGCCTCTTTTGGCACCTCTGTTGATTCTTTCTGCACCCCTCTTGCCTCTTTCTGCACCCCTCTTTGTGCAACTCTCTTGCCTCTTTCTACACCTCTATTCCCTCTATCTGCACCACTCTTGCCTCTTTCTGTACCTCTGTTGCTTCTTTCTGCACTTCTCTTGCCTCTTTCTGCACCCTTCGTTGCGCTTTCAGCACCTCTGTTGCTTCTTTTCTTGGTTCTTTCTGCACTGCTTTTGCCTCTTTCTGTATCCCTCTTGCCTCTTTGAGCACCTCTTTTGCTTCTTTCTGCACTTCTCGCTCCTCTTTGTGCACCCCTCATGCCTATTTTTGCACCTGCCTTGCCTCTTTCTGTACCGCTGTTGCTTCTTTCTGCACTTTTCTTGCCTCTTTCTGCACCCCTTTTGCCTCTATATGCACCTCTGTTGCTTGTTTCTGCACTTCTATTGCCTCTTTCTGTACCTCTCTTCCCTCTTTGTGTAACTCTCTTGCCTCTTTGTGCACCCCTCCTACCTTTTTCTGCACCCCTCTTGCCATATTTTGCACTTCTCTTGCTTCTTTCTACACCTCTGTTGCTTCTTTCAGCAATTCTATTGCCTCTTTCTGCACTTCTCTTGCTTGTGTCTGCACCTCTCTTGTGTCTTTCTGCACCTCTATTGCCTCTTTCTATATTTTACTTGCTTCTTTCTGTCTCTCTCTTGCCTCTTTCTGCACCCTCTTTGTGCAACTCTCTTGCATCTTTCTACACCTCTCTTCCCTCTATCTGCACCACTCTTGCCTCTTTCTCTACCTCTGTTGCCTCTTTCTGCAGATCTCTTGCCTCTTTCTCCACCTCACTTGCCTGTTTCAGCACCTCTGGTGCTTTTTCCTGCAGATCTCTTGCCTCTTTCTGCACCCCTCTTTTTACTTTCGGCACCTCTCTTCGCTCTTTCTGCACCCCTTTTACCTTTTTCTGCACCTCTGTTGCTTGTTTCTGCACTTCTATTGCCTCTTTCTGTACCCTTCGTCCCACATTCAGCACCTCTGTTGCTTCTTTCTGAACTTCTCTTGGTTCTTTCTGCACTGCTGTTGCCTCTTTCTGTATCCCTCTTGCCTCTTTGAGCACCTCTTTTGCTTCTTTCTGCACTTCTCTCTCCTCTTTGTGCACCCCTATTGCATCTTTCTGCACCTGCCTTGCTTCTTTCTGCAGCTGACTTGCCTCTTTCTGCACCTCTCTTTGTGTAACTCTCTTGCCTCTTTGTGCACACCTCCTACCTTTCTCTGCACCCCTCTCGCCTCTTTTTGCACTTCTCTTGCTTCTTTCTACACCTCTGTTGCTTCTTTCAGCAATTATATTGCCTCTTTCTGCACTTCTCTTGCTTGTTTCTGCACCTCTCTTGCGTCTTTCTGCACCTCTATTGCCTCTTTCTGCACTTCTGTTGCTTCTTTCTGCACCCCTCTTGCCTCTTTCTGCACCCCTCTTTGTGCAACTCTCTTGCCTCGTTCTACACCTCCATTCCCTCTATCTGCACCACTCTTGCCTCTTTCTGTACCTCTGTTGCTTCTTCTGCACTTCTCTTGCCTCTTTCTGCACCCTTCGTCCCACATTCAGCACCTCTGTTGCTTCTTTCTGAACTTCTCTTTGTTCTTTCTGCACTGCTATTGCCTCTTTCTGTATCCCTCTTGCTTCTTAGAGCACCTCTTTTGCTTTTTTCTGCACTTCTCTCTCCTCTTTGTGCACCCCTATTGCATCTTTCTGCACCTGACTTGCTTCTTTCTGCAGCTGACTTGCCTCTTTCTGCACCTCAATTGCTTTCTTCTGCAGATCTCTTGCCTCTTTCTGCACCTCACTTGCCTGTTTCAGCACCTCTTGATTTTTTCTGCAGATCTCTTGCCTCTTTCTGCACCCCTCTTTTCTCTTTTAGCACCTCTCTTGCCTCTTTCTGCACTCCTATGCCCTCTTTCTGCAGTTCTCTTGCCTCCTTTTGTACTTCTGTTGCCTCTTTCTGCACTTTTCCTGCTATTTATGCACCCTTCGCATCTCTTTCAGCACCTCTGTTACTTCTTTCTGCACTTCTCTTCCTTCTTTCTGCACCTTTCTTGCTTCTTTCAGCACCTCACTTGCCTCTTTCAGCATCTCTGTTGCTTTTTTCTGAAGATCTCTTGCCTCTTTCTGCACCTCACTTCCCTCTTTCCGCACCTCTGTTGCTTTTTTCTGCAGATCTCTTGCCTCTTTCTGCACCCCACTTTTCTCTTGCTGCACCTTTCTTGCCTCTTTCTGCTCCCCTGTTCCTTCTTTGCGCACCTTTCCTGCCTGTTTCTGCATCTCTCTTGCCTCTTTCTGTACCCCTGTTACCTCCTTCTGCACATTTCCTGCCTGTTTCTGTATCCCTCTTGACCCTTTCTGTACCTCTGTTGCCTCTTTCTGCGCTTCTCCAGCTCTTTTTGCACCCTTTGCTCCTCTTTCAGCACCGCTGTTACTTCTTTCTGTACTTCTCTTCCTTCTTTCTACACTCCTCCTGCCTCTTTATGTACCTCTCTTGCCTCTTTATGCACCTCTCCTACCTTTTACGACACCCCTCTTGCCTCTTTTGCATCTCTGTTGGTTCTTTCTGCACTGCTCTTGCTTTTTTCTGCACCTTACTTGCCCATTTCTGCACTTCTCTTGCTTCTTTCTATACCTCTGTTCCTTCTTTCTACACTCCTCCTGCCTCTTTATGTACCTCTCTTGCCTCTTTATGCACCTCTCCTACCTTTTACGACACCCCTCTTGCCTCTTTTTGCATCTCTGTTGGTTCTTTCTGCACTGCTCTTGCTTTTTTCTGCACCTTACTTGCCCATTTCTGCACTTCTCTTGCTTCTTTCTATACCTCTGTTGCTTCTTTCAGCAATTATCGTGCCTCTTTCTGCACTTCTCTTTCTTCTTTCTGCAGCCTTCCTGCCTCTTTCTGTACCTCTCTTGCCTCTTTGCGCATCTCCCCTAACTCTTTCTGCACCCCTCTTTCCTCTTTTTGCACCTCTGTTGGTTCTTTCTGCACTGCTCTTGCTTCTTCCTGTACCTCACTTGCCTCTTTTTGCACTTCTCTTGGTTCTTTCTAAACCTCTGTTGCTTCTTTCAGCAATTCTCTTGCCTCTTTCTGCACTTCTCTTGCTTGTTTCTGCACCTCTCTTGCATCTTTCTGCACCTCTGTTGCCTCTTTCTGTACTTCACTTGCTTCTTTCTGTACCTCTCTTGCCTCTTTCTGCACCACTGTTGCTTCTTTCTGCACCTCCTGCCTTTTTTTGCACACCCTCCCTCTCTGTGCAACTCTCTTGCCTCTTTTTACACCCTTTTTTGAGTGAAAAATACAGTAGAACATTCACATAATACAGGACAATATCTGGAAATGTGTAACATCTTAATCATAGGTTGGTCATACTGTTGCCAAGGCTAGGCATATGGCAAAGAATATACTGTCAAAAGTGACCTGATACGACTAATGCCCAAGTTTGCTGTGACTATGTGCACAGCTACTCACTCGACAGCAGTAGGAGCAAAAAAGTCAAACCCTTTCAAGATGGTGCTCCATTTGCTGCTGTGGTCCCTTTTCTATGCTTTCACTTATGCTGTACATAGCATCTTCACACAGTTAACGTCAGATTGTGATCAAGGCTCCAATAGCCGATGTACTTCATGGGTCATCCCGAATTAAAGTTTTTTTTCTGACTCAAGTCTCTCTCTGGATTTGTGGGGTTTTGGTGTTCCAAACACACTAAACCACATAATTCTTCAGTCACCACTGGGTTGTTATAGTTAGTATCAGGTTTCCATAGGAAAAGCATTTTTCCAATCACTTATTACTTAAGTGTCATTTGATGAATCTCCATGAAATCTTTTTAAAAAATGACTATCTACCTCAGCTCTTTCCCAAAAGGGTTATTTATCAAGCTGAGCTGAGAAAAATGGGAGTGCCTAAACATGTTTTCCGCATTCATTTTTCCAACTGAAAATTAGACACAGAAATGGAATGAATCCTCATTTGGCAGAAAGCAATATCTTTGTCCAGAATGTGTGCTTTTGTGCAGTTCCACTCAGTAGTCTCAGAAAAATTAAGGTATAAAAAATATAAATATTCTACACTGCAGAGGATACAAAGAGCTGACAGATCTCAAGATGAAATATGATTAGCTGCCACCGCATCAACAAGGAAGTGATAGTCTGAGATGCCTGTCCTGCAACAAAGTAAAAACATATATGGGGCATGGTAGTGATTCCCTCCCTCCAGATCCAGTACAAAAATGACTTTTCTTCTTAATATGGACAGCAGACTTGTGGAGAACCCATGGACCCTGGCGACGATAAAAAACAAAAAAATGGGGCGGTGTCCCACTTTTTTATATACCGCCCCTGGGATGGGCTAGGGATCAGGGAGTATGGTCCATTGTATTTTTATTTGAAGGGAGGCATTTACCTCTTCTCCCTGGGCTTTGATTAGGCCCCGGGGTCTCCATCATCTGGGTTGGTATTATATGAATGAAAAGAGAGGCACATGGTTCTCCTCCTGACCCTCAAAGAGGCCCCAGGTGCCACATTTTCTGGGTCTGATATTCTCAAAATGGGGATCTGGTGTTTCACCCCCTCACCAAGCCATGGTAGCGCCTTGAGGAAAGGAGAGCTCCAACCCAAGGGTCACCATCTTTTCCCACCAAATCCAAGGGCTCCGTCTGCTACTCCCAGGGTAAAAAAATGTTTTGGGGGTGCCTCAGATGAGCACCAAGATACCTCCATGGATAAAAATTAAATGAAAAACTATGGCCGACTCCTGGAATAGAACACCTTGCAGAGAGCTAAAGGGGCACTGGAGCTCTCCCTGTGCCCCCCCCCCCCAAAAAAAATTTACATTTAGGCATCCTGGATGGGTACAAGGTAATCAAAAACAGTAGTGCATCAGCCCCCAGCAACATTTTAAATACTCAGTAAGTCTCCTGGGTCATTAAATCCATGACTCTAGGATACCTTACCAGATTTGTTTGAAAGAACTCTTATCTTGAGCTCTATGTCCTTCAGCTGGAGTAACGAGGCTCTTGTAGTTGGTTCTCTGGCTGCACTTTGTAGCTTGAAAACTGTTAAACTCTTAAAGACATGTTGATGTTTTTTAATAAACCTTTAATAAACTTTTTAGGATAATCACTTTTTATTAAAGATTGCCTTGTGTGGGTTAATAAAACATTCATTTGATTAAATTATTGGCTATTTTTGGACAAACACAATAGGTGTGCTTTATATATATTGATATGGTGACCCCTATATGAGGCCAATAGGTCTACTCTTTATGTTTAAAATGCCCCCCTTTATAGTGTAACATTACATTGTCAGCTGTAGCAAGAAGCAAAAATATGGAACATGAGAAAATAAAGAATTTGGCACTAAAAAGTAAAATATGAAAAAAGAGTGAACAGACTGTAGATACAGTGCTTGACAGTATCAGCAAGGTGATCTGCACCACCAACTACGGGAGCACCTCTGGGTCAAGTGATATGATGTAGACCATCACTGGAGATGGAAAGAAAGGGGGCAATCAGAAATAAAGTGATGTCGCAGCTGCATGTAGCTACTGTAAAATCTAATGTGAAAAAACACAAGATACAAACTGCTACATTTCCTTAGTTTTTTACAAACTGAAAAAGAATGGGTTTAATTTTGCCTGCTGAGATTCTGAATTTATGAAGTTATATATTTTTTAAAAAGACATGTTTAGCATTATTAAGTGTACGAAAATAATGTATATTGTTACTATTGTAAAAAGCAATGACCCTAATGGCAGCGCTTACTTTGCACTGGTGGTTGCAAGTGATGTTCAATTTTGTGGGCCATGACGTAGTTTTCATGATCAGAAATTGACCCAGTGAAAAACTAAAAAGGCAAAAAAGGGAGAAAGATGGAGGAAGATACAGCTAAAAAAATAATAACTAACAGGAGTTAAAAAGGAATGATAAAGAACAAACCAAACCATATTGAGATAGCCGGCACCAGTGGTGGGCTCTTAACTACAATTTTAGACTCCAACACTTATTTATTTTACAAATTAATCACCTTTTATCAGACTCATGATAAACATGTTTATACTGTATGTTAATAAGGTCACATTCTGAAACTGATATTTTCTGAGTTATCCTATCATATGAGTTCAAGATGAAGTTTGAGGATAATATTCCAGGAGTAACCATAGTCATATAAGAATGTACATTCTACTTTTTCCACATTCCACTTAAATATTTTTTTTACTAGTTTTAGAGGCAAACATGCGGAAATGCACACAAATAGAGTAATATATCAATATATATATATATATATGTGTATATATATATATATATATATATATTTTCAACACGAACCTCCGGTAATGTGGGGTTTTAACAGCGTGGCGGTCTGTGGCAGGAATCCGGAATCCCAAAATAACATCAAAATACTTTCTCTTACTTAGAAAAAGAAGCCACGGACACCCAAGAATGCTGCATTTGTTTATTCCTTAACAAATGGTCTTCAACCTACGTGTTTCACCTTAACTGCTTGTTCACGGTCATATAATTCATATTTCAATGCAGAGTATTTCTCCTAAAACACAATTTTACACCGAAGGTATTTGTTACATAATGTGCATCGTGCATTCAAAGTGCCTAATGCATAATACTAAAAAAAATGTATTGAGTGCAATTCTTTCACACATAAAGTGCATAGTGCTTATAAAGTGCACACCGCATAATTGTACACAAACTATTACAGTACATCATTTCTCCCAAAGTGCAATTTTCTTCCTGCCATTAAAATGTCACAATGTATTTTATATATTTACACACCACATTGTTCCTATATATTCACAAACATAAATTTAATTCTATATTCATGACACAATATGTACATAATTATTAGCTATTCTATCAAGAATATTAAAACATATGTATGATCTTCTCTAAAGATGACAATATTCTTTTCACAAAACAATGCTTCAATTCTATGTAGGAATGGTGAGATTTAAGCCAAGAATATTATTTTCGAGGACCAACACATCAATTAGTCATAAAATATCATGATGTCAGTAATACTAGGAGCCGGTCAATATTCCAACATGGGGATGGAAGAGATAGAGCAATAGATGGAGAAGTGCTTTGTGCAACAGTTTCAATTATCAACATCAATTTAATTTTCTATTATCTACATTTCACACAGATTTCCCAATACAGGCCAAGAATCAGAACTTCTATTCAATGTCTAATCACGGGTGAACATAAAATTCAGCATCAGTATTTTGGCCCTATGGCGTTTCTGTCCCCAACAATATTATTAATTGTGATTCTTGTTTTCTCAGTTCCTTTCCTCGATCTCTGCTCCTCTAGTGGGCCCGAATATGTTTGATTGCATAATAGCTGAATGTTACCAAAGACTGATCATGGTATTGTTCAAAATGGCAAGCCAAGGGGCAATTTTTATCACCATTTGTGATTGCTCTCATATGCTGTAAAATCCTTAATTTCAATTTATTGATAGTACTCCCCTCATATAGCATATTACATCCACATCTCAGGTCATAGACAACAGGGTCCGTATTACAGGTGATCCTATCATTGATTGATCACATGACCCTCAAAGGTTTTGTAACTCTTGCAGTTTATTTCATATTTACACACCTTACAAGAGTTACATTTTATAAAACCTCTCATAATCATGGAAGCCAGTTCTTTTGTTATATTTTCGAATCATAATGACTAGATATTAGTATGCCCCCCAATGATTTTGCTTTCTTAGAGGTAATCTGTGGACCCTTCAGTACAACATCTTTGAGGTGTTCATCTTTTATCAGAACATTGCAGTTTTTTGTAAAATCCTTTTCATGTTCGGCCGTGCCATAATAAATTCCAAAAAACAGTCTTTTCACCTTGTGAGCCTTTTCATTCAAGTTGCTACCTTGTGAATACAACAGTTACTCTCTTATTTTTTCGGCAGCTCTTCTTTTAGCATCTTCTAACACATTTAGGGGATAGCCCCTTTCAAGGAAATGCTTAACCATGCTACATATTTCTTTATCATACAGTTCCTCTGTGGAGCGTATTGTTTTGGCCCTTAACATTTGACTATACGGAATGCTCCATTTTAGAGCATTTGGACGGCCACTAGTTTTTCTAAAAAGATGTCTAATTCAACTTCACTTTCTTCATACAAAATGAATAAATCATCTATGAACCGAGTCCATAGTGCAATCTTCTGGGTGAATTCCTCATTTTCATCGACCCAGGCCACCTCCTAATCCCACCACCCCATGAATAAATTTGTGTAGGTGGGGGCAAAGGATGTGCCCATTACTGAACCTTGCTATTGTAAATAATATTTTCCACTGAAGATAAAAGCATTGTGGGTAAGGAAATACCTCAACATTTCCATTCGCATCTGGGTATGATCAAACCATTCTATTGGATGATCTCTTAAGAAATATTCAAATGCCTGAACTCCTTTGATATGGCCAGTAGAAGTAGACAATGATACTACATCTAGTGTTACCATAATATATTCCTGTGTACATGGGATATGATTTAATTTATTTTACAAATCCGTGGAGTCTTGCAAATATGATGACAAATTAACAACATATTTCTATAAAAATGAGTCCAAGTACCTGGAGCTATTTTCCGGTAAAGATCCAACTGAACTTACAATGGGTCTGCTCTGTATATTTTGGGTACTTTTGTGTATTTTAGGGAGAAGAAAAATAGTGGCAAGCTACGTGTTTTCCACTTTAAGATACTGATATGCTGCCCATTCCAGGAGATATGACTCATACCATAACTTTAATTTTAGATGGGTCTCTTTCTCCAATTCCTTCACAGGATTCCCATTAAGGCAAGTGTAATGTTGGGTAATTAATTCTCCTGTGCTTGGTTTGAAATGAGCCCTCGGGTGGGCCAGGTCCCAAAGAAATGAGGAATTTTAAAAAGGAGGGGAGCACACAGGGCCCCCTACTAGGCCTTATAAAATCCCTGGGGACCACCAACTCCATGGGGCACTGCTTTTAATCTATGCTGGGGGTACCCACATTGCACCCCCATAGCATGACACCCATCTCTCCAGGGCAAATCTGAATTAAATGTGGGGGGACACGGCCCCCTGCAGACCTGGGGACCACCATCTCCCTGGGGCTAAACAAAATATTATCGCAGGGGGCCGTATGCCCCCCTGCAGCCCCGGGGAGCACCACCTCCCCTCCCTGGGGCAATTTATTAAAAATAAGGAGGACCATGTGACCCCCGCAAACTTGGGGACTGCCACCTCCCCAAGGCACTTAAAATCATGTGTGCAGGTAGACCCACTTGACCTGCCTGCACCCCTGGGACTGCCACCTCCCCAGGGATAATCATAAAATTAATGCTGGGGCCCGCATGGCCCCCTGCCAGGTGGGGGCCACCACCTCCCTGTGGCAATTTATTAAACATAAGGGGAGCACACAGACCCCCGGCAGCCCGGGGACTTCCCCCTCTGCAGGGCTGAAATAAATAATGTAGGGGGTCCATTGGGGACCTCTGGCCCTAGCGACTACCACCTTCCCTGCGCTAACTTTCACAATGGAAAAGTGTCACATAGCACCCCTCATGGAGCCATTTATGGCCTTCAAGACTGTTACCCTAGGCGGGCTACATGACCCCTTGCCCCCACTTAATCATGGCCAGGCCAGGCACCGAAATTGTCTCAGGGAGGGTGGCCGTGCAGCCTCCATCTCATAATAAAAATGACCCAGAGAGGGAGGCTGTGTAGCCCCCTCCTTACTGTATAATGGCTGGGCCACAAGGGCTTGGGGTCCCCAGGTCTGAAATCAGACCAGAACCGCACGCCCCCCCGGCCTGATAAAAATGAAATAAGCTGGGCCCTGAAGGACGGGTTGCCAGGGCTGATATTGCCTTGGGAGGGGGGCTGTGGCACACTCTCCCATATGTTTATGGCCAGGCCCAAGGGGAAGGGGTCTCCGAGGATGAAAATCATCCTCCGGGCCTCCTTCCCTCATTGGAGAATAGCCGGAGCCCGGAGGATGGGGTCGATGAGCTGAAATCGACCCATAGAGGTGGGCTATGTGGCCCCCCACTCCTATTAAAGAGGTCTGTGTCTGTAACCGGCGAGCCACAGAATTGAATCCTGTTTGGAGCAGTGGAGAATAGTTAGGGGCATAATACAGGCCCCTGCAGTCCCTTCAGCACAGGGGTGTGTTCTACACATCTTTAAAAAGTACACACTTTACTTTTCAACATGTAACACACTCTGGCACTCATGCACCCACTCATAGACCCAGTCATAGACTCATTCACCCACTCACAGATCCTCTCAGAGACTCATGTACCCAGTCACAGACCCACTCTAAGACTGACATGCCCACTCACAGACCCACTCAGACAATCATGCATCCACTCACAGACCCACTCAGACACTGATGCACCACTCACAGACCCAGTCAGAGACTCACACACTAAACCTAAACCTAACTATAACATACCTGTAACCTTTGGTTTTTTAGTGAATTTCTAAGATTTTTTAATTCTTTTTCCTAACTATAATATCCTTGTAACCTATTTTTTAGTAAGTTTCTGTGTTTTTTTAAATTTTATTTCCTAACTATAATGCCATTGTAAGCTTTGTTTTTTAAGTGAATTTCTAAGGTTTCTTACATTTTATTTCCTATCTGTAACCTGTAACCTTTGAAAGTGAGTGTGTGAGTCAGTGTATGAATGTCTCATTAGGTCTGTGAGTAGATTTGAGAGTGTCTGAGTGGGTCTGTCAGTGGGTGCATGAGTGCCTGAGCAGATGTCTGGTTGTGTGCATGAATATATGAGTGGGTATCTGAATCGGGGCATGAGAGTCTGAGTGGGTCTCTGTGAGTGGGTGTCTGAGTGGGCCTGCAAGTGCCTCCATAAGTATGTGATTTAGTCTGTCAGTGAGAGCATGAATGTCTGAGTGGGTCTGTAAGTGGGTGCATGAGTCTCTGAGTGAGTCAGTGAGGGGTGTGTGAGTCTCTAAGTGGGTCTATGAGTGAGTGCATGTGTCTCTGAGTGGGTCTGTGAGTGAGTGCATGTGTCCCTGTGTGGGTATGTGGGCTCATGAGTATCCTAGTGGATCTGTAATTGAGTGCAGAATTCTCTGAGTGGGTCTGTGAGTGGGTGTTTGAGTCTCTGATTGAGTCTGAGAGTAGGAGTGTGAGTCTCTGAGTGGGTCTGTGGGTGGGTACATGAGTGTCTAAGTAGCTCTATGAGTACATGAGTCTCTGAGTGGGTCTGTGAGTGTGTGGATCTCTGAGTGGGTCTCTGGGTGGGTTTGTGAGTGGGTATGTGAGAATCTCAAGGGATCTATGAGTGGGTGCATGAGTCCCAGACTGAGTCTGTGAGTAGGAGTGTGACTTTTACAGTGGGTTTGTGAGTGTGTGTGAGTCTCTGAGTCGGTCTGTGAGTGGGTATATGAGTGTCTCATAGGTCTGTGAGTAGGTGAGTGAGTCTCTGAGTGGGTCTGTGAGTGGGTGTGTGAGTATCTGAGTGCTCTCTGCTTTGCCATCTTCTGCTCTGTTTTGTCTTTCCTGCTTGTTTTTCTACCTCTGTTTTGCATGTTCTGCTTGTTTTTCTGCCCTCTGTTTTGCCTCTTTCTTCTCGTTTTCGTACCCTCTGTTTGCCTTTCCTGCTCTTTTGTATGCCTTCTGTCTTGCCCTTTCTGCTCAATTTTCTGCCCCCCATTGCCTTTCCTGCTTGTTTTTCTGCCCTCTATTTATTTGTTTTTATTTATTTGCAAAGTTTAATATAGCGCTGGCTAGACCCGGAGGTATCTGAGCACTTTACATAAGGATCAGCGAGTTACAGGTTACATGATTACATAGCCAAGTATTGACTTAGGAGAAAACAACATGAGATTACACAATGAGTTAATAGTGCATACATGTCTTCAGGGGAGAGAAAGGTAGAGGGGGAATGGTAAACAGGGTTAAGGAATGAAGGTGAAAGATGAGAAAAACAACGTCTGATGTCTGGCTGGGTAGGTGATGGCCGAGGGGTGAACCAGAGACAAACGCCCTTATATCTGCATAGGACAACTCCACCGGGTATTGACCAAGGTTGCTCGGGCACCGCGGAAGTACAGACAGTTATGGTGGAAGACGAGGAAAATAATGTCCGAAGTCTGGCTGGGTAGGTGACGGTGAATGGGTGAACCAGAGCCAAACTCCTCTATAGCTGCATAGGACAGCTCCACCGAGTATCGGTCAAGGTTTCTCGGGCACCGCGGTAAGTACAGACCGTTATGGTGTCCGCCCAGGGGGATCGTCAAAGTTCCATCGAGAGCACCGGTGACGGAGTTACTGGGAAGCGCCATCCGCCTCATCCTCCAGCACGCCCCCAGGTCAGGAGTGGTGAGAGGAGGGGTGGAAGGGACAGTTTCAAAGTCTGCAGATCTTCCCCACTGCAAGGCATTAATTACACAGGAGGCCATTAGACACACAGGCGTCAGGTGAATCGCTGATTTGGCTGTCTGGGATCCCGCTAGCATGACGGAGCAAGAGCTGTGAGGGACTACCACACAGGTAAGAACTGAACACCAAAAGTGCTAGTCGCCATCTTGTGATCAGTCTGCACTCGGTTGTAGTTGGTTGCGTTTGCCAGCACAGACCATAGATGAGTCACTGGGCAGTTGTAGATTGAAGTAGTCAAAGTTACAACTATAACAGAGCAGGGGCCTCCAACCCAGAGCGCTGATAAGTTGGTGCGCCGCCTTACACATAGCACATATTGCGGCGAGAAAAGATCAAACGCGACACAATCGGGGAAGATTACCGCTGCCATTTTGGAGTCAGGCAGTATCGCAGTGCTGAACACCGTGTATGTAAGTGACAAGCAGTGGACAAAAAACAAGGTGTACCTTGAGCAGAGGTGTGTTAACGGCTTCCCTCATTAGCACCAGCCGCTCGGTAAAGGCAATTAAGTACTCCTAGGCTAGAGGTGCCGCGATCGGTGCGCCCGCCATTTTGAAGCCGATGCCGGCCATCCCTTCTCTTCTACGGATTTCACAAAGGGAACAGAAAATGTCTCCATTCATCACTGCACGGTAACTGAACTGTAGGCGCTGCTATTAGAAATCCACAATATGTGTTAAAAACATATCTAAATCTGGAAATATGAACATCCTCTGCCTTGGGAAGCACTGGTCACCCTAAACCGCCGCCATCTTGAAGTCAGGCACGGATGATTATTGCCTCCACTGTGCCTCCCGGGGGGGGGCTCTCCGCAGTTCCCGCAGCTTTCACCTCCCTCGCACTGCGTCCCTTGCCGTCGTTGTCACCCTCCGGTGTGTGTTCTTTGAGCCCAGCAATTCACTTTCTGCTGCTGGCTTCGCGGGAGCAGGGCATCTCCATTCCCGACAATACCGCCGCGCAGCTTACCAGCCTTTCCCTTGCCTTACCGGAGACCACGTCTGTGATGCAGAAGAGGTCGGGCTTCTGCTAGTCTTCTTGAGGCCCCACGCTCCTATTCACTGTATCACAAGCTTTCCCGTGCGTGACTCCGGCCCCGGCCTCCCGATCCTCGTTGTTCACTGCTTGGCCCAACTATCCGGTGTCATCCAATGGAACTCGCACTACTGCCGGTACTGCCTGTGGTCTTATGGCCCTTTATCGCATTGCCATGTCATTAGAATGCTTGTGGGTCATTCCCCCCGTCGTTTTCATTTTTCGCGCTACGGAGCCCTCGTGGATTATGTCCACTCGGCCACTCGGCCATCTCTGTTTTGCCCTCTTCTGCACAGGGTAGGGGGCAATGCAGCCCACTTCACTGGCACATTTTAGTCACAGGGTCCCCATCTCCAAGGGCCTGGCCTTAACTGAATTGGGGAGGGAGGCCACACCATGCCCCTTCCCTGCCAATTCAGCCTAGAGGTTCCATCCTCCGGGGCTCAACGTTAACTGAATGGGGAAGGGGCTTTGCGGCCCTGTCCTCTGGCCAATAGAGGCCCCAGAGACCCCACCCCCAGGGCCCAGCCTTAATTGAATGAGGGAGGAGCGCTGCACGGCCCCCCACCCTGGGCCAATTCGGCCCTGGGAACTCCATCCCACGGGGCACGCTATTAACTGAATGAGGTAGTGGTTTGTGGGTTTTTGAGTGATTATGTGGGTCTCAGCAGGTGTGCAAGAAGTACTTTAATCATGTGATGTAATGGAACTGTACAGTGTTTGCGTGTTGTTTTACTGCATGGTTGAGTTGGCATTAAAAACTCCTTGCTGAGCTCTAATCTTCTGTTTTACTATGTATAGCTTTATACTTCTGTTATATTATGTGCTAGTGACCCTACGGTAGGGTGTATGTCAGTCATAGGACAGAGTGGTATGTGCCTAGAGAGTTAGACCTGCACTTCACAAATTCACTGACTCAAATGTGTCGTTTGAGACCCCTAGACATAATTAAATAGCACTATTTCACCCGCAGTGCAAGTTATATACATATTTACAAAAGCAGAGTTGCTTACCTTGTCTGTAAGAGAGAGACAGAGGTATAAGTATTCAGTGGCATACCCATACAGCACTGAAGTATGCAGTAGTAATGGAGGCAGTTGTATACACATATATAAAACCAACAGTCAGTAACAGAGGCAAGTTATTTGTATATACAGCCACTTATATTGATATAAAGACATTGTGACTTAGTTACGTTCACATCTTTTGACACAGCCAGTGACGGACTGATACACTTATTTAGATGTTTTCTGAAGTAATGATACTCCTATGTCCTCATCCAGACTACTAGACCTATAAATAGGTGGCCTGCTTGCATTTGCAAAGGCTCTCTATGCAGTTTGAATGCCAGGTTCAGTTGTCATTTTAAACTGCTTACCACCCATAGTGTGACTCACATACTTATTGATAAAAGCATGGAGGGACTCACCCATCCAGTCGGACAGACAGAAGCACTTACACATTCAGTCACATGGCCATACAGGACTTATGTGTTCAGCAGTAACAGAGCACTTGTACACAGATCTATATATCACAACACTCAGTAATAGAACCAAGAAGTAATATATGCAGGCAGTGTAACACACATATAGATAGCCATGGAGATACTAAGACAGCTAGTCTTATAGCAACATTGCCCCTTACACATGCAGTGGCACACCCAGAGAGGGACTGATATACTTATTTAAATATGTACTGAAGTAGTAATACTTCTGGTGACCCATACAGACAGGTATCCCCAAAAATATGTGTTGGGCCTGCTAATGCAGAGCCTGTGTGTGCAGTTTCCGTGCTAGGTTGAGTTGACAATTAAAATCAAAGCTTCCAAGCTTTAACCTTCCCTTGTACTACATATAAGTCACTCCTAAGGTATGGTGTTCGTAGGCCATAGGGCAGGGTGCTTTGTGCTTCAGAGGTAAGTCAACATTTAAGGTATACAAGTAAAACGCTGAGAATAGAAAAAAGGGAAAAATAAATGTTTTACTATAATGTGATACACTATTACAGCATAAGCAAAGTGTACTGTTTTTATTCTGGAATTTTGTAAATTTAATACTAACTTATGTTTATGTTCTTTTTCTTTTTCAACAGTGCTTGGGGGTATATTCTCAAGAACGTGTGATAACCATCGCAAAAGTCACTTAACGCAACCCTCAACATTGCAGTCCATCACGGGAAATGTACGCTGTGTCACCCAAGTATTCACAACATGGCGGTACCATGCGATAGTCACCAGACAACCCGTCAAATGGCAGCATTAAAATCAACGCCACGCCGCAAAAAAGCGAAACACGAACGCAAAAAAAGCTGGGATGAGGCCAATCGCGATACAAAAATCAGCTAAAACCAACCACAGGCCTGCAATCCACATGCGTCAGGCGGGGGCAATCACCATAAAAGGTGAAAAAAAATGTACAAAAAAATACCAAACTAAAGCGAAGAACCATGGATGTTGCTGGAGCAAGTACGGAGGGGAACCAGAACCCCACAAGCCCCCCGGAGGACCTGCCTGGGACCTCGGGGTCAGAGAAGGCCAAGGAGAAGAAGAGTAGAAAGACGCGCTTCAGTCCACAGGAGAACAGGATCCTGATAACGGAGGTGGTCGAAAACCATCAACAACTGTTCAGCACCTCCACTGTGTCATTGGCGACAAAAAATGGACTCTGGCAGGCCATCGTGGACAAGGTGAATGCAGTTGGAGTGCTGAAGAGGACAATGGATGAGGTCAAGAGGCGCTGGAATGACGTCAAGTGCAAAACCAAGCTGAAACTCGCCAACAACCGGAAGGCAGCAATGCAGACTGGAGGTGGCAGTCCTGCACCACAAGAGGAGCTGGACAACATGGAGGAAATGGTGGCCCCAGTCATTAGTGGGGAGACGGTGGCAGGAGTTGGGGACCGGACACTGCCCAACAGGACCGGGCACAAAAGCAAGAGGGTGAGTAACGACCAAGGACGGGGGGATGGGTGGAGATGGGCACAATGGCACACATGCATAATTAAGTAGAGCACAGTTGTGGACAAATCATGCCCCAGTCCCCAACTCCCACCAAGAGAAATATGTACCCAAGTATGCAACATTTCAGCACTGTATGAGCACAGAAGTCAGAGGCACACCGCATGTAAGGGATAAGGGGCAGCCAAATCATAGCTGCAGGGGCGACTGGCCCAAAATGCGGTACACACACATCACGTGCACAGCACATCAACATTGACAACGAAGTGGCACAAACCGCAACACGTTCACCACAGAACAGAGGACACAACTGGTGCCGACTGGGTGTAGACACTGGTACATCACAAGTGGCATTGCAGGGAAATGTGAGTTGATAATGTACAAGTACAAACACACAGCCGTGATGTTGTCGAAATGTCCACAGTCCCGCAGCAAATGGGCAGCCCCTCAGAAACAGCCACGATGTACACAGTCATGCAGTCTGTATGTAAACCTGTACAATGTGACAACACATATGTGAACACATTGTTAAACTGCATCTCCCCTTCACATTGCAGAGGGACAATCCCCACCTCCTGCACAGCAATCCCAACCTCTCTTCTCTGATGATGAAAAGGACCACGACACCTTTGACTTCGACGCCCTCTGAGAGTTCATTGACAGTCTCCGCAGCACACCTCCAGGAGCAGGGCTGCTCAGATGCAATGAGGAGAACTTACCCCCTGCACAGACCACACTGCAGGCAGCACCGACCACCACGACTGCCTCCCAGGACCCCCGCGAAGAACACATTGGCTTCCAACACCATGTGTTGGGATGCCAGGAGCAGCTGGCTGAACAGGTGCGGGTGGGCTTCGACCGCATGGCAGACAAACTAGATGCCATACGTGGGTGTCTAAGTTCCATCGGGGACCACTCACAGTCCCTAACGGATACCCACAGTCCGCCCTATGCTCTCCAACGAAACATGTCTGACATCACTAGAGTTCTGACTGTGAGACAAGAATGACTGTCTAGTCAGAGTGGCTCCAGAGAGCTCCCTGGGAGTTGGGACTCATGCGGAGGCTCATGGAGATCATAGAGCGGGCCAATGTGGAAGGAGCGGCTGCCACGGCTGCACACCGGTGAGAGGTAGCTTGGTTCCACAATGACCTCAAAGCCATCCTCATGGCATTGCTGCCACAAGGCCTGGTGCTGATGCATGCTGCTGTTACCACTACATCCACATCTCCGCCCCCTGAAGTGTCAGTGCCACACAGTGCAGCAGACATTCCACCTCCGGCCCCTGAGGTGTCACTGCCACACAGTGCTGGAGAAAGGCCAGCACCACCCACATGTGAGGCACGTGAAACAGCAGAGGACGAAGATGCGGAATAATCTGCCCTCGTGGTCAGAAGGAAGTGGTAGCATCCATCTCCGAATCATGGCAGGTTTCAGCTTGGTTCTGCTCTCTCCATCATTACCTTTCACTGTATCTCGATACACTCTGCGACACTCATCTTGGACCTCGACATGGACTGCAGTAACCTGTTTGATCGCCAATGACACTGCTATCAGACTGCAGACTGAACTCTTCCACTTCCTTCGGACAGGTCTTTCCCTGAATGACTATGGCTGGCCCTCCATGGGCCAACATTTGAAAGTGGGGTTTGCATGGCCATTTACTGCTCCAGATGCAACACTCCACTGAATGTGCATTAAACATTCCGAATCACACAGATATGTTGTCTCTATGATCTTTCAAGTGTGGTAGCATGGATGAATGTGGGGTCAGTGAATTCCTCTTACGTCCATGTGGCTTATGTCGTTGGACTTGGGTCACAGGGCGACACATTGTTTATTGTTGTCCGGGTGGTGCCGACGCAACAACAGCGCCATACACATTTGTTACTTCCTTGTCCAGCCCCGTACGGAACCACGCGCAGACCCCCGGGGTCATTGTTCAAACCCTTATGCTGGAGTGGCATACGCCAGGCCAGCCCACTACGCTTACGGTCCAGGGGGGGACAACACGCCACATGTGCCAGGACTCCCCTGTAGTGATCTGCTGCTCACAGGTCTAGTTGTCAGCATGCCACGGCCACTCACTCACGGCTGGTGTACACCCACACCACATCCATCCAGCACACCCTTCACAGCACATGTGACCCTGCCAATAAAAAGGGCTGGGCGCATGTGCACGATGCCATTTCCAACCTTTCTCGGGGTGTATATGTGTGGTGTGCATGTAGGCATGGGGGCCCAGGGGCCTGCAATATCACATTCCGCAGGCCCAGAGGGGACATGATAGCATCAGCATCACTATACCCAATCATAGAGGGTCCACGACTGTGCGGGCACAGACTTGGTGTCACCGGATACACTGCGGTCGGCACAGGCACACCGCCACGGGACGGTGACTTTCGGTGCACTGAGATAGGGGCACCTTAAGTGCTGAGCAGGTGTGTAGCCTGCGATGATGCCCCATCCCAGTGGTCTGGACGGCTCAGGTTTTGTGTGCCCTGCTAGACTACAGTGTAGGCCTGAGCCAGCGGACAGCGCGGGCCTACCGCCACGTGGCGTCACCTCCTGGATCACAGAGTTAGTGGCACCTATGAGGCTGAGCGGGTGTGCAGCCTGCGATGAGGCCGGGTACACTGGTATGTCCTCTTTCATGGAGTAATCAAGACCCAGCACCAAATGTGAGACCTGGTGGCCTGCTGAGCATGACTGCATGATGTGGAGGGTGCAATGTCTGTGGGCCCCAGGCTTGCGGCTTGCAGAGTCCTGGGTGCGCAGGGGCGGGCATGCCCCGCTGGGCGGCAGGAGGGGCTGAGGTGCATGTGCCTGGGTGCGCAGGGGTGGGAATGCACAGCTGGGGGACAGGTGGGGCTGGGGTGCAGCTGCCTGGGTGCGAGGGGCGGTCAGGCGGTGATGTCTTGTGCAATTGCATGTACTTTGCCATTCAGGCATCTGGACTCTGTTTCAGATGACAGGAGGACAGCGTCGGTGACATGGCGGACCGGAATAGATAGGAAATTACTCGGACCCTCTCACACAACCAGAAGTGGGTTGCGGTCTAGTGTATCATGGAGTGTGTGGGGAGGAGCACCTGATAACAGCGGAAGGGGAGGAGAATAAAGATGACTGCGGAAGGAGGCAGACGAAAAGACGGAGGAGGAAAGCGAAAGTGGAAGGAGGCGGACAGCGAGACCCGAGGAGAAGAGTGAGAAGGCGGAGGATGGAGGCGGAGAGGAGCGGAGGAGACCGACTCAGCGAAGCCCGCTATATACGGTGTCCAAACCTGGTGGGCAGCACGAGGAAGGAGACGCCCCGGGTCCCTATGCCACGGTCCAGAAGACGGACCGTGGCTCAAGGCAAGTACGACTTAAGGGAGCATTTTGGTGGGGTTGGTGGGAGGTACGAGGTGCTGAACACCTGGGTGCAAGCGCCTAAAGTATCCCTCACATCCTTTTACCCCACTACACAAAATCTGGTGACTGTAGCACTTACGAGAAATAACTCATAGCACTATTGACCCCGGTCTGTTTTTCTGTTTGTTTCATTCTCACCCACCGAGAGAGAGGAAAACCGGAAGACCCAGACCCAAACCTGACGACCCGGAGCACTTACCGAGGGATGTAGTTATCCCCTGCACCATTTCTATTGTCTTTTTTGTTGCCCCTTGCCCAGGACTTTTGAACATTTACCGGCCCCTACCCTTAAAGGAGAGAAAAGATATCCCTAAAATAAAAACATGTGATACGCATTACGACGTCGTGTGGTCTATTCTACCCTCCCTGCACCCCTCATCCCCACAAAGTGGTGCCAGAAGTGGGTTATTATCCTGAAGTGTCACATCATGACACAGCCCATGCCCATGGAGAGTATCATCAGTCAGCTGGCGGAGGGGCAAAGACACCTGCAACTGGTGTTTGAGCAACAGGTCCAATCCGCCCAAAAGGACAGAGAAGCCCTGCAGGACGCCTTGAGGGAGCAAGCCGCCCTACTCACGACAAACCAGCAGGTACAGGACACAGCAATCCTAAGACTCACAGACGCCGTAGTGAGTATCACAGTATGTCCAAACGTCCCGGGGTCTGGTTTGCAAAAGTTTCAAGAAGGGGAAGACCCCAAATATTTCTTCATAAACTTCGAAAGGCTAGCAACCACCGCTGCCTGACCCCAGAAAAGATGGAATCAATACATCGCCCCTCTCCTGTCAGGAGAACTCCAAGCAGCATACCAGGCTGCCAACCCTGATGGTACCACTGCCTATGAGGAGGTGAAGAAGGCTATACTTGAGCGTTTGGGTTGTGCCCAGGAGTTCTACAGAACCAAGTTCCAGAAGTAGGGGCCCGATTCACAGAACTTACTTAAGACAATATCCTAAACTTACTACTTTTGGTATTCACAGAAGGCATTTAGTAGTAGTAAAGTTAGGATTTTGTCTTAAGTCTGTCTTAAGTCTCTCCTAAGTTTGTCTTAAGGCTGTCTTAAGTCTGTCTTATGTCTGTCCCAAATTTGTCTTAAGTTTGTCTTAAGACTGTCTTAAGTCAAACTTAAGTCAAACTCAAGACAAAATCCTAACTTTACTACTACTAAATGCCTTCTGTGAATACCAAAAGTGGTAGGACAGACTTAAGACAGACTTAAGACAGACTTAAGACAAATACTCAATCAAGGAGAAGTAACAACACAATTAAATGACAATAATATCTATAATAGAATTAAATCCTCAAAACGAAAACTAGTTATTAGGCAGATAGTTCATGATTCTACGTCAGGAGCGGAGGCTTCTGATTAGGCTGTCACTTTCTCCATTTATTGTACTCCAGCAGCCTTTTTAAGGATCATAATTTACATTAAAACCACATTTCCCATGAACACAGGGAAAATGAAAACAGAAAATGTCCCAAACAGCATCAGCCAATCCCATGCCAGGACGCCTCCTATCTTCCTCTGTAGGCGCTCTATCTTCCTCTTTCTTCGCTGCTCCAGCAGCATACGGATAAGTGTTCTTTTGTCACTGACTTATTTCTGACTGAGTTATGATGTCAAATTTTATTATTATAACTTACGCGGCTAAATTTTCTTAACGCTTTGCTTAGCGATTGTGTTTGCTGTAAGATTGCCTGCGTTGCTTTTGGGTTTACCGCAGGAGCGTTTCTCCTCTCCTTCACGGTCACGGCATTACCTCTGAGGCTCTGAGCATGGTGCCGCCTCCCGCCGCTAGGGGACCGCGCGCCCGATTGCTTATGCTCTTCAGGGAGCTTTACCCCCCGGCGGTCGCGAGTCGTCTAGTTCCGCTTTAACGGTTCTAGCGGTTCAGACGGGCTTGCGTAACCGTGGGGGAAGAGCGTTTTTTTCAGCGATTTTAAGCGTTAAGTATACAGAGCTCCTGCCTGGAGCCTGAACACCCGCGCTGCGGGTAAGACTTCAGTGCTTGGTCCCAGAGTTCTATTATCGATCCCACATAAGTGTGGGCTGAATTTGCAACGGTTCTGCCCTCAGTTGATCCCCTTCATTGTGCCTATTCAGATCTCTGATACTGGGCCATTATGGAATTTGGTGATTACTATGAAGAGGAGTAAGAACAGGTCATGTACCTACCGGTTGATTACCATTTTTTTCAGGTTATGGACTCCTCTATACTGAAGGCAGTGTCCCGGGTGGTTGCGCCACTGGAGAAGAAAATAGACTTGCTTCAAGCACAGTGTCAACCCCTCAGTCAGAGGGAAGGTCTCTCGGGGCATACAACTCACCTACCTCCAGGCCAACCTTCCACTAGTTCGGTAGATCCTAAACAGAAGCGTTCCGAGGACGCGGGTGTAGACTCGGACGTTTTTTTGCGCCTGAAGAAAGCATTTTTGGACGCCACGACTTCTGAACCCCCTAGTAAGCCAGAGGAGAGTCCTGCTGGACCCTCCGGGGTTCCTGATGATGTAGCTACATTGGACCCTGATGAATCCCCTCAGACTACTGGTGGGGATGGGGAGTCGGAGCACCCATGGCGCCCATCTCACCCCAGCCAGCCAGCATCTTCAGTTCTTGCTGCAAACATGCTCAATCCTGATGAACTGCTGCATCCTCGCTAGTCGCAATGGGTTCCGGCCCCTAAGGTGGCGGCCTATATAGCGGCCAGACTGCGTAAGCCCCTGGATCAGGAAGTACGTAGTTGCCTTCTTGTGGAGTGCCCGCGTCCTACCCTAGAGGGTAAGGTCGCAGTCACACCGGAGATAGGTCCCAAGATGTCCCCCTTTTTGACAAAATTTGTAAAGGATCCCAAGAAAGGCATTGATCGCTCCTGGAGAGCATGCCAAGATAAACTCTTGGACACAGCGGGGCCTTTGGCGAAGATTCTAGATACGACCGAAGACGCCAAGGCCTCAGGCACTCTGATTTCCCCGGACACACTCTCAAGTTGGGCCCAAAGAGCGATTATTTTTCTTGGAAATGCTAATGTGGCAATTTCGACTGAGAGGTGATGCAGCGCAGAGGGCAAAATCCCTCCCTACTGTCACGGACCAAAGATTTCACACACGCACACTATCCATACATTCGCTGGTGGGGCCCATAACACCAACACACACTTACCATTTGCCTTTGCGGCTACCTACAATGCCTTGCCTCAGGCGCCTCCACCATCAGGCTCAGACCCATCAGAGTTGCTGAAGACTTTCTCTACCAAACTAACCACAGTCTTTGACTCCCTAATCCCTACAAACAAGTTTTGCCCCTCCAAACAACGAAAATCAGCACCCTGGTATACAGAGGAACTCAGGATGGAAAAATCAAGGTGCAAAGCTTTAGAGAGACTCTGGAGATCCAGCCAAACTCCTACGGACCGAAGGTCCTATAAACACTCATTGTCGAAATACCATCAGAATATAAAATCAGCAAGTAAATTGTTCATACTAAGACAAATCGACCAAGCTGCCAACTCCTCAAAAACCCTTTTCAATATTGTTAAAGACTTTGTTAACCCTCAGGCATGTATACTGCCTCAAACAGAGTCACAGGACCTCTGTGACTCTCTAGCAACCCACTTTGAGGAAAAAATTAATCTGATCTATGCAAATTTCTCACCTTTACTGACCCAGACCAATATCCCCCCCACAAGCCTTGCCGATCCCAACCAACAATCTTCGGGCAAGCTCAAACAATTTGCACCGTTAACTATTAAGGAAGTTCATACCTTGCTCTCTTCGGCTAAGTCTGGGTCCCCTAGCGACCTGTGCCCTCCAAGAATTATGGCCCTTATTGCATCATGCTGTGCCTCGGAAGTCCGAGCAATATTCAACAGCTCCATAGAGACAGGCAACATCCCTTCCATCTGGAAGGAAGCTTTTGTTCGCCCTATTTTGAAAAAACCGACTGCAGACCCCCTCACGCTTGCCATCTATCGGCCAATATCACTACTTACCCTGTTGGCCAAATCACTCGAAGCAGCTATAAACAAACAGCTGAGCCAATATCTCGAATCAAACGATTGCTTAGATCCATCGCAATCAGGCTTTCGTCCTGGCTTTAGTACTGAAACTGCTATTCTCGCGGTCTCTGACTCTCTGAGGCTAGAAATGGATGCGGGAGGATCAGCCATTCTGGTCCTCTTAGATCTCTCCGCAGCATTTGACACGATATCACACCCCAAGCTGTTAGAGAGATTGAGCTTTTGTGGCATCCAAGATCAAGCCCTGAAATGGCTTCAAAACTTCCTGACTGACAGAAATCAAACAACTATGCTAGGGCCATTTAGATCGAACAAGCATGGCCTGGATAAAGGTGTCCCTCAGGGTTCATGTCTCAGTCCTACCTTGTTCAATCTTTACATGTCCCCGCTGGCCAAAATAGCTGAATCCTGTGGTTTTGAGATTATCTCATACGCGGACGACACCCAGCTTATCTTCAAAATCGACCCAAACGCCTTGTCAGAAAACCTACGTTTCGCAGCAGGAATGACCTCGATCTCAAACTGGATGACTGAGAATCTGCTCCAGTTGAACCCTAGCAAGACTGAGATCTTACTGGTAGGGAAAGCCTCTCTTTCTTGGTCCACGGAATGGTGGCCGAAAGAGTTAGGAACTGCCCCGCTTCCTAAGCAAGTAGTGAAGAATCTGGGGTTCACACTAGATCAGGCCCTCTCGATGAAAGATCATGTAGCTACAATCACCAGCACTTGTTATTATAGCATGCGGCTTTTGCGGAAGATTCTCCCCTACCTCCCCATTAAGCACTGGAGAACGATGGTAAAGGCAATGGTGATTTGTCGTCTGGACTACGGCAATGCGATGCCCGCCGAACTTGGCCCATCCCTATTAAAAAAACTACAGGTCATCCAAAACACTGCTGCCCGAATTATACTTGACCGCCCAGCAGGCTCGCCTTCAGCCCCCATCCTAACAGAGCTCCACTGGCTCCCAATTGGGAAGCACTCCCATTTTAAGACCTGTTGTCTTACTTACAAAGACTTGAACGGCTTAGGCCCCAAATATTTGGCAAACAAATTAATAAAAAAGATCTCTACTCTCAACTTACGGTCCAATGCCATGGAACTCCTGAAGACTCCTAGAATCCACCGTGCCCGTTCAGGGGCAAAGGCTTTCTCTTGTCTTGCGCCGCGTTACTGGAACTCGCTTCCTATCGCCATCCGGAAATGCCCCTCCCTCACAGTTTTTAGAAAAAAACTGAAAACTTTTCTGTTTCTGACCCCCTGACACCTGACGTAGATGCCTCTTTCCGCTTCCCCCCTCAGTGAACAACTAAGTACAGCGCCGAGATGCCCCCGGGTGAGTCGCGCGCTATAAAAATATCCCTAACATAACATAACATAACAACCATTAGTCCGTGTAAGAGGCGATTATCCTCCTAAGCGCTGGATAATGAGGGAGGAAGATACCACTTTACCCTAATGAGCAACTAACCTACAAACCCCTCTTATACTCATTAGGCCCTAGACTCCACATTTGGTATTACCCTCATAACCGGGACAGATCTGCTAGTTGCGGTTTAAGTGAAATACTAATACTCTAATTAACCTTTACATTAACACATTTCAATGAATAAACAACCCAACTCATTTCTGTAGATATTCAAATTCAATTTTATATTAATATTGCAAATTAAATCATTCATTTGATCAAGTTGCCATTCATATTTACCTATTCTGGCTAAAGTCGTCTTCTATGTCAAATCTGGCAGTCTTGCAAATCTATGCCCATCAATTTTAGCAGGTTAAGTTCATCAGGATTTTGGGCATTAATTCAGTCCGTCAAAGATTCAGGCTAACAGCTGTCCTGCAGTGTCACCGTCCTCTCCGTCAGCATATCATCAGGAAATCGAAAAGCGTGATCCGACGAATCTAATTACCTCTCTATTCTACCATAATTTATAGTAAAATCACATTCCAAAAAGTATCGAATATTATTTTAGAATGTCTCTGATTGGTCAGTCAAATTTGTTCAACAGGGTTCCCATGCGGTAAATGTCTCTTTAGATGTAGTTCATAATTTTTCCAGTCCAAAGTATCTTTTTATTGTTTGTTTTAGGGCATCTGGCTTGCAGCCCAGAACGACCTTGGTAGGCACAGTCGCATTAGGGTCACAGGAAGGCCACTGCTGCTGATGGTGACGCATGCGCACTTCACCCAGAGACTTGAGCAATGGAGCCGGTTTCATCGGATACAGGAGTCAGCCATTTTGTGGCCACTCGAAATGGTCAACTTAAGCAAAGAAAGACAAAAACGTAATTAATACATAGAAATGACTAATAAAATGTTATTCCCTCGCTAATACCCATATGTGTGTGTATTTATCTGGCCAAAAGCAACACTCAATGCGGTTTATACTTAAAAAATAAAGCACGAATCACAATGACATCACCAAAGCGACATGTATCATGCAATGTTCTAATTATCTATCAATAATATGCGCATAAAATTTAGTTCACGTCATTAATTAGGCCATGCAGATGCAAATTCCACGTGTATTTCGATCATTAATAAGGTTGGTTAGTTATTTTCACATCACTTCAAACCATGAGTACGATTATAATTAATTAATTAATCTAATTAATAAAATAACATGCAAAATGGGGTGGGTATACAAAATTTTGCATAACCCGCTCCAGCAGAGGCAGAGGTCCATACTCATTAAAAATTGACCTCAATTGCGGAGGGTAATCTCTTTGGTGATCCCTTCGTCAAAGAACTTGGCAAGTTCGTCAATACTTTCAACTCCTTAGACAAGGCCCAAACGTCAATTAAACGCACCTTTACCCCGCGTGTTTTTGGCGCAGCCGGTCGTGGCAGGGGGTGCTCGACCGGCAGACCCTACAATAGAGCCTCTTATAAACAAGGTGAATCCCACAGAGGACTTTATCAAGACCTGGCCAAATTCAGGAACTTCTACCCGACCAGGAGCTTTCCTCCTCGCCGCGGCGACAGAGGCAGAGGAGATGGTGGATGCAACAATCAGAGAGGTGAGAGTTCAGAATGCGAGGGGTGTGTGGTTGGGGGGCAGACTGCAATGTTTTCTTCACAATTGGTCTTTGCTTACCTCCGACGCTTGGGTTTTGCAAACCGTCACTGGATTTCAAATAGAGTTCTCAGGCCTACCCAAGCAACCCCTTCGACCCAGGCCTATAGCCTTTACTCGGGCTCAGAGTGTGCTAATAGACATCGAAATCTCAGACTTACTGCAGAAAGGGGCCATTACTTACTCCACTATCCACCCTCGGGGGTTCCTCAGCAAAATTTTCTTAGTGGAAAAGCAGGAAGGGGGCTATCACCCTGTAATAAATCTCAAAGAGTTCAACGGGTGGCTCACTTACTGCCATTTCAAAATGGAAGGTATTCACCTCTTACGTGATCTATTTCAGGAAGGGGACTGGATGGTCCACCTGGATCTGAAGGATGCCTACCTTACGATCCTGGTTTTTGCCCCACACAGACATTTTCTTCCGTTTCTGCGAGAAACACAGACTTATGAGTTCACCTCGCTTCCTTTCGGGCTGTCCTCCTCTCCATGGTGCTTCACCAAGGTGATGAAGCCGGTGGTGGAGCGCCTCCGATCGGAGGGCATTCGGTTGATAATTTATCTGGACGCCATGCTCATAATGAGCAAATGTCCGTGGAAACTGATGGTTCACCTACAAAAGGTGGTGTCCCTCTTGGAGTCGCAAGGGTTTGTTATCAACGAGACCAAGTCAGACCTTCTCCCTTCACAGAGAATGCAGTTTCTGGGCTTTATGATAGACTCGGTGGCGGCCACCTTGTCCCTGCCCTCTCGGAAATTATCCAAGATCAGACACGAGAAGAAACGCACTCTGGCAAGACCGTCAATTTTGCTACGACACTTAGCGAGGGTGGTAGGCCTTCTGTCGCCATCAATTCAAGCAATATTCCTGGGTCCCCTGCACTACAGGGCCCTTCAACGTCTCAAAACATTTCACTTGCGCAAAGGCCTCACCTACTCTCAAGTCGTTTCCCCTCACAGAGGAGGCCAGAACAGAGTTGCAGTGGTGGATGGAACATATGGATGCATGGAATGGCCGGGCAATATTCGGTTCCAAGCCGGATCTGGTAATAGAGTCCGATGCCAGCGGCTCGGGTTGGGGCGCGCATTGCGGCGAAGTATCTACAGGCAGAAGATGGTCATCTTCAGAAAAGACCCTTCACATCAACTGCTTGGAGTTTATGGCGGGTTCGTTTGCAGTGAAGTGTTGGACAAAGGACAAGGTCCAAAGCTGTGTTCTTCTCAAGATGCACAATGTGGCAGCAGTACGCTACATCAACCATCTCGGCGGGACTCGATCCAAAGTGCTATCTAATCTAGCCCGCGATCTCTGGGAATATTGCCTGTCCAACCAGATATTCCTGTTAGCGGAGCACCTTCCGGGGTCGTCCAACCAGGTGGCAGATTGGTGCTCTCGTCACTGGAAGCACACCAGCCTATGGCAGCTTCATCCTGGTGTTTTCAAGGAAATCCAGGCCCGATGGGGTCCATTCTCAGTGGATCTCTTTGCCTCTCTGCTGGACACCCAACTGAAACGTTACTACAGTTGGAGGCCTGATCCGGAGGCATTGGCAGTGGATGCTTTCCTTCAGGATTGGAACACGGAACAGGGTTACACATTTCCCCCCTTTGCGATGACCATGAGGTTATCAACCCAGGTGAGGAGACAACAGGCTGATCTGGTGGTGATTACCCCGGTATGGAGGTCGCAAGCCTGGTTTCCGGTTCTGATGGAACTTTCCTGGGGTTTTCCAATCCCTCTACCCCTCAGTCCCGATCTCCTCAAGGATCCTCAGGGGAATCCTCACCGCCTTCTGACCACAGGCAGTCTGCGTCTGATGGCTTGGCGGGTTACAGGCAATGCTGGAAAGTCCCAGGCCTTTCGGAGGATGCTGCCGGGTTGCTCGCTAAATCCTGGGCTGACAGCACCAATTAGAGATATCGATCAGCCTGGTCATGGTGGAGCAGTTGGTGTCTGCGACAACAAGTGGATCCGATGGGGGCGGACATTGTCCACGTCCTGAACGTCTTAGCCTCCCTGGCGAAGGAGGGATTGGCCTATAGGTCAATTAATACCTTTTGTTCAGCGATCTCGGCGGTCCACATTCCACTGGATAACCGCCCGATTGGGGAACATCCGTTGGTCAGTAAACTATTGAGGGGTATCAGGTTATCGGTCCCTCCGGAGCCCCGTTACTCAGGTCTGTGGGACGTGAATAAAGTTCAGAACCTGTTTCGATCGTGGCCATCAAACAAATATTTATCGAGGAAACAAATGTCAGCTAAACTCGCAATGTTGCTGTGTTTAATTTCTTGTCAAAGAGTTTCGGAAGTGAGGGCTTTAGATCTCACGGGCCAGATTTTCACTCCGGATGGAGTTACTTTTCACATTTCTACTCACCCATAGAGTAACTGACTCACCCATACTGTTATACACACAACTCACTTAGCCATACAGTTACTAACACACCCAGTCACTCACCCATGCAGCTACTAACACAGCCACTCACACATGTATACAGCCACTCACACACCCACTCACTCGCCAAAACAGTCACTCATACACCCATTTAGTCACCTATAGAGCTACTAAGACATGCACTTACCCAACTGTAGTTTGCCACACCCACTCACTTACTCACCCACGCAGTCACTGACAGACATACTTATCCACCCATACATTCACTGACACATGCAGTCAGTCTTCCATTCAGCCACTAATTCACCTGCTTCCACAGTTATACATTCACTGACACAACCACTAACTTCCCCATACAGCTATTAACACACACACTCACTCACCCATATGCATATTAACACACCACTCGCTCACCCAAACAGCTACTAATGCATCTATTTGCATCTATTTGCACCCACCCACACAAGCAGTCACTCACCAATACAGTGACTGATGCACCCACTCACATACCCATACAAACTCAGTCATTCACAAACCAATGCACTCACTGTCACACCAACTCACTCATCACCACCCTTCTCTGTTTTAGTTTCTCTCATTGTTCTTGAGATTACGGACACCACATTTCATGTTTTTATTTTTAGGTAAGCACTTTTTATCTATCAGGTATTTTCTAAAGTATCTTTCACATCCTTTATCTTGTCATTATTATACACTTTTGGGTATATCTATCTTGGGTAGTCTTCTATTCGTCTCACAGGGGGATACATTTCAATTTCTCCTTCTTTATCTATCTTGGGTAGTTTTCTATCCATCTCACAGGGTGATACATCTCAATTTCTCTTTTTCTCGTTTTTTTCATCTTTGGTCAGAATTAAATGACTTACTTTTGTGCTCCACTGTTTATTTGGATAACTTTATTTAATTTTTTTACTACGCACAGAAACTTTTTTATCAGTACAGACTCAGTGTACTACCATGTTATATATGTTAGGTTTTGTTATGTCACATGGACTTTGTCTCTTTTTTATACAGAAAATCAAGTGGCTTCTCCTGAAGAAGGCGTTTGTTACGCCAAAACGCGCGTAGAGATTTACATCTCTATCTACCCACATCTAGCCACTCTGTGTTTTTTTATTAGCATATAATGTACCTCTATGTGTTTCCATATATTTTGTTTAGAATATATGTGAAGTTACATCAGCACACATATATGGTCATTTTGATTGTTATGTTATTTGTCATGTTATTTGTCTTTCAAGTCGATATATTTATTTCAACAAAATGATTATCATAATAAAATGAATTGTTTTTAATGTCTTTCGGTAGTACACTGAGTTTCTGTTTATATGTATGAAACCTGATTAGCGCCAGATTTGTTGTGGCCTAGGATTTGTTATTTACTTCAACACCAACTCACTCACCCATATACTCACTCGCTGAAACACTTACACATCCACTTACTTACTCATGCACCCACTCACTAAAACAGAAACTCAGTGATTCATACTCTTTCTTATAGATACACACACATACAGTTTATATTTTTTTAAAGCAGGAAAGGTGGTTCTAACAAGAACCTTTGTTTTTAGAACATTTTAGTTTTTTTACATTTTGAATTTTTTTGATATGTCAACTTGAAAAAATATTAACAGAAAAAACTCGAAACTAGGGTCACAAGTGCAATTTAATGGGAAAAAAGAATACTTGTGATTCTTAGCTGCCTCCAGAACTGTGGCAACTGATTGTTCCTCCACCGTTAGTACTTTTTTCCTGTCCAAAACAAACTTGCCTATTTTTCAGACCTCCCGGGGCTCCTCTGGGATAGGCTGATCAACTTCTGCAAGAATATGCTCCCCTAGTGCTATCGGTGTTGCATATGAAGTTGATGCTTCTTCTTCAGTGTGCTCTTTCTACGCTCTGATAATGTGCTTGTCATGATATGTTTTCAGATGAGTCAACACACTTGTTTTGCCACAGGAGTGTTATTTTGATGTACCCCTGGACAGGCTCTTCTCTTATCATGAGCAATTCACCTACTTTGCCACTGTCTTTTTTCCCCCAGGTGATGGACTGCTGCTTCACTGGGGTTTCATCATCAAATGAGTTATGCTTCTCAGGGTGTGCCTCCGGCACTCCACTGACACCAGACACCATTTTATTTTTAAAATGTTTCCCAAGAAAGGGCAAAACAATATCCTAATATTGAAATTAGCAGGTGTTGCAAGAAATACTTCCAATATGAGAACTGCAAGTGTGAAAAACAGAAAACCAGGTGGGGATTTCCTTTCTAGAATAACAAAAAGTGTCTTGCCCAATGGAATACCATTATTTCATAGTCATGTGCTATTCGAGAATGCTAAATACTCTGTGAATGCTCACATTGTCGCGAAAACGGGAAATTGAAAAAATTGGTGTTGAATCATAAAATTACTTATGAAAATCTCACTTTATATGTTATACTAGTGAACTACTGGCCTCAAACATTAATTACAATGGGCCTCATGTAGGTAGCGAAATACCGGTCGGTAACGGCCGATTTTCTGTAAATATGCCGTTACCGACCGGTATTCAGACAAGTGAGATGTAGGAGTCCAAAAACCACTTTTCGGTAAATATGAGGCGGTAAATACCGATTCATAGTTACCGAATACATAATTAACGAATCGGTAAATATGAAGTGGTAAATATGAAGTGGTAAAAATTTAAAATGACATGTAGGAGCAGTCGGTAATTAAGAAATCCTGGAAAATCGGTAAATAAGAGTCGGTAATTAACACGGATTGAAAGCAGGTGGTAACCATCAACAGTGCAGATAAGCAATCCCAAAATGCAACTGCGTGGACAACATGCCCGCCATGTACGTCATTGCAAGGCGCCTACATCTACAGGCAGCAGGACTGAGTGTTTGGCGACGGGAGGAACGCATCTACAGACAGCGCATCACACTATTCCAGCTGACTGATGCAGAGATACATGACAGGTACAGGCTACACCCCGAAACCATCATGGACTCAATCAGGAACTCCACCCACTCCACCAATGTGAATACCGAATTGAATGAATTTGGGAATGGTCCTGTGGGTGGCAGAACCAAAAGGTGGGCGTATGCTATTTACAACGAAGTCTGCAAGTTGTCGCACAGTGAGGCGGCTTCCAGTTTGAGAGCTACTGACCAAGCAAACATGGAGAAGGCCTTAGCCGTTATATATAATAGCTCCAGCACTCTCACTTCTAGGATTCATACATGAGACAATAGGCACATGCAAGTACACGGCGCATGCAATGTACAAGCCCCGATTGTGGCGTGCATCCTAGGAGGTATCCCAGTGCCTGTGATTACACCTTCTTCCACTCTGCTTGCAAACGGTATTTATTTCTTTTTGATTGACGAAGCGTGCTGCGGGATGTGATTGTGAATCCCGTACATAACTGTCTCGCATGAAGTTGTCTGCTGCAATACAGTTCTTTTTCCACCCCCGCATGTGCGGCGGGATGTTTCCATCTGGCCTTCGATTACAACCTTGAAAGCAGGGTGCAACAAGTTGAGCTGAATAGAGCGCCATTGTCCCACAAAGAGGTGCCTTTGACTCCCTCCCGTGAAAAATTTGTCCTTCACGTTGCTAAAACGCGCACTGATGTACAGGCGCCTCTGAATACTGACCTCCCCCTGCATTTCGGCTCTGTGATCCAAACTATAATCAATGCCTCGTCCACCACCGGCCTGGCTCATTTTTTTAAACATGTGGGCTCGGGTCTCGTGACCTCTTTCCAAACTATTTTTGGTGTAATTCCGGCATTTGTACATTCACTTTTCTCGTGCATCTTTGGAGGTGTCCCGCTGCTTCTGGCGCTAGTGGCAGGTGTGCTGCTTTTCCTTTTCATACTCCGGAATGGCTGCTCCTTCTGTGCCACACGAGCACCTGTCCCGTCTGCATCTTCTTCGTGATAGGATGCTTGACTTCTATGGTACTTTGCCATTGGCGACTTTGAGCCTGGCTTATGGATTATCCTTCAGGTATTCCTACTTCACCTGCGTACAACCTGTATTGCACTGCCTGGATTGTCCCTTTGAATGGCCTCTGGATTTGTGCTTGACCAACATGGTGTCTCCGGTGCCGGATTTCGATCGACTGATGAGGCCCTTGGTGTCTCACGAGTTGGCCTGTTCTGGTGTCCGGATCATGGCGTGTGGTGCGGCGCATGGTATCCTGGGTAATTGGGACATCTCAGCGGCAGCCTACGACTTCTTGTCCATGAGCTATTTGGAGGAACATTCCGGGTGCCCTCTGATTGTGCTAGAGGCTCCGTTGGTTGGAGAACACGTATGTTCCTTTTCTTTACTCAATTGGATGGCTGAGACTTTTAGTGGCCCTGAAAACGATTTTTTGTTGGAAGCCGTGGCCACATATGCTGCCTATACATTCATGGATTAACTGGATTGTCGTCCATTGCGCCTGTGCTACTGGACAGCACCCTGGCGCAACATTCATTTCTTTCATTTGTCGTTTTACTCTTCCTGATGGTCTGCTTGGGTTTTTTACTATACTTGCATTGTGTTTTTAGGTATTTCATGCTGCAATTAATTGGACTTACAGACTTTGGCGCTGCATTGGTTACGCCTTGTTCTGCTCTGACGAAAATGAACTCTGCGTTCTCTCTTTTCTTGTCTATTACATATTGCTTCGCTGAAGGGGGCGTGTAGTGAGTTCTCCCTGACTACGTACATACATTGTTCAGTTAGCATAACCACGTTGAATGTTATGTAGCCATCTTTTTGTCTTTGCACACGACACTGCGTTTACATGTTCTGTCTTGAATAAACTGCTGACTCGAGACTTCCTTCAGACGAGTGCATTCTGTTGTTCCCATCCACAGCTCTGCGCAGCGACCTTGGTCTGTACATGCTGTGACACACAGTCTGGATTTTTACACAATGCATGTTTTCCACTCTAGGTTGTTCGACCCACTATTTGGCCATGACACACGCGCAGCTGCACATACCTGATAGTTGGTGCTTTTCATATCACAGGCATCATGTTTATTGTTCAGACCGAAGACGAGCCTTCCTGCGAGTAGACTCCTGATGCTCCTGTGATGTGATTACACTGAGCTGATTTTTGAGGTATGGGGTCCCCTATTCCAGCCTGAGAGGCCTTCTATGATAACATGATTCTGATATTGGCTACTTAGTGAAGGGAAGGTGGTAGTATCCTCGGTATTTTCCGAATCGGTAAATACCACCTCGGTATTTACCGATTCGGTATTTTCCGATTCGTATTTACCGATTCGGTACGGCTCGGTATTTAGGAACCGGTAAAATTTATTTACCTACATGAGGCCCAATATGTGCATATATGCTATTAAAAATTTCAAAAAATCATGCCGTTTTTGTGAAAATTTGTGGTACTGGAAAATACATAGCACAACTTTTCTCAAAGAATTTGTGAATATAAAAAAATATTTTAAATAGAAAAGAAAAGCCTTCTGGGCACATCTGCTTCTTGATGCCAAAGAAAATATGCCATGTTCTTGATTGCCAAGAAAATATGGACATCTCCATCAAACAAGCAAGCACTTGCTTTATATAATTATGAGGAAGTACCCTTGTTCGGTAGAGATTCACCTATTTGTAGACTTGTTGGTTTATTTATAGCAGGATTCATGTTATCACAGATTTCTGGATGAAGATACATGAGGAACAATAACAGTGTTGAAATGCTGAAAGGGTCACAGGGGACATTTCCTTGTGATCCATTTGCAGCTGTAATGTAGAATACACAACTGGTATTTAACAAATGAGAAAGCAATTAATAATTAACCAGTATACACTACTCCAGCTGGGTAGTCATTTTGTGCAAAACTGTGGACTCTTGTTGGATAAATTGGCAGGTGATGTTACTTTCTGGCCCTGATGCTCATTTCACAGAAATTGAACCTCAACAGGGAGCACTCACAAGCATAAACATAGCAGGAGCCCCAGTTGAAGATCCACTTCTGTAAAGGTCAAATGATCTTGACTTCCTGGGTTTGAATGGAATGCAATCTGTAGTGACTGTGATCAGTGGGTTTTTTCATGTCCTTACCTCGTGAGAGCAGAGTCCATGGTCCTCTCTTTAAATGACTATGAGAATACAAATTTGGAAAATCCCCGGAATCTCTGCCCATTTCGCCCTACCCCGTTCACCTTAATAGTATGCATTGGTCTTCCAGGCCTTTGTCAGGGTAATGGGCAGCACACCAAAAGGCCTCTCAGTCTTTTCCCTGCTGATTATGGTGACACGTTCTTGATGCAGTGGAATATCAGGACATCGCCACCAAACAAAGAAGCACTTACTTCATATAGTTAAGAGGAAGAACCCTTATTTGGTAGAGATTTACCTCTTTAGTCTCATTTTCTTTTGTATAGAAGGATTCATATTATCACAGTTTTCTGGATAAAGACCCATGAAAAGCAATCACATTGCCAAAACGTACACAAGGTCACTGGGCACATGACACATTTCTTTCGGTCCATTATACAGCTGTAGTGTAGAACATGCAGTAAATATTTATCCAACGAGTTAGCAATTACCAATTAACTAGTAGAGAGTACTCCAGTTGGGTAGACATTTTGTGCAAAGCTGTGGACTCTTATTGGATAAAGGGGCAGTTAAGGTTCTGGTGTTGCAGTCACTCACACACCCATACAGATACTGAGAGACCCACTCACACACTTATTCTGATGCTCTCACATTACTCACAGACCCAGTCACTCACACACTCACTCATTGACCCATACAGTCACTAACTCATCACCCACTCTCACACCCACAGAACCAGTCACACACCCACTACCCTACTTATATATCCAATCACACACCCCACTCACAGACCCATACAGCCACTCACAAACACACTTACTGACTTATACAGCCATTCACACACACACTCTCAAAGGTTACAATCAGGAAATAAAACCAAAATTTAACTTTGAAATTTATTAAAGAAAATAAAGGTTCCAGGGGCATTCTACTTAAGAAATAACATTAAAAAAGCTTTTGAAATTCACTGATAAAAACAAAGTTTATGGGACATTATAGTGAGGAAATAACATTTTAGAAACGCTTAGAAATTCACTGAAAAAAGAGATTTTACCCATACAAAGCCAGTGAAATTCAGCAGTTATAGTTATCTGAGCTAACTATAACTCATGCCCCCACAATGCATTGCTGATGCCCTCACATATTTCATCATTCATGAGTTGGTCAGTTGCAACACTGATGACATCTCAAATGACATCACAGAAAAAACCATTGATGACATCATCCACATAACCACTCACACATTTACTCATAACCCCCACAATTATTCATACACCCACTCACACACCCATACAACCACTCACATACCCTCTCATAGACCCAGAAAAGTACTCACACACCGACTTACTCACTCAAACAGCCACTCACACATCCACTTATTCACTCCTACAGCTACTCACACACCCATTCACTCACCTATACAGCCTGTCAACACAGCTGATCACTCACCCATACAAGTACCCACACACTAATTTCCATACCCATTCACACATCCATACAAGCACTCACACAACTGCTCACTCACTCATACAGCTATTCACACACATACTCACACTCCAATACAGCCACTCACACACCAACTCACCTAACAAAACACGCACTCAAACAGCCACTCCCTCACCTATACAGCCACTTATACACCCAGTCACTCACTCATATAGCCATTCAGACACTCACACATTCACCCATAGTCACTCGCACACACACTCACCCTCCCATTCAGCCACTCACTCACCCATACAGCCACTGACACACACACTCACCTACACAGTCACTCACACAGCTACACATTCACATACACAGCTACTGACAAACCCACTTATAAACCCATACAGCAACTCACACACCTATACAGCCACTCAGTCACCCACTCTCACACAAATATATACAATCACACAGCCACTCACATAATATATATTAGAAGTAGTATCACTCATTAGTAGTACACCAAGGGCCTCATTACGATATTGAGCAGAATCACTTCTGCTCGACATCGCATTGGTCATTGGACCGACCGACACCCAGTCAGCAGTCCCGACTGTAACACTATTCAGTTGCATTCCTACATTTTAGTATGAGAGCATGCATTCCAGATGCAAACTGGCCATAATGCCTGCTCCCATAGTAAAATGGGAGGTGCAGTTCATCCCTGCACCCCTTTGGCAGGCACCTCAAAGTGCCTGCCGCAAGGTGCAGGGATCAACAGGGGAGCACCATAGGTCTCCAACCAGAGGCCGTGCACAAAAGGGGGCCCTGCTAGGGCCCTCTAAGACATTTTCTGACATGGTTTCCATGTCTGACAGACTGGCATGGAAACCTTATCGGAAACCGCCATCGTAATCTCAAGGGAGAGATTACTTGCTGCATTCCGACTGGCGTACAGGCTCTCCAAGTCTATCAGAAGCCAGCTGTAATGACCGGTCAGATTCCTTTCAGACAGCCTCCATTAAAAATAAGGCAATCGGAAAGGAATCCAACCGGCCGATTACGATGCGGCTCGGAAGGCTCTGGCCGTCAGTCGCAGCCTTCTGAGATGCATCATAATTGGCCTCCTAGTATTCTAATTTAACTTTTGTAGTAGCTTAGTATTTATTTTTAACACTAATAAACTTGTAGAAAGCACTCACACATTACTGGATGATGTCCTCAGTGATGTGATTTGAGATGTCATCAGTGGTGTCATTTGAGATGTCATCAGTGTTGTCAATGAGCATGTCATGAGTGATGTTAAATGTGAGGTCAGTGCATTGTAGGGTTGTAAGTTATATTTAACTCTGGTAACTATAACTACTGAATTTCACTGGTTTTTATGAGTGAAATCTGAGCGTAACTATAATGTCCCTATAACCTTTGTAACCCATGTATATGACACACCCATACAGACACTTAGACACCCCCTCATACAAACACATGTGTGTGTATATGTACAGATATATATATTACCTACTGGAGGTCGTCAGTAGGGAGTTATACTTAGAACCTAGTTTCCATAGGAAAAGCGTTTTTTGATTTGCTAATAACTTTGGTGTCGTTTGACAAATCTTCACAAAATTCTTCAAACAAAAAGTCTATCCAGGTCAGCTCCTATCTTGAAAGTTTGATTCGTCAAGCAGGGCTGAGAAAAGGGGTCCATAGGAAATTTTGAGACGGACTACAGCCCGAACTGCTGAATGGAATTACCCAAAAATTTGGCAAAAAGCTAGAGCTTGGTTCAGAAAGCAACCTTTTTTTTTTAAATGGGGTAAATCTGTTTAGTAGTTTTTGAGAAATTCAAAAAGTAAGAGTCAAAAAATCAATTTCCCATAGGAATCTTTGGGCAAGGCTACAGCCGAAACTGCTAAACAGAATTACCCCACATTTGGCAAAAAGGTAGTGCTTGGTTCAGAAAGCGACCCTTTTTTAAATGGTGTAAATCCATTCAGTAGTTGTTGAGAAATTCAAAAGATAAAAATTTCAATATCTAGGGCAGCGGTGGAGTAGCGAACCTTCCCGACCACGCACTTGGCTGCCACATCCACAATCTTCATTCTAATTGTGTGTCAACACTCCAAACCAGGAAGTGTTGGCAGCCATCTTGTGACTCAGAAGAAGTGAGTCACCAGAAAACAGAGAAACAAAGATATAAAGAGATGGGGCAGGGTAGAAACCCCCTGACCCCCTAGGCCTGCTCTGGGGAACCCAGAAGGACCCCCAGGGCCAAAAAAAACATTTTTTTTTAAAAAAAACATTACGGGGGCATTTCTTAATAATAGCAGAGGGGGGGGTGCACGGCCCTCCGCCTGGAGCCCGTGATGGCCCTGGGGACCGCCACCCCCAGGGCCGGCTCCTGCAGTGTCCCAGGGTGCTCACCCATGGGACTGTGGTATTTGCTATGACAGGGCGGGAGCCACGCGACTTCCGCCCTGTCATAGCAAACTTGCCTTGGATTTTGGAAGCGAGAGCTGGGGAACCTGCTCTCTCTTCCAAAATCCAAAGCTGATTGCTTTTCCACATTGGGAGGTGCATGTCAGCAGCTCCCCATGTAGAAAAGCAATACCAGCTCCCGCAGGACGCGGGGAGCTGCCGGGACCGTGGGGGCATTGGGACTGCCCCCATGGTCCCCAACGATGAGGCCAGGCCCCAGGGGATGGGGTCCTCGGGCCGAAATTGGCCACGGGAGGGGGGCCGACGCTTCCTCATCTCGTTTAAAAAAAATAATAATAAACATGTCGGCATGCTTCGGGGGATGAGGTCCCTGAGGTGAATGTAAATTAGTGAAAGTGGACTTTTTTTAATCATGACTCTAGGTCGCGGCTCTCAGCGCGGCCCCTCGTATGAAAGCGATGGGTGCGCCGCACTCGAGTACTTCTTAAGTCTTTCAAACACCGAGGGGTGTATTCTCATCACCGAGTTAACGGCACTTTTTTGCAACCAAAATGGTGATAAATTTAACACACCATTCACAAGCTGGAGCAAACAGCCATATCACCAGTTTAACAGCAATAGCAGCCTCAAAAAGCATTGTCACGGATGACCCCGGCAAATATTGCTAATGAGATGGAGAGTAGGCGTTCCCGTGCAAAGAGCAGCGAGCACATCACTTCGCAAGTTTCTCAACCACCTGCAAGATCGTCGAAGAGAGTACAAAACAGGTGACATGGTGCGTTAGTAGCATTAGTAGCAGGAAGTTTACACCTGCTCTGAGCTGGTGTAAAGTTGGACTACAACCTAAAAGATGAAAGGGAGCCCAGCTCAGAGAGCCACACCACACCTGAACGACAACAGATGCAATGGAGCCAACGATCATGCAGCTCGGACACCCAACACTGCTCCGACACCCCCCGCCACCAGCCCCTTGTATGCCATCCCCCCTCCCCCCCACAAACAAATGTGACAGCAACCTTAGGAGATCTGGAACGTAACAAGTTGCATGTGAGTTTGGACAAATAAGAATCACAGTCATATATGGATTTACATATAAAATATTTTATTTAAACAAAACAACAACAAATAAAACTAGGTACAGCCATTTGTGAATCACAGCCTGCAAGACAAAAAGCAAAATAAGATTGTGCGTCATGCGTCCAACAAAGGAGAGAGAGAGAGAGAGAGAGAGAAACAGAGGAAGAGTGAGAGAGAGGAAGAGTGAGAGAGAGGAAGAGAGAGAGGAAGAAAGAAAGACTCAGAGAGAGGAAGACAGAGAAAGAGAGTAAGAGTGAGAGAGAGGAAGAGAGGAAGAGAGAGCGAAAGAGAGAAACAGTGTGAGAGAGAGGAAGAGAGAGAGAGAGAGAAAGAGTGAGACAGAGAGGAATAGAGAGAGGAAGAGAAAGAATGAGAGAGATGACGAGACAGAGAAAGAGAGAAAGAGTGTGAGAGAGAGAAAGGAAGAGAGATAGAGTGAGAGAGAGAGAAAGAGTGTGAGTGACAGAAAGGAAGAAATGGAGAGGGAGAGTGAGTGTGAGTGTTGACACTGTGGAGAAAATCCTCACAGCTCACCTTTCTGCCACTGGTGTGTCTCCAACCACGTGCCTGGACATAGTACAGCCCTCAAGTTTAGTCATCTGAAACATAGTAAAGAATCAGTAATGGCAGTGCATAGAACTTCACACACCTAATTCTCTGTTTCGCCCCTGTACACCCAGGCTGCTGCACCCCATCGACTCCTGCCACCCAGAGGTGTCTGCCCGCCTCTCTGCACCCAGGCTGCTGCATCCTATCCACTTCCACTGCCCAGAGGTATCTGCCCACTGCTGTGCACCCAGGCTGCTGCACCCCATCCACTCCAACTTCCCATAGGTGTCTGCCCGTCGCTGCGCACCCAGGCTTCTGCACCCCATCCACTCCCACTGCCTGGAGGTGACTGCCCACTGCTGCGCACCCAGGCTGCTACACCCCATCCACTCGCACTGCCCAGAGCTGACTGCCTGCCGCTGTGCAAACAAGCCTCTCTGCTCACCTTCTGCCACCGGCGTGTGTCGGAGAGGGTCCACACGTGCCAAAGCAATCTCCTCACCCATTGTGTACACGCGGTGAAGCCGAGCTCACAATTCAAAATAGATGTTGATTGCCAGGAATGCAACGCTTCATCGCAGGCTGCACACACGCTCAGCTCTGGTGGCAGTAACTCAGTAGAACTGAAGTCATTGCCTCGTGTCAGGAGGGCCGTGTCGGGGGGCGTCAATCTTTGAATAACAGCCTGCTAAACAAAAAGCAAGATAAGATTGTGCGTCATGCGACCATCAAAGGAGAGAGAGAGAGAGTGAGAGAGAGAAAGAAAGAAAGAAAGATTGAGTGGAAGACAGAGAGAAAGAGTGAGAAAGAGAGAGGAAGAGAGAGACAAACAGTGAGCGAGAGGAAGAGAGAGAGAAAGGGAGAAACAGTGTGAGAAAGAGGAAGAGAGAAACAGAGGAAGAGTGAGAGAGAGAAAGAGAGAGAGAAAGAGTGAGAGGAAGAGAGAAAGAAAGAGAGAAAAGTGTGAGAGAGAGGAAGAGATAGAGTGGGAGAGAGAGGAAGAGAGAGACAAAGAGTGTGAGGGAGAGAAAGGAAGAGATATAGAGGGACAGTGAGTGCCCACACTGTGGACAAAACCCTCACAGCTCACCTTTCTGCCACCGGTGTGTCTCTAACCACATGCTGAAACATAGTGGAGCCCTCAAGCTTACTCATCTGAAATGTAGTATGGAGTCAGTAATGGCACAGTACATACAACTGCGCACGCCTAAATCGTTGTACCACTGCTGCGCACCCAGGCTGCTGCACCCCATCCACTTCCACTGCCCAGAGGTGTCTGCCCGCTGTCGCGCACCCAGGCTGCTGCACCCCATCCACTGCCACTGCCCGGAGGTGACTGCCCACCACTGCGCACCCAGGCTGCTGCACCCCATGCACTACCACTGCCCGGAGGTGACTGCCCACTGCTGCGCAAACAAGCCTCTCTGCTCACCTTTTGCAACCTGCATGTAGAAAAGAGGGCCTACCATGTGCCGCTGCAAGCCCCAAGCCCGTGACTCGCAGACAAGGCACCCTCCATATCATGCAGCCCTGCTCCACAGGCCACCAGGTCTCACATTTGGTGCTGAGTCTTGATTTTGCCCCGGCAGAGGACATACCAGTGCACTCAGTTTTTCATCTCAGGTTGCACACATGCTCAGCCCTTGCGGTGCCACTAATTCAGTGACCAGCGAGATGGTGCCACATTGCGGCAGGCCTGCGCTGTCTGATGGCTCAGGCCTACAGTGCGGTCCTGCAGGGCACACAAACCCTGAGCTGTCCAGACCGCCGGGATGGGCCATCACCGCAGGCTGCACACCCGCTCAGCAGTTACGGTACCCGTACCTCATTGGACCGAAAGTCACCGTCCCTTGCTGGTGTGCCTGTGCCATCCGCAGTGCATCCTGTATGAGCAACTCTAAAATGGCATAGAGCACGTGCGCCCAGTCTTTTTTATTGGCAGGATCACGTGTCCTGTGACGTCTGTGCTGGAAGGGTGTGGTGTGGGTATATACCAGCCATGAGGGAGTGGCTGTGGTGTACTGACAAGTAGGCCTGTGATCAGCAGATCACTGCAATGAAAACCTGGGCCATGTAGCGTTGTTGTCCTTCCCTGTAAGCGTAAGCAGAGTGGGCTGGCCTGGTGTATGCCAGTACTGTGTGAGGCTGTGAAGAATGACTCCGGAGCTATGAGCGTGGCTCCGTCGTGAGCTGTATGAGGAATCAATTGATGCGGGTTTCCATGTTGTAGTACTGCCGTCACCCGGGTCGCAAGCGCCAATGTGTCACTCTGTGAGCCAAGTCCCACAACATGGCCAACATGGAAGGTACGGGGAATCACTGACCCTACATTCATTCATAGTTACACAAATGAAAGATGGTGGACATGAGACATCTGTGTGGATATGAATGTTTATTGCACATTCAGTGGAGTGTTGCAGCTGTAGCAATACAGGGCCATGGAAAGTTCAAGTTTCAGTTTTTGGCACATGGAGGGCAGCCAATTAGAGCCAAGCCCGTGTTCGGAGTTAGGCTGCGCCAACATATGTAGTTATACAATCACTCCACCAATCCGAAAGCACTTATAAATTCACTATACACTCTCCTTGCAGTACTCTAATGATCCACTCTCTACGTACATACTTGTACAATGACCGAGACAAAGTTACATAACTGATATTTTCCCCCACTGCCTAAGGTAACATGGTTGCATACGCTGTCCACAGCACAATGTAATGTGGTAGGGCCCAGGGGCAGCATCTGCCATACATAATGAACACATGGACACAGATAGTAGAACTGGGTATGGGCACGTGCGCTCGACTCCTTTTTATTACCAGGGTCACATGTCCAGTGACGTCTGTGCAGGATGCGTGTGGAGTGAGTGTAAGCCAGCCCTCCGGGAATGGTTGGTGCTGGTAACAAGTAAACAGTAATCATCGGATCACACACAGAGATCCAATCATAAAGGGTCCATGACTTGTGCTGCACTAAGTTAGGGGCACCAGATGTGAAATAAATAATACACAAAAGATTCTATCATAAAGGGTTCATGACTTGTGTTACACTGAGGTAGGGGCAGCAGATCTGAAATCATACACAAGAGATTATATCATAAAGGGTCCATGAGTTGTGGTGCACTGAGGTAGGGGCATCAGAAGCATTCCGTGTGTGCACAGCTAGCGATGATGCGTGGTCCGGGAGGGCCGCACTGGTAGCAATGTCTGTTGGCTACTGGACTTCATCATCTACAATCGCAACTCGATCTGAATTGTGAGCCCTGCAGTCCGCAATGTAGATAGAAGGCAGCAGTCAGCACAGACATCGAGGAATGCTTTTTGTCACTTCCTCCTGACAAAAATCGAGGACATAGAGTACAATTCTGTCTGCAATTAATAAATCATGTCTCAATGTAAATTGTGAGTTCTGCTGACCGCAGTGTGGGTAACAAAAGATGAAATATGTATGGAATACCTTGTCGAAATGTGTAGATTTCGGGAAAGTTATAGTTAGTTGCCTACTGGACTTTGAAATTAGTGAATCAAGACTGAATTTGAATTGTGAGCATTGCTGACCACAGTGTAGCCCGGAGGCAGCGGTCAGCAAAGGCCCGCAGCCACATGGCTTTGACTTTAGCTGCATAGATTGGGAGCATTTGGTTTTCTTAGCTGATTATAGTCTCTTACACAATTTGCATTGGTACTAATCTTGAATTGTGCGCCTGCTGACTGCAGTGTAGACCAGAGGCAGTGGCGTTGACTTGAGCTGTATAGAGTTAGTGGTAGGTGTGGTGCTCAGTGTGTGCGCAGCCAGAGATGATGCGTGGTGTGGGCGGGCCGCACTGGGAGCAATGTCTCTTGCCTACTGGACTGCGTCATCTGCAATCTTGACTCCATCTGAATTGTGAGCCCTGCTGTCCGTAGAGCTAAGGCAGTAGTCAGCACAGACATCGAGGTATGTTTTTTGTGACTTCCTATTGAGAAAATCCAACAACATAGAGTACAGTTCACTCTGCAATAAATAAATCAAAACTGAATTTGTACTGTGAGCTCTGCTGTCGGCAGTGTAGACTGCCATTCAGTGTTCCTTTGGACTTGCAATATGAATTTGGTCATTGTACTAAAGCTATATTTGATATCAATAAAGTTCTTGAAGCAAGGATACTAAAATTATATTATGTAGATTTCGAAGACATTGTAGTTAGTTGCCTACTGGACTCTGTAATTAATTAATCAAGACTCAATTTTAATTGTGAGCCCTGCTGACTGCAGTGTACGCCAGAGGCAGCAGTCAGTAAGGGCCCACAGCCACGTATCGTTGAGTTGAGCTGCACAGTTAGTGGCACCTGAAGCAACTAGCATGTGCGGAGCCTGCGATGATGCGTGGTCCGGGCGGGCCGCACTGGTAGCAATTTCTTTCGTTTAATGAATTCTGTCTTAATAAGGCTAAGTGGCGATGACTTGTGGTGCACTGAGTTAGTGGCACCTGAAGCACTCAGCGTGTGCACATCCTGCGATGATGCATGGTCCGGGCGGGCAGCACTGGTAGCAATGTCTTTTGCCTTCTGAATTCTGCCTTAATAAGGCTACATGGCGATAACTTGTGGTGCAGTGAGTTAGTGGCACCTGAAGCACTCAGCGTGTTCGCACCCTACGAGGATGCGTGGTCCGGGTGGGCCGCAATGGTAGCAATGTCTTTTTTCTAATGAATTCTGCCTTAATAAGACCACGTGGCGTTGACTTGTGGTGCACTGAGTTAGTGGTACCTCTGGCGCTCAGCGTGTGCGCAGCCTGCGATGATGCGTGGTCCGGGCGGGCCGCACTGGGAGCAATGTGTCTTGCCTACTGGACTGCATCATCTGCAATCGCCACTCCATCTGAATTGTGAGCCCTGCTGTCCGCAGTGTAGATCAAAGGCAGTAGTCTGTACAGACATAAGTCTGTGGTGCTGTGCCGCTGTGTTCGCAGGAGGCTGTGTCGAGGAGGCCGGCGGACATTGCGGCAGCCACATGGCAGGGTGAGGGCCGCTGCTCTGGCAGACGCGTTGGCCTTCACACAAGTGAACCACGCCCAGAGCCCCGGCCTATTTATTCACACTTCTACGCACTGCGCTTCCACTTACAGGGGACGACGATACAGGTACATGACCGAGATCTTCCCCACTGCCTGAGGTAACATGGTTGCGTCCACTATCCACAACACTACAAGCACCAGCAGTATATGTACACATGGGGAGGTTTGTGCTCTGCATAGTGAGGTCTGTCCAGCACATCACTGCTACACTTGGTATTGCGTGCATTATTATTGGTGGGTGACTTACGTCCTCTCCCAACATTCAGCTATTGTGTAGCTGAGAGGCCATGCCGTTTTTGGAAAGTCTGCTGTTCTGTTGTGCGATGCCTCAGTGGTAGTGGAGGGGTGGTCTGGGCGGGAGGTCCTGAGGGTGGTGGCAGTGGGTTTTGTGGCCGTCTTGGGGGTCGGAGGTGCATGATCAGTAGCTATTTGACATGTGTTGGTCTTTAGATGTGATTCTGGGCTGGGCTCCTTTTCACACTGTAGGTAGTCATCCAAATTTACACTAGTAAAAGGCAGATGTTACATTCCTACTGCTAACGCAGCTTATCGCCTGTTTTTGGATCGCACCGCAGATTTGGCTGCTGGTTGAAAATATCGGGAAGTGTTGTTTTTGAGTTATTTTTGCACAGGAATGCCTACTGTGCATATTATTAGCGTTAGTTGTTGCTCTCATTTGTGGCAATTTTTTTTGCAGCAGCTATTGCTGGAAAACTGGAGATATCGTCTGTTTTCACCAGGTTGAAAATGGAATGATAATTTTAAATCAATGAAAATACTATAGGTTTAATGAACATTATAACTAGAAATGAGCATTTTAAAAACCTTTGAAATTCACTGAAAAAACCATAGGTTTTAGGGACATTATAGTTAGAAATTAGCATTTAAAAAACCTTACAATGTCATTTGAGATGTCATCAGTCACCCCCATTGTTCAATCGGAGCAATTTTGTAGTCCTGACTAACGAACTGCAACCCCCAGCAGGCAGCAGTGCTGGGTAAGTGTCTCCTTTGGGGTTCTTAATTTCATCTCTGTGGATTCTGGAAATTCTGCAAGAAGAGCTTGTGCTAGATTTTAAAAGGTCCCGATATAGTCCTTCACCCTGGGCCTCACCTGCATCCCCAGACGCCCTGCCCCATTCCAGGAACCCCACAGAGCTATGAACCGCGGGCACAGTGGTCGCGTTTCTCCATGTAATCACGGACTGCAAGTCGCAGTAGCCCATTGCATTGTCCTGGGCGTGGCGGTCTGGAGGCAATCCACTCACGCAGATCAACTTCTTTGTTTTGCCAATGATGCCTCCGACAACTTGTAGGGCGGGTCCTCCTACCGTGCAACTGGCAAGCACGAAACAATACTCCAACAGATCACTCCACTATAAAGCAATCGGAGGACACAGCGGGGATACGGGGATTTGAGTTGTCATCAGTGATGTCATCAGTGATGTCACTGACCATGTCATGAATGATGTAATATGTGACGTCATCAGCAGTGCATTGCGGGGGCGCGAGTTATAGTTAGCTGAACTAACTATAACATCGAAATTTCAATGGATTTGTACGAGTGAAATGTCCAACTAACTATAACGTTCCTGAAACCTATGGTTTTTTCAGTTAATTTCTATGGTTTTTTAAATGCTAATTTCTAATTGTAACGTGCCTGAAACCCATGGTTTTTCCAGTGAATGTTAAAGGTTTTTTAAATTAATTTGTAAGTCTAATGTACCTCAATCCTATGTTTTTTTTATTTTATATATATATATATATATATATATATTACCTACTGGCGGTCGCCAGTAGGTAGTTATAGTTAGGACCACGTTTCCATAGGAAATCTGCAACATTCTATTTTGAATAACTTTGGCGCCGGTCGACGAATCCTCGCGAATTTTTCAAAATAGGTGGGGCGCTACGCTCCGCTCCTACCCTGAAAGTCTCGGGGGGATTCGTCAAGCGGGGGCTGAGATAAAAGGGGGGTCCCAAAACGCGTTTTTCCCACGCATTTTTCCATAGGACCTTTAGACAGGGCTACAGCCCGAACGGCTGAACAGAATTACTTGAAATTTGGCAGAGAGGTAGTCCTCAGGTCAAGGAAGTGCCTTTTGTAGGTTTGGTGTAAATCTGTTCAGTAGATTCTGAGAAAATAGCCTTTAAATCAATATATATATCTGAGCCAGCTTACGGTGCGCTTACGGTACGCTTACCGTACGCGTACGGTGGCGTGCGCGAGCGCGATTCTGATTGGCTCTTAGATCTTAGTAAACATTCGAATCGGCCGAAACCAGGAAGCGGCGGCCGCCATTTTCTCTCTCGCACTGAGAGTGATGATGAATATACAATGCACAAAAACATGTAAAGGGGCTGTTTAGACAGCTCCCACACACATAGCCATGTTGAGGGAGTCCCCAAAGATCCCCCAAGGCCAAAAACTGAATTTTTTTTTTTTCGCTAATTTCGCCGATTACGCTTACCGTACGCGTACGGTAAAAAAGTATATAAAAAACAAAATTATCCACACTCTCCCCACCCCGTGTGTAATTGGTGGCCGAAGGCCACCAATTGTGCATGGCTTATAACATATGCGAAAAACTATAATATTTTTAAAAAAATAAATAAAAAAAAAAATTATCCACACTCTGTCCACCCGTGTGCAAATGGTGCCCGAAGGGCACCATTTGTGCATGGCTTATAAAAATTACGAAAAATTAAAATATTACCTTTCAAAACGAAGTGCATCATATGTCCTCCATGTGCGCACGGTGCGCGAAGCGCATCGTGCGTACATGGCCCATCTAGCATAACGTGGGCACACGGTGCGCGTAGCGCACCGCGTGCCCACCGTGCATGCACGGAACGAACTGCGTTAAGTGGGCGCGCACGCCACGAATGGCGTAAAGTAACTTAGCATTTAAAAAACCGTACAAATTCACTGAAAAAAACATAGGTTTCACACACGTTATAGTTAGGAATTAGCATTTAAAAAACCTTGCAAATTCACTGAAAAAACCATAGGTTTCACACATGTTATAGTTAGCGGAAATTTTACTGATAAAAAACCAATGAAATTCCCCCGTTATAGTTAGTGCAGGCAACTATAACTCACGCGACCGCAATCTTCTGCTGATGACATATGTGTCTTTATGAAAAAAAAATATTTGTAATATATGTATAGCTAAAAATGTATGGAAGAAGACATGGGCAAATAAGTGTCTAAATACAGTATTAGCATCAGCAGAGGATTGCGGTCGCGTGAGTTATAGTTGCCTGCACTAACTATAACGGGGGAATTTCATTGGTTTTTTATCAGTAAAATTTCCGCTAACTATAACATGTGTGAAACCTATGGTGAACAAGGGCGTTCGAGCCCGAAACGCGTCATGGTTTGCTGAGCAATGGTCGAATAAATACTCTTGCCTGAAGTTTCCTGTGGTCCGTCTCTCCTTCTTCGCCGCCCGTTCGGAGGTTGTGGGAGTTTCCTGCTTTTCATATATATATATATATATATATATATATATATATATATATATATATATATCCAATTCAATGCAAAAATCCAGTATGCTCTCAGTAAAGTAAGACAAAGTCCCAGAAGTAGTGAATGGTCTAGTGATTTATTTCACACAACGCGTTTCGGCACGCAGCCTTGTTCACGTGTGAAAACAAAAGCAAACAGCAGTGTACATATCCTTGCGGTCAACCAGTGAATCCGTGTGGTCATGGTTATAACCAGAGTGGAGACTGAAGTGCAACTATCATACAGCGTGGTGGGCGTAATACTTCCGCCGCTAAGCACAAAACTCTGGTAATGGTAGTGTAAGGCTAATATACTAATTCATCGTAGATTATTGCCCCGGTGGGCATAGAACACGCAATGTGTCCTCTGTAATGTGTCACTACTGTCAGCAGGATAATGCTTAAACAGTATTGGGTAGTTACAAACACAAATCACTGCCAAGAGACTATTTAAAGAGGTGTCACGAGCGGAGCCATGCTATTATGACATCATTGTCGATGTGGGAGAGCTGGGAAAGAATTTTCGCAGAATGCTGGTGCAAGGGATATCCACCTAAGTTTTCAGGCTAGTCCTTTGGGAGCAACTGTTTATGTTGCCACTCCAGAAACCGAAACCAGTGATCCGAAGGCAGAGGTCCTGCAGATGGCACACGAGGTGGGAAACCCAGTCGTGTGCACCGGCGGGGCAGCGAAGTGACAAGCACCACTACCCACAAAAAAGGTATTGAGGGCACTGAATAACACAGGATCTTCTCTTTGTATCTGGCAGGAACAACAAGGTTAAAATGGCCTAGTTCCAAAATTTAGAGTTAGTGCTACAATGGTCTTCAAGAGGACCTGCGATGGATGCCGCTTCTGCCTTCCGTACAATGGAGGCGGCACATGGGTCACGCGGTACGGTCATAATGCGCTGGGACGCACTCTCGTTGACCTCTCATGGCACTGCTCCACACTTTCAGCAACAACGCTTTCCATTAGCTGTGTTTTCTGATGACTTGTCGCGCCGGCCCCATCCAACCGCAGGACCCCATTAGATCCAAACAGACTCTTCCACTCTCTCACCGGAAGTGAAACCAGGCCACGCGGACACTTTCACAATACAACAGCCGGGAATGCACTTTTCGGTAAAAAACCCACATTTCTTCCTCCTAATTTATCAAATAAACGACTCACTGAAGAACAGGAGCCAGCTTCGATCGGTAAACAGCCGTTACAACGACTTTTTTTACTTCGTGATACCATTACAATGCATGCATTACCACGCATGCGTTGTACATCACAAAGTCATTACTACGCATTTTTTTAGAACGCATAGTCATTTACCACACATGCCTTTACAACAAATTTTGTTGTAAAGGTATATATGGTAAATGACCATGAGTTCTAAAAAATGTAGATGATCCACGTTGTTGTAAGGAAACAGAGGCTGTTCCATTTCCTCACAATGATGTGCACCGCCCTCAGAGACGACATGAAGCAGGAACCACGAGGAGACAGGAACCACAAGGAGTGAGAGGTAAGGGGGATTGGGCATGGGGTGGTGGATACTTTTCTAGGGTTTAGGGTAGTGCAGTGGTGTTTGGGAAGTGTAGGCGGTCGAGCTGGGGGTAGTGTTTTAGGGTTTAGGGTAGTGCAGTGGTGTTTGTGTAGTGTAGGGGTCGTGCTGGTGGTAGTGTTTTAGGGTTTAGGGTAGAGCAGTGGTGTTTGTGTAGTGTAGGGGGTCGTGCTTCAGGTAGATTTAGGGTTTAGGGTAGTGCAGTGGTCTTTATGTAGTGTAGGGGGTCGTGCTGGGGTAGTGTTTTAGGGTTTAGGGTAGTGCAGTGGTGTTTTGGTAGTGTAGGGGGTCATGCTGAGGATAGATTTAGGGTTTAGGATAGTGCAGTGGTGTTTGGGTAGTGTAGGGGGTCGTGCTGGGGGTAGATTTAGGGTTTAGAGTAGTGCAGTGGTGTTTGGGTAGAGTGGGGAGTCGTGCTGGGGGGAGTGTTTTAGGGTTTAGGGCAGTGCAGTGGTGTTTGTGTAGTGTAGGGGGTCGTGCTGGGGGTAGTGTTTTATGGTTAAGGGTAGTGCAGTGGTGTTTGGGTAGTTTAGGGGGTCATGCTGAGGGTAGATTTAGGATTTAGGGTAGTGCAGTGGTGTTCGGGAAGCGTAGGGTGTCGTGCAGGGTTGGTGTTTTAGTGTTTAGTGCAATGCCATGGTGTTCGGGCAGCGTAGGGGGTCGTGCAGGGGTGGTGTTTTAGGGTTTAGGGCAGTGCAGTGGTGTTCGGGCAGCATAGGGGGTCGTGGAGGGGGTGGTGTTTTAGGGTTTAGGGCAGCACAGTGGTGTTCAGGCAGTGTATGGGGTCATGCAGGGGGTGGTGTTTTAGGGTTTATGGCAGTGCAGTGGTGTTCGGGCAGTGTAGGGGGTCGTGCAGGGGGTAGTGTTTTAGGGTTTAGGGTAGTGCAGTGGTGTTTATGTAGTGAACAGCGCATGCGCTGTGTCGCTAGGCGGGACCTAAAAAGCATTGCACCAAGATGGCTGCCAACACTTCCTGGATGGAAGTGTTGGCAGCCAATTAGAACCAAGCTTGTGCTTGTGTAGTTAGGTCCCACCCAGATATATAAAGATTTTTTTCCTTTAATATCTCAAAAACTACTTAACGGATTTCCACCATTTAAAACAAGCATTGGCATAGCCAATAGGTCTCGCCTTTGGGACCTTATAAGTGTTTAGCCATGCAACAGTTGCATAACTAAATACTTATAAGGTCCCAAAAGCGAGACCTATTGGCTATGCAAAGCGGCTGTGCGTCTGCGAAAGTGAAAGTGATCGCGATCACGATCAAACATCAAAGCGGCCGCACGGCCACGAAGTGAAAGTAATCGTGGTAAAGCGCGGCGCACGCGCACATGCACTGTGGCTCTAGGCTGGCCTGGTAGCACTTTTTGGAGCCCTCTCAATAAGTCTCGCCAGACCAGCGCATGCACTGGGTCAGGCGAGACCTAAAAAGGACGCTTTCTTAACAAGGCACTACCTTTTTGGAAAATTTGGTGTAATTCCGTTCAGCAGTTTGAGCTGTAGCCGTGTCTAATGTTTCCTATGGCAAATTGATTTTCCGACCTCTATTTTAATTTCTCAGGAACTACTGAATGGATTTACACCATTTAATGAAAAAGGCTCTTTCTGAACCAGGGGCTACCTTTTAGCAAAATTTGGTATAATTCCATTCAGCAGTTCAGGCTGTAGCCGTGTCTAAAGTTTCCTATGGAAAATAACATGGAGAAAACACGTTTTGGGACCCTCCTTTTATCTCGGCCCTCGCTTGGCGAATCACCCCGAAACTTTCAAGACTAGAGCTGACCGGAGCGCCCCCACTAGTTTTGAAAATTTCGCGATGATTCGTCAAACGATGCCAAAGTTATTCGGAAAACAAAAAATGCTTGTCCTATGGAAGATAGGTTCTAACTATAACTACCTACTGTTGACCGCCAGTAGCGCAAGAGTTGGATTGTATGCGACAGGACCGCCGGCAAACCCTACGGTCCGGTGCACGAAATGCCAATTCAAACAAAGGGCAAGCAACAAACGGAGCAAGAGGCGGCGATGCAACAAAGAGCGAAAACGCAAGCACCAAGCAACCATACAGAAAAGCGCGAAAACAATGGAAGAACAAGTAAGTGGCTTGGATGTTGGATATGATTCGCAATCAGTCGTCAATCTCACAAAACTTGTACTGTCTAAAAAAGAGATGAATACCTTGGCTTTGGGTCTATCCTACAGTGCTAGGAGTAACTTTGACTATGCAGGGACCAGGGTTGATTTTTACAAATATATTCGAAAATTAAAATTGCGCAAGTTTCATTGTTTGCAGAAACCCGATCGTGTCCCACAGCCATTGCTTCCCAATCTCAGTTCTCCATCTTTAACAGCAGGAGACGATGATTTGCTTAATGCGTTGCTCCAGTTACAGTCTGAGGATACACAGTCAACATCTATCCTTGCTTTGGGCCAAACTACCAGGATTATTCCTACCCCGTTTAAACCCAAGTCTACTTTCTGCCCTTTGATGATTAAAGACAATATTGACATGTTCCATGATAAGATCGCATATGATTTAAGACAATTACATATCAATGTGGTTAATGCCAACAAAAGATACCTGTACCGCGACCATGCATATTACCAATTGGTTAAAAAATTACAAATGAACGTAAATTTGGTCATCCGCCAATCGGACAAAGGTGGTAATGTGGTGCTGTGGCCGAGGGAGATGTACATGGAGGAGGCCCTCGGACAACTCAATGACAGAGAGTGCTATAAAAGAACCACCATGGCAGAGGTTAAACTTTCATGGAGTACGCATTATACCAAGTTGATGGCATGGAGGAGTATGGGACTCATCACAATGGATGAATACAAATTTTTGAAAACTGAACACCCGGTGATGCCTGCAATCTATTTTATCCCTAAGATTCACAAAGACAGTGTGAAACCACCTGGGCGTCCCATTATCTCTGCGTGTGGCAGCATCATGGAGAACATGAGTAAATATGTTGACTTCTTTCTGCAGGAACATGTCAAAAAACTCCCGTCGTTTATCCTTGACACTGGTGACCTGTTGCAAAAACTGCAGGGAGTACATTGGCAAAATGGATATTTGTTAATATCTTTGGATGTATCATCCCTATACACCAGCATTTACCACAGAGATGGTCTGAGAGCAATTGAATATTACCTGAACACGCGATCGATGATCTTTTGTGATCATAACAAAATGCTATTATCTATGATCATACATGTTTGGAAAACAATTTCTTTTTGTTCTCTAGTCAAGTGTTCCATCAGGTGAGGGGCGTGGCTATGGGGGCCTGTTTCTCGCCAAGCTACGCCTGCCTTCATATGGGCTACTGGGAGGAACAGGTCCTCTTACCTACATTTCCTGATGTCATGTCCAATAATGTGGTAAATTGGTTCAGGTATATTGATGACCTTTTAATCATTTGGGATGGAACTATGTCTGATGCCGTACAATTTATTTCTGACCTTAATGAAAATGATTTCAATCTACATTTCACAAGTCAGATTAGCAGTAGTACTATCTACTTTCTTGATGTGGAAATATACATCCAACAGAACACATTACAAACTAGGATGTATCGTAAACCCACAGCTGGTAATGCCTTGCTACATGCCTCGAGTCACCATCCTGCACACCTGATCAAAAGCATCCCATACGGCGAAATGCTCCGTATCAGAAGAATTTGTAGCATTGATCAGGATTGTTTTGAGGCTCAGAAAAATTGTAAAGAAAGACTTTTGAAAAGAGGGTACCTCCCCGATTTGCTTGATAAAGCAATCTGTAAAGCAAATAAGTCCAGCAGTCTTTTGGTTACACCGTATATAAAAGACACTAAGAACAATGAGTCTAATGATTTGCAGGCAACCCGCCTGATCCTCACCTACAATACTCAGCATCAGAGTATACGTAAAATTGTCCAAAAAAACTGGGCCCTAATCGCCAATGATCCTGTGATAGGCCAACTCATGACTCACTCCCCTTGTATTACATACAGGAAGGCTAAATCTATGAGTAATTTCCTAGTCTCAAGTAGTCCTGAGGTTAGAGTTAACACCTCTTGGCTTGGTAGCAGTAAAGGGTTCCTCAAATGTTCAGTTTGTAAAGCTTGCAGGTATGGTGTGAACAAAAGTGAGTATATGACACCCCTCAGCAACACACCTACCCGTATTCGCAACAAATTAAACTGCAAAACTGAATACGCGGTGTATGTGCTGGAGTGTCCTTGTGGCCTACGGTACGTGGGAAGTACTAAACTTCAGGTCCACAAGAGAATACTTCAGCACATACGTGCCATTTCCAATGGGGATATCGCATATCCCGTGGCGAGACATTTTGAGGCACTACACGAAAAAAAACCCGTAGGCCTCAAATATTTTGTCATTGACTCAGTCCCACCACAAAGAAGGGGTGGGGATCGTGAGTCAATTTTACGTAAACTTGAAACTAGGCACATTGTTCTTTTGGACTGTAAAACCCCAAATGGACTCAACGCTAGTGAGGATTTTTATACCTATCTACACTAGGCAATGTCATAGTCTTCCGTACTTACTGCATCTACCTCTCTTAAAAAAACAAATTCTTTTTTACACACAATGACATTTTAATTCACAATTCCATTCACATTGGGTTTGCACTATTTTTATCTCTTTCTTAAATCTTTCTGCGTATATTTGCACATAGAACCTTTTGATTCATTCCAGGGTTAAAATAGGAGAGGGCCCACTTGGGCTTAACTGTCCCCTTCTCCCCCTGTAAAGATTAGGTTTGGTCATATACCAGGCACCTTGCAGACAATGGGTCTACTTTAACACTTTATTATAACTTAGTCTAATGACTTTTTTACTCTTAGTATTTATCTATTTATTTATTTATATATTTATATATGTATTACAATGTATTTATATATTTATATAAATTGTTTAAATTATTTAAGTGTATTTATAAGTATTATCTAACTTTGTGTTAATTAATGAATTAATTAATTTTTAACCCATGCAATAGTTGTCAAGTAGTAACGCTGCTGCACTTGATAATTTTAAGGTGTCCATCCATTCTATTTGATGTATTTTACATATAGTAATGGTATTCCTAACTTGTCTCTGTTTCAACATTGAACCAGATTTAAACACTCTTTCTATGTCTATTGCATCTCAGGAAAGACGTCATGCACTGTGCACTTTAAATTCAATTGTATTTCCTTTACGTGTCATGTGATCAAGGCCCCACGAGGGCTGAAACGCGTCATGGTGGTGGTGGTGTCGGGCATTAAAAAATAAAATATTGAGCACCAGTCAACGGGTTCGCTTCGTCCTTTTTGCCGGTGTACCAGTGTGCCTGTTGGACGACTTTATCTCATATATATATATATATATATATATAAATATATATATATTTGTATTTCCAACAAATTGCCACAAATACTGCCATACTCCTTTCGTGACGGGTGCCTCCCATGTGCGTGTGTCCTGCGCGAATTAAATAAATCAACAACAGTCCCTCCTTCAGGAACACAAAGTGAGCACTCATAGGTTTTGGAATCCATTTATTACACCCAGCATGACACGTTTCAGCTGCCGCCAAGCCTTTTTCAAATGCTGTTTGGTGAAACAGAACTATGGCATCCAGGTGTTTAAATGCCTCATTAAGCACCCCCTGCGCAGTGTCCAGCAAGAAAAGGCTACACTTTCAATATTGTCCCTTCTGTTTGTTTTGCCGCCATCTTTCAGTGTATGTAACTTTCATTAAAATCCACAAATGGTATTTTTAAACTCTCATAATGTCCAGCTTTTATAGTAAACTTCCATTTAGTAATGGGAAATCAGTTCATACATCGCTGATCACAATGTCAGTATACCACTGTGCACTTTGTCTCAGGAGCCTCGATGTTCAATAATGCAGTTCATCTCACAAAACCTTTCGTCAGACGCTTTACTGCACATTTAAATATCCTGTACTTGAGAGTGCTGGTTTTAGTAATCCGCACTCTTCCATGAGGCCATGTTCTAACTTATAGTCAGCAGGTACATAATTAATTTGGCTGCGCGCTTCAGGCAGATCAAATTCCATGTCTAACAAATTGCCACATACTGCTGAACTCCTTTCATGACGGGTACCTCCTCTGGCGTGTGGCCTGCACAAATGAAATAAATCAACAACGGTCCCTCCTTCAGGAACACAAACGGAGCACTCATAGGTTTTGTAATCCATTTATTACACCGAGCATGACGCGTTTCAGTTGTCAAGCCTTTCTCAAATGCTGTTTGGTGAAACAGAACTATGGCATCCAGGTGCTTAAACTAGCCCCCATGGAAACACCCTCCTGCGGTGAAACTGGCACTGAAGAAAGCCACATGGCTGAAACACGTCTGCCCTAGCGTTTCGTGGACCTGCATTTTGTGCCACAAGTTATATCTGAATAAACCACATCAGACAACCTACCTGAGCTGTGTCGGACCCATTCATATTGGGAATGAGGTTATGGACTTTGTTGTTTTACCAGTTAGCGGGCACTGGCGACCGATACACCCTCTCAGTCAGGAGCAACGTGCCAGCTGGCACGTTGGGAAAAGTATTACATACAGCGCATTGCCCCCCCAGCAGTTGAAAACCATTGTGGAGTGATTGATGAAAGGGGATGGAGGAGAAGCACTCACTGCATAATGAAGTTGTGCAGGTGGTTTCACACTCCCATGAGTAGGCTGCTGCGGCGGACATGGAGACCGCATGCCAGCAAACTTGGGACACTTGATGTACAAACACTGCATTACTTTTTTTTTTTTTGTTTCTTGGCATTTTATACAAATCATCATACAAGATACAGATAAGAAAAGAAAGAGGACATAGTATCAAAAAGATCCAAGTTGTGCAATGCAAAAATATCAACAATGGTTTACTGGCACTCCCAGCGATCTTAACCACTTTCGGTATATTTCTACAAATGTATTGGTCACCTGGTGCCCAACTCAATAACCAGTGCGCTAGTTACAGTAGCCAGTGAGGCTATTTACATCATCTAGTTTTGGTTACATATACCAGTGCTTGCTCCACTATTACAGTCATATTACATCTATGATGTGGGTAGCCATCCAGAATTGGTTCATCATACATACATACTGTTAGACCTGGCATCATTGGCATGAGTCTCTCCTCCATTTTCTTTCTGTTTGCCTCCTCTGTTTACGATGTTTTTGCTGGATTATTGCTTTGGGCACTGTGCCACTGCTGATCAGTGCCACAGTGCAAGTGCTCCCTATGTTAAATTGTTACATTGATTGGTGTTACCATGATTGGCTTGGTTGACTTACTGTTCAGACCCTAGTCTAGTGCACTGCGTGTGCCAAGGGCGTGTAAGTTAACTGCTGCTGGTGGGCTTGCAGCACTGGTTGTGCCACCCACAGAAGCAGCGTGTAAAATGTGTCTCAGGCCTGCCACCGCAGCGCCTGCGTGCAGTCCCTGACTGCCATGTCGACTTGGCAAGGAAACCTACTTGCCAGTCTCTAAACCTTCACTTTGTCACATTTCAGACACCTCTATGGTAGGCCCTAGGGCAGGGTGCATTGTCGGTAAAAGGTAGGTCATGCCCCGATGTGTGTGGCATGACCTAATAGTGAATTACAGCCATTTTCGTTTTTCACTATTGAAGGGCTACCTGCCTCCCATAGGCCAGAATGGGCAGACGGATTATTAACTCCATTATAATCTATCTGACTCAGGGAGCATGGTAGCAGGTCGAGTTTAGTATCCCTGAACTCAGAATTTAATAACACACCCTTTAGGATGGATGGTTTTTAAATTCTATGTTTGAAAATAGCCCTTTTAGAAAGTGGCTATTTTCTTGTCCAACTATCCACCGGTCTCTGCTGGTTTGGTGTGTGTGTCAGGGGCTGGGTGGCTCCAGAGGTCTGAATGAGTCAGTGTGGGGTGAATGAGGCATTTACACATAGAGTGAGGGAAGAGTAGCCTGCCCTGCCTGACACAATACTGGCTCCACCTCCTGCTGGGCGACTGATAGCCCTGCTCCTGCCAGTGACAATACTGGCTCCGCCTCCTGCTGGGCGGCTGAGGACTCTGCCCTGCTCAGTGAATAGGCCAGGTGCCTCTGCCTGGCAACACCCACAACGAACCTGAGATGGGGGGAATTTCCCTGCTTGGACAAAGGGAACAAAGGAGAAAAGGGAAGGACCCCTGAACCAAGAACTCAGATCACTTCTGACAAGGAAACCTGTACCAAGGACAAGAAGCCTGCTGATCTAAGGACTTGCCTCCCCTTTCTGCCAGAGTGCTGTTTTGCTGTGGAGGAACCTGAAAGCTGCTTCTTTATTTTTGCCAAGGAACAAGGAGAGAGGAACTTGGTGTGTACTCTCTGAACACTTGCTAGGAAATCTCCAAGGGCTGAAAGAGTGCCAGTCTCCTGTTGAAGTCACAGGGCCAAAGGACTTCACCATCTGCTGAATTGCTGGAAAGTGTTGTTTCCAGTACACAAGGGAAAATCTGCAGTCTCGAGGCCGCCGACGCCGCCGAATCCAGCTCGACATCGTGAGTAACGGCTCCAGTGTCCCGAGCCTTCGACGCCGGCCGCCGGGCCCGATCGACGCCAGCAGCAACACCAGTTGGCAGTGGGTATCGGCCCCGGCTCCAAGTGACCCCGTCTCGACGCCGGTATCGACGCCAGTGAGGAGTGAGTATCGGCTCCACCTCCAAGCGACCCCGTCCCGACGCCGCTGCTGACCGCATCGACTCGACGCCCTTCTCGACGCCGTGAGCGCTGCTCCGGCCCGACATCCCTCGACGCCGCTGCGGATTGACCCGATTCCGAGGCACGATTGACGCCGACCTCGACGCCGACATCTCGACGTCGTGGATCATCGTTTTCTTCGTTTCTCAAGGTACTGTACTTGTGGGGTCTGTTGCAACTCCAGGCTCGATGTAGCGCTCCTCGCGGTCGACGCCGAACCTTGGGAATCTTGTAGACTCGACGTCGTGTGACTCCTGTGGGGGTTACATTGTTGCCAAAGAACTGTGCTCAGAAGAATACTTTGCTAAAGAACTATTTGCCAAGAAGAAACCTTACTTGAACTATTATTTTTCCTGCCAAAGAGTATTTATTAAGACTGTGGTATATTTTTGTCGTTATTTGGTCTTGTGCTAAGCCTTATATAAAAATACTATTTTTATAATAACTTCTGTGTCGTGTCCATCTGTAGTGTATTCACTTTATTACTGTATGTGGTCATAAATGCTTAACACACTGCCTCTGAGATAAGCCTGTCTGCTCTGCCAAGCTACCAAGGGGGTAGCAGGGGTTATCTGAGTGTGTAATCCCCTTTCCCTGACTAGAGTTGGTTGGTCCCTATTTGTCAGAAGTGTATACCTCTGCCAACTAGAGACCGCCGGTTCTAACATTGGTGGTCAGCGGTGAGGATTGAACTTTGCATTTATGACTCATGTGCAGTGACTAGTGTACGCTACATAGTGAAAGCAGACCATAACGCAGCCACAGTCTGTTTGGTAGGATATTCTATTTTTGTTCTCCGCTTTCCTGGAGCTTATTTTTTTTAAACACTGCCAGTTTTGACCATGGAGAATGCCCGAGCTACTACACCTGTGGAGATTGTTGTGGGGGAATTTGATAAGGAGAAGATAGATTCCTACACGCTAAAAGATCTAAAAGGATTTTGCAAGCAGTTTAAAGTTCCTACCACAGGTGTCTCAAAGAAAGAGGGCTTCCTCAAAGCGCTGAAGGCCTGGTTAGAGGCCAGAAATCCCTCTGATCCGGTGGGGGTACCGGAAGAGGAAGAAGAAGAGGAAGAGCCCACAGGTGGGCCAGTGTCATCTCCAGGCAGTAGTGCGTCCTCTAGGAGCCTTTCCCCCGAAGAATTAGAAGACAGGGAGAAGGAGAGGGGGTACAAGTTAGAAATGGCAAAACTTAAATTAGGAGGGCAGTTGGAATTAGAAAAAGCAAAGAGCCTGAGAGAAGCTGAGATGGAGAGCAAAAGATTAGATTTTGAGAGAGAGAAGTTAGCATTTGAACGTGAGAAGATGTTGAGGGAGATGGAACTTAAAGAAAAGAGTTTAGAGTTGAATCCCTCTGGTGGCAGCGCTCCATCCGTGCCTGCAGAAAGTAGGTTTTATTTTCCTAAAGATGTGATCAAGGATTACAGTAAGAATGAAGATATTAGCCAATGGTTTAAAGCGTATGAGTTAGCATTGTTGGCCCACCAGGTCCCTGAGAAGGATTGGGGAACGGGGTTGTGGAGCCGCTTTACAAACGAGGGGAGAGATACCTTGTTGAGCATGCCTGAAGAGGAAAGGGCATCTTATACTCATATGAAAAATGCTTTAATGCTGAGATATGGCTTAACTCCAGAAAAGTACAGACAAACCTTTAGAGAATGTAAGAAGTTGCCTGGTACTACGTGGGTTGAATATGTGTCTTTTTTTTGCAGAGCCATGGATGGTTGGATAAAGGGTAGCAAGGTTGATAGTTATGATGCTCTTTATGATTTGTTTGCTTGGGAGCACTTGTCTAATAACTGTTTTCCAGAGCTACGCCAGCACCTTGTTGATAGCAAGATATCTAACCCTAGAAAACTTGCTGAGGAGGCGGACCGCTGGGTCAGTACCAGGGTCCACAAGGGTCCAGTGGGAGACTCAGCCAAGGGTGGGCAGGGTCCCCAGCAGAAGAGTGGGGGGGACAGGGGTAAACAGAGGGAGTTTCAGAAAGGGCCCCAAAGTAATCCCCAAGGGAACTAAGGGAAGGGTTCCCAGCCTCCCCCTGTAAAGAAGCCAGAGGCCCCGACAGGTAAACCTGTTCACAGGGGCCCCATGACCTGCTATGTTTGTAAGCAGGTGGGACACCGTTATTATGATCCCCAGTGTCCCATGAAGGATTCCAATGCACCGCCGCGTGCACCCCCCCGTCAGGTAGCGAGTGTAGCCCTGGGAGGGAATGAGATGGGTGCCCCCGGTGGGTGGGGTCCCGCAGAAATGTCCCTGGTCTCTTTAGGAGACGTGGAAATGGTCCCTCCAACCCCTCTGCCTAGTAACACTAAGAAATATAGGCAGTGGGTGACCATTAATGGCCATAGGGTGGAAGCTCTCAGAGACACCGGAGCGAGTGTGACAGCTGTCAAGTGTCACTTAGTGTCCAGAGAGCAGGTGGTCCCTCATGCATTCTACCCCGTTGTAGCTGCTGACAACTCACAGAGTCAGTGTGAGGTAGCTCAAGTTCCTTTTGAGTGGGGGGGGGGTCTCAGGTACTCTTCAGGTTGCTGTGAGGCCCGCCATGCCTGTTGATTGTCTCCTGGGCAATGATTTGGAGGACTCCCCTTGGGCTAAGGTGGAGAGAAAATTGCATCTGGAAATGTTGGGTCTGCCTGAGTGGGTGTGTGCGACCACCCGGTCCATGTCAGTCAGTAAGGGTGTTGATGGGGCCCTGGAGCCTGAAAGTACGGCCCAGGTCCCAACCGTGAAGAGAAGAGGCAGGCGGCGCGGGAAACCGTCCCCTATCGTTCCCGCGGTCCAGGAGGGAGCAGACCCAGAGGGGGATGCCCTGGAACCAACAGGAGAACAAGTGGCCGAACTGGGAGACCTGCCCGAGCTGACCCATTGGCAGCAGGATGGTGGTCCCTCCAGGGAGGAATTTTGTGCTGAGCAGAAAGTGTGCCCTTCTCTTGTGGGTATGAGGCAGCAGGCCTCAGCCCAAACGACAGGTGATCAGTCAGGATCACATTGGGTCTACTGGGAGAACGACCTCCTGTATAGCGAGCCTAAGGCTGCTGAACCTGGGTCAGCCCGTGTGCTGGTGGTACCCCAGCGCTTCAGAGCCTTCCTACTGGGGTTGGCTCATGACGTTCCGTTAGCTGGACATCTGGGGCAGGACAAGACCTATGACAGGCTTGTCACCCATTTTTATTGGCCCCAGATGAGAAGGGATTCAGATATCCATTGTAGGACCTGTCAAACTTGCCAGGCAAGTGGGAAAAGTGGGCGGAAGCAGAAGGCTCCCCTCCAACCTTTTCCCGTCGTCAGTACCCCCTTTGAGCGAGTGGGAATTGACATTGTGGGGCCACTGGACCCCAAGACAGCCATGGGCAACAGGTTTATCCTGGTCTTGGTGGACCATGCCACCCGGTACCCGGAAGCCATCCCTCTCCGCACAGTGACGGCCCCCGTGGTGGGACGGGCACTGATGGGTGTTTTCTCCCGCATGGGGTTCCCCAGAGAGGTGGTGTCAGACCGGGGCACCAACTTCATTTCCAATTATATGAAGTCTCTGTGGAAGGAGTGTGGGGTAACCTACAAGTTTACCACTCCTTACCACCCTCAAGGTAATGGGCTGGTTGAGAGATTCAACCGGACCCTAAAAGGCATGATCATGGGTCTTGAAGAACCAATGAGGCGCAAATGGGACGTCCTCTTGCCATGCCTGCTGTTTGCTTACCGTGAGGTGCCACAGAAGTCTCTAGGGTTCAGCCCATTTGAGCTTTTGTATGGTCACCCGGTAAGAGGACCTTTGAGTCTGGTTAAAGAAGGCTGGGAGCAATCTCCCAGGAAACCTCCCCAGGATGTATATAGTTACATGCTGGCCTTTAGGAACCAGACTCGGCGCTTCAGAGATCTTGCTCAGGCACATCTGGAGGCCAGCCAGGAAGAGATGAAGCGGTGGTACGATCAGAATGCCACTCTGGTTGAGCTTCAACCTGGTCAGAAAGTTTGGGTCATGGCCCCTGTGGAACCTTGTGCGCTCAAGGACAGGTGGACTGGACCATTTGAGGTTGTGGAGAAAAAGAGCGATGTCACCTACTTGGTGGACTTGAAGTCTCCCAGGAACCCCTTAAGGGTCCTGCATGTCAACCGGTTAAAGCCCCACTTAGAAAGGTCCGAAGTGGGCATGCTCCTTGCCACAGATGCTGGGATGGAGGAGGAGAGTGAGCCTCTTCCTGACCTCCTGTGTGCAAAAGAAAAAGATGGGTCAGTGGATGGTGTCGTCCTCTCTGACACACTGACCCCTGTGCAGCAGCAAGATTGTCGCCATCTGTTGGTACAATTCCCTGATCTGTTCTCCTTAATCCCTGGTGTCACTCAGTGGTGTGTCCATGATGTGGACACTGGGGACAGCACTCCTGTGAGGCACAAGGCCTACAGGGTGACTGACAAGGTCAGAGCATATATCAAGGATGAGGTCTCCAAGATGTTTGCCTTAGGGGTGGTTGAGTCCTCTAGCAGTCCTTGGGCCAGCCCAGTGGTCTTGGTCCCAAAGGCTGCAGCGCCTGGTGCTTCACCAGAACTTCGGTTCTGTGTGGATTACCGAGGACTCAATTCGGTCACCAAGACTGACGCGCACCCCATCCCCAGAGCTGATGAGCTCATCGATCGGTTGGGGGCTGCCCGGTACCTTAGTACGTTTGATCTAACGTCTGGGTACTGGCAGATCGCCTTGACTGATGGGGCAAAAGAGAGGTCTGCATTCCCACACCAGATGGGCACTACCAGTTCCGTGTGATGCCCTTTGGGATGAAGAATGCCCCTGCCACATTCCAGAGGTTGGTTAACCAGGTATTGGCCGGGCTGGAAGATTTCAGCGCCGCCTACCTGGACGATATAGCAGTGTTCAGCGCCAGCTGGGAGGAACACTTGCGCCACCTCCAGGAAGTGTTGTTGGCCCTGCGCAGAGCAGGCCTCACAATCAAGGCTAGTAAGTGCCAGATTGGGCAGGGTTCAGTGGTGTACTTGGGGCACCAAGTAGGGAGCGGCAAGGTGGCCCCCCTGCAACCCAAGATAGATACCATCCTGGCTTGGGAACCGCCCAAAACCCAGACTCAGGTGAGAGCCTTCTTGGGTCTCACGGGTTACTACAGGAGGTTTGTCAAGGGGTATGGCAACATTGTGCACCCCTTGACCTCGCTGACTTCCAGGAAGCAGCCGAGACTTGTGATCTGGACTGACGCCTGTCAGCACGCCTTTGACACCCTGAAAACTGCAATGTGTACAGCACCGGTCCTCCAGGCACCCGACTTTTCAAAAGAATTCATTGTCCAGACAGACGCTTCAGAGCATGGTGTGGGGGCTGTTCTAGCACAGATGAATGAGGAGGGCTGAGACTTACCTGTAGCCTTCATCAGCCGGAGGTTACTTCCCAGGGAACAAAGGTGGAGTGCGATAGAGCGTGAGGCATTCGCTGTGGTCTGGGCGCTGAAGAAGCTAAGACCCTACCTGTTTGGGACTCACTTCCGGGTTCAGACAGACCACAGGCCCCTCAGATGGTTAATGCAGATGAGGGGTGAGAACCCAAAACTGTTGAGGTGGTCCATTTCCCTACAGGGGATGGACTTTACGGTGGAACACCGCCCTGGTACAGATCACGCCAATGCTGATGGTCTGTCCAGATTTTTCCGCCTTAGTGATGAGGACTCCCTGGGTGAAGGGTAGTTCTCCCCACATTTCAGCTGGAGGGGACACGTGTTAGACCTGGCATCATTGGCATGAGTCTCTCCTCCATTTTCTTTCTGTTTGCCTCCTCTGTTTACGATGTTTTTGCTGGATTATTGCTTTGGGCACTGTGCCACTGCTGATCAGTGCCACAGTGCAAGTGCTCCCTATGTTAAATTGTTACATTGATTGGTGTTACCATGATTGGCTTGGTTGACTTACTGTTCAGACCCTAGTCTAGTGCACTGCGTGTGCCAAGGGCGTGTAAGTTAACTGCTGCTGGTGGGCTTGCAGCACTGGTTGTGCCACCCACAGAAGCAGCGTGTAAAATGTGTCTCAGGCCTGCCACCGCAGCGCCTGCGTGCAGTCCCTGACTGCCATGTCGACTTGGCAAGGAAACCTACTTGCCAGTCTCTAAACCTTCACTTTGTCACATTTCAGACACCTCTATGGTAGGCCCTAGGGCAGGGTGCATTGTCGGTAAAAGGTAGGTCATGCCCCGATGTGTGTGGCATGACCTAATAGTGAATTACAGCCATTTTCGTTTTTCACTATTGAAGGGCTACCTGCCTCCCATAGGCCAGAATGGGCAGACGGATTATTAACTCCATTATAATCTATCTGACTCAGGGAGCATGGTAGCAGGTCGAGTTTAGTATCCCTGAACTCAGAATTTAATAACACACCCTTTAGGATGGATGGTTTTTAAATTCTATGTTTGAAAATAGCCCTTTTAGAAAGTGGCTATTTTCTTGTCCAACTATCCACCTATCTCTGCTGGTTTGGTGTGTGTGTCAGGGGCTGAGTGGCTCCAGAGGTCTGAATGAGTCAGTGTAGGGTGAATGAGGCATTTACACATAGAGTGAGGGAAGAGTAGCCTGCCCTGCCTGACACAATACTGGCTCCACCTCCTGCTGGGCAACTGATAGCCCTGCTCCTGCCAGTGACAATACTGGCCCTGCCTCCTGCTGGGCGGCTGAGGACTCTGCCCTGCTCAGTGAATAGGCCAGGTGCCTCTGCCTGGCAACACCCACAACGAACCTGAGATGGGGGGAATTTCCCTGCTTGGACAAAGGGAACAAAGGAGAAAAGGGGTATAAGAGAAGGACCCCTGAACCAAGAACTCAGATCACTTCTGACAAGGAAACCTGTACCAAGGACAAGAAGCCTGCTGATCTAAGGACTTGCCTCCCCTTTCTGCCAGAGTGCTGTTTTGCTGTGGAGGAACCTGAAAGCTGCTTCTTTATTTTTGCCAAGGAACAAGGAGAGAGGAACTTGGTGTGTACTCTCTGAACACTTGCTAGGAAATCTCCAAGGGCTGAAAGAGTGCCAGTCTCCTGTTGAAGTCACAGGGCCAAAGGACTTCACCATCTGCTGAATTGCTGGAAAGTGTTGTTTCCAGTACACAAGGGAAAATCTGCAGTCTCGAGGCCGCCGACGCCGCCGAATCCAGCTCGACATCGTGAGTAACGGCTCCAGTGTCCCGAGCCTTCGACGCCGGCCGCCGGGCCCGATCGACGCCAGCAGCAACACCAGTTGGCAGTGGGTATCGGCCCCGGCTCCAAGTGACCCCGTCTCGACGCCGGTATCGACGCCAGTGAGGAGTGAGTATCGGCTCCACCTCCAAGCGACCCCGTCCCGACGCCGCTGCTGACCGCATCGACTCGACGCCCTTCTCGACGCCGTGAGCGCTGCTCCGGCCCGACATCCCTCGACGCCGCTGCGGATTGACCCGATTCCGAGGCACGATTGACGCCGACCTCGACGCCGACATCTCGACGTCGTGGATCATCGTTTTCTTCGTTTCTCAAGGTACTGTACTTGTGGGGTCTGTTGCAACTCCAGGCTCGATGTAGCGCTCCTCGCGGTCGACGCCGAACCTTGGGAATCTTGTAGACTCGACGTCGTGTGACTCCTGTGGGGGTTACATTGTTGCCAAAGAACTGTGCTCAGAAGAATACTTTGCTAAAGAACTATTTGCCAAGAAGAAACCTTACTTGAACTATTATTTTTCCTGCCAAAGAGTATTTATTAAGACTGTGGTATATTTTTGTCGTTATTTGGTCTTGTGCTAAGCCTTATATAAAAATACTATTTTTATAATAACTTCTGTGTCGTGTCCATCTGTAGTGTATTCACTTTATTACTGTATGTGGTCATAAATGCTTAACACACTGCCTCTGAGATAAGCCTGTCTGCTCTGCCAAGCTACCAAGGGGGTAGCAGGGGTTATCTGAGTGTGTAATCCCCTTTCCCTGACTAGAGTTGGTTGGTCCCTATTTGTCAGAAGTGTATACCTCTGCCAACTAGAGACCGCCGGTTCTAACATTGGTGGTCAGCGGTGAGGATTGAACTTTGCATTTATGACTCATGTGCAGTGACTAGTGTACGCTACATAGTGAAAGCAGACCATAACGCAGCCACAGTCTGTTTGGTAGGATATTCTATTTTTGTTCTCCGCTTTCCTGGAGCTTATTTTTTTTAAACACTGCCAGTTTTGACCATGGAGAATGCCCGAGCTACTACACCTGTGGAGATTGTTGTGGGGGAATTTGATAAGGAGAAGATAGATTCCTACACGCTAAAAGATCTAAAAGGATTTTGCAAGCAGTTTAAAGTTCCTACCACAGGTGTCTCAAAGAAAGAGGGCTTCCTCAAAGCGCTGAAGGCCTGGTTAGAGGCCAGAAATCCCTCTGATCCGGTGGGGGTACCGGAAGAGGAAGAAGAAGAGGAAGAGCCCACAGGTGGGCCAGTGTCATCTCCAGGCAGTAGTGCGTCCTCTAGGAGCCTTTCCCCCGAAGAATTAGAAGACAGGGAGAAGGAGAGGGGGTACAAGTTAGAAATGGCAAAACTTAAATTAGGAGGGCAGTTGGAATTAGAAAAAGCAAAGAGCCTGAGAGAAGCTGAGATGGAGAGCAAAAGATTAGATTTTGAGAGAGAGAAGTTAGCATTTGAACGTGAGAAGATGTTGAGGGAGATGGAACTTAAAGAAAAGAGTTTAGAGTTGAATCCCTCTGGTGGCAGCGCTCCATCCGTGCCTGCAGAAAGTAGGTTTTATTTTCCTAAAGATGTGATCAAGGATTACAGTAAGAATGAAGATATTAGCCAATGGTTTAAAGCGTATGAGTTAGCATTGTTGGCCCACCAGGTCCCTGAGAAGGATTGGGGAACGGGGTTGTGGAGCCGCTTTACAAACGAGGGGAGAGATACCTTGTTGAGCATGCCTGAAGAGGAAAGGGCATCTTATACTCATATGAAAAATGCTTTAATGCTGAGATATGGCTTAACTCCAGAAAAGTACAGACAAACCTTTAGAGAATGTAAGAAGTTGCCTGGTACTACGTGGGTTGAATATGTGTCTTTTTTTTGCAGAGCCATGGATGGTTGGATAAAGGGTAGCAAGGTTGATAGTTATGATGCTCTTTATGATTTGTTTGCTTGGGAGCACTTGTCTAATAACTGTTTTCCAGAGCTACGCCAGCACCTTGTTGATAGCAAGATATCTAACCCTAGAAAACTTGCTGAGGAGGCGGACCGCTGGGTCAGTACCAGGGTCCACAAGGGTCCAGTGGGAGACTCAGCCAAGGGTGGGCAGGGTCCCCAGCAGAAGAGTGGGGGGGACAGGGGTAAACAGAGGGAGTTTCAGAAAGGGCCCCAAAGTAATCCCCAAGGGAACTAAGGGAAGGGTTCCCAGCCTCCCCCTGTAAAGAAGCCAGAGGCCCCGACAGGTAAACCTGTTCACAGGGGCCCCATGACCTGCTATGTTTGTAAGCAGGTGGGACACCGTTATTATGATCCCCAGTGTCCCATGAAGGATTCCAATGCACCGCCGCGTGCACCCCCCCGTCAGGTAGCGAGTGTAGCCCTGGGAGGGAATGAGATGGGTGCCCCCGGTGGGTGGGGTCCCGCAGAAATGTCCCTGGTCTCTTTAGGAGACGTGGAAATGGTCCCTCCAACCCCTCTGCCTAGTAACACTAAGAAATATAGGCAGTGGGTGACCATTAATGGCCATAGGGTGGAAGCTCTCAGAGACACCGGAGCGAGTGTGACAGCTGTCAAGTGTCACTTAGTGTCCAGAGAGCAGGTGGTCCCTCATGCATTCTACCCCGTTGTAGCTGCTGACAACTCACAGAGTCAGTGTGAGGTAGCTCAAGTTCCTTTTGAGTGGGGGGGGGGTCTCAGGTACTCTTCAGGTTGCTGTGAGGCCCGCCATGCCTGTTGATTGTCTCCTGGGCAATGATTTGGAGGACTCCCCTTGGGCTAAGGTGGAGAGAAAATTGCATCTGGAAATGTTGGGTCTGCCTGAGTGGGTGTGTGCGACCACCCGGTCCATGTCAGTCAGTAAGGGTGTTGATGGGGCCCTGGAGCCTGAAAGTACGGCCCAGGTCCCAACCGTGAAGAGAAGAGGCAGGCGGCGCGGGAAACCGTCCCCTATCGTTCCCGCGGTCCAGGAGGGAGCAGACCCAGAGGGGGATGCCCTGGAACCAACAGGAGAACAAGTGGCCGAACTGGGAGACCTGCCCGAGCTGACCCATTGGCAGCAGGATGGTGGTCCCTCCAGGGAGGAATTTTGTGCTGAGCAGAAAGTGTGCCCTTCTCTTGTGGGTATGAGGCAGCAGGCCTCAGCCCAAACGACAGGTGATCAGTCAGGATCACATTGGGTCTACTGGGAGAACGACCTCCTGTATAGCGAGCCTAAGGCTGCTGAACCTGGGTCAGCCCGTGTGCTGGTGGTACCCCAGCGCTTCAGAGCCTTCCTACTGGGGTTGGCTCATGACGTTCCGTTAGCTGGACATCTGGGGCAGGACAAGACCTATGACAGGCTTGTCACCCATTTTTATTGGCCCCAGATGAGAAGGGATTCAGATATCCATTGTAGGACCTGTCAAACTTGCCAGGCAAGTGGGAAAAGTGGGCGGAAGCAGAAGGCTCCCCTCCAACCTTTTCCCGTCGTCAGTACCCCCTTTGAGCGAGTGGGAATTGACATTGTGGGGCCACTGGACCCCAAGACAGCCATGGGCAACAGGTTTATCCTGGTCTTGGTGGACCATGCCACCCGGTACCCGGAAGCCATCCCTCTCCGCACAGTGACGGCCCCCGTGGTGGGACGGGCACTGATGGGTGTTTTCTCCCGCATGGGGTTCCCCAGAGAGGTGGTGTCAGACCGGGGCACCAACTTCATTTCCAATTATATGAAGTCTCTGTGGAAGGAGTGTGGGGTAACCTACAAGTTTACCACTCCTTACCACCCTCAAGGTAATGGGCTGGTTGAGAGATTCAACCGGACCCTAAAAGGCATGATCATGGGTCTTGAAGAACCAATGAGGCGCAAATGGGACGTCCTCTTGCCATGCCTGCTGTTTGCTTACCGTGAGGTGCCACAGAAGTCTCTAGGGTTCAGCCCATTTGAGCTTTTGTATGGTCACCCGGTAAGAGGACCTTTGAGTCTGGTTAAAGAAGGCTGGGAGCAATCTCCCAGGAAACCTCCCCAGGATGTATATAGTTACATGCTGGCCTTTAGGAACCAGACTCGGCGCTTCAGAGATCTTGCTCAGGCACATCTGGAGGCCAGCCAGGAAGAGATGAAGCGGTGGTACGATCAGAATGCCACTCTGGTTGAGCTTCAACCTGGTCAGAAAGTTTGGGTCATGGCCCCTGTGGAACCTTGTGCGCTCAAGGACAGGTGGACTGGACCATTTGAGGTTGTGGAGAAAAAGAGCGATGTCACCTACTTGGTGGACTTGAAGTCTCCCAGGAACCCCTTAAGGGTCCTGCATGTCAACCGGTTAAAGCCCCACTTAGAAAGGTCCGAAGTGGGCATGCTCCTTGCCACAGATGCTGGGATGGAGGAGGAGAGTGAGCCTCTTCCTGACCTCCTGTGTGCAAAAGAAAAAGATGGGTCAGTGGATGGTGTCGTCCTCTCTGACACACTGACCCCTGTGCAGCAGCAAGATTGTCGCCATCTGTTGGTACAATTCCCTGATCTGTTCTCCTTAATCCCTGGTGTCACTCAGTGGTGTGTCCATGATGTGGACACTGGGGACAGCACTCCTGTGAGGCACAAGGCCTACAGGGTGACTGACAAGGTCAGAGCATATATCAAGGATGAGGTCTCCAAGATGTTTGCCTTAGGGGTGGTTGAGTCCTCTAGCAGTCCTTGGGCCAGCCCAGTGGTCTTGGTCCCAAAGGCTGCAGCGCCTGGTGCTTCACCAGAACTTCGGTTCTGTGTGGATTACCGAGGACTCAATTCGGTCACCAAGACTGACGCGCACCCCATCCCCAGAGCTGATGAGCTCATCGATCGGTTGGGGGCTGCCCGGTACCTTAGTACGTTTGATCTAACGTCTGGGTACTGGCAGATCGCCTTGACTGATGGGGCAAAAGAGAGGTCTGCATTCCCACACCAGATGGGCACTACCAGTTCCGTGTGATGCCCTTTGGGATGAAGAATGCCCCTGCCACATTCCAGAGGTTGGTTAACCAGGTATTGGCCGGGCTGGAAGATTTCAGCGCCGCCTACCTGGACGATATAGCAGTGTTCAGCGCCAGCTGGGAGGAACACTTGCGCCACCTCCAGGAAGTGTTGTTGGCCCTGCGCAGAGCAGGCCTCACAATCAAGGCTAGTAAGTGCCAGATTGGGCAGGGTTCAGTGGTGTACTTGGGGCACCAAGTAGGGAGCGGCAAGGTGGCCCCCCTGCAACCCAAGATAGATACCATCCTGGCTTGGGAACCGCCCAAAACCCAGACTCAGGTGAGAGCCTTCTTGGGTCTCACGGGTTACTACAGGAGGTTTGTCAAGGGGTATGGCAACATTGTGCACCCCTTGACCTCGCTGACTTCCAGGAAGCAGCCGAGACTTGTGATCTGGACTGACGCCTGTCAGCACGCCTTTGACACCCTGAAAACTGCAATGTGTACAGCACCGGTCCTCCAGGCACCCGACTTTTCAAAAGAATTCATTGTCCAGACAGACGCTTCAGAGCATGGTGTGGGGGCTGTTCTAGCACAGATGAATGAGGAGGGCTGAGACTTACCTGTAGCCTTCATCAGCCGGAGGTTACTTCCCAGGGAACAAAGGTGGAGTGCGATAGAGCGTGAGGCATTCGCTGTGGTCTGGGCGCTGAAGAAGCTAAGACCCTACCTGTTTGGGACTCACTTCCGGGTTCAGACAGACCACAGGCCCCTCAGATGGTTAATGCAGATGAGGGGTGAGAACCCAAAACTGTTGAGGTGGTCCATTTCCCTACAGGGGATGGACTTTACGGTGGAACACCGCCCTGGTACAGATCACGCCAATGCTGATGGTCTGTCCAGATTTTTCCGCCTTAGTGATGAGGACTCCCTGGGTGAAGGGTAGTTCTCCCCACATTTCAGCTGGAGGGGACACGTGTTAGACCTGGCATCATTGGCATGAGTCTCTCCTCCATTTTCTTTCTGTTTGCCTCCTCTGTTTACGATGTTTTTGCTGGATTATTGCTTTGGGCACTGTGCCACTGCTGATCAGTGCCACAGTGCAAGTGCTCCCTATGTTAAATTGTTACATTGATTGGTGTTACCATGATTGGCTTGGTTGACTTACTGTTCAGACCCTAGTCTAGTGCACTGCGTGTGCCAAGGGCGTGTAAGTTAACTGCTGCTGGTGGGCTTGCAGCACTGGTTGTGCCACCCACAGAAGCAGCGTGTAAAATGTGTCTCAGGCCTGCCACCGCAGCGCCTGCGTGCAGTCCCTGACTGCCATGTCGACTTGGCAAGGAAACCTACTTGCCAGTCTCTAAACCTTCACTTTGTCACATTTCAGACACCTCTATGGTAGGCCCTAGGGCAGGGTGCATTGTCGGTAAAAGGTAGGTCATGCCCCGATGTGTGTGGCATGACCTAATAGTGAATTACAGCCATTTTCGTTTTTCACTATTGAAGGGCTACCTGCCTCCCATAGGCCAGAATGGGCAGACGGATTATTAACTCCATTATAATCTATCTGACTCAGGGAGCATGGTAGCAGGTCGAGTTTAGTATCCCTGAACTCAGAATTTAATAACACACCCTTTAGGATGGATGGTTTTTAAATTCTATGTTTGAAAATAGCCCTTTTAGAAAGTGGCTATTTTCTTGTCCAACTATCCACCGGTCTCTGCTGGTTTGGTGTGTGTGTCAGGGGCTGGGTGGCTCCAGAGGTCTGAATGAGTCAGTGTGGGGTGAATGAGGCATTTACACATAGAGTGAGGGAAGAGTAGCCTGCTCCTGCCAGTGACAATACTGGCTCCGCCTCCTGCTGGGCGGCTGAGGACTCTGCCCTGCTCAGTGAATAGGCCAGGTGCTTCTGCCTGGCAACACCCACAACGAACCTGAGATGGGGGGAATTTCCCTGCTTGGACAAAGGGAACAAAGGAGAAAAGGGGTATAAGAGAAGGACCCCTGAACCAAGAACTCAGATCACTTCTGACAAGGAAACCTGTACCAAGGACAAGAAGCCTGCTGATCTAAGGACTTGCCTCCCCTTTCTGCCAGAGTGCTGTTTTGCTGTGGAGGAACCTGAAAGCTGCTTCTTTATTTTTGCCAAGGAACAAGGAGAGAGGAACTTGGTGTGTACTCTCTGAACACTTGCTAGGAAATCTCCAAGGGCTGGAAGAGTGCCAGTCTCCTGTTGAACAAGAAAAACAGGAGCAAGCCCGTTCACCCAGTTGAGACCGGGTATACGTAATAGCAAAAAACAATGTCTCAACAGGGAAAATGAATAAGAGGACCAATCAATACACGATTCAATCGAGGGAAGGGCAAAATTAAGAGAGATCCAAGGTAAAGGAGGAACAGATTTAATAATTAGAAACACAAAAGGTATATACAATTCAAAATAACCATAACTAACACATATGCACTGACAAAAAAGTGAAAAAGTGAACGGCGCAGTGACAAAAAGTGTGGAAGTGACAACACGGTACGGCGAAATGATTTAAATAAATTCAAGGTCAAGGAGAGTTATATACAATCGGTAATTTACATATAAACATGAAGGTCTCACAGGACCCTGTGGTTAGCCGTAAATAATGTTGTCTGGTCGACGACGTTTCAACCTCCATAAGTTGAGGTCATCATCAGGACTATGGTTATTGCAATATTCTAAATACCTGTGTCCGTGGTCCAAAACCACTTCAAAGTTAATTGTAGGGAATGGTGGATCAATTATTTAAGGTCCGTCACCTTTAGAGGGGGAAACATCAAATGTCTGCGGCTGACAACAGAGAAATGAAGGCCAATGGAGATGATAAATTTGTCCAGTTGTGTTAAAGGTGAGCCATTTATCATCTCCATTGGCCTTCATTTCTCTGTTGTCAGCCGCAGACATTTGATGTTTCCCCCTCTAAAGGTGACGGACCTTAAATAATTGATCCACCATTCCCTACAATTAACTTTGAAGTGGTTTTGGACCACGGACACAGGTATTTAGAATATTGCAATAACCATAGTCCTGATGATGACCTCAACTTATGGAGGTTGAAACGTCGTCGACCAGACAACATTATTTACGGCTAACCACAGGGTCCTGTGAGACCTTCATGTTTATATGTAAATTACCGATTGTATATAACTCTCCTTGACCTTGAATTTATTTAAATCATTTCGCCGTACCGTGTTGTCACTTCCACACTTTTTGTCACTGCGCCGTTCACTTTTTCACTTTTTTGTCAGTGCATATGTGTTAGTTATGGTTATTTTGAATTGTATATACCTTTTGTGTTTCTAATTATTAAATCTGTTCCTCCTTTACCTTGGATCTCTCTTAATTTTGCCCTTCCCTCGATTGAATCGTGTATTGATTGGTCCTCTTATTCAGTCTCCTGTTGAAGTCACAGGGCCAAAGGACTTCACCATCTGCTGAATTGCTGGAAAGTGTTGTTTCCAGTACACAAGGGAAAATCTGCAGTCTCGACGCCGCCGACGCCGCCGAATCCAGCTCGACATCGTGAGTAACGGCTCCAGTGTCCCGAGCCTTCGACGCCGGCCGCCGGGCCCGATCGACGCCAGCAGCAACACCAGTGAGCAGTGGGTATCGGCCCCGGCTCCAAGTGACCCCGTCTCGACGCCGGTATTGACGCCAGTGAGGAGTGAGTATCGGCTCCACCTCCAAGCGACCCCGTCCCGACGCCGCTGCTGACCGCATCGACTCGACGCCCTTCTCGACGCCGTGAGCGCTGCTCCGGCCCGACATCCCTCGACGCCGCTGCGGATTGACCCGATTCCGAGGCACGATCAACGCCGACCTCGACGCCGACATCTCGACGTCGTGGATCATCGTTTTCTTCGTTTCTCAAGGTACTGTACTTGTGGGGTCTGGGGCAACTCCAGGCTCGACGTAGCGCTCCTCGCGGTCGACGCCGAACCTTGGGAATCTTGTAGACTCGACGTCGTGTGACTCCTGTGGGGGTTACATTGTTGCCAAAGAACTGTGCTCAGAAGAATACTTTGCTAAAGAACTATTTGCCAAGAAGAAACCTTACTTGAACTATTATTTTTCCTGCCAAAGAGTATTTATTAAGACTGTGGTATATTTTTGTCGTTATTTGGTCTTGTGCTAAGCCTTATATAAAAATACTATTTTTATAATAACTTCTGTGTCGTGTCCATCTGTAGTGTATTCACTTTATTACTGTATGTGGTCATAAATGCTTAACACACTGCCTCTGAGATAAGCCTGTCTGCTCTGCCAAGCTACCAAGGGGGTAGCAGGGGTTATCTGAGTGTGTAATCCCCTTTCCCTGACTAGAGTTGGTTGGTCCCTATTTGTCAGAAGTGTATACCTCTGCCAACTAGAGACCGCCGGTTCTAACATTGGTGGTCAGCGGTGAGGATTGAACTTTGCATTTATGACTCATGTGCAGTGACTAGTGTACGCTACATAGTGAAAGCAGACCATAACGCAGCCACAGTCTGTTTGGTAGGATATTCTATTTTTGTTCTCCGCTTTCCTGGAGCTTATTTTTTTTAAACACTGCCAGTTTTGACCATGGAGAATGCCCGAGCTACTACACCTGTGGAGATTGTTGTGGGGGAATTTGATAAGGAGAAGATAGATTCCTACACGCTAAAAGATCTAAAAGGATTTTGCAAGCAGTTTAAAGTTCCTACCACAGGTGTCTCAAAGAAAGAGGGCTTCCTCAAAGCGCTGAAGGCCTGGTTAGAGGCCAGAAATCCCTCTGATCCGGTGGGGGTACCGGAAGAGGAAGAAGAAGAGGAAGAGGAAGAGCCCACAGGTGGGCCAGTGTCATCTCCAGGCAGTAGTGCGTCCTCTAGGAGCCTTTCCCCCGAAGAATTAGAAGACAGGGAGAAGGAGAGGGGGTACAAGTTAGAAATGGCAAAACTTAAATTAGGAGGGCAGTTGGAATTAGAAAAAGCAAAGAGCCTGAGAGAAGCTGAGATGGAGAGCAAAAGATTAGATTTTGAGAGAGAGAAGTTAGCATTTGAACGTGAGAAGATGTTGAGGGAGATGGAACTTAAAGAAAAGAGTTTAGAGTTGAATCCCTCTGGTGGCAGCGCTCCATCTGTGCCTGCAGAAAGTAGGTTTTATTTTCCTAAAGATGTGATCAAGGATTACAGTAAGAATGAAGATATTAGCCAATGGTTTAAAGCGTATGAGTTAGCATTGTTGGCCCACCGGGTCCCTGAGAAGGATTGGGGAACGGGGTTGTGGAGCCGCTTTACAAACGAGGGGAGAGATACCTTGTTGAGCATGCCTGAAGAGGAAAGGGCATCTTATACTCATATGAAAAATGCTTTAATGCTGAGATATGGCTTAACTCCAGAAAAGTACAGACAAACCTTTAGAGAATGTAAGAAGTTGCCTGGTACTACGTGGGTTGAATATGTGTCTTTTTTTTGCAGAGCCATGGATGGTTGGATAAAGGGTAGCAAGGTTGATAGTTATGATGCTCTTTATGATTTGTTTGCTTGGGAGCACTTGTCTAATAACTGTTTTCCAGAGCTACGCCAGCACCTTGTTGATAGCAAGATATCTAACCCTAGAAAACTTGCTGAGGAGGTGGACCGCTGGGTCAGTACCAGGGTCCACAAGGGTCCAGTGGGAGACTCAGCCAAGGGTGGGCAGGGTCCCCAGCAGAAGAGTGGGGGGGACAGGGGTAAACAGAGGGAGTTTCAGAAAGGGCCCCAAAGTAATCCCCAAGGGAACCAAGGGAAGGGTTCCCAGCCTCCCCCTGTAAAGAAGCCAGAGGCCCCGACAGGTAAACCTGTTCACAGGGGCCCCATGACCTGCTATGTTTGTAAGCAGGTGGGACACCATTATTATGATCCCCAGTGTCCCATGAAGGATTCCAATGCACCGCCGCGTGCACCCCCCCGTCAGGTAGCGAGTGTAGCCCTGGGAGGGAATGAGATGGGTGCCCCCGGTGGGTGGGGTCCCGCAGAAATGTCCCTGGTCTCTTTAGGAGACGTGGAAATGGTCCCTCCAACCCCTCTGCCTAGTAACACTAAGAAATATAGGCAGTGGGTGACCATTAATGGCCATAGGGTGGAAGCTCTCAGAGACACCGGAGCGAGTGTGACAGCTGTCAAGTGTCACTTAGTGTCCAGAGAGCAGGTGGTCCCTCATGCATTCTACCCCGTTGTAGCTGCTGACAACTCACAGAGTCAGTGTGAGGTAGCTCAAGTTCCTTTTGAGTGGGGGGGTCTCAGGTACTCTTCAGGTTGCTGTGAGACCCGCCATGCCTGTTGATTGTCTCCTGGGCAATGATTTGGAGGACTCCCCTTGGGCTAAGGTGGAGAGAAAATTGCATCTGGAAATGTTGGGTCTGCCTGAGTGGGTGTGTGCGACCACCCGGTCCATGTCAGTCAGTAAGGGTGTTGATGGGGCCCTGGAACCTGAAAGTACGGCCCAGGTCCCAACCGTGAAGAGAAGAGGCAGGGGGCGCGGGAAAGCGTCCCTATCGTTCCCGCGGTCCAGGAGGGAGCAGACCCTGAGGGGGATGCCCTGGAACCAACAGGAGAACAAGTGGCCGAACTGGGAGACCTGCCCGAGCTGACCCATTGGCAGCAGGATGGTGGTCCCTCCAGGGAGGAATTTTGTGCTGAGCAGAAAGTGTGCCCTTCTCTTGTGGGTATGAGGCAGCAGGCCTCAGCCCAAACGACAGGTGATCAGTCAGGATCACATTGGGTCTACTGGGAGAACGACCTCCTGTATAGCGAGCCTAAGGCTGCTGAACCTGGGTCAGCCCGTGTGCTGGTGGTACCCCAGCGCTTCAGAGCCTTCCTACTGGGGTTGGCTCATGACGTTCCGTTAGCTGGACATCTGGGGCAGGACAAGACCTATGACAGGCTTGTCACCCATTTTTATTGGCCCCAGATGAGAAGGGATTCAGATATCCATTGTAGGACCTGTCAAACTTGCCAGGCAAGTGGGAAAAGTGGGCGGAAGCAGAAGGCTCCCCTCCAACCTTTTCCCGTCGTCAGTACCCCCTTTGAGCGAGTGGGAATTGACATTGTGGGGCCACTGGACCCCAAGACAGCCATGGGCAACAGGTTTATCCTGGTCTTGGTGGACCATGCCACCCGGTACCCGGAAGCCATCCCTCTCCGCACAGTGACGGCCCCCGTGGTGGGACGGGCACTGATGGGTGTTTTCTCCCGCATGGGGTTCCCCAGAGAGGTGGTGTCAGACCGGGGCACCAACTTCATTTCCAATTATATGAAGTCTCTGTGGAAGGAGTGTGGGGTAACCTACAAGTTTACCACTCCTTACCACCCTCAAGGTAATGGGCTGGTTGAGAGATTCAACCGGACCCTAAAAGGCATGATCATGGGTCTTGAAGAACCAATGAGGCGTAAATGGGACGTCCTCTTGCCATGCCTGCTGTTTGCTTACCGTGAGGTGCCACAGAAGTCTCTAGGGTTCAGCCCATTTGAGCTTTTGTATGGTCACCCGGTAAGAGGACCTTTGAGTCTGGTTAAAGAAGGCTGGGAGCAATCTCCCAGGAAACCTCCCCAGGATGTATATAGTTACATGCTGGCCTTTAGGAACCAGACTCGGCGCTTCAGAGATCTTGCTCAGGCACATCTGGAGGCCAGCCAGGAAGAGATGAAGCGGTGGTACGATCAGAATGCCACTCTGGTTGAGCTTCAACCTGGTCAGAAAGTTTGGGTCATGGCCCTTGTGGAACCTTGTGCGCTCAAGGACAGGTGGACTGGACCATTTGAGGTTGTGGAGAAAAAGAGCGATGTCACCTACTTGGTGGACTTGAAGTCTCCCAGGAACCCCTTAAGGGTCCTGCATGTCAACCGGTTAAAGCCCCACTTAGAAAGGTCCGAAGTGGGCATGCTCCTTGCCACAGATGCTGGGATGGAGGAGGAGAGTGAGCCTCTTCCTGACCTCCTGTGTGCACAAGAAAAAGATGGGTCAGTGGATGGTGTCGTCCTCTCTGACACACTGACCCCTGAGCAGCAGCAAGATTGTCGCCATCTGTTGGTACAATTCCCTGATCTGTTCTCCTTAATCCCTGGTGTCACTCAGTGGTGTGTCCATGATGTGGACACTGGGGACAGCACTCCTGTGAGGCACAAGGCCTACAGGGTGACTGACAAGGTCAGAGCATATATCAAGGATGAGGTCTCCAAGATGTTTGCCTTAGGGGTGGTTGAGTCCTCTAGCAGTCCTTGGGCCAGCCCAGTGGTCTTGGTCCCAAAGGCTGCAGCGCCTGGTGCTTCACCAGAACTTCGGTTCTGTGTGGATTACCGAGGACTCAATTCGGTCACCAAGACTGACGCGCACCCCATCCCCAGAGCTGATGAGCTCATCGATCGGTTGGGGGCTGCCCGGTACCTTAGTACGTTTGATCTAACGTCTGGGTACTGGCAGATCGCCTTGACTGATGGGGCAAAAGAGAGGTCTGCATTCCCACACCAGATGGGCACTACCAGTTCCGTGTGATGCCCTTTGGGATGAAGAATGCCCCTGCCACATTCCAGAGGTTGGTTAACCAGGTATTGGCCGGGCTGGAAGATTTCAGCGCCGCCTACCTGGACGATATAGCAGTGTTCAGCGCCAGCTGGGAGGAACACTTGCGCCACCTCCAGGAAGTGTTGTTGGCCCTGCGCAGAGCAGGCCTCACAATCAAGGCTAGTAAGTGCCAGATTGGGCAGGGTTCAGTGGTGTACTTGGGGCACCAAGTAGGGAGCGGCAAGGTGGCCCCCCTGCAACCCAAGATAGATACCATCCTGGCTTGGGAACCGCCCAAAACCCAGACTCAGGTGAGAGCCTTCTTGGGTCTCACGGGTTACTACAGGAGGTTTGTCAAGGGGTATGGCAACATTGTGCACCCCTTGACCTCGCTGACTTCCAGGAAGCAGCCGAGACTTGTGATCTGGACTGACGCCTGTCAGCACGCCTTTGACACCCTGAAAACTGCAATGTGTACAGCACCGGTCCTCCAGGCACCCGACTTTTCAAAAGAATTCATTGTCCAGACAGACGCTTCAGAGCATGGTGTGGGGGCTGTTCTAGCACAGATGAATGAGGAGGACCGAGACTTACCTGTAGCCTTCATCAGCCGGAGCTTACTTCCCAGGGAACAAAGGTGGAGTGCGATAGAGCGTGAGGCATTCACTGTGGTCTGGGCGCTGAAGAAGCTAAGACCCTACCTGTTTGGGACTCACTTCCGGGTTCAGACAGACCACAGGCCCCTCAGATGGTTAATGCAGATGAGGGGTGAGAACCCAAAACTGTTGAGGTGGTCCATTTCCCTACAGGGGATGGACTTTACGGTGGAACACCGCCCTGGTACAGATCACGCCAATGCTGATGGTCTGTCCAGATTTTTCCGCCTTAGTGATGAGGACTCCCTGGGTGAAGGGTAGTTCTCCCCACATTTCAGCTTGAGGGGCACGTGTTAGACCTGGCATCATTGGCATGAGTCTCTCCTCCATTTTTTTTCTGTTTGCCACCTCTGTTTACGATGTTTTTGCTGGATTATTGCTTTGGGCACTGTGCCACTGCTGATCAGTGCCACAGTGCAAGTGCTCCCTATGTTAAATTGTTACATTGATTGGTGTTACCATGATTGGCTTGGTTGACTTACTGTTCAGACCCTAGTCTAGTGCACTGCGTGTGCCAAGGGTGTGTAAGTTAACTGCTGCTGGTGGGCTTGCAGCACTGGTTGTGCCACCCACAGAAGCAGCGTGTAAAATGTGTCTCAGGCCTGCCACCGCAGCGCCTGCGTGCAGTCCCTGACTGCCATGTCGACTTGGCAAGGAAACCTACTTGCCAGTCTCTAAACCTTCACTTTGTCACATTTCAGACACCTCTATGGTAGGCCCTAGGGCAGGGTGCATTGTCGGTAAAAGGTAGGTCATGCCCCGATGTGTGTGGCATGACCTAATAGTGAATTACAGCCATTTTCGTTTTTCACTATTGAAGGGCTACCTGCCTCCCATAGGCCAGAATGGGCAGACGGATTATTAACTCCATTATAATCTATCTGACTCAGGGAGCATGGTAGCAGGTCGAGTTTAGTATCCCTGAACTCAGAATTTAATAACACACCCTTTAGGATGGATGGTTTTTAAATTCTATGTTTGAAAATAGCCCTTTTAGAAAGTGGCTATTTTCTTGTCCAACTATCCACCTATCTCTGCTGGTTTGGTGTGTGTGTCAGGGGCTGAGTGGCTCCAGAGGTCTGAATGAGTCAGTGTAGGGTGAATGAGGCATTTACACATAGAGTGAGGGAAGAGTAGCCTGCCCTGCCTGACACAATACTGGCTCCACCTCCTGCTGGGCAACTGATAGCCCTGCTCCTGCCAGTGACAATACTGGCCCTGCCTCCTGCTGGGCGGCTGAGGACTCTGCCCTGCTCAGTGAATAGGCCAGGTGCCTCTGCCTGGCAACACCCACAACGAACCTGAGATGGGGGGAATTTCCCTGCTTGGACAAAGGGAACAAAGGAGAAAAGGGGTATAAGAGAAGGACCCCTGAACCAAGAACTCAGATCACTTCTGACAAGGAAACCTGTACCAAGGACAAGAAGCCTGCTGATCTAAGGACTTGCCTCCCCTTTCTGCCAGAGTGCTGTTTTGCTGTGGAGGAACCTGAAAGCTGCTTCTTTATTTTTGCCAAGGAACAAGGAGAGAGGAACTTGGTGTGTACTCTCTGAACACTTGCTAGGAAATCTCCAAGGGCTGGAAGAGTGCCAGTCTCCTGTTGAAGTCACAGGGCCAAAGGACTTCACCATCTGCTGAATTGCTGGAAAGTGTTGTTTCCAGTACACAAGGGAAAATCTGCAGTCTCGACGCCGCCGAATCCAGCTCGACATCGTGAGTAACGGCTCCAGTGTCCCGAGCCTTCGACGCCGGCCGCCGGGCCCGATCGACGCCAGCAGCAACACCAGTTGGCAGTGGGTATCGGCCCCGGCTCCAAGTGACCCCGTCTCGACGCCGGTATCGACGCCAGTGAGGAGTGAGTATCGGCTCCACCTCCAAGCGACCCCGTCCCGACGCCGCTGCTGACCGCATCGACTCGACGCCCTTCTCGACGCCGTGAGCGCTGCTCCGGCCCGACATCCCTCGACGCCGCTGCGGATTGACCCGATTCCGAGACACGATCGACGCCGACCTCGACGCCGACATCTCGACGTCGTGGATCATCGTTTTCTTCGTTTCTCAAGGTACTGTACTTGTGGGGTCTGGGGCAACTCCAGGCTCGACGTAGCGCTCCTCGCGGTCGACGCCGAACCTTGGGAATCTTGTAGACTCGACGTCGTGTGACTCCTGTGGGGGTTACATTGTTGCCAAAGAACTGTGCTCAGAAGAATACTTTGCTAAAGAACTATTTGCCAAGAAGAAACCTTACTTGAACTATTATTTTTCCTGCCAAAGAGTATTTATTAAGACTGTGGTATATTTTTGTCGTTATTTGGTCTTGTGCTAAGCCTTATATAAAAATACTATTTTTATAATAACTTCTGTGTCGTGTCCATCTGTAGTGTATTCGCTTTATTACTGTATGTGGTCATAAATGCTTAACACACTGCCTCTGAGATAAGCCTGTCTGCTCTGCCAAGCTACCAAGGGGGTAGCAGGGGTTATCTGAGTGTGTAATCCCCTTTCCCTGACTAGAGTTGGTTGGTCCCTATTTGCCAGAAGTGTATACCTCTGCCAACTAGAGACCGCCGGTTCTAACACATAGTATACAAATTCGTATTCATATCATGCTATGAGCGGAGTTCAAGCCATGAAAGAAGAAAACAAAATTAGACAAAGAGAAGGAAAAAAAAACAAAGGACAAAAGGTAACTTGTGCAGAGGTGTGGTGTATACGTGCTAAAACAGTAAAACCCCAGGGGAGTGGCAGCAGCCATGACCCACAAGCAGGGTCAGGGGGGAAGCGGAGAAAAGAAACCCCCCCACAATGTGGATCCCATCTACATCCGGAAACCTAGTCCCAGGTAGTCTGAGGCCCCTGCAGAGCCCCCCACCTATCATATGCCTGGAGCCCCAGGGAATCTTGAGAGAACAAATTGTGCAGTGCACCAGGCTGGGATTTACGAACTACCCCACCCTCCTCACCACTAGTGTCTACAGGTTTCTCCCACTCTGTCAGAGCCTCTCTCCACTGTTCAGCTATTGGGCACTTTCTTGTTCCCCGGGCCTCCTCCCAACTCAATATTCTGCCTTCTGCTCCAGCCCATGTGACCACATCACTGCTCCTGGTTGTAAACTGTGACCCCTCGCAGACTTCCATTCCATCGCTATCCTGCACTAAGCGAGCCCCAGTGCAAGATCAATCACCGATTCCCAACCAAGCGCTTAGGCGACCGAGGAAAAAGGCCCAGTAGACAAATCTGCATCGTAGGCGCCAACACCCTTCCCAGTGTGACCTTACTCATCCCCACCATATGTCACGTTAAGCCGATGGGGAGTCATATAGGTCATGTGCATATAATTGAATTGGATATATTTTAAACAGGTGTTCCAGGAGATCTTTTTGGGATATCGCAGCACCTTGCACCACTCAGAGTCGGTGAGAGCTCTGCCTCCAGTCCTGTCCCACTTTTCCCGCAGCCCATCCAGGAGGGTGATAGAAGCTTCTACCAATGTGGCATACAGCTATTTCACCAAGTGGCCCATGGTACCAAGCGTGAATGAAGCGAGGAGGTCCAGGTGTGTATCTGGTTCTTCCCTCCCCTCACCCCATAATTGTGTAAATCTACGTGTCAGCACCTCATATCGTAGGAACTGACCCAGGGGGAGCCCGCAATTGTCAACCAGCTCTGCAAAAGGGATCATTATTTTGTCAATATAGCGGACCCCAACATTTCCCAATGCAGCTTCTGTCCCCTGCACCAATTGATCACTTTTAAATATAGATTGTGGGTCGCCATGCAGCAACCCCACCAGGGGCAGCATGGGAGAATATTTGGTGGACTGCCGCCCACCTTCCTGACATCTTCATGGCGTAGCCGACAGCAATTGTTTTGCTGTCATTTGATTTGGGTCAGACGCCGGGTCTGACAGACATGTTCCCCAGTCATTTACTCCCTCCACCCACTGTGCTAACCACTTCAACTGGGCAGCCAACATATAGAGTTCGAAAGTTGGGACACTTAGACTGCCCTCTAACATGGTGCATTGTAGAATTTTCAGGGACACCCTTGGGTACCCATAACCCCACACCAGCTCCTGCAAGAGGGCATTCAGGGGGTGGAACCAACTGCTCGGCATTAGAACCGGTAGGTTTACGAAGAAATACAACAGCTACGGCAGCATGACCATTTTGGACAAGGTAATCCATGCCATGATGGGTAACTGACACGTTCCCCTAGAGTTCAGTGGGTCCGTAACCTTGCTCTGTGGACTGTTTATACTTATTGACCTCTGTACTAAGATCCATTTTTGAAGATTATCACTGGCTATGCTCTCTCTTTGTTCACGCACAACGTGCCGTTCATTCTGGCATTGATAATGCCACTTCACAATGTTTTCCTCTATTCTAGCATGTATTTCAATATATATATTTTTTTAACATGTCTGGTCTCCCTCTTACACCGCCCCACAACCCATGGGCAACATTCCACCATCGGGTTAGAAATGTGTGTCTGACACCGATGCTGTACATCTGACACGTTATCTGTGTATGTTCCTGCTGACATGGTCACGGGTGTGACTGCACAACTATTATGTGAATGGCATTCGGGGGCACAGACAGTCCCTTGCTGTGTTCTCTCGTTAAACTGTGACTGATTTTTTGTACCAGTTCTGTCTAAACCATTCATGTGTGTCTGTCACCCCTCCCTCCTCCCTCTATTCCCCTTCCTTCCAAACCCCAACCTTCCCCTTCCCCTCCCTTTCCCCCCCCCCGTTTATTTCCCCCACAGGTTACACTAGCTTGGTACGCTCTTTCTGTCTCTGCTGACTAGGTCACTGTACCCCGCAGCCCCGTACCTCTCTTTAACCTTCCAAAGACGTAGGTTACCTGCACCCTCGTCTTCACCGTGCACAACCTTTCACTCTAATTTGGTCCTGATGAAACGCCACTGACCCGCTCGGGCATATTAGGCGTGAAACATGTCGACCTTTTATTAAAGTCACAATAGCACCTTGCGCTTATTAGTGACCCTGTGACCTTTTGGTCTTTTTACTTTGCCAGGGGCCCCATAATATTAAAACTTACTTTCTGGACACCCCTAGGCATTTTTATTCACACACCCTGCACGCACGCAATCACTTACCTCTCGGATCCACCATTATTGTTTTTTTGCCCACATACCCGCATTCACCTTACGGCTTTTCTCTTTAAAAGACCTCCGATAAAGAGACCCTTCGGGGGACCGTCGGGCATTGCAGCGCCGGCCCGACGAGGAGCAACAACAAGCCCAATGATGAAGCAAGACATCCCTCGGGGTGTGTGAGGGCTAACTAGAGGCTGCATAGAGTCCTCCCCTTCGGGATTGGATCCTTGAGACTGGGGAAATTTCTCTTTGCCTCTTTTCATCTCCCTTCTACCTCCCTCCCTCCCTCTACACTCTCTTTTCTCTTTCTACTTGTGTTGAGCAGGTGATCGCTATTTTTGTTTCACCGCCAACAGGGAACAATGTCCTCATTGATTTAACTGTCATGAGTGGAGCACGGACATTGGACCATAACCAGCTCCTGGTCCCCCTCTCCCTTTTTTGATTAAGTATTTGCACGGCGGCTCAGCCGAGGGACCCCTCTATCTACTATCTCCTGTCTCTCTCTCTCACCCTCCTTTTTAGGCCCGACACAACACCACTGTGAACATGTCAACACCTAGCATGGGGGACACCTTAGGTCTCGCGTTCGGCGAAGACATGGTCTCTGAAATCCCTAGAACACCGTCTATACTTGACACAGACGGGAACATGGCCTGTTCCAGCTCCCAAGGAGACTGGAATTCGTTAACCACTCTTAAGAAAACACTGGTCAAGGTTACACTCCACGGCCAAATAATGACCGAATACCTCAGGGCTAATGCGGCCCCCAATGGCCTCATTGTACGGACAGCCCCTCGCATCTTTTTAGACGATCCGGTATTCAAAAGGGAATGGAGCCAGATTGCTTGGAAGTGCACTCGTGACTGGCTAATACTGATTATTAGCACAGCCAAACGCTTATCAGAAGCCCTGATCATCAAGATCAAAATCTCTGAAGATGGGTTGAAAACGGGAATCAACATATCATCTTTCAAAACACGTCTCGCAGAGATCAATAGCGAGATGAATGAACACCGTGACTACCTGTTACAACAAAAGATCACAAAACTCCAGAAAGATGTCAAAAAATTTGACAGGGAAAAAGTTTACCCGTATATCAAAGAGGACTACCAAACCACAGACAACGATGCCCTCTCGGAAGATGGCTCTACTTCATCTAATCACTCGGGACAGTCGTCCTACAGTAATTCAAGTGATAGAAGCTGGGGAAGAGCTATGAAACAACAGGGACTTCTCCCACCGCCCCAACATATGCCACCCAACCCATATGGCTTTCACCATCCCCCTTATCCACCTCAAGGCCCAATGTGGTACCCTGCCTTCAACGGACCACAACCAGGCTATGTACAGCCCGGCTACCCTCAACCATTCTTCCCTAACCCACCACCTCCTTTTCAGTACAGAGGCAGGGGTCGAGGCAGAGGGAGAAGAAGAGGTCAGAAGCAGGTTCAATGGCAAGACGCCGGACAACTCCAACAACAGCAACAGCAGAGACAGACCAGGAGCATGACAAATCAAAGACCCTGATTGTCAACCTCTTCAAGAAACGGCTGAATGCAGAGGAAACCACGACCCTTGAACTAGGCCTCGGCTTTATTCCTACCCCCAAGGAGGATGACTTCAGGACGAATCAGGAACTACACCAACTATTCAGAAAAATTCGACTACAGGCATTCTTTCGGGGAAAACCACCCCAGGACAGAGATGACTCTGGTCTTAGACCCCCATCCAAGTTTACACCTACCTCCTCCATGGTCCCACCAGAGGTCCTCACCTTTGAGAAGGCCGTACTAAAAGAGACGACTCAACTAATTAAAGGGCCAACGTATAACAACCTTCCTAACAAGATACGCCAGGCTTTGGAGTCACTCAGAAGAGATGAGACGATCATCATAAAGCCGGCAGACAAAGGGGGTGCGACTGTCCTCTTGGACATCACTGATTACGAAGCCGAATGAAAGAAACAACTCAGGAACACCAAATACTACCGCAGATTGAATAAAGACCCTACAGATGATCTGTCCAAAAAGATCAAGATATTGGTCAACGAGGCAAGCACGGAGGGGTGGATCTCCCCCCAGGAAGCGGCATTCTTGATCAACGATGACCCCAAAACACCATACTTCTACATCCTCCCCAAAATACACAAGGGGTTCATCCCGCCTCCTGGAAGACCCATTGTCTTGGGCATCAACTCCCTCCTGGAACCACTGAGCCAATTCAGCAACTATTTCCTCCGTCCATTGGTTCAGAACACCACTGCGTATCTCAAGGACACACGAGATGTCCTCAATCTCATAGAAATCATCAACCAAGAGAATACGGAACCCATTGACCTCCTTCTAACCATGGACGTAGAGGCGTTGTATACCAACATCCCTCAAGACGCCACCATCGAGGTTGTCAACGATCTACTCCAGAGGATGGAACCTCTAACTAACACACCAGTGGCCTTTATCATGGATCTAATCACACTAGCCCTGAAAGAGAATTTCTTTATGTACAAAACCTCAATCTTCCATCAGGTACAAGGTACCAGCATGGGTAGTACCTTCGCGCCGAGCCTGGCGGGTCTGTACATGGCTTCTTTTGAGAATAACCACATCTTCCCAGATACAAACCCATACAAGGACAACATCATTACATGGAAGCGGTACATAGATGACATCTTGATCTTCTGGAAGGGTATCAGATCATCCTGCGAGACCTTCCTGGAATGGGTGAACGGACTGAACCCACACCTTCGATTCACGGGGACTATGAGTGACACCTCTATCTCTTTTCTGGACCTTAAGATCATCCTAGAGGACGGCGCCCTGCGGACCACACTACACAAGAAACCGACGGACTGTAATAGTCTCCTTGACTTTAACAGTCACCACCCTAAGGCCCTTCGGGAGAATCTCCCGTACGGCCAATTCCTGCGCATACGACGGAATTGCACAACCAGTCAGGATTATGAGACCGAAGCAAATCACCTTGAAAAAAACCTCCTGGACAGACATTACCCCAAGAGGGTAGTCAGACACGCAAGAAAAAGAGCCCGCAATAACCATAGGGACACACTTTTGGAAACGAGAATCAAGACACCCAGTGAGTCCATCACATGCGTGACCACTTTTACACCCCAGTCCAACAAAATCAAACAAATCATAAAACGGAATTGGAAGATTTTGAACACCGACACACTGGATCTGGAACTACCACGATTCGCATTCAAAAGAACAGCTAACCTACGTGACAGACTGGTCAACACGCGACCATTACAACGTAGACAGGATCCACCTAACACCACATTGTGGAACCTAGCCCCTGTGACAGGCCACTATCCGTGTGGGAACTGCCACGCTTGCTCTACCACTACTCACAGCAAACAACTTACCCTGGAGAACTTTATATGGGAACAACGAGGACACTCCAATTGTAACACCAAGAACTGCGTCTACCTTATCACATGCCCTTGTGGTCTTAGGTATGTCGGCATGACCTCACGTCCCATCAAAGTACGCATAAGCGAACACAAGAGCACCATCCGACGGGGACGAACAGCCACGAAGCTCACTAACCATTTTCTTGACCTTGGGCATAACAGCGAACAACTAACATGGACTATATTAGAGTCCAGACCTTTCTGGAATGCCCAAGCCCTCTTGCGCCAAGAACAACGTTGGGTGTTCCGTCTCCGCACTAACACGAAAGGACTCAATGATGAGATACCTTGGGTGGAACTGTAACCAGCCACTTACACATACCTTCTCTCCGTTGGGCACATATCTCAACACTTGTGTCTCTACATGGTCTCTCTGGCTCTTTAATAAGGAGCATTCCAGGGGGAGGAGGATCTCTGGCTCTCCCCTTATTATTTATTATTCCCCCCCCTTTTTCTTAACACAGACCAGTTTGTATAGGGGTATCCAGATTTTATTGTGCACCACACTCTAGGACACGTCCTGTCCAGCTGACTTGGGCACGCCATTCTGTTAACCTTTAGCCAGACCCGGGGCACCACCAGGGAACACGAGCCCTAACAGTCGCACGAGCACAGACCATCCCTGAGTAGGGCACTGTGTATAATTGACAACGCATGCGCACTCCGCCCGTTTTCAGTTTCCGTTTTGAGCATGCGCACACCTCGGGACACATTCGCCCACGCATGCGTCAGAACCAACACGCGCACTTCCCCTTGTCCTCTCTCTCGAGCAGGAAGTGGTTCACTCCCTTTCTAACGCCTTATATGGAACCCTGTTTGCTACCGGCACTATCTCCAGGCAGCCGCTGGCAGAGGGTAGGTGCTGACTGAGCCAGCCCCCGACGCAACCGTAAGTACTCTCAGGCAGGATCCACAAGGGAGACGCCTGACGACCCTGTATGCGCAGCCCACCCTTACTTAGGGACCCCATCTTTAATCAATCTATACTCTGTTTGGTTTCTTCAGCAAATAGGGCGCAGGCAGCCTCGGCAATACCTAGGAAGCCCCCGTTCAGATACACGAGGGTAAGGACCTGGGTATACTCTTCCAATTACTGGTTGTATTTGTTTTTTTATGTATTCTTGAATGCCCACTTTACACTTACCATTTGGAAACGGACAGATTGTTCGCTTTTGGTCTGAGCTGTCAGGTTCATCTTGACACGTTCCCCTAGAGTTCAGTGGGTCCGTAACCTTGCTCTGTGGACTGTTTATACTTATTGACCTCTGTACTAAGATCCATTTTTGAAGATTATCACTGGCTATGCTCTCTCTTTGTTCACGCACAACGTGCCGTTCATTCTGGCATTGATAATGCCACTTCACAATGTTTTCCTCTATTCTAGCATGTATTTCAATATATATATTTTTTTAACATGTCTGGTCTCCCTCTTACACCGCCCCACAACCCATGGGCAACATTCCACCATCGGGTTAGAAATGTGTGTCTGACACCGATGCTGTACGTCTGACACGTTATCTGTGTATGTTCCTGCTGACATGGTCACGGGTGTGACTGCACAACTATTATGTGAATGGCATTCGGGGGCACAGACAGTCCCTTGCTGTGTTCTCTCGTTAAACTGTGACTGATTTTTTGTACCAGTTCTGTCTAAACCATTCATGTGTGTCTGTCACCCCTCCCTCCTCCCTCTATTCCCCTTCCTTCCAAACCCCAACCTTCCCCTTCCCCTCCCTTTTCCCCCCCCGTTTATTTCCCCCACAGGTTACACTAGCTTGGTACGCTCTTTCTGTCTCTGCTGACTAGGTCACTGTACCCCGCAGCCCCGTACCTCTCTTTAACCTTCCAAAGACGTAGGTTACCTTTCCAATCTCTGGCACCCTCATCTTCACCGTGCACAACCTTTCACTCTAATTTGGTCCTGATGAAACGCCACTGACCCGCTCGGGCATATTAGGCGTGAAACATGTCGACCTTTTATTAAAGTCACAATAGCACTTTGCGCTTATTAGTGACCCTGTGACCTTTTGGTCTTTTTACTTTGCCAGGGGCCCCATAATATTAAAACTTACTTTCTGGACACCCCTAGGCATTTTTATTCACACACCCTGCACGCACGCAATCACTTACCTCTCGGATCCACCATTATTGTTTTTTTGCCCACATACCCGCATTCACCTTACGGCTTTTCTCTTTAAAAGACCTCCGATAAAGAGACCCTTCGGGGGACCGTCGGGCATTGCAGCGCCGGCCCGACGAGGAGCAACAACAAGCCCAATGATGAAGCAAGACATCCCTCAGGGTGTGTGAGGGCTAACTAGAGGCTGCATAGAGTCCTCCCCTTCGGGATTGGATCCTTGAGACTGGGGACATTTCTCTTTGCCTCTTTTCATCTCCCTTCTACCTCCCTCCCTCCCTTCCTCTACACTCTCTTTTCTCTTTCTACTTGTGTTGAGCAGGTGATCGCTATTTTTGTTTCACCGCCAACAGGGAACAATGTCCTCATTGATTTAACTAACTGTAATGTGCTCCAGAAATGCACGTAGGAGAGAAGTCAGCGTAGTGCCCCATCCAGGTTCCCGTTCCTTAGGTCGTCTAATTCATGAAAGATGTGAATGCCCAGGTATTTAAAGGTGCGCTGAGCCCACAGAGTGTCGGTTTGCAAAGTTGCTTGTCTGGGCAATGGCCCCGCTATCAGAAACAGATATGCCTTGGATCTATTGACCCTGAGGCCCGAGAGCCGAGCAAAGTCATCTAGAATATGCAAAGCCTCAGCGGCACCCTCAACAGCCTCTGACAGCTAGAGCAACAGATCGCCCGAGCATAGAAAAACATGGTGCCACTGCTCCCCTAGGGACAGTCCCAGCCCGCACCCCCCAGATGGAACCTCTGTACTAGAGGCTCAATGGCCAGGGCATACAATAGAGGGGAAAGGGGACACCCTGCCGTAACCCACGGCCGGACCTTTGGGAGAGGAATTACAAGCGCCGTCTGGGTGGAGTCTGGTAACCCACCCCCCTCATATGCCTATGCAAATAATGTAACAGGTGAGGGCTAGTATGTCAATGAAACGCTGGTAGAACTCAGCCGGGAGGCCATCAGTCCCCGACGTCTTACCAGGTGCCAACGTTGCAATGGCAGCCCTGACCTCCTGCAAGGTGTTCGGGTCCCCAGTTCCTCCTCAGCCTCAGCCTCCAGTAAACGGAGCTGAAGGGGGTCTAGAAAGTGTTGTATGTCATGCAAGGAGACCACGGCCGGAGCCTCATACAACTTTTCATAGTACTTTAAGAAGGAATCATTAATTGTATCCGGATTGTGCACCAATTCTCCCGAGTCCAAACCGATTTGTGTAATAAGCGTTCCCCATAACTCAGGTTTGATTAGCCTCATCAGCAGTCGGCCCGCTCTCCCCTCCTCCCTCTGCACCCTGTCTAGATAGCCATTATAGTTGTAACACCTTAGTCTGCCCAGTGCGTCATTGTAACGTTCATGTGTTTCATGCAGGGTCACCTGGGCTCTCTCATCCACCCCCTGTAGGTTATTGAGTCTGTGAATGCTCCCCTCCAATTCCAGGAGCTCCCGGCATAGTTTCCTAGGTGCCCCACACATCTGACCCATACAGTGGCCCTGTACGACCACCTTGAATACCTCCCATTCCATCTGAGGAGAGGAGGCAGTGTTAGCATTAATAGGGAAGCATGTTTCAATACGTTTGAGCAACGAGGCCCTGAAGGGGACATCGTCGAGCAATGACGGATTCAATTTCCATGTGGGGATCGGGGGATGGCTTCCAGGTGGTTGATGTGATAAAAGGAGTGGGCTATGGTCTGACAGAGTACGCCCCAAATATTCAGAGTGGGAGACAGAACTACTAAAGGCCAGGGAACAGAGGAACACATCAAGCCTAGAGTGCACCTGGGGGACTGGTGAAAAAAGGAATATTCACTCTCTCTTGCATGCTGCAGTCTCTATACATCTTCAAGACCCCAGTGGGGTATCAGGAATGGAAACCCACTGCTGTACGGTGTGGTTGAGTCCCCAGTAGGTAGGGGGGAGAGTCGCCCCCTAACATAACATGACCACTCAGGTGGAGAGCCAGCAAAGCGGAAAAAGACTCCAGAAAGCCGCCCTGATCCTGGTTAGGTGCAAACACATTGCCTAGCGACACCTCCTGCCCTGCCAGCCTCCCCATAAGTAGGGCATACTCAAGACAGGCGTGTTCAAGGAAAAGGGGACCCCAGGCTTCACCCAAATTAACAACTCCCTAGCACAGGCTGAGAAGGTGGTTGCAAAAATCTGACCCCTCCATCTTTTCTCCAGTTTCCCAACCTCCACCTTATTAAGATGTGTCTCCTTGAGGAATGCAATGTGCACATCCCTACACCGCAGATAGGAATAAATGATGTGACGTTTGGTCATTGTACACATACCTCGGATGTTCCATGTAAGGAACCTTACAGTATTAGGTGTGTTTGCCATGCCCACAGGTATATGCCCCGCATCCACGTAAGTTGAGGGAAACCCCTCGCCCATCCACTCCCCTTTTCGTGCAAACCCACCCTCCTCTGAAGACAACAAAGCAAACAAATCCAACAGATGAACCCCCACATTGAACAACTCCCAAACCCTAGGGCAGCCTGACAACGGTCAGTCGCCCAAATGACATGTGAAACATAGCCCTTGATGAGGCCCCAACCCAGCAAGGCCCTCAGCGGGGGGTGAACAGGTAAAGACACAGTTCAGGCATACAAACTGTCCGTAGCGCGCCGGCCCCTCCAATGCTAGGTCAGCTCGAGACCAGGGATTGTGAGCAATAGTTCAGTAACAGATGCAACACCAAGCAACCTCAGATGGTTTCATCAGTCGTTTTCGGTGTCACCACCGGCATCTTTACGCAGTCACTACGGGAGGTGTTCAAATCATTGTCCCCAGTGTCTCTCGAAGAGCAAACCTCCATCTCCAAGGACACACTCTGGCCCTGCATAATTGCGGCCATCACCGGAAGGACTTCAGCTCTCTCTCTCTCTGTTTGCGAGGGAGTCCATTTTTAGGGGCTCCTCGGCGAGAGCGCCTTCTGGAACACTCCCCAAGTTCTGTTGGTTTCTTCCTCTTGGGTCCAGGGCCCACGGATGGGGGACTCCAGCTCTGTAGGACTCGATCCACTCCCAGGCTTTTTGTGGACTTCCACAGAAATGAGTATCACCCTCTAGGATGATCCACAGTCGGGCTGGAAACATCAGGGCATACTGAAGGCCCTCGTACCTCAGTGCTTTCTTGACCTCCAAGAATGAGGCCCGCCTCCTCTACACCTCTAGGGTATTGTCCGGGAAGAGAGAAACTTTACTGTTGTTAATGGTGTAGGGGCCCTCCATCCATGCCTTCTGCAGGAGAGCATCTCTGTCCTGGAAGTGGAGCAACCGGGCCACTAAAGGCTGAGGAGGATGCCCTGGCGACCTGGCCGGTACCCTGTGGGTCCTTTCGAGAGTTTAGAAGGTCATCAGGCCCTCAGGCGCCACCACGCTTCTCAGCCAGTGCTCCAAGTAGGACACCATGTCACTGCCCTCAACTCCTTCCAGCAGCCCCATTATTTGAATGTTATTCTGCCTGTTGTGTCCCTCTGCATCCTGGACCCGTTGCTCTAACATGCTCACCCTGTCTGTGAGTGCCCCCAGTTGCTGCTCCAGAGCCTTTTGGGCGAGGGCTATTCTAGTAATGCTGGATTCAGTCTCCTTCACTCTTTTAGGGAGCTTCTTGTGCTCCCCTGTCGAAGAAGGCAAAGCCCCACCGTCACCGTGCTGATATCTTGGTGGAGGGTGGCTATCGTGTCCTCTATGGCCTCCAGTATCTTGCTCAGCTGCAGCTGCATTGGGTCCTCCGGGGTAGTCTTCGATTGCGCTTGAGCACTATCTTCCGGGTTATGCGAGGCAGCAGGATGCCGACCATGTGGCTTTTCCCCATGCTCGAGGAAGCCGACGAGACAGGGAAGGGCAACCCAGCAGCTAGCTCCGAGGCACTATTAGGTGCTCTGCGAAATAGGCCCATGGTACTGGGGAGGGTCCCAGTGCTTTCACTCCCTTGGCAGCCCTATTGTGGGAAGACTCACTGACCTGTGTGCCTCTGTCTCAAGTCAGGGGCCGGGTCTTTGCCTCAGCCAATGCCCACACTGAAGTCCAGGGCAAACTTTGCTTTCCCTTTGGCAATAATGCGCCTCCAGCTTCTACTGCAAGAGGTCCATAGGGTATACCCCCACCGTGCTGCCCCATCTTCCTCAGGGAGACCTACAGAGATCTAGGGCCACCAAGCCAATCAAGGCGATAGGGAACCACACCACAAGCACCTCGTGATGCAGGTTCACGTCAGCGCAGTCTCGGCGCCTGGCATGCCACCATACCTGCCCCAATGAGTGCCAGGCCATCTCCAATAGACCCCAGGAGGTGTTTGCATTATGCACTAAGGACTCTTCAGTGCCCCCGGGTGCGGGTTAACCTCCGGGCCGGCCGTGGACCCCAACTCCCCAGGCCAAGACCCGATCACCATCAGCCAGGCACCGCAGACCCAAGTCTAAATCACGGGAAAGCCTCCAGGCATCTACCAGCCCCAGGGGAGCCACAGCCATCGCAGCAGTCCTCTCTTTCACAGGCCCCAACAATGACACCACAGCACTACGTCTGGCACGTGGGGCCGCCCTCACCTCCTCCCGGCCAGCAGAAACAACTGGAGCTCCTTCGCCATCAGGCCCAATGGCAGGGTCCGCGCCGCAATCCACGAGCCATGACGGGGCTCCGATAATATGCCCCGCCTCGCTTCTTGCGGCCAGTGGCCACAGAGTTGTGTGCTCACCTCTTCACGGTTGCACCAGTGCACAGCTGTAATCTGCCAGGCCCCCACTGTGCACTGTGGCTGAAGCCGGATCACCACCTGCTGGCCTACGATCGGGGTTCGGGTTCCCCCAAGGCCCAGGCTACACCTTGCTCTCTTGTGCTGTTCAGCCCCAGGCCACCATCTTGCGGTCAATGAGCTCTGGCAGCCGAACCTTCCACCGCTGCCCAGGAGATGGCACGACCGTCAGGACAGGCATGTTAGGTTTGCGATGTTCTCCGCCCTCGGGTGATCATGGATTGTGCTAATATTTATCTGGCCGGCACGTAGCTCCGAGCTCACGCATCCACCATTCTCGGCTACTTGGCCATGCCCCCCGAACGCTGCATTACTTAATCTGCATTCGCAGTGGGATTGACATGTCGGCATGGAGCAGCCCGGGGAGCACAGCATGGTGCAGCCCCAGGATGGAGCATTGCAACTTTAAGGCGGAGGTGGGGCTCAAGAGTAGACTCCAATGTGAGGGGACATTTCAATCATTAAACTAGCCCCCAGTGAAACACGCTTCTGCAGTGAAAACGATACTGAAGAAAGCCACATGGCTGAAATGTGTCTGCCCTAGCGTTACTGACCATGTCATGATTGATATAATATGTGACGTCATCAGCAGTGTATTGCGGGGGCGTGAGTTATGATTAGCTCAGTTAACTATAACGGCTGAATTTCTCTGGTTTTCTACGAGTGAAATATCAGACTAACTATAACGTCCCTGAAACTTGTGTTTTTTCACTGAATATCTAAGGTTTTTTAAATGCTAATTTCTAAGTATAACGTCCCTGAAACCTGTGTTTTTTTCAGTGAATTTTATATATTTGTATTCAATCTCCTCTCACTCTTACAAGGAAGGAATCAGCACTTAGGTTGTAAACATCAACATAAAAAAGGGACTACACATTACTTTAAAGTGAAAGGCTATCGGCCATATTGATCTGGGCACTTTGCTTATTATAATGGTTCTTAAATGAAAGAAAAGAAAAAAGGGGTGTTAATATACACACACTATCCATAAATAAAGTTCTAGCGATTATAGTTCCATTCCATTCACAGCTCATTTGAGATGCCATGAGTGATGTCATGAGTGATATCACTGACCGTGGCATGAATTATTTAATGTCCGAGGTCATAAGCAGTGCATTGCGGGAGCGTAAGTTGTAGTTAGCTCAGGGAACTATAACTGCTGAATTTCACTGGTTTTGTATGAGTGAAAACTGAGTCTAACCATAATGTCCCTGGAATCTTATTTTTTTCAGCGCATTTCTAGGTATTTTAAACGTTAAGTAAGATGAGTATCACAATGGATGGTGGGGGGTTGGAAGCAGGGCCTGCTCTGGCACTGTGCTGCCCCTACCTAAGCTTGCTGCTCCTGCCTCCCCTCCTCCTTGCCATCCATTGTCCAAGTCCATGCCCCTGCTCCCTCATTACAGCCCTGTATGGCCAGTGTTCTGCCACTGGCATTCCTGCCTTCTCTGATCAGTTAGCTTGCTGCCCCATCCACGTCCTCCCTAACCTCTGTTGTCTAAATCCATACACTAGCCTCCTCCCTCCTGCCGTGCATGATCTGATGTGCTGCCACTTCCCTCCATTTAGCAAGATGTCCCAGTCTACTCCTCCTGCCCTCCATTGCCCAATTCTATGCCACATCACTGACCTCCTGCTTAGCCTCTGTGCTTAGCTTGCTGCCCCTACTCTCCTTCCCCCTGCCCTCAGATGTCTGTGTGCATGCCCCTGCTCCATCCTTTTTGCCCACCATGTTCCATGGACCTGCCCCTCCTATCTGCTCTGAGTGTTCTATTGAGCTGCCACTCCCCTCCAACCTGTCTAGCATTGTCAGATGACTGTAACCTGTCCCTGCTACCTCCACCCTACCTATCCATGTTCAATGCCTCATCCCCTTCCTCCTGTCCTCCATGGTCCATTTTACTGCCACACCCTTCTGCCCTCCCTGGTCTGTTGTGTTGCAACTGCTTCTCCTGCCTGCCCCACTTGGTCTGTTGTGAAGCCCCTTCCCCTGAACTTTCTTGTCTGTGCCCAGCTCCTACCCCTTCCTCCTATTCTCCATGGTCCTTTCGTGCATGCCCCTGCCCCCTCCTTCTTGCCCATCATGGCCATTGTGCTGCCACTAACCCTCCCGCTTGCCATGCATGGTCTTCTGTGCTGCCACGGCCCCTCCCACCTTCCCTGTGTGGTCAGCTAGCTGCCCCTGACCCCCTCCCACCTTCCCTCCATGGTCTGTGTGTATGCCATTATAGTCTCACCGTTGCCCTCCATGATGTGTTGTGCTTTTAGTGCCCATCCTGCCTGACCTCCATGGTCAGCTTGCTGCTCCTGCCCTGCCCCCTTGCCCCCAGCCCTCTGTTTTCCATGTGCAGACCCCTATTCCCTCTGGCCTTGCTTGTGTGCCCCATTGCAATGCCCCTGATCCCTTCCTCCTGCCCTTTATGGTCCATTATGCTGCAGCTTTCTCTCCTGTCTGTCCATTACAGTCAGCTAGCTCCCATTGCCTCTTTCCCCTCTGTTCTCTGTTGTCCATGTGCATGGTTCTGTCCCTTCCCTAGTGCTTTCCATGGATTGTTGTGCTGCACTGCCATCCCACATGCCCTGTGTGGTGTATTGTGCTGCTGCAAACCCTGATGCCTGCCCTTTATGGCCAGTTTGGCGCACCTGTCCATGTCCCTCCTGTCCTCTATTATTCAAGTCCATGTCCCTCCCCCAATTCCTCCTGCCTTCCATGATCCAATGTACCAATCCAATCCAAACAGCTTTATTCGACAAAAGTCATAAAAGCGAGACAAAACAAGTACAGGTACAAATACACAAATAATTTAGCAAAAAAACAATATAAAAACGATACTGCTTAAAATATTTACAAGTTTTAAAAAGCATATGATAAAAAATCATTGGGTATAATATACCGGACATCTGACTTTCCTAACTGATACTCTTGGTTCTTATAATCCATGCCCACCCCAGAAATTTAGCAACCGCCACGACAATTACCGGGTCAGTGCAGGTGCGAAGAAGTCTTCCTGCTTCAGCACTCTGTCTAGTACCCAATAGTTGGCAAACGGGTTTCAACCACACACGCCTCGGGGCCAAGTAGGCAGGGCATACAAAAAACATATGCGCTAATGTTTCCACCTGGGATTTGCAGAAGGAGCATAGATTACTTTTCTTAGGTTCCCACCGGGCTACAAATGAATTTAAGGGCAACGCTCCCACCCGCATCTGGAAAAATAGTTTCCTATCTAAAACTTTGGTTACAAGATCCCAAAAATGTTCTAGCCTAGGAACGAATTTGATGTTCATAAATTCGTCAGAGAGCGAAAGGGGTTTAATGGCAAAAAATTCCTTTGTGTTAATCAACTCCCAATATTTCTCCTTCAAGAGAGCTTTAGATGGGAAAGTAGGGTTCTCCCAAAGATCGCTCAACCCCAAAGCCTCAAGGGATTTTCTAGTTTCATTAAGCCAAGCAATCTTCCGGGAGCCCACTATCGACATTATATCAAGGAAACCCTCTGCATACTGAGCCAACGCCGGAGTGGTCCATAGGCGACGCCAATAAAGGATAGGTCGAAGCCTGGCTACATCAGCTATAGAGTTCTTCCCAAGGTCGTACCTTAAGGGAACTAAAGGTGTGCTCTGCGGGAGAGAGGTAATACTACGCAAGAACTTGTTTTCCGAGATGGTTAAGGAAGACAAGTTCTCGTACCCCCACAGTTCCGCACCATAAAGAGCCAAGCTCACTGCTTTAGCACTATAGACCTGAAGCACAGGTCTAATGGGCTTCGAAGGAGGCTTTTTGAATTCAGCAGCTAATACTCCAGCAAGCTGCCTATGTTTTAGAGTAGTCAGATCTCGCTGTAGCTTCCATGCAAAATTATTTTGGATATTAACTCCAAGATAACTAAAAGCCTGTACTTGTTCTAGTGGATTATTAAACAAAACAAATTGATTTCTAAAGGATTTATGTGGCCTGAATACCATAAGCTTAGTTTTTTTAATATTGACCTCCAGGCCACGATCAACACAAAAGGACTCAAAAATATTTAATGAACGCTGAAGTCCGTGTACCATACTTGCTAACATTTTGAACTTAGTAAGAGGGGGATTTTGAAAAAAATAACTGAGGAATTGATTTTTCCCATTGACTTACATTGAAAAAGAGGAGATTGTAGACATGAGACAGATAAAATAAAGCCCATTTGGCCTTAAAAACATTGTGCTTTTCCTGGCTGAATCGGGTCTGTTGGCATGTATGGTTGTACTACCACTGACTCTTCCTTCTGCCCAGAATGGTGCATTATATTGCCACAGCCTCTCTTGCCTGTCCTGCATTGTAGGTTTGTTTTGTTGCCCCTGCCCCCCTTTCCACTGCTCTTCATAGTCTGTTGTGGTGCCACTGTCCTTCCTGCCTTCCAAGTGTGATCAAATTGTTGCATCTGCACCCTCCTACCTGTCTTCAATTTTACGAGTCCGTGCCTCTGACCTCTGCCTCTCAACAGTATCCTCATTAACAACTAGATTGTTAACATTCTATATTTATTACAAAACTGTGGCACGCCTGACGTCATCTTGATGTAATCAAAACTGTAATACCTAATGCATTTCCTTTAGAAATTATAGAAATGAGAGGGTCTTATTTGCATCAAAATTATGGTTAGTGCTCTAAAAAACTAAAATGAGGACATATTTTCTGAGTTCTCAAATAGCGACAAAGCACTTTTAAAAATCTGGATCCCGTAGATAGATAGAGATAGATAGATAGATAGATAGATAGATAGATAGATAGATAGATAGATAGATAGATAGATAGATAGATAGATAGATAGATAGATGGATGGATGGATGGATGGATGGATGGATGGATGGATGGATGGATGGATGGATGGATGGATGGATGGATGGATGGATGGATGGAGAGATAGATAGATAGATAGATAGATAGATAGATAGATAGATAGATAGATAGATAGATAGATAGATAGATAGATAGATAGATAGATAGATAGATAGATAGATAGATAGATAGATAGATAGATAGATAGATAGATAGATAGATAGATAGATAGATAGATAGATAGATAGATAGATAGATAGATAGAACGGACTTGGTGTGCCGAGATCGTGATATCCCTCCACACCTGCTATCGTGTTTCCACCAATCACAGAAAGGCAACTTTCATTTAAAAACATGAACCTTTACCAACACCTGTGTCATGGGCATTTGAAAAAAGCAGTCATGCAGAAACAGGTCATGCCGGTCTGATTAAAATCTGTAAGCTCCTCGAACCCGTGTGTGCTCAGATCTATTCCGGTGGGAAAGGATCATGGTCTGTGATATTTTTGTGAGGTCACTAGTACAGAGAGCACACATCCTCAAGTAGTTTGGCAGCAACAGTGGCACACATAAGGTTTCGCCAAAATTCTTGGAAGCTGCATAACCGCAGCAACCCGCAGCAATGGCCTGCCAACAACAGTTAGAATATGACTACATAGAAAGCCACAAGTTACTGGAGTTGTGCTTTAAGGGACGACATCTGATGGGGTGAAAGGGGCTGGATGTGGGTTTGGGAGACTTGCAATTCTTTTACAGTGACTTTGGGGTGCCTGAGGGAGAAGCAAGCGCTGCCCAATGTTAGACTGTAATGATAGTTACCGTAAAGCACCTGCATGAAAGGACTCGGAGTGCCGAGATCGTGATATCCTTCCACGCCTGCTATTGTGTTTCCACCAATCACAGAAAGGCAATTTTCATTAAAAAATGTCAACATTTGGCAATACCTGTGTCATGGGCATTTGAAAAAGGCTGTCATGCCGAAACGCGTCATGCCGGTCTGAATAAAATTTGTAAGCTCCTCAAACCCCCGTGTGCTCAGATCTTCTCCAATGGGTGAGGGTTCATGGACTGTGAAGTTTTCGTGCGCCCACTATTACAGACAGCCCCCATCCTCAAGCAGTTTGGAGGCAAGAGGGGCACACAAAAGTTTGTCCAAAGTTCTTGGAAGCTGCTGAACTGCTGAAACCTGCAGCAATGGCCTACGAACATGAGTTGGAATATGACTACATCGAATGGCACAAGTTACTGTAGTTGTGCTTTCAACTATGAAATCCGATGAGGCGAAAGCGGCTAGATGAGGGTTCGGAAGACTTGCAATTGTTTTACAGTGACATTGGAGCATGTGAAGGTTGGGCTTATAGTTTGTGTTTTTTTTAGTGTGAGTTAAATTGCGGGATTCTCCATGCCGGTTTTTCGAAGCCGCCCTGCATGGATTGTGGCTCCCATCAGTTGGAGATTGTGTTTGGATGTGAATTGGGTAGCATGACAGAAGGGGAATCGTCTCCTTCTGCCGACTCTGGCCCACTGGTGTTGTCGGGAAGAACATGGAGTTGGTTTTGGCAGCCTATGTGATGAGTAAGGTTTGCAACATATGAAGCTGAATTTTACAAAAATACACGTGACTGCTTTGAAATATGTGCACCTGGAGAAATATTTTTAGACTTTGATACTATAACACTATTTCAGCGTGAAAAATACAGATGTCCTGGTCTGCAATGATGTACTGACATTACAGACGCACTATGGGAACAGTAGTATTGAACTGATGATCACGTGGATATGGTGATGCAAGACATGTGACGTATTGAAATCCAACTCACCTGTGAACAATGCCAATCCTCTGGCCGAAATGCGTCAGGAAGAATATGCCACCATTATGACTACAGTAAATGCCAATATACATAAAGTTGGGCTTAGATATGTGTTTTGTTCTTTTTGGTGTGTGTGCAGTGCTTTAAATGGGCCGGTACTCACCGGTACTGAGTACCGGCACTTTTATATTTTCTCCCCTTGAGTACCGGCACCTTTCCTCGGAAAAGGAGAGTACCGGTACTCATGACGGCCAAGTTTTGATGCGGTTGGTGCTGCCCTCCTGAGCTCCATACTTGGAAGCTCTTTCCGCACGGCCTGCAATGGGTTACAGCACCTTTCAAACGGATCTGAAGCCTGGGCTGCGCTGGTTCAAAAGCGCCAGCTCAGCAGCTCATCTTCAGTAGAACACAAAGCTGCGTGTTCCTGGAGTGAAAGGTGGAGTATCGCTGCAGGGTGTCTTTAGAGGGGGTCAGAAGGTATCCATAAAACCTAATCAGCGTGAGTGTGGGCCACATTGTTCAGGGCATGCAGCTTGTTAGCATGCCCACTGTTTTAAATGCCCGAAAATCTTCGCCCATCAACAATTTAAATGAAAGGGATTTGCATGAAACAAAATCCCTGCTCTCTAGATTAAATCAATTAATTTAAGCTTTTTAAAAAAACTGCCTCACTAGTACTGATTCGTCAGTGTGTCATTTATTGTTGAACATTAGTTATATAACCATAAATTTAGGAAAGTACTATGTAAATAGATAGACATTTTTAAAATGCATGCATATTTTTTGCGTACAAAGCTTAGAAAGGTAAAAAACATAGCCCCGCCCATTGACCCACTCCTTACTCCACCCCCAATCCACTGCTTATTTTTGGTGAGTACCTGCACTTATTTTTTTCCATTTTAAGCAGTGTGTGTGTGCATGCGTGGGTGAGTGCGTGCGTGTGTTTGTGTCTATATATACACATACAAAATCTACACACACATATCCATTTTCGTACCAGCAGAGCAGTTTCATTTTTTTCAATTATTTAGTTAGGAGTGGCTTGAGGAACATGGTGGCAGGCTAACGCTGGCCGCGAGAAGCTCCGTTTTCTCCGGATGACCACCCGGTTAAGCGGATAGCCGTGTGCCCCTTATGGAGTCCCTTATTCAGAGCAAAACGGTGAGGAACTGATGATTTTTTACTACTCTCTCTTAAACTATGCTCATCTGTTTTTTCTCTTCCCACATTCCACGCCACGTCGGAAAAGAGGAAAAGATCTACCTGATTTCGGCGAGCACTTGGACCTGGGGGAAAAATAGTGGATGACTGTCCACGGGTCGATACGCTCTACGCGGTTGGAGCAGAGAGGGAGGAGACTCGGAGAAGCTTCGGGAGCAAGCCGCTGCAGGAGCTTCGCGGGGGAGTGGAAGAAGATCACAGCAGCATCTGCACGGGTCTACCCCCCTTCAACCCTTGGTGCGGTATATCATCGCTGTCCCAATGTCGATCAGGAGCAGTTGCGTACATGGCCGGTAAGGCGAGGGAGGGGGGCTATCATTGCCTCGGACCTGTAGTAGAATCGATACAGTCACAGGTGAGAACTCTCTGGCTGTTATTAATACTTTCTCCAGGAAACTTACACGCTATTATCAGAACCCGAGCAATGTGCAATCTATTGGGGGTGTTTACCCGCGAGCTTCTATTGAGAGCATAGGGATAGACTCCGCAGTCATAGATTCTACCCCCGTCACATTTGTTGCCTACTCCAGTAAGTCGAAGAATTACGGGGGGAGAATCAACAGCCCCGTCTAGTAACTCCTTAACAGAAAGTGGGACAGATAAGGAGGGTAGAGATCAAGGGAAGGGAGCTGGTCTGGCTCCAAGGAACAGATATCTACTACGTTCGCTGCCTGAGAAAGAGCTTTCTCTACTTGGTCAAGAAGTCACTGTAGTGCCCAAGACACCTAGGCAAAGGAAAAAAGACAGGAGGGAGAAGAATAAGACTGGCGACGCTAGAAAAGGTGGGCTTAGTACTATAAAAACTACTCCGTCATTAAAATCCTATTTTAAGATAATGGAGAAGGAAGCCTCCCTTAGCTCTGTACCTCCTAGTAGTTCTATAAAATGCTTGGATTTCCATAAACCTCCTAGTCAGGTTGTGGACCATACATCTCCACAAATCCCACAGAATCTTTCGACGACGCCCCACGTGGAATCCATTGTCTTAGCAAATAAGTTCGCCCCTTTACTATCTGAACCAGATACAGATGTTGACATGGGGTTGTGTAATACACCATTGAGCTCAGAGACTGGAAGACTCTTGGATGGGGTCTTAGAAGCTGGCTCCCGCGAAGATAATATAAATAGCAGTGGCAGTGAGATCACAGAGAAATCCCCCTTAGAGGAACAACCTAGGGGGCACAATCAGTTGGAGAATCTTCTTTTTTCCCTCCGTGAAGATTTATTTGCGAAACTGCTCCCTAGGTTCGAGATCTCTGAAGGGAATCAGAAGGCAATCTCAGAGAAATGTACAAGCTTAGAGTCAAAATTGGATGATATCTGTACTAGGACGGAGGTGCTCGAAAATAAGGTAGACAATCTGGCAAAAGTCTCTCAAAGTCATTCGGATACTATCTCTGATCTTAAAACGCAGAATCGGGCTTTACAAGCAGATATCGAAAGATTAGAGATACATGCCAGGAGGAATAATTTGAAATTCTTGAAAATCCCAGAGGGAACAGAGAATGGAGATGTGAAGTCCCTGGTATGCAAACTGTTGAGAGAGGGGTTTCTAAAAGATAGACCAGATATCGACCTTGAAAAAGAGATACAGCGAGTGCATAGGGATCCGTTCAGACTGCATCCGGACAGGATGGTCCCAAGAAAGATTTTAGTGAATTTTCTCACGTTCACAGTTAAGGAGCTGATTCTAGGTCGGGCTTTGATAGATACTTCGTTACACATTAACTCCACAAAATATCTTATACGCTCCGACGTTGGCAGAGCTACGGCCCAAAGACAGTGGGAGTTGGGCTCTCGGATGTCTGACTTAAGAAGCCTGGGAGCACAGGTGATGATGAAATTCCCCGCAGCATTAAGAGTGGTATGGAGAAATAAGACGCACAACTTCACCTCCATTCAGGAAGTTGACACCTTTATATCCCACATGAAGGAGGTTTAACAGGGATTACCTTACTAATTGTGACAAGTTGCAATAATACTCAATAGAGGTATACTGAGGGTACGCGGGAGGTAAAAAAAAAACTGCTGAGTTGTTATTGATTATACAAATGATAGCAAGGTTACAGGGTCACAGGCTATGTAAGATGTACACAACAGTGAGAGGTGGGTTCCGAGTGGGGAGCGGGGCTTTTCAAAGGCGGTTCTTCATCGCCAAGGTTTTCAAAGGGGGGTTCCTCAGGGTAGGTGGTGGGTGGTGGAGGGGGTGGGTCAGGTGGCAGATAAAGGAAAAATTATTTTCTCATAGAGCCAGCAGTGTGAGCAAAGTCATTAATTCACTATTAGTATGTAAGATGGATCGGGTTAAGTCTCTTAATGTATATCGCAAGGCGCATAGAACAACCTACTCCCTATTATGAGGAACTCCTCAAATAAAATTAAAATAATTAGCTGGAACGTGAACGGATTGAGAGATGGCAGGAAATTTAACAGAGTTTGTGAATTTTTGAGAAAATCAGGGGCACATATATGTCTTCTACAAGAGACCCACCTTGAGTTTCAAGAATGCAAGACTGCTTTCAGGAAACAAAGTTGGGTTCAGGATCTTCTTTGTTCTCATCAAAGTGGAAGTACAAGGGGGGTTGCGATGTTAATCCGGGTAAATAGTAAAATTAGAATTGAGAAACATGTTACTGACACGTCAGGTAGATGGCTGTCCGCATTGTTAATGGTAGATAGTCGTCCCTTGTCATGTGCTGTCTATTATGGTCCTAATCAAGATTGTCCAGAACATTTGGTCAAGTTAAAATCATCTCTTCTCGACCTAAATGCCCCCATTATTTTGGGGGGCGATTTTAACTTGGTTTTTGATAAAACCTTGGATAGGACTTCTAGGGCCACTATCACTCCTTTACCTAAAATGAAATTAGAACTTAAGAACATAATGAAAGACTTTAATTTACTAGATATTTGGAGGGCTAGAAATATCAATTGTAGAGATTATTCTTATTATAGCCACAGATACAGACATCATTCCCGGATTGACTTTTTTTTGATAGATCAGATGCTACTTCCTCGAGTAGATTCCTCCACGTACATTCCTGCTCTGCTCTCTGATCATTCGATGGTAGAATTAACAATTAAACCTGTAAAAGAAGTACAACTGAGAAGGTGGACTCTTGATAGGTCAATATTACAAATAGAAGAAGTAAAAACACGATTATTAATACAGACGGAAGAATATTTTAGGTTCAACTGTGGGTCCGCTGGTGCTCAGACTGTGTGGGAGGCCTTTAAGTTCTTTTTGAGGGGAATATTAACTTCACTCACGATTAAGAGAAACAGGGATAAAAGGAAAGCAGAAGCAGACTCTCTTAGTAAAATTAAGCTGAAAGAACGACAATTTCAACTCGCTTCCCTAAAGCAATATCCTAACTCTGATGCAATACTAAACGAGTTGAATTCTTTAAAGGCAGAGTATCAGGCCCAGCTTGATAAAGCTATTAAGGAAAGATGGGATGCGAGTAGATTACAAAAATTTTCTTACGGGGAGAAGTGTGGTCGTCTCCTGGCCTGGAAGGCCAGAATAGATAGAGCTAAGAACCAAATTGCGAGTCTAATCATACAAGATACAGGGATTTTGACCTATGATAACGGTCAGATATTAGAGGAAGTCCAAAAATATATGTCAAGGATGTATGCAGAGCGTGGGGATTTTTCCCCTGAAAGAGCTGAAATGTGGCTTAATCAACTAGTCCTACCACGGGGGCGTGGCTTGGCGCCCGAAGGAGATGGCGGCGTTCGGCTAGGAGCTCCGTTCGCACCAGGATTTACCGGCGGTTCGCGCCTCATTTTCCACCAACGAAGGGCAGTCTTCCCTGTCGGAACATGTCAGGATCATTTTTAATCCTTTTTTGGCGCTGAGTCACAGTTATTTTGGGACTTACAGCCCATTTTATTTTCGGTCGCGGCTCGATTTCGGCCGCGGCCGCCATCTTGTTTACTCTCGCCCGTGATCGCCTCAGCAGCGCGCCTTATCGCGCATGGATCCCCTGGTTGCCTCATGCTTACATTACTGTCCCCAGCACTTCCTGAAGCACAGATGTGGATAATCTGCACTCCAAGGTGACTTTTTTCTTTTTTCTTCAACTATGTTTATTTCCGCTGCCTTTTTCAGCTGACTGGAAGTTTCAATTTTCCTCATATTCGGCGGCCATCTTATGACTCCAGTCTCCAACATTTTTAACTCCAATTCTGTGGCCTGGCATTTTCCTTCCTTTATTAATTTGCTCCCTAGTCCTTTTTCAGTTGGGCAATAAGATATTTTTTTTTTTTTTTTCTTTCTTCTTTTTGACCTCACGCTCCATTAGCGTGCTGATGGCGCATTGCTCCAGTCAAGTTCAAAAACGTAGTTATATTAAGAATTCCAAATTATTCACGGCACTGGCTCATTTGGAGGCTTCTCAGTCTCTACCTTCAACTGAGATGACATCAACTGCGGATATCTCCTCACAGCCTTCGGCAAAAGTGAACTCTAAGAGGTTAAAGAAAGACCCGCCTTCGCCTCCTAAGTCCTCCTCGCCCATCTCGATGGAGCTAATCCTCGAAGAGATACGGGCCCTGCGCCCTTACATGGAGGAGACGAAAGCTAAATTGCAGATTCTCACTGACAATTGGGCTTCGATGGACGAAAGAGAGTCGTTGGTGGAGCGCGATGTCTCCTCTCTTCAGGAATCCGCGTCCAAGGTCTCCCACATGCACACGCAGATTTCCTCTCTTCAGAAACAGGTGGAGGACCTTGAAAATCGCAACAGACGCAACAATCTCCGTCTTTACGGCTTGGTGGAGGGTTGTGAGGGAAATGAGCCCATCAGTTTTTTCAAGTCCTTTCTCCCGAAGCTTCTTCACCTACCTGAAGACACCTCACTGAATATCCAACGTGCCCACAGGCTTGGTCGAGCTTCCTCTTCTCCTTCCACGTCAACGAAGCCTAGAGGTGTAATAATGTACTTTCTGGAGTATACAGACTTGTTGAAAGTCCTCTTAGCCGCCAAAGCCTCTCCTCGCCTCACATGGTCAGGCTCCACTTTGTTCTTTGCTCAGGATTATGCCAGGACCACTGCAAACCGTCGCAAAGCCTTCCTTGATATGAGACCTGACCTTCGCTCCATTGGTGCCAGATATGGGCTTTTTCACCCGTGTCTATTTAAGGTCACTCATAATAACAAGACTACGACATATGAGGATCCTGCGCGACTTCGAAGTTTCCTGAACTCTTGCGGTCAACCTGACATGGAGATAGCTGGTCCCTCTTCCCACCCACCATGACTTGTTTTTGTAGTTGCAATTTGATTCTCTAATTTGTTCTGCTTTAATGCCTTCATTTTTGCAGGTTCTTCAAATTGTATGACTTCTAGTTATGATTATATTTTTCATTTTATCGTCTGATAGTGCTGTTCTGGCCCCTCAGCTGGTCATATGTTTGTTTTTTATCTTCGTTGTATTCGAGTTTCTAACCATGTTCTTTTTCTCCCTTCACAGATCATTGTTTTGCGTTCCGTTGTGTTATCTCTGGTTGGACGTCTCCCTCACCCCGAATGCCCTGCCTCTCCCAGTTGGCCCTACCTCCCTCCCCTCATCTCCACGTGTGTTTCCGCTTGTTCCCAGTTCCTGATTGTATTTTTCCCATGCTACCCCTCGTAAGTACTCTTCATTCCTTATTTATCATGTTTTTCTATGTTCCATATTTTCTTATCTTACCTTTTCCCTCGTTGCTTTCAGATTTATTGGTGTCATTACCTTTTCCATGGTTCTCCTCCACTTCTCTTTCGTCATTCTTTCTTCTCCCCATTGTATATTGGCTCTCTTGCTTGTATTCATTTCCCTTTACCTATTTGATTCTCCCTTGGACCTTACTTACCATTATCTTTAAGTATTACTGTATCTTCTTATCATTCTTTCTACTTTCTTGGCTCTTTCCTATCTTTATGGCTTCACTGGTTCCTCTCTCATTTTTTCTTCTACCCTTGTTCCATCTCGTCAGTTCTCACCTTATTCTCTTTTTCTTCTATGCCCTTGCTCGCTGCGTGGCATTTCCTTGCTGTCCTACTCTCCAATTGGTCCATTTTTTGATTAATCCTTAATGTCAGTTCGAATTGTTTCCTGGAATGTTAAAGGTCTGCATTCTCCTATCAAGAGACAAAAAATCCTCTCATTTAGCCAAATTAAATGCAGACATTGCCTTTTTACAAGAAACCCATCTGTCTGACGCTGAAGCTGCTAAACTTAAGAGAGGTTGGGTGGGTGCTGTATTCTCATCTCCGGGTGATGGTAAGAGAAATGGTGTGGTTGTACTAGTTCGCAAATCTCTTGCTCATTTGCTCTTGGCTTCTGAATCAGATCCTGAAGGCAGATGGTTATACGTCAAACTCTCCTCAAAAGGCGTCCCTCTCTCCCTCCTTAATATCTATGCCCCTACTGGTGGTGATCAGGTTTTTTGGCGCGCAATGGCCTCCCGTATCACTGAATTTATTGATGATAATTTTATTTTAGCAGGTGATTGTAACCTACCCTTTGATCCTTTTTTAGACAGAAACTCCAAGGCACCTTTTATCCCTAATAAATCTCACAAGCTTTTCGCTCAAGCGATATCCCAACATAAACTCATTGATGCTTGGCGTCTCTGCAATCCTACCTCTAAAGAATTCACCTTCTACTCCCCGACTCACCATTCCCAGTCGCGTATTGATTATATTTTCCTCTCCCACCATATGTCCCAATCCCTCACCCACGCTGACATTGGCCCCATCTTATTTTCTGATCATGCCCCCGTTTTGATAAACATTGACATCTTACCCAAGTCCACTGGACCAAAGAGATGGTGCTTTAACAACACTTTACTCCCCGATCCCAAATTCTCCGCCTCCTTTGTAGACTTCACCACAGAATTTTTCACCATTAATGACACACCCACTATGCCTAACCACGTTGTCTGGGACGCCTATAAAGCAGCAGCCAGAGGTTTTATTATCAGCTTTGTGGCTACTAAACGCAAGAATGCTCGTAAACGCACCAGTGACCTCCTTTGTACGATTAAAAAATTAGAGCATTCCTTCTATACATCCCATTCGCAAGAAAGTCTGACGGCTCTCATTGCTGCTAAGATGCAATTCAACAAACAATCCACTGAGGATGCTTCATTGTATTTGTTGAAATCCAGTTCAAAATTCTATGGAGGTAAAAATAAGGCGGGGAAGGTCTTAGCCAATTATTTAAAAGTTAAACAAAACAAACTGAATATTGAATCTGTCTATGATGTTAATTCTGTTTTAAAGCATACAGATGTTGATATTTTAGAGCAATTCTCCCAGTTTTATTCCAAACTCTATTCTTCTGAGACACACCCCACTGCTCACTCTCTTGCTACTTTCTTTGCCACCATCCAACCACCTTCCAATTTCCCTGTTGATTTGTCCGCCCTTGAATCACCAATTTCCAGTGATGAATTACTTACAGCACTTCAGTCACTCAAGAAGGATAAGGCCAGACGGATTCACAGTTGAATTTTATTTGCATTTCTCCAAATTGTTGTTGGCCAGACTCCACTCCCTTATTGATTCCTTCTCATTAAATGGCTCTTCCTCAGGTACATTTTCAGACGCCCACATTTGTATTATACCCAAAGAAGGCAAAGACACCCAGCATTGTAAGAATTACAGACCAATTTCTTTGGTCAACATTGATTATAAATTGTATGCCAAATCTCTCGCCATTAGATTAGACCCTTATCTTCCCGAATTGCTAGGCCCTGAACAATCTGGCTTCGTTAAAGGTCGCTTTATCACAGATAACACCAGACTTCTGTTCAATGTCCTTTCCAAATCTCCACAGTTCCAACATTCACTAGCAGCCATTGCCCTAGACGCAGAAAAAGCGTTCGATAGGGTGGAGTGGACTTTCCTTTTCTCCGCCCTCAAATGGTTTGGATTTGGCCCACGTTTCATCTCTCTTATCTCCTTCCTTTATTCCAGCCCTAGAGCGGCGGTTTGCGCCAACGGTCTAGTTTCCTCTTTCTTCAATCTAGGTAGGGGTGTTCGTCAGGGATGCCCTCTTTCCCCTTTTCTTTTTAATTTGGCCCTGGAACCTTTTCTTTCAAAGCTTCGCCAGAATCCCAACTTACACGGTTTCCAAATCTCCCACACTAATATTAAACTTGCTGCCTAAGCAGACTATATTCTATTTTTCATGTCTAATCCCGCAACTTCTATTCCCGCATTCCTAGCTGAAGTCCATGACTACTCTCAGATTTCAGGTTATAAGCTAAACAATGACAAGTGTGAGATTTTACCCCTTACTAAGTTCACTTTTAAACCGGACTTTATGGCGTCCAATTTTACTTGGAGCCCCTCACACATCAAATATCTAGGCCTACACATTACTTCCTCCCTCTCTGACACTGTTTCGCTGTGCCTCAATAAATGCATCCAGAAATTATCCGACCTCACTTCCAGATGGCACCCATTATACCTTTCCTGGTGGGGTCGTCTTGATACGATTAAAATGATGCTCTCCCCGCTAGTCCTTTACACCATCTCCAACATCCCAATTCCTATCCCTGCTAAGTTCTTTAAGAAAATCAACACTATTCTCTCTTCCTTTCTTTGGTCCGGCAAAAAAGCACGTATGTCCCTGCTTAGATTGCAACTCCCCAAATCTGAGGGTGGAGTCAACTTCCCGAACTTTCCCGCTTACCACAAGGCATTCCTTTTGCGGCAAGCTTCCCATTGGCTGCAAGACCTTGCTGAGCCTTCCCCCTTATGGGTTGTCATTGAGCGCCTTTCCTTATCCCCTTTCACTTTTGCTGAATACCTCTCATTCTCTCGTAAGCCTCACTTTTCCTCCATTCCTATCCACAAGTTTACAGCCAAACTGCTGCTTTCCACCTCTCCAGGCCCCCCTTCCTCTGTGGCAGAGTTTTTCAATTCCACTATCTGGCACAACAACAGTATAACCATCAATCGCAAGCCCTTTTATTGGAAAACCTGGAGACAGAGGGGTTTAATCTGGGTATCTCAACTCTTCTCTAATTCTGATTTCTTATCCTTCTCCGTTCTCAGCCAACACTTCCATCTCCCTCGTTCTTTTGCCTGCAAATATCTTGCGCTTACAAATGCAGTCATGTCCACTTATGCTCTTCTCTCTAACCCCCTCATGCATCCTCACCCTCCCAATCCTACCTCACAACTTCATTTCTTCTTGCGTACTCACCCTACAGCCTCCTCATTATACCACTCATTTCATACGATTCTCACACCTAGGCCAAAATCCAAGGTTGAGGAACAGTGGGAATCTGACCTTGCCACTTCTTGGCCCACCTCCCTTTGGGATAAATTATGGACCAAACTCCGCAAGACATCTAGAGCTGCTTCCCTTACACAAACTCTTTTCTTCATATACAACAGACTTCTCCTTTCTCCCCAGGTGTTGAATAAGAGATTCTCTTCTACACCGGATCTTTGTTGGTCCTGTTCTGCTCCTAAGGCCACCCTTTTTCACATGCTTTTCTCTTGCACTTTTACGCAAAATTTCTGGACACTAGTTTGGACCCAAATCAATGCCATATTCCACACTACATCTCCCTTCTCTTTTGTCAATATTTTTTTAGGGAGCCTTTCTCCTTGTTGGGATGACAATGATCTTAACACGCAAATTGTTGATTTGTTGTTAGCTGTTGCTTTCCAGCAAATCACCGTCAACTGGAAAAACTTTACGAATATTTCTTTTAAAGCATGGTGGTACAATGTTTGTTATAATCACAGGCTAGATACCGTTTTTGTGCACCCCCTTAGTTTAGCTGTTAAACGGCATGATTTATGGCTTCCTGTAACCCTGTACCTAGATATTTGTGCTAAACGCTCCTCTCATGTATCACCTATTCAGCAAGAGGTCTCTAAACCTCCCTGAGTGACATTGCTTTTCATTTGCATTATTCTTTTTATATAAGCCACTTTATTGCTCATTATTACCAGCGCTGTTTTGTGTTATTTAGCCTCAACTTTTGTTACCCTTTGATTAATTGTATATTTTCATTACCATGTTTTACTTTTTTATCCTCTAATTGAAGATATGTTTGTATTCTTTCTCATGTATTGACACCTTCACTTATCCAATAAAATTCTTTTGAACTTAAAAACTAGTCCTACCACATCTCACAGAAGCAGATAGGGTCTTTTTAAGCTCGCCAATCAAAGAGGGAGAAGTATATAATCAACTAAAAAGCATGGCAAAAGGTAAAGCAGCGGGACCAGACGGGCTCCCAGTAGATGTGTATCAAATCAGTCCAGAATTAATCGTACCGGTCCTCACAATCTTATTTAATAAAATACATCTTTCAGGTGATTCTGTCCCACAAACATGGACTGAAGCGACAGTGACTCTAATATTAAAACCCAGTAAGGACCCCCAGACGGTTGAATCCTATCGCCAATCTCGCTGTTGAATACTGACTATAAAATCTTTGCAGGTGTACTGGCAGCGAGATTGGCTAAGGATATTAAATCAGTGGTTCACAGCGATCAGAGGGGCTTTATGCCGGGTAGGCAGCTGAACGAGCTTACATTTCAGGCTATTGCTGCTATAGATGTCGCTACTAATGAAAAATCTCCCCTGACCATTGTGGCTATTGATGCCGCAAAGGCTTTCGACCAAGTTAATTGGTTCTATTTATGGGAAACATTAGCCGCATTCGGTATGCCATTGAATTTTATAGCCTCGATTCGATCCCTATATATCAGTCCCAAAGCTAAAATCCTAGTAAATGGCCTTCTTACCGATTGGGTACATACATCCCGTGGCACCAGACAGGGATGTCCCCTTTCTCCCCTTTTGTTTAATTTATACATTGAACCTTTTGTTATCAAGCTGAGAGCAGATCCTGTTTTCAAACCTTTTAATATTGCGAGCTTGGAGCTGAAATTTGCTATCTACGCGGATGACCTTTTAATGTTCACTCTGAATCCTGAAGAGGCTATCCCTAGACTTTTTGCTCGGGCAGAAGACTTTGGGGCAATCTCTGGTTACAAAATAAATAGAGAAAAGACCGAGCTTATGCAGTGGAACCAGGTTAAGAAGTATCCTGCTGTCAAACCTAAGATGAGGTACCTGGGAATTCACTTAGTTCAAGATATTAATCAGCTATCTAAAATAAATCTGGATAGAGTTTATAAGGAGATTTGTCATCTCCTACAACGCTGATCTGGTCTCTCGCTTAATATATTCGGCAGAGTGAATCTCATAAAAATGGTTATTTTACCAAAAATCACCTACTTATTTAATTCTTTCCCGTTAACTTTCAATCCGAAAGACATGGCTAAAATACAGGGGAAAATAGGTTCATTTATATGGAACTCCAAGTCACCGAGAATATCATGGAAGAAATTGAGGAGGAAACTGAAAATTGGGGGTCTCGCCCTCCCAGATATACTCATTTACTGTCACTCGTTCCAACTAAAAAACTTTAGACGAATGGCTGATAAGGCAGATACTTCTGTTTTAGGCTGTCTATTTCAGGCATTGTTACATGGATTACCCCAAGGTCAGGAATACTTTCTGTTTAAATTCGGAGATCCCAGGTTTTATAAAAAAGTGAGACTAAAGATTTTAACAGCAGCCCAAAAAAATTGGGTTTTTTTCAGGAAAAAGCTGGGAATTCCCTATTATGCTCCCCAGGCCCCGATTTGGGACTCCCCAGGGACTCCCGAGTGTGTAAAGGATCAACTAGCTCGCCCCCTGAGGTCGGCCGGTATAACACACTGGGGAGATCTTCTAAAGGATACGCAGCTTATGGATTGGGATTCTCTCTGTAGATTGACAGGGGGTACACTCACCAGGTTTAAATATTATCAACTATCGGGTTGGTGGGCAACTCTCGTGTCGACGTCTTGTTCACCTAATCCAAAGTTTGATTTAGTAAATAGGAAAGGGACTTGGAAAAGAGAGCTGGCCTTTTGGTATTGGGCCATGATGGTTGAAGAAGAAGTGCCAGAGGCCGAACTCTTAAAAATATGGGGTGAGCAGGTTGATTTAGATCATAACAATCTTCAGGAGCTGTGGGTGGATTCCTTTACAATGTTACACACTGTGGTTAAGTCAGCTACACTCAAAAGGAATCATTTGTTTACCCTGTATAGAGTATACATCTCACCTAAGAAATTAGTAAGAATTACAAACCTAGAACATCGATGCCCTCGTTGCAGGTTCCTCGCCGCTGACGACATACACATGTTTGTTGATTGTCCATTACTGGTGAGTTATTGGGCTAGAATAGGTGAATTTATCGCTGCAGTATTGAATATACAATTTACAATCACTCCAATGATAATCTTGTTTGGGCTAGCTACGGAATATCGACATGGTGACATGGACTCTAAATTTATTTTTTATGTAATGTTGTTAGCTAGGTGAGAAATATGCAGGGCGTGGAAAAACGAGAAGGCACCCACTTTTCCAGACTGTTTGAAACACATCATCCTTGTATGTGAGTCCGATATTGCTTGTGATCCTTCAAGTGGTGTAAAGATATGGGCAGCTCTAATGGCCTGGCGGAACAGATGAAGGTATTCCGATGATTTTACCTGGGCACTGTTGGGGCTCAATCTCCAACATCGTTAAGGGGCCTCTCAGTGAGAGAAGGTTGGAGTGGACGGAGCAAACAGTAAAATGCTAGTGGGGTTAGACCCTTCTCTTTCTCCCCCTGGGCTTTAACATCGGAACCGCATCATACATATTGGGGGCAGAGGGGAAGGGGCTCCCCATCTAGATTGCCCTTTTCATCTGGTGGCATATGAGGAATACAAAAAAAAAAAAAGCTTAGAAAGGTAAAAAACATAGCCCCGCCCATTGACCCACTCCTTACTCCACCCCCAATCCCCTGCTTATTTTTGGTGAGTACCTGCACTTATTTTTTTTCCATTTTAAGCAGTGTGTGTGTGTGTGTGTGAGTGCGTGGGTGAGTGCGTGCGTGTGTTTGTGTCTATATATAATATTATTTCAAAAGGGGGGAACGGACGGACAATTGTTTAACCAGGTCCAGCATACAGGTCCGTAAATAGAGCTCTAACAAAGAAGGTATGCAGTTCCTAATACGCAAGCAGGTAATGTATATGCAGGGTGAGCTCTAGTGAATACTAGAGTGTAAGAGGGGAGAAGAAACTTCTCCTTGTTGGAATAAGACCCTCACACACCCAGCCAGCTAGGTGTCAGGCTTCATCATCGGGTCTGCTCCTTATCGGGGCGGCGCTGCAATCCCCGATCGGCACTCGAGTAGGGGCCTTCCTGGCGGAGATCTTTTTTCCAGAAGCCGATTGGTGAAGTGCAAGTGAGGGCCCTAAAATTGCTGTAGGTGATAATGATGTGAGTGTGAAAAATCTAAAATAGGGGAGGTGGTCCACTCAGAAATTTTTTAATGAACGTGGCCCCAACCCTAATTAAAAATAATAAGACAAACCAACGCTGTAACCAACTACAAGGATGCTGGTTAGTTGCGTCTGTCAGATGGTCAACATGTTTCTTGCCTAGAAGTCAATTAGACGGCAATTCATCAGGACCGGAATAAACTACCTACACTTAAGTGGTGGTGGTCTAAGGTAAAGTATACAATTGACCACCCTTACAGCACCCAAAGAAAGTGTGGTACCTGTAACTCAAAAAACATAACCTGCAAGGTAAAAAGATTGACAAAATTATCAATACAAATCAATATATTATTCACTAGTTCATGACAGGACATGCAACGTGAATTTGATGCAAAACCCATGCTCTAAGAGGTTCATAACATGCTTGATGACGTGTCTGTCATACAGTGAATTGAGAACAAATAAAATGAATGCAGCAAGAGAAGCACACAAGGAAGTTCACTCACCCATTAGGGTCATGGCATTGGTGTTTCAGATCCGGCTAGTGGAGACACTAAGTTGTAGTGTCCTAATAATATTGGGAAATGAAATGAAGACACACATGATTGATACACGTGGACTGTGCGCAGAGTCCGGCGCCAGACGCCCGGGGTCACAAAAGACACAGCGACCCAAAGTGTCACATCAGAAAACTAAAGGTTCAAAGTAAACCATGGTTGTGCCACGCCTCCAATGTAAGGCGCACAATGTATGGTAATAATGTTCGTGAACACAGAGAGATGTCGCGTGGTGCCTCAGCAAGCGTGAATTCCGCCCACAGCCCCACAGAAGTGAGGTCAGGGTTGTAAACATAGCTCGCCATTGCCTCACACGAGGATGTCAAACCGCGTATCCAACTTAAAAAACAACGTATATTTACGGTGAAAGCAACCAACCAATATGAGCAGAGACTCGTGCAGTTACCAATGCAGTAGGGGTAATAGTTTCTGGGCATTGCTGTTGTTAACCATCGCAGAGTCAGTGCCGCAAAGTTGTGCAAACAGCGATCCTCTACAGTGTGGTCCCAAGTATGTGGGAGGTCGCGGCACAACTAATCATCAAAAAGGAAATGACAAAGAATAGTGGTACTCACGGGTTCCAAAAAACGGAGGTGGCGGTAGACCTACCCCACGTTGCCGGTCAGGGAATCACAAGAGTGTGCTAACAATGGGCGTGTGATATACCGGAGCAGGCGTGCAATGGTAGAAGAACTTCCGGGTCACTCACCAGAAAGGAGACTAGAATGCCGTTTTTGAGAAGGCGCCATCTTAGAAAGGGAAAACACTGTGTTACCTTCACAACCAGACGAGCCCAAGCCCCGGACTCGCCGCACACTCCCGAGGATCCAGCCAAGTCGCTCTAACATATGCTCGGGTAGGTGGGTATGAGAAAAAGGAGGCGGATTTGAATGTTATGAATAAATAACAAAAGACTCGTGATGCCTGTGGTGTGCTGCTCGTAGGCACCCTATAGTTTAAGTTAATTATCAACACCGTGGAGTGATAAAATTATAAACAACCCTTAACAAGGTGTCAAAATGTATTTTGCCCCTTCTTTGTTATTATGGAGAAAAAATGCGTAGTAGATTAGAAATCACCATAGAGCAGGGCAGCGCATGAATTGATTACCACGTGAGCCAAAACACAGACTAGAGTCCCGGTAGTCATCGCAAGCAACTCTGGTAATACATAAGTAATTATTCTTATGTACTTAGAGATATCAAAAAGATTTACTAAAGAAACGGGTTAGGTCGTGTGAAAGTCTTCAGTGTCAAATAATCATCATTTGTCAGTAAAGAAGGTTCATTTCAGATCAAAGCAACTTATGATAAGTTATCTAAATGATAACATCAAGAGTGTTTTAGGTCAGAAGGCTCCAAGGTATATTCTCATTTAACCCAGTTTTATCAGTGGCCAATCGTAGGACCCATCGTTGTTCAATGCGGAATAAAGCATGTTTTGTTATTCCGGGATGAGTTTCTAATACACCCCACTCAAAGGAGTCTGGTGAATGTTGTGTGTCTTTGAAATGTGTGGTCATCTTGGTGTTGCTCTTCAAGCATCTGAAATTACTTCTATGCTCCATTATGCGTGTTTTTACCTGTCTCATGGTCATGCCAATGTAGAGTAAATCACATTTACATCGCAGCAAATAGATGCAGTTGGAGGAATTACAGTTGGTATGTGCATTTATGGTCCATGAGACCCCATTGGGAAAATCCAGTTTTTTTGTCGCTTTGGTGAGGTGGCAGACAGAACATGAACCACAGGGATAGTGGCCTGTGACCGGGGGAAGGCCCCATAAGGTACTTTGGCGAATGGTAGTTTGTTTTTTTGGCCTAGTGTGGATAAGGATATCTTTGATGTTGTTTGTTCGTTTCAAAGCAAAACGAGGAATAGGTAAATCAAGTGTACCTATGTTCAAGATCTTCCAGTGTTTACGAATAATTTTTCTTATTCGGTGTGAGTCAGGGGTAAATGTAGTGACACAAGTCATCGCTGGGTCTGGTACTTTGACCCTGTCTTCCAACAGGTTATCACGGTTTGTTGAATAAAGCTCTTTTACGAGCAGAATCAACAATCTTCTTAGGATATTCACGCATTAAGAGGTCTTTCTTTAATGTGTGTGATTCATTCTTATAATTAGAAAGATTACTGCAGTTTCTTCGAATACGAAGGAACTGTCCGAAAGGTAAGTACTGTCTCAGGGTCTTCGGATGGTGACTACTAAAAAGTAGGAGACTATTCCTATCGGTTGGTTTGCGGTAGAGGGTTGTAGAGATGTTATCACCCTCTAATCTGATTGTGAGGTCAAGGAAGGGGATTGTTGAGGAGGAGATAGTATTGGTAAATCTCAAATTAGGGTTCAGGGTATTAATCCATGAACAAAATTCAACGCATTTTGCTCTGTCCCCTTTCCAGAGAATGAAGATGTCGTCAATAAATCTTTTCCACATCCCAATATTTTGCAGGTATGGGTTTCTAGTGTGAAAAATCTCCCTGTCTTCGAACGCCGACATGTACATACATGCCAGGCTCGGCGCAAATGTGCTGCCCATCGATGTACCCTGTGTTTGGTGGTAAAGTTGGGAATTGAACTCAAAGAAGTTTTCTGTCAATGCTAGAGTAGCACACTCTAGTATAAAGGCTACTGGTGTCTGCGAACTCCATTCGCTGTTGGACAAAGCATCTTCAATCACATCAAGAGTGGCTCTCTGTGGGATATTAGTGTATAACGCCTCAACATCCAGTGTGACCAGGAGGTCAATCGATTCTGGATGTTGGGTACCCTCCAGTAGACGGAGCATATCCGTGGTGTCCCTGATGAAGGATGGTGTTGCCCTGACCAGTGGTTGAATAAAGTGGTCTACAAACTTAGACAGTGGTTCCAAAATGGAACCGATCCCTGAGACAATGGGGCGTCCAGGGACCGGGGTCGTGTTTTTGTGAATCTTTGGTAGGCAATAAAAGTAAGGAGTAATAGGTTCCTTGGTTATGAGAAAATCAGCTTCTTTTTTGGTAATCCACCCTTGTGTTTCAGCAGTGAAAACCATTGTAGAGATTATTCTGCTCAACCTAGGGGTGGGATCTTCTCCTATTGGAGTGTAAAACCTCCTGTCACTTAATTGCCTATTACATTCTACATTGTAGTCAGAGGTAGACATGATGACTGTAGCCCCACCCTTGTCAGCCTGTTTTATGGTAATACTGGAGTCATTCGCCAGGATTTTGATAGTTGTTTCTTCTTCACGAGTTAGATTATGAAACGGGATGGAGAGCGTCCTGTTGTTGAGGTCTTGGAGGACTGCTTTCTCAAAAGTCAATACTTCATTGGGAACCATACTGTTATTTGGTGTGAATGTGGATGGTCTATGTAGACCTGAGTCATTGTTAGATGCTGGTGTTTGGTTTTGAAAAAAGGCTTGTAAACGAATTTTTCGGAAAAAGCCCTGTATCTCGCATAGGTCTCGAAACCTGTCACTCTTGGGGGTCGGGACAAAACCCAGACCTTTTTGTAGGACCCTTTCTTCTGTTGTGGTTAAAGTTCTTGTTGAGAGGTTGATTATCAGTTTTTCTTCCCCCTTGTCTGGCTCCTGGTTTCCACCGATCGTGTCGGTTGGTCTTGCCATTGGACTCTTTTTTGTCCTCTTCTGCGCCCTCTTCCTCTGCCCCAACCTCTGCCTAAAAAAGGTGGTTGTTCGACCCCAGGTTGGAAGAAGGGGGGGGGACCTTGTTGGAATAAGGGAAATTGCCAGAAGGGGTGTCCCTGATATGGGGGTAAATTATAGGGTGCATATCCCTGATTTTGAAAGGGTCTTTGTTGTCTATTATTCCAACTCCCAGTGCTGGAGTCACTGTTGGTAGAGGATCCCCTACGTGATGAGGTTGAGCCTTCATCTGAGGAATAACTAGTGACTGTAGCAATGTAATCTGTTTTCAAATACGGATAGACTTTCTCAGTTGAAAATTTTTGAATATCTTTCTGGAGTTTGGAAATTTTTTGTTTCATTAAATATTCACGATTGTCTGCTATTTCCGCATTTATTTCAGCTAACTTACTCTTGTAAGCTGCCGTCTGAACAATGACTTTAATCGCCCCTTCCGCTGTTTGGATCCTAATCAAGAGGGCGTCCGCGATTCTCTTAGCTGTATTAATTATGAGAATCAGCCAGTCCCTAGTGCATTTCCATGCAACTAGGGACCATTCTTTTTTGAAAAGGGTGTCCTCAAGGAATAACCGTGGGACATTATTGACAATCAGGCCATTAGGGGCTATGTTGCCTCTAAGGTACTCTGTCATCATTGCCCCATGTAGAGTGATCTTAAGCCACTCATGCTTCAAGTTGGTTAATGAAGCCCAGTCCTCTGAGTGGCTGCTAGATGCTACGCTGCCATCTGCCCCTAGCAGGGATGGTGCTCTCAAGATCTCGGCTGCTGCTTTGTCACCGAAGCTCAGTCCCTGATAGTCCTCCATGTGATTAGTATGAGGAGCTATTGGACCGACACAACAATTTAAAAAGGAAAAGAGGGTGAATCACACTCTATAAAGACAAAAAATGTGGTCCAAAGTAACATAAGATATGTTCTTGGTAACCTAATCAACAAGTCCCACGGACCAGCGTCCGTGCAAACATTATTTCAAAAGGGGGGGACGGACGGACAATTGTTTAACCAGGTCCAGCATACAGGTCCGTAAATAGAGCTCTAACAAAGAAGGTATGCAGTTCCCAATACGCAAGCAGGTAATGTATATGCAGGGTGAGCTCTAGTGAATACTAGAGTGTAAGAGGGGAGAAGAAACTTCTCCTTGTTGGAATAAGACCCTCACACACCCAGCCAGCTAGGTGTCATGCTTCATCATCGGGTCTGCTCCTTATCGGGGCAGCGCTGCAATCCCCAATCGGCACCCGAGTAGGGGCCTTCCTGGCGGAGATCTTTTTTCCAGAAGCCGATTGGTGAAGTGCAAGTGAGGGCCCTAAAATTAGTGTAGGTGAAAATGATGTGTGTGTGAAAAATCTAAAATAGGGGAGGTGGTCCACTCAGAAATTTTTTAATGAACGTGGCCCCAACCCTAATTAAAAATAATAAGACAAACCAACGCTGTAACCAACTACAAGGATGCTGGTTAGTTGCGTCTGTCAGATGGTCAACATGTTTCTTGCCTAGAAGTCAATTAGACGGCAATTCATCAGGACCGGAATAAACTACCTACACTTAAGTGGTGGTGGTCTAAGGTAAAGTATACAATTGACCACCCTTACAGCACCCAAAGAAAGTGTGGTACCTGTAACTCAAAAAACATAACCTGCAAGGTAAAAAGATTGACAAAATTATCAATACAAATCAATATATTATTCACTAGTTCATGACAGGACATGCAACGTGAATTTGATGCAAAACCCATGCTCTAAGAGGTTCATAACATGCTTGATGACGTGTCTGTCATACAGTGAATTGAGAACAAATAAAATGAATGCAGCAAGAGAAGCACACAAGGAAATTCACTCACCCATTAGGGTCATGGCATTGGTGTTTCAGATCCGGCTAGTGGAGACACTAAGTTGTAGTGTCCTAATAATATTGGGAAATGAAATGAAGAGAGACATGATTGATACACGTGGACTGTGCGCAGAGTCCGGCGCCAGACGCCCGGGGTCACAAAAGACACAGCGACCCAAAGTGTCACATAAGAAAACTAAAGGTTCAAAGTAAACCATGGTTGTGCCACGCCTCCATTGTAAGGCGCACAATGTATGGTAATAATGTTCGTGAACACAGAGAGACGTCGCGTGGTGCCTCAGCAAGCGTGAATTCCGCCCACAGCCCCACAGAAGTGAGGTCAGGGTTGTAAACATAGCCCGCCATTGCCTCACACGAGGATGTCAAACCGTGTATCCAACTTAAAAAACAACGTATATTTACGGTGAAAGCAACCAACCAATATGAGCAGAGACTCGCGCAGTTACCAATGCAGTAGGGGTAATAGTTTCTGGGCATTGCTGTTGTTAACCATCGCAGAGTCAGTGCCGCAAAGTTGTGCAAACAGCGATCCTCTACAGTGTGGTCCCAAGTATGTGGGAGGTCGCGGCACAACTAATCATCAAAAAGGAAATGACAAAGAATAGTGGTACTCACGGGTTCCAAAAAACGGAGGTGGCGGTAGACCTACCCCACGTTGCCGGTCCGGGAATCACAAGAGTGTGCTAACAATGGGCGTGTGATATACCGGAGCAGGCGTGCAATGGTAGAAGGACTTCCGGGTCACTCACCAGAAAGGAGACTAGAATGCCGTTTTTGAGAAGGTGCCATCTTGGAAAGGGAAAACACTGTGTTACCTTCACAACCAGACGAGCCCAAGCCCTGGACTCGCCGCACACTCCCGAGGATCCAGCCAAGTCGCTCTAACATATGCTCGGGTAGGTGGGTATGAGAAAAAGGAGGCGGATTTGAATGTTATGAATAAATAACAAAAGACTTGTGATGCCTGTGGTGTGCTGCTCGTAGGCACCCTATAGTTTAAGTTAATTATCAACACCGTGGAGTGATAAAATTATAAACAACCCTTAACAAGGTGTCAAAATGTATTTTGCCCCTTCTTTGTTATTATAGAGAAAAAATGCGTAGTAGATTAGAAATCACCATAGAGCAGGGCAGCGCATGAATTGATTACCACGTGAGCCAAAACACGGACTAGAGTCCCGGTAGTCATCGCAAGCAACTGTGGTAATACATAAGTAATTATTCTTATGTACTTAGAGATATCAAAAAGATTTACTAAAGAAACGGGTTAGGTCGTGTGAAAGTCTTCAGTGTCAAATAATCATCATTTGTCAGTAAAGAAGGTTCATTTCAGATCAAAGCAACTTATGATAAGTTATCTAAATGATCACATCAAGAGTGTTTTAGGTCAGAAGGCTCCAAGGTATATTCTCATTTAACCCAGTTTTATCAGTGGCCAATCGTAGGACCCATCGTTGTTTAATGCGGAATAAAGCATGTTTTGTTATTCCGGGATGAGTTTCTAATACACCCCACTCAAAGGAGTCTGGTGAATGTTGTGTGTCTTTGAAATGTGTGGTCATCTTGGTGTTGCTCTTCAAGCATCTGAAATTACTTCTATGCTCCATTATGCGTGTTTTTACCTGTCTCGTGGTCATGCCAATGTAGAGTAAATCACATTTACATCGCAGCAAATAGATGCAGTTGGAGGAATTACAGTTGGTATGTGCATTTATGGTCCATGAGACCCCATTGGGAAAATCCAGTTTTTTTGTCGCTTTGGTGAGGTGGCAGACAGAACATGAACCACAGGGATAGTGGCCTAGTATTCACTAGAGCTCACCCTGCATATACATTACCTGCTTGCGTATTAGGAACTGCATACCTTCTTTGTTAGTGTGTCTATATATACACATAAAAAATCTACACACACATATACATTTTCGGACCAGAATGGGAGAAAAATAAAGATGTCACAGGGATTTCCGACATGAAACATAGAACAATGCAATGATGAGACTTTCTATATTATATATTATTAATATACAGTATATTTAAAATAAATAATAAGAGTACACTTTAAAGTAAATTATTCTAATGTTATGTCGCCAGTTATAACTTGGTAGGTGTATGCAGAATGCAGTGTTCTACGTTGCTGCAGAAAAAAGTGTTTTTGTTTTATTCGTAAAATGAACATCATTCAAACCTTTGTCGGTTCATTAAGCTCATATGAAAGTAGACCGAGCGCGTATAAATGGCGTCACACATGGAAGCATCTATGGAGAAATATACTAATGTGTTTGCCATTGGACATGGTGTTATGGAGGCTATTACAACAAGGGCGGCTTACTTCAAATCGACTTAAAATGTGGCAAATCCTAGAAGAGCTGATCCTTAGTGCAGATGAAACATCTGGTGCCACACCTCGTAAACAGTTCTCTGTCAACGCTATTGGAATTTGCAAAAGTTCTTGGCTACATCAAGTCAACAGATTTGTGTCTGGTGGCGGCGGCGGATTTTAATTTGCCAGGATTAAATTTCACATTGCTTAATGTTACTAACTTTGTTGCCAGCTGTATTTCAAGAGACACAGTTTGGACAAAAAATAAAAAGGGCACATGCAGCTTTTACTGCTGAAAATGTGGTTCACTCTTACAAAACGTGCAAAGTCCCAAAGACTCTGAGGGGCATATTTACAAGGAAATGGCGGAGCGCAATGACAAATTTCACAGCACCGCGCTCCGCAAAATCCAAAACACAGGAATGCACTGTGTTTACAGTGCACCCCTGTGTTATCCCTAGCGCTGGTGCTTAAACATAGCTGCCTAGCGCCAACACTGACACCCTTTTGGCATAGAGCAAGGATGCCTGCCTTGCAGGGAATGATTGTTTATGTGCACGTAGGGACACCTTCTTGCACATTAACAATCATTAAGGCATTTTGCTCTTTCAATGTGGGCTGCAGAATGTGGCACACATGGAAAAAGCAAAAACAAGGAGAAATTAAAGTATCTCTCTTTGTTCGCAAAACTAACATCTGTTTTTGCTTGCCCTTAAAACTGCATGAAAGGGTACCATATTTACAAAGCGGCGTTAAGCCATGCAAAGTGATTTAACTCCACTTTGTAAATATGATGCGGGCATTGCGCTACCGAAATGTCGTAAAAAGTGACGCTGTGGTGACGCAAATACCCTTGTAAATATGCCCGTAGCAAATCGGCATTATTTTGTGATTGTTTATGTGCCTGAAGGGACACCTTCCGACATAATCGATCATTAATGGTGCTTTTTCTTTCCATGTGTGCTGCAGAATGAAGCCCACATAAAAAAAGCAAAAAAGAGGAGAAATAAAGGTATTTCTCCTTGTTGTGCCATTTTAACACCTGCTATTGCATAGCGTTCGTTTATGGTGCTGCCTCATATTTACAGATCTTTTTAAATCTCGAGCAGCGTCACAAAACAACCGGTGTATACGGTGTAACGCCCACAGCAACACCCATTACACGTCCCTTTCACACATGTTCCTGCGTGAAAGGGAACCATGTTTATAAAATGACGTTTAGGCCATAAAAAGTGGCTTAACGCCGCTTTGTATATATGGTGCAGGGCATTGTGCCACAGGAACGTTGGTAAAAGTGACGTTCTGGTGGGTCAATACCCTTGTAAATTTGCCCTGAAACATCTAAAACGCCACGTGCTGTGCTTTGTTTAAGCTCTGAATTTACACCCAAACTGACCAGCGGCAAGTGGTGTGCATAGAAACCGCTGTTTGTGCATTGGCAAGAAAGGAACGCCTTGTACTGAAGGAAATGTTTTGGTAACAAAAAGGTGGACAGTATGACAGAAATGAATGTTGCTGAGTAGTCCTCAGGCTGGTGGTGTAAAACGTACATACTGCGTAATTTATATGCAAATCTTGGAAAACTGGCCTAGGCCTCCATTTTGCCACAGATATAACTGCGTATTTTCAATGAGGCACGCAATAAGCACGTATTTCCAGAAAATAAAAACGAATCCGAAAAAATGTCGGGTAGGTGTAAACAAAACGTACCACATACAAAACTTCAGTGAGCATGTTGAAGAGCAAAAAATATATATATTTACTTTCACCCGACTCATCAAACATACTGAAAACATTTTTAAAAACGAAACGAAAAACGTTCTAACTATTCGGTTTCATTCCGAGTTCAGCTATGCTGCTGCGTTCTTCCGTCAAAGCCACTGCGTCGTTTGCAGACTGCAATTGTTAGACGTTGCGAGAACTTTTTGGCGCCAAGTGACTCTGGATGAGACAGAAATCATGATCAGCCGAGCAGGTGAAAGAAACAACACAACACAGACACAGCGTTCATTCTACTGCAAGATTTACACCTAACGTAATTAGATATTAGATCAGTATGGGTGCTTTAACATCTGCTCTGGACATGAGATTGATTATTTTTTTTCAGCTGGAAACCAAAGGATTATGGTGGATTTAGGGGGATCACTGGGAAACACAAGAGGCCCGAGGTCCTTTCATCTCCTCTCCTGCAAATCCCTGGTTTGGGAAGGATTGAAAGGGTTGAGACCCGAGACCTGCCTGTAAAGTAGTGCCTCTGAATGGGGATTCTGTCACGCTTGGTGGACAGAGACAGGGTGTGGGTCTAACCCTTGTTACCTCCAGAGCCCCTTGCTTGCTGCAAAATAATTAAGATCAACAGAATTTCGGGGCGGCTTTTTCATCCATATGGGGAGGCAGTTGGTGAATCTCTTGTCAAACTGTGCATAGTGAATGCATAATTCATTAACACAGTTTTGCTCGCTGGTTGGACTCCCAATATTTTTTTCGCTGAATTAAAGATACATAATTGTCAAAAACAATTTTTCAGAAAGAAGATGCCTTCTTTCAGTGCAACAAACACACAAAAAGTGATGGGAGGAATGTTTGCAACAAGTCTAACAATTGTCAAACGCTCGGTGTGGCATTCCAACCCTTCTTTTAGTGCAAGGCAGCACGAGTAAGTAGATGCTCTGACCAATTACAAATAACAATTCTCTCATTTGTATGATCCCAAAGCACATTCAAAGTCATCAAGCTGGACCACAAACCTAAATCTGTCCTGTCAACAAGATTCTGCTCTGACCCGCAGTGTGGGAGGTCACAAACAAAATGGGTTAATGATGGCATTGCTGGGTCATGGCAGCCCATCCTGCTGTGAAAGCAGCCCCAAGCCTGCAACCTGCAGTGGAAACGCCAGGGTTAAAACAGATATATGCTCATTAAATTGAACACAAAAATTGAGAAAGCACTTTGGATTAAACCGAATCATTAAAAATCAATTTTAAATTTAAATTTAAGGAAATGCAATTCAATTGAAAAATAAATTAAACATTTTAAAGAAGAGATCTTGTGAATGAAAAATCCCCAAATTACAATAAACGTTTGTGGATTTTAGGGGTACTGAGGGTTCCAGGACAGGTGATGTTTAGGGGTGAGGAGGGGATGTTAGAGATCATGAATGGGTGGAATTTGTGGTCTGTAATTAGAGGTTTTAGGGCTTACTAATGAGTAGAGTTTAGGGATGGTTAGGGGTTTTTAAGGTCCAGGGATGGGTGAAGTGTAGGCGTGTTTAGGAGGTTTTAGTGCTCACAGAAGGGCTGAGTTTATGGCTGATTAGGGGTTTTAAAGTTCAAGGATTGGTAGAGTAGGTAGGAAATGATGGGGTTTTAGGGTTCAGGAATGGGTGGAGTTTAGGGTTCCTGAGTTGTTTTAAGAGTTCAGGGGTGGATGGGGTTTAGGCAAGGCAAGGAGTTTTTAGGATTCAGGAAAGGATGGAGTTTAGGGGTACTGAGGGGTTGTAAGGATTTAGGAATAAGTGGAGTTTAGGGATAGAAAGGGCCTTTAGGGTGCCGAGATGGGTATAGTTGAGGTTTGGTGAAGAATTTGTAAGGGGCAGGTACGGATGGTCTTTAAGGGCAGTGAGGGGTCAGCAAATTAAAGCATTTGACGTAATTGTTTGACAATGTAAAATATATAAATTCAAAATAATATCCCTTGAAGTAAAATACTAAATAAAATACATCTGACGAACATGTTTCTGAAAGTGAGGCCTGCAAACATTGCATTTACTCCTTCAAATAGGCATGCAAACGGCAGTTTTGAAAAAAGAACATTCTAATACTTGCTTTTTATGAAATGGTAAATGTATTCATTCTGCAACTTTGCAAAAAACAGCTAAGGTGAAATGGTTTCTCAGTAACGGCATTCCATTAAATCATTTCCCTATGAAATCACATACAATATGTTAACATATCAAGTCCAGGCCTGGAGTGATTTAGGTTCTCATATTATATTTGAGTAAAGGTCATCTGTGGACAGTGCATATATTTTTGCTTGTCTTTACCGAGTAGTAAATCACATTGGATAGTGAACTGATGCACGCAAAGTGACTAATGATTTTTATTATTGGTTCATATTGAATATTGGCTGGCTAGATCCTGGCATGGATCTGTGAAGCGTATTATCTGTGTGGATGGATGTACAGAAGGGCTTTGTTGTTTAGTTCTGCTGGGGTATAGTACGGCTCTGAATTGCTCAACTTAGTGTGGCTGTTTTAGAGGCTTATATGGGTGAGATATATTTAAATTACCTTGGTCTATATGGCGTATGTGTAGATTGTGAGACTATGTGAAAGACCTGCTGCAGTAGGAATTCTCAGCCAACTATATAACTTTGGTGCCGTATTTCGTGTTTGAGGGTGCTGGATGGTTTGTCTAAGGCATTCTGCTGGTGTGACCCCAAACGTTAATCTTGCAAACAGGATTGGAATTTCATATAGGACGATCTGGCAGGTCGGATACGTCAGTGTGTGGGCTTGGTTTTTGGCTGCTTGTGGGCTTGTTTTATGATCTTTGGGGTCGGTTTTTACGATTAACCCCTTCGCTGCTGCGGACATTCCGCTGCAGCGCTGGGGGGGGCAGGGGGGCAGCGCGGCGGGCCTGTGCTCATGACGGAGCCGCTCCGTCATGAGCCACAGTTGAGCTGTGCTCATGACGGAACGGTTCCGTCATGACTCCGCCCATTTGCGTTGTCGCCCCGCACAGGCGGGGAAACAGCGCCGCGCAGGCGGAGCGGCCGCCGACAGGATTGTCATGACGGAACCGTTCCGTCATGAGCACACGGCAACCGTGGCTCATGACGGAACGGTTCCGTCATGAGCAGGGAAGGGGTTAAAGTCACTGTTAATAAAAACAAACGTTGCGTGTAGCAAGCTAAGATCCATGCAGTCTTCTATCGCTCACAAAACACTGATACAGCCTGCTCTGGCAAGTTCAAAAATGGCCAAAATTGTAAACATGAGCACTTTTATGCTATTTAATTTACTAATGGGGCCATTTTTATTTTGGTACACGAGCATGTTTTCCGTCTCAGTCCAACCCTTGCAAATAAGAAGCTCATAGCTAATTTACTGAGTAACGGTAAACAAAAATATATAATTGTCATGAAGGATCCGACCACTCTGGATTTGGTAATTCTATACATGACATAATAATTATCTCCTTAAAAACAAAAACATAGGGGCAAATCAGCAACAACCGGCGATAATTATTGCTAAGCGCACTTAGCGCTAGGATAATTATCGCCAGCTAACGTGGATTTTTATCGCTGAGATAGCATGCTATTAGCAACGCTTATCTCAAAAGCGATAAAAATCCTAGCGCTAACTGCCAAACGTGAGATTATCGCTGGAAACCCAGCGATAATCTCACGAAGATTGGCGTTAGCTTGATGATAGGGCCTCACATACTTAGCCATGATATCCACCTTCCATAGGATATCATGGCTAAGTCAGTCCTGAAGCAGGCGTAAGGAAATTAGCGATAACAGGGGTTATCGCTACTTTTCTTGCCGCTATTCTTCATAGCGTGGGGCTTGATGATAGGAGAAATGTCACTTAGTGACATTTCTCCAGTCATGTCAGGTCAGGAACGCCCACTTTGCATCTCATTAGAGATGCAAAGCTGGGCGTTAAGAATCCGGGCGCTAGTGCAAGGTTTCACGGGATAGCGTGACCTTGCTGATTAGGCGATAAAATTATCGCCGCTTTTTGCCCGAAAACGGACGCAAAAGCGGCGATAATTTTATATCGCCTCGTTGCTGATCTGCCCCATACTCTTTAAGCCAGAGAAGGGAAGGTTCAAACATGAACATCACAACTGTTCAGCCGCTTCTGTTTATTGAGAGTTGTGTCTTAAAATGGCCGTCACACCACTTTCTCGCTTCTGTTAATAGTGACATTGTTCACTCCGATCTTTGGAAATCAGGGCGCAGACAGCGCTTTATGACACACGCTGGCTGTTCCATGAATCCACTGCTTCCCCTCTGAAGCTGCAGTTCAAACCCTGCCATCACAGCGGCGCGGAGACCTGAATCTTAACACCGTGGGTGCTGGGATTCCAGCACGCGGCCTCTGCAGCCTTTACAAACGGCCGGAAATTACCTGATGATTGCTGCCACTCATGGCGACGCACCCACACGTCAGCCCTTTGTGTGATGCACAACACTTGCCGGGCCCATTGTATCAATGCACAATGATTCTGATCCTTTGCAGCTGGGACGCTAATCTTCTGGCTTCGACTGTTTTTTTTCCCCTTTCCTGGCTCCTTTCATTGTTGGCAGTGTATTCCCGCACATTTCAGTGTAAATAAAAAATGCCAACTGTGATTGGAAAATGGAGCCACACATTGGTACGTTTATTTCCCTGAAAATCCTTTCATTTCCTAGAAGCGTGAAACTTCCATCACATTCACATCTCAGGTCTCCTCTTGAAAATAAAGGCCATTAAACCTTTTAACTCAATATAATACTAATGTTATTCAGTTAGCTGATTTATATATGATAGTGTCTGGAGTTTCTTACACAATTTTCATAGACTAGTCTCTTACTAATAAGTAAATGTTCTTGGGCCAGATGTAGGACCGTACAATTATTCTGCTCAATGTACAAACCCTATTTTGCGAGTCGGCAACCTATTACTGACTCGCAAAATAGGGTTTGCGATTCGCTATTAGGAAGGGGCGTGTCAAGGGCGTCCCTTCCTAATAGAGAGTCTCACTTAAATGTATGATTGTTTTGCAACTGCAATTGGTTCAAGTAGGGGGTAAGCCACTCTCAAACCCCTTCTCCTTTGTGGATGGATGGGAAAATATTTTTTAAGTGCAGGCAGTAGTCCTATGGACCACTGCCTGCTCTTAAAAAATTGAACAGAAACGTATCATTTTTCTTTTTTAAATGCATCCCGTTTTCCTTTGAGGAAAACGGGCTGCATTTAAAAAAACATAAACTGTTTTACTTAAAAAGCAGTCACAGACATGGTGGTCTGCTGACTCCAGCAGGCTACGATCCCTGGGAGTGCTAGCCATTCCTAATGGGGTCGCAAATTGCACCTGCCTCATAAATATTAATGAGGTAGGAAATTTACGACCCCATTAGGAATTGCTGACAGTGTCTGAGACACTGTTGTAAATGACATTTTGCGAGTCAAAAATTGCGACTCGCAAGGCAACGTAATTTGCAACTCTCAAATGGGATGGGTCGTACATCTGGCCCCTTATGCGGTGTATTCATTATGAGCAGGCCGTTAAAGTGCGATCCATTCACAAACCCTTATTTGAACAATTAGATCGCAATTAAGAGTGGTTCAATGTTTATTCCACCCGGTAATAACCAGGTGCTATAAAAATCATATGATTCATTACATTTCAACAGGTCAGTCCTGCCTCATTTGAGACATTCACATGCCAGCCATCTGAGAAAGTGTTGGACCACAACACACACCTGAGCAATTGTCAGTTGCTAAGACTTCTACGATTATTCCACCCATCATTTGAGTGTTTCATTGATCTGAGAAATCCAAAAACCTCAAAGAAAATGGATAGACTATTAAAGCTTAACCCGACATAACTACCCATTGCCTGAGAAGAGGGAACATAAGTATAACCACCTAAAATGCATCAATCAATACACTCCTCCATTCCTCCTCCTAATTTCACAAGAATCCAGGGAATCAGAGGATGGTAATAGACTGTGTGTATGAGGCCCCTCCGAAAGCAAACATGAAAATGTATCTGTTTTTCATACCATCTGTGCAGGAAACCAGAAACAAAATCCAGAAGTCTAGCAAATTCTTTGGGACACAAAGTGGACTTTTGATAAAGGTGCAGAATGTCGGGAAGAGAAAAATACCTATACAGTTGGTCAGCATTTATATGTTATACCCTATGAACATGCAGACCCAATGTCAGCATCTGGAAGGCATGAAGTAACCCAAGTCTGACTTTCTACATTAGCTGGGGTAAGATATAATGGGTGCAAGAAATACTGTTCGGAGGATGTGCGGGGGGGGGAGAGTGGGCAATTAATTTAGTAGTGCAAAGGTAAAGGTTCAAGAAAAGCAATGCTCAGTGCAGCCACACAAAGCAAACCAAACTCTCATAAAGATATCACTAGGCGCACATTTTGGAAGCACAGGACAAGGTAAGGACTTTGAGGTTCATTGAGAGTTTCAGCACCTATCCATACGTCTTGTATGATAGTCAGTGTTTCTGCAAAAGTAGCGGAAGCCAGGCCAACTTTTTAAAACGTGTCTGTCTTATCGACTGACATTTTCACTTAGAAAGGCATTTTCATCCATGGTGATAGCTACTTGGTAGAATAAATGTCATGGCAGCCCTGTTTTTTTGTAACATATGTTTATTGACATTTTCAGATTTAATATACCGTACATCATTCACATCTTTCCAGTAAGTATGGCTTAAAGTACAGTATGGGCCACACCCACACGACAGTTATACACTCGGTCACGCGGTCCAGAGGTGAATTTCCATGCCCTTCCCCTAGTTTAAACTAGGGGTGGGCGGAATTTGCGGAATCGCGTTACGCAAATCTCCGCGAAACGGTAATAAATCTCCGCGAACATGCAGAAATTCCGCGAACACGCGGAATTGCTTGTTCGCGATACTTTTTTCCTGTTCGCGATCGCTGCTTGCGTGCTCGGGGTTAAATATCTCGCGAACACGCATATTGAGAACGCGAACAAGCAAAAAATTTCGCGAAGTTGCGGAACGCAGATTTTTGGGCAATTTCGCGTTCTCCGCGGAACGCGAAATTACCCAAATTCCGCAAATTCCGCGAACGGAACGGAATTTACCGCCCAGGCCTAGTTTAAACCTGTGTTACACCCCTGTTCACGTGACATAGTATTCATGCGTATCCATGGGATACACACACTGCCTCGTACATGGCAGCCCTGTTACTTAGGTTGTCCACGAGGATAGACCCTCAAAGCAAATGTTGATCCTCAGGGAAAACATAACTAATGTAAATGTAAATGTGTATGTACTTGTATAGCGCACTGCCACCCCCAACGGGGGTATCCTGGCGCTTTTACTCATACCGCTGTGGAACCCTTCCTGGCCTTTCCCTGTGAAATGTCCACTCCTGTGCACCCCCAGGGTGAAGCCAGGCATCCCAGCGCTGCTGGGGTCGTTGTGGAGATTAAGCAAGCTATTGCCCAGAGTTGCAGCGTGGGACCCATGATTAGATTAGGCACCGAGGCAAGAATTATCAGGTCCGAGGAAATTGAATCCAAGACCCGCCAAGGCGGGGGATTGAACTCTGGTCCCGGGCCAGAACTCTGCATCAGGGTATGCCGCTCTAACCATTGAGCCAAGCTTTTCCATGTTGTGGAAGCATAATTCCGGTCTGGGAGGGGTAGGGTGTAAGGTTATTTAAGAACGTTTTCAATCATTGTCTGCCTTAAGTTACAATACTGATGGCCAACTGGAAAGTCATTGAAATGCTCAATTATCAGGTTTGGGTCATCTGAGGAGGTTGTGCAGCAGATGATGTCCTTGTAGATGAGGGCAATTTCACCTCTGTGTTTGTCGATTCAGTCCCAGTGTGTTATCTTGTAGCCTTTGGGTATGGTGATGGCAATGTCCCCTCAGAAAGCAGTTGTACATGACTTGTGTAGGTTCCCTGAACATTCATAGTCTGGTGACGAGCAATGAAACGAATGTTGAAACTATTGATCAGAGATTGGAAAATTTAGGCAGCTTTAAGTAGCACCAAAAGATACTTCCTTCTTGAGAGCCAATTCCAAAACTTTAACAGGGCATTTGTTGGTGAGTGATTATCTGGTATTTCAAAAGTCTGAGCAATTATGAGTCTGCTTTAACAGGCCATATGTTTCATATTGAACTTTGAGATGAGAGATTTTGAAAGCCCTTTCACTCAGTGATGATTCACCTTCTCTTGATAGGGTGGAAGCTTGTACTTACTGATCTCTGATAAAAAAGGTAATGCTTGAAGTCAAGGCGAAGGCCAACATTTAGGAGATTCATTCTCAGGTGACACCAAATATCAGTCAATGTCTCTTTTAAGCTGCTTTTTTCTTTAGGATCATTGTCAATCTCCAGATCTTCTTCATAGGATGCAGCAAGAAAGTAGTGGGTCAACATGTCCCTTCCTGAATTTAGCCTGGAATGCCACCTAACTTTTCTTTAACATAATCATCACCCTCATTCACTTCAGTGTATTTCTTAAAAGTCATGTGAAATATGTTGAAATATTTTATGATTTTGACTGACCTCCTGTGATCCTTCTTGTATAAATAGGAAATTCTATATAATTCTATTTCTAAGCACACAACAAGCATTGGTAAATGCATTAGGTTTCGCCTATCTGATTAATATTATTTTTGTTGTGTTTGTAAGTTTTAGCTTGGTGAGCAGTGTGATTGTGGAATGTGCAGCACTAGAGGCAGGAGTGCAGTGTGTGAGGGAGGCGTGCAGTGTGAGAGTAAAGAGTACAGCAGTCGAGACAGGAGTGCAGTGTGTGAGGATGGCATACAGTGTGTGAAGTGTGAAGCCATCATCTTCCAGTGCAGATCCAGGAAGGATGCTGTAATACGCTATGTTTCATAGCTCCATTAAATACATGGGAGCGTGTGCAAAACAAGTATGGTTCAGGGTGCTCCAGTTTGCCTTTAGTCCTGGTTTGTCTTGGGTTTTCTGTGGGGTGTATTTTACTTTAGAAGCAGTTTGCTAAAAGGACACATCTGCAGAGCTTTAAAGGAATGTTGGCAAATGGCTGTTGGACCCCAACTAACACTATCTGGAGCAGCAGACCACCATGACTTTGGGCGGGAATATTCTATGACACACACTTCCAGATGTCAGATGAATGCTCATCAGAAGATATGCTTTGTTTTAAAATGCAACCAACCATTTGCAATTATTTAACTAAATACTGAATTCAACGCTAGAGGCATGCTGGTTCATTAAAAGGATACTTGGAAATCTTGCTGTCTGGCAGATTTCTTGCTGCAGTATTCTGATAAAATACCTGCCCCTCTTGGTTGCAGTGCCTGCATGCCCCCTTACCCCCATTTTTCTCAACATGGTAAAATACACACAGAAGAATACCTATATCACATGGCTCCTTTCCCCTCCTCTCATGTGTGCATTCCTTGTAGATATCACAAATGCTGAGCAGACCACACGGCAGAAGTGGTATTATATTCTATTTATGTAGGTGGAGCAAGAGCACAGCACTGTTGTTTAGTTTGGCCTAAAATAACGGCATCAACTCATCCGTTTCCTATGTCAGTTCGTTCACTTCGGAGACATAATATCTGCAATGTCAACAATTCATAGAGGGCAGCTCAAATAATTAAAGTGCTAGTAATATGGAAAACAACGGGTTTTACAGTGACTCACTTTAAACGACTACAGATAATTTTGCCACGCATCTTACAGCCTCTGAGACTCTCTCATATGGTGGTGTAGTGTCGTCATGCCTGACCTGGCATGCAACGTCAGGGCCAGGCATGACAGGAACCGGTAAAAGGCGGGGACCGGTAGAGGAACAGTGACGGGTGAAAGGGGAGAAATAAAGACGCTTCCACTGAATCGCTGTCGGTCTCGTTATTGTGCATACAAGACCTGAAACTGGCGACGAGGGTGGGATAAGGAAACAACACCCCCAGCCTGCGTGCACCCAGACGACGCGCCACACACCTGTAGTACGGCCGAGTGCCTATACCGATGAGGTGAACGCCCGCTGTGCATCAGACCGCTTCGGAGTCAAGTGCCTGCAGTATGCCACCACCGCCAGCACTGGCAGCCACCTCAAGCCAGTACCAACGCCTGTGCCAACCCCAGGACTTCAGAGTTGGGGTAAATCTCACCATCACATGCCTGTGGCCTACACAAGCCTGTCCCTACCGACGGCCATATTGAGGTCAGGTACATAGCATTGGGAAGACCCTGTCACCATTCCGGCGGCCATCTTAAAATCAGGCAAAGAAGAAAGCACCACTACTCCTACCACAGGAAAGTAATGCTACAGTACTCCTGAGTGCCACATGTTGCCCACTGCGCCCTTACATTACCAGACACTGCTCAAACATGCTGCCCGCCGAACAGAATCGATTGCACATCATCATGTCTACGCCCCCAGACTCCTCGCAGAATGCGCAACCGGGTCCCACGCAAATGGCATAGCCCGGTCCAGTGCTGCTGGGGGTATCGTTCCTGTGCCCCCCCAAGAACCCTTGATGCTCACATTCAGAAATAGCATGGGCCCGAGATGGCAAAGTTGGTTGGAAGACTTCGAGGACTTCATGAAAGTATCACGGGTCAATGACCCCAACCAGCAACTTATTGCCTTGTGCAATCTGGTGGTCAAAGACGTCGGACAAATCATCAAGGCGCTACCACCGGCCACATCTGCCTCCTATCCCGATGTAAGGGAGGCACTGAACAGAAAATTCCTCCACAAGTGAAATCTGGATTATGAACGTTACACCTTCAACTTAGCATCCCCAGAAAAAGATGAATTGATGGGTGACTTCATTACACGCCTTAAACGCCTAGCCCGAGACTGTGAATTCAATAACTTCACTACCGAAGATGCACTTTGCCTACGGATCACAGAAGGGTGCCAGTCGGAATTCCTGCGCCGTCGTTAGCTGAAGAAACACTACTCACTAGATGACATCAAAGAGCTCACACGAATAAATGATCAAGCTGAAGAGCATGCAAAAAAGATGGAAGCAGGCAAGACGGAGAAACGTGAGCAAGCTTTTCAATTGCACTCTCAGGCAGACCCAGGGCGTCAGTCAGATCATCAGAAATCCTCCAAACCCATGAGCAAAAATCGCAGTGGAAACAAGAACAGCAACAATCAGAATCAACCATTGCAATGCTATTGCTTTGGCCAAGATTAACCTCACACAGGCCCATGCCCAGCCATGAGACAACAGTGCCACCGCTGTGGGAAAGACAATCATTTTGAAACAGTGTGCCAAACCTAATGCAAGGAGTCCACGCCAGCCAAACAAAACCCGGGGCCTCGTCATCACGTAAGAGCAGTACGAGAGAGTAGGGACCGATCAACTAGCTCATCAAGATCCAGTACTCTGTCACACCTTTCCTATCGGTCTTGACGATCGTCATCAAGGGAATCATTGGCCCTCACTCCCATATCTCAAGACAGCGATGCGTATGTATGCATGGTAGTGGACCCTGACCGATTAAAGAAATACCCCAGGCTGCACTTTCAAATGGGAAACCACCCCGCGAAGTTTGTTTTAGACACTGGAGCGTCACTCAATTACAAATGCACAACTGAGTACAAGAGGATGAATCCAAAACCTAAACTACAGCCGGCCACTGTATGTGTCTACACATGAATGTCCAAAGAACCACTGCCGTGCCTAGGACAATTCCGTTCTGTACGTATCTGACATATGAAGAGAGGATAGTCCATTCGCAAATCCACGTCATAGAAGGCCCTAAAGCCTACCCACAGCGGAGCGCTTGAAGCTAGTGGAAATCCTATACAAAGTGGATGACACGCCTGATATCATCAGCAAATTCCCAAAATTATTCTCTGGACTAGGAAAACTAGCTCATTTCAAAGTTCGGCTGCATATAAATGAACAAGTGACTCCTGTGGCCCAACACCACTGGACAGTACCTTTTCACCTCCAGCAAGCGGTGGATGAAGAGCTGCAGGATCTACTGAGAGCAGAGATCATAGAGAGGTCAACCCGACCCACCCCGTGGGTATCACCAGTGGTAGTAGTACCCAAACGGGGAGTACAGAACAAAGTGCGTCTCTGCATGGATATGCAAGCTCCAAACACAGCCATTGAGTGTGAGCGGCATCCGGGACCCCACATCAGTGACATGATCACTCGTCAGAATGGAGCAAAAGGCTTCTCAAAATAGACTTAAACAAGGGGTATCATCAGCTTGAGCTCCACGAGAAGTCCCGCTACATCACCACTTTCACCACGCACCAAGGGCTTTTCAGGTACAAACGCCTCAACTTTGGAATTTCCTCGGCAGCGGAAATATTTGAAGAGGCAGTGCGGCGAGTCATCCAGCACATTCCAAACTCATTCAACTACAGTGATGATATCTTGGTGTTCGGTGAATCTCGCAAGGAACACAACAAGGCTCTTGATCGCGTGTGTCATGCTCTTCTAAATGCCAATCTCACGCTCAACCGAGACAAGTGTGAGTTTCACAAGTCCACATGAAAATTCTACGGTCACATTTTCTCCAGTGACAGAATACGACCTGATCCTGAAAAAGTATCTGCACTGTCTGACACACCATGCAGCAGAGATGTAAGTGATGTGCGATCCTTCCTGGGTATGGCTAGTTATTGTGCCCGTTGCATCAAGGACTACGCCACCATCAGTTATCCCCTGCGGGAACTCACAAAGCAAGGCCAAGTCTTCCATTGGTCTGCCAAGTGCGAGCAAGCGTTCAGCCAAATCAAAACAGCAGTGAGTTCTGCCATCAATCTGGCTTACTTCAACCCCCGCAAGAAGACAGAAATCACAGTCGATGCAAGTCCTGTAGGACTTGGAGCTATCTTAGCCCAATACGATGATGAAGGAGAACAGCGACACATCGTAACGTACGCTAGTCACAGCCCCACTTACACGGAGAAAGCTTACTCACAGCCTGAAAAAGAGAGTCTGGCAGTTGTGTGGGCGTGTGAGCACTTCCATCTCTTCATGAATGGGAAGCACTTCACACTAATCACCAGGCCCTCATAACGATCTTCGGAAATCCCCGAGCAAAGATGCAATCACGGATCGAATGGTGGGGTATTCGCCTCCAAGAATATACGTACACCATTGTTCACAAACCGGGGGAAGGCGGAGAACTCAGCAGACTACATATCGCGACATCCCCGGATTTCAACACGGACAAGGTGCTCCTTGGCAGAAGAATAACTCCACTTTGTCATTGATCAAGCAAGGCCGCCCGCAGTCCCACTAGAATCCATCATAGAAGCAACTGCTAAGGTTGCCACGCTCCAGAACATAATACATGGCATCCGCACGAACTCGTGGAGACATCTGGAGGAGGCACCAAGTGACAAGACTGTCAACACGCAAGAACTCGAGTCATTCCGACATGTCAAAGACGATCGCACAATCAGCACTAATGGACTACTATTAAGAGATCGGCGAATTGTCATTCCCCATTAACTGAGACAAGGAACTGTAAATCTAGCACATGAAGGACACAGAGGCGTGGTGGCAACAAAGAAAGCGCTAAGGGAGCGGGTCTGGTTCCCGTCCCTTGACCAAATGGTAGAAACCACACTCCGAGCTTTCCCTCAATGCCAACTAGTAGGGCAAGGAGAACTACACTCCCCGCTTCAAATGTCTGACCTCCCAGATGGCATATGGCAACAAGTAGCCATCGACTTCTTTGGTCCATTGAAGTCCGGGAAGTATATTATTGTCATCATGGATGAGTACAGCAGATTACCCATTGTACAACTAGAGCAACCGCTGTCATACCTGTCATCGACTAAGCATTTGCTGCGTGGGTAATCCCCACAGTAGTGGAGACGGACAATGGCCCACCATTCAATTGACATGAGTTCGCAGAGTTCGCAAGATATCTGAACTTCAGACACAGAAAGATCACTTCCATGTGGCCTCAAGCTAATGGGATGGTCGAAAGGTTCATGGCCATCATAAAGAAAACCATACAACAAGCCGAACTGACCCAACAAGACATTCAACCGGCACTCAACGAGGTACTACGAGTATACAGAACCATGCCACATAACACCACTAACAGGTGTCCAGCTACTTTGATGCTCGGAAGCCGCAGACACCACTATACATTCCGGGTCCCCGACGTTAGATCACAAGACACTAGTGGGTCTTGACAAAGTCAAGAAGGCGAAAATGAAAGAGTACGCTGACAGTCGTCGACACGCCAAGGTGTCTGACATACAAGAAGGAGACTGGGTGATAGTCAGGCAAGAACAAAAGGCAAGGACTGACAGTCGCTACTGTGCCCAACCATTACAAGTGACGAGGCGGAAAGGAACCATGATCACATCTGCATCTGAGACCAAGAGAACCACACGAAATGTGTCGCACTTCAAGAAATGCAATCCTGCAGTATATACCCACACATAAGAATCAGAATGTGACACAGATGAATCGAGCAGAGAAGCTGAAGACTGAGAAGAACCTGAAATTGCAGCGAGTCCGAGAGAGTTAAGAGAAGGACGCCCCTCACGCCGACCACAGAGGACTATCAGGAGACCTACCCGGCTTATCGAAGAATTCTGAGCAAGTAAGCATTGAACATAAAAAAAAGCGGGAGATGTAGTGTCATCATGCCTGACCTGGCACGTGATGTCAGGGTCAGGCATGACAGGAACCGGAAAAGGCGGGGACCAGTACAGGAACAGTAACAGGTGTAAGGGGAGTAATAAAGATGCTTCACCTGAATCGCTGTCGGTCTAGTTATTGTGTATACAAGACCTGAAAGGTGGTTAAAGTTAACTGAAAACCAGCCTCTCGGAAATACGCTTGCTTTTGTAATATTAACGAGCTTATAAAGCGCAATGGTTACACTAAGAACAGTGTGTCCCCGCGCTACGGTGAGGCAGCAAGAGCAGGTTACTAAGAGCTATCCAGGAGGGAACAGGAGAGTCTTCAATTTCTTCCTAAAGATGCCCTCATAGGGCTCCAGTCGGAGGCATACTGGAAGTTTGTTCCAAAGTTGGGCCGCCAAGAATCGAATAGAGCGGTCCCCCATCCTGGCTTTCTTAACCACAGGGATATAAGCCAAACCCATCCCCTCAGACCTGAGGCGGCGGGTAGGAGTGTAGGGGGTGAGGAGGTACCGCAAATAGTCCGGTGAGGTCCCATGCATAATGCGGTGGCACACACAAAGTTCCTTAAACCGAACTCGTTCCCGAATTGGGAGCCAGTGTAAGGAAATGAGAGCCGGTTTAGAGGGGGCTCTCCTCTGTCGCATCAGCACTAAACGGGACGCTGCATTCTGCACGCATTGGAGTCTCTGCAAACACCTCTCTGTAGCACCCAAATAGAGGACATTCCCATAATCAAGACGGGAAGTCACAAGAGCGTGAACTATGGTCTTCCTGGCAGCAACAGGCAGTGTGTCCAAAGTCTTCCGGAGTCCCTTTAGTACTCCGAAACAGGCGCCCGCAACCTGTCTGGTATGAAATTCGAGCGAGAGGTGGGAGTCCATCCAGACCCCTAGGTTTTTTGCCTGGGCACAGGGAGCGGGAGTGGGGCCCAAATTCTGCGGCCGCCAAGCAGACGACCAGACAGAAGGGGCTTTCCCCACCACCAATACCTCGGTCTTATCGCCGTTAAGTTTTAAACAATTTTTATCCATCCAGGCTGCAACTTCTTGGAGGCATGCCACCAGGTTGGGAGCCGCCGATTGTTGATCCTGAGTCAGAGACACAATCAACTGGGTGTCATCGGCATAGGATACCACTCCAATCCCAAAGCCTTCAGCAATCTCGGCTAAGGGAGCCACATACAGATTAAAAAGGGTAGGTCTCAAAATTGAGCCCTGAGGGACCCCCTGCTGCAGTTCCATCACCTTAGAATAGAACTTACCCTGCCTCACCTGGAAGCTGCGGTTATCCAGAAAAGAGGTGAGCCAGCCTAAGGCCTTCCCAAACACACCTCCCTTCTTCAACCGGTCAACCAAGATTTGGTGGGCCACCGTGTCAAAGGCCGCACTGAGATCAAGTAGAATTAGGGCCGCAGTTTGACCCGTGTCCACGAATTCCCGAATGGTCTCAGTGGCCAAAAGAAGGGCTGACTCAGTCGAATGACATTCACGGAAACCCGATTGGGTGGGGTGTAGGAGATGGTATTTCCCAATATGAGCCGTGAGTTGCTGGTTAACCACTTTCTCTGCAATCTTGGCACAGTAAGGAAGAAGAGAGATGGGCCGCAGGTTGTCTAAGCGTTCAAGGCCTAGGTGCGGTTTTTTTGGGAGGGGGAGTACAACTGCCTCCTTCCAACAGCTAGGAACTGTACTGGTCTTAAATGAGATCTCCAGGAGATGTTTGATGAAGGGTTCCAGGTCTTGTAAGCATCCTTCAAGTCTTCTCGGGGAGGCCTAGTCTTTAGGAGAACCTGACTTTACACTCCGACAGATATTAATCAAGATTTCAGGGGGGGGGAGTGAGAAAGTTCACAAGCCTCTCATCCTCAGCTACAGTTACATGGCGTGACCTAGCCCAAGTATCCTGGTCAGCAAGGACCACAACAGGGAAAGAGGAGTAAATCGTCTGCACCTTCTCAGCGAAAAAGTCCGCTATTTGGTTACAGCGTTCAGCTGAGCCTTCAGCAGGCGCTGCTATAGAGTCCAGGGAAGAGATTTCTTTATAAACCCTAAATAATTCTCTAGTCGAGTTTTCCGCAGACCCAATTCTTTCTAGGTAGTATTCAGCCTTAGTTTTCCTGATAAGCCTATGATAGGCCTTCAGCGATGCTTTATATCCGTTCCTCCCTTGCACAGAGAAGTCCTTCCTCCATTGCCTTTCAGCTCGTTTACAATCTGCCTTAGCCATTCTCAGTATGTTGTTGAACCATGGGGCAGATTTTTTGGTTCTGGTTAATGTTTTCCACGACCAGGGGGCAGTCCTATTAAGAGCTTCTCCTAGCCTCCCATCCAGTTCAAGACAGGCACTATCAGCATCCTCCCCCCCCCCCCCCCCCGGCGGACCCCCCATCAAGAGGGCACTCTTAAAATGCAGCTTATAATTACGGCTCTGATGTCTCAATGCCAGGAACTAAGCCCCCTCCAAGTTCAGGTACTTGCACTGAAAACTGTATAATAAAAAAAGAACATGCGCTGTGTATCGTCCATGCTTGGAATCAAGAAATGTCAAATCATCTTCCGAATAGGCAGCAAGACAATGGAGGGTGGGAAGGAGGAGGGGCAAACAACGACACTGAAAGAGGAGGAGATTGCAAAGATGTGGTCTCTGATAGAGTTCCAGAAAGTAAAAAGTCAACATCCTGACAGGCAGCCATATTAAAGTCAGGCTGTCAGCCCAACGAAGCAGAAACTGATGAGGCACATGTAGTTAGTATGAGAGGGGGCGCGTTGAGAGCTTGAAATGCGTGCAGCCAAATACTGTAAATGGATGCTCTAATGTTTGCTGTGCACGTAAAACCCTTTTAAAAATAGTTCCAGAAAAAGGGATGGAAACAGTACTTTGGCAAAGGGAAACTGACAAGAGAAGGAGGAACAAGCATTGGTAAATGTAGGACAATATGCTAGTAGAAATAGAGGAAAAGTAAGTGGCAAGCACAATGAAAAGCCAGGAAAGCGAGGCGGCGGGATGTAAGACCCTTTTAAGATTTATATTGAATACAATAGATTTCACAAGCACAGTGCAAGTGCTGTGCAGGATAAACCAAAAAAGAGACTCCATACTTTGGCCTATTATGTGGTGCATGTCTTGCCAAATCTGCACATTGTAAAGATAAATTTTGCACTCATCAAAAAACACTTACTATATTAGAGAACATTATTGATATAACACATTTTATATAGATAACTCCAGTATGTAGCATTGGCAAACATATCTGGATATAGTTTCACATTGTCAGCAAAACTGCTAACTTAGTTGACAATTGCTGGGTGGATTAACTGATACCATCATTAAGGTCACATTGTAAAAAAGAGCTATTATAGATGGCAGCCAAATTAGATCTTACTGAAATCCTCATCTGAATGGCCTTCCTCCAAACTGGGTTTGTGGGCTACTACAAACAGAGACAGATGGAGAATATACGTCCAAAAAAACCAGCTATGAAGATTTTCAATACTGCATCTTTCAACTTTGCATCTAATGGTACCCTGATGTTCCGTCATGCATACTCTGGTATTCCTGACTGTCATACCTATACAGCAAAGGCCACAAGCATGAGATCTTTCTCTGAGCTTCTGTCACCGTGTTACCTGCTAGACAGAATGTGCAAATTCAGAAGTCTAGGGAGATAAAATGTATGGAGGTTGTTGGCTGGTGGTGGCAGAGCTAAAGGTATATATTTTTTAAGTTTGACTGTGAAAAGAGCAGTTAATGCCAAAGACAATGTTGGTGGCTGTCCGTCCACCATGTTTTTAATATAACATTTGAAATTCTTTATCTTTTGTGTATGCAAGCACATATTGTTGTGAGGTATGCACCAATTAATAGCATGCCCTTTGCATATGATGTTGCATTTTCTTTAGGGTTCCCTTGTTAAGTCTTTATGGAATCTGGTCAGTGATAGTTCCTTCTGCTTAAGGATCACTGGGCACCACCAATCAACAGGGAACATGGAGTAGTCTTGCATCATATCAGTCTGCAACATAGTTGGCTTGATATTTCCCTTTGTACTTAACCCCAGCACTCAGTGCACTTGATAACATATTTATCTCACAGAAACATTGCTTTACAATTCTGATCCTAACCAGGTTTATAGATTAGACTAATGTCCCTTATCTGAGTTCCCCCATGCAGTCCATCACCACCAAAACTGGTGTCAAGAGAGCAAATGTTAGTACTTTAAGAAATAAATTTGTTTGAGGGGTTTTAAGGGTTTCCAATATGGATTATATCTCAAAGGATTGAGGCCATTTATTTATTACATGTTTTTAAATAAAAACAGATGTAAGCTTTCTTGGTAGGTTAGCACAAAAATAACCATTCTGGAAAACTTTGGTGTCTTTTTATTCTGATTTTCCTAGTGTGTTTTTGTAGATAAAATTGCTTACCATTTTTGGGGTTTTACTTGGTATGGAAAGTGAATTGTGGATTTCTAACTATGGTTGTTTGGAGTGGAGATGGAAGGATTACAGAAATACCACAATCATTTGAAGAAAGGGACTGCCCCAGGTCAGACATTTTTGGGAAAAAATCATTTTCAAGGTAGTTTCTGAGTTTTGAGGTGTGCTTTATATGATACAAAGTTTAAAAAAAGGGATGGTGTGCGTGTAGTGTATATATTTAGCCAACTGAAATGTTTAAAAGGCAAGACAAGTAAGTAAGGGAAGTTAGGAAGGTTATCCCTTGTTAGTCATGTTTAGTTTGTTGCTACTAGTGTAGTTTCAAAAGTTGTTTCCCCTTGTTTGAAAGAACATGGTTCACTGCAGTCATGCTTTTTAAATTTTCAGCTATCCATCGTAAACAGATCAATAATGACAAAAGAAAATGTCTAAGTGTTTGTTTAGCATTTTCAAGTCAAGTTTTGCTTACAACTTGTTGATTACCTGCATACCTTACTTAAAATTGAGTATTGCTTAGATTTCCTTTCATTTTGTCTTCAAAACCATTTGCTCTGTTATATTTGACTTTCTTGATCATGACAAATGTTGATAATTCCACCATAAATAATACTATTTATTTCTTGAAAGAAAATAATTTATTTTTATTCCGATAGACAGTAGACATCCTTAATTTTGTTAAATTTTTCATTTATTTTCTTTTTGTCAGTTCTGTAAAGCAATCAAACATTGCAAAGGTTTTGTTAATTTGTTTTTAGTGGTGTTATCAAGTGATCTACAAAATATTTGACGTGTATTTTTACGCTTTGCACTTTTCTAAAAAAAATATATGTACGCCTGATTTAATAGATTGTTTTTTTCTACTGAGTTGTCAAAGAAGTAAACTTCAAACTCCCAATAATACTTCTCAGCTATTATGTATTTTTTCTGCATGAGTGGTATTTTCCTGAAACAACAAATCCTGCATTTTAAAGGGACTTCAAAAGAAAGAATGGAATACGTGTTACAATCTATTATTTATTGCTCAGTGTTATTTCTTTGTTAAGTATCCTTTGGATAAATAATCTTCTCTATTAGCAATACATGTGCTTATCAACTTTCTGAGATAGATTGCACTGCTTAGGAAGGCTGTTGCTGCTTCTTGTCACCTGTTCTCCAATCTCAAAGGTCTTCATTAGAGTGGGCACAAATTGGAGGTCACAGTATTTTATACGTTTGCAAGGGTAGACTTGATTGGAGGTAGTACACCTGACAATAGGGGTTAAGAACTTATGAGGGTTTTAGGAATATTGGTGTCACCACTTACTAGAATGTTAACAGATACACAAGAAGCATGACTTTTACTATGATTTTGGTGGGTCACTGGCCGTGTGTATATTTCTGAGATACTATATGGGTGTGACATACGGACACTGATGTATATACGATGCTCTGACGGTACCTTATACTTTTTTATAAGTACCTTAAGAGGTTATATCCTTTTCCCTTTGCTGATCACTATTTGTGTTAGTATCTTTATGATTCTTGTCTTACATTAATACATTTATAGCAGAGTGACTCTTACAGGTCCCGACAAATGCCCACTGCATCTGTTTAAGGGTAATCTTTAGGGTATAAACATGTTGACCAATTCCTATAGCCCGGGATGTGTCTCCTCTCTGCTTTATTGCACTGTTTTTAATTCTGTCCCTGATAGACAGAATAAAGTTGGAGGGTCAGACCCGGCGATTATTATTTTTTTTGTCACTTTTTTCTCTCTTTGCACTTTGTGTAGCCCACTCACATATTAGACTCTTCTAGGGTAGGTGTAACATCCAGGAGCTCAGTCTACTGTAGGAGTTGCAGACTACATCACAACCAGTTGTGGTAAGCGGAGGAACCCTTTGATGAAGCATGCCACCTCACAGTGGGTGAGGGTTTTCATCCTAAAGATAGTGCTCCTCCTTTTACTGTTAGATATATTGTCTTTAACAATTAGTTCAGATCCTATATGCTAGACCTTGATACATTTTTGTGATTTGCTATTTGTGTAGGAGCGTGTACCTGCTTTTCTTTAAATACACTGTGGCCTTTTTGCGTTATTTGGTATATGCTATGTATAAAGTACAAACATAGCCAAAGGACAACCAAGTGCTGTACAGGGTAAAGGCAAAGTCACAGCCAACCTGTAATTGGAGGGAAGCGGATTTCTAAAAGTGAAAGTGTACTATTTCTGCATCATGCAGTGTTCCTTGAAGAGGTGTGTCTTTAACCATTTCCAAAACTGGGTCTGGGATGAGGCAGTACTGATCAATACAGGAATTTCATTTCATATTGTGAATGTATTGAAAGACTTACTTTGTCATATTACTCTACGCAGTGCATTGACAATGCCCACTGATCTCAGGAGGCAGAATACTTCACAAAGAATACTGGAAACAATAGCCAACTTTATGATCTTTTGATGTAGCTTCGGGTCCCTTTTTTATCTCTTTTGCAAGGTTGCATGACGTAAATATCAATCAGTATGAAGATAGCTGGGAATGGACTGTAGTGCCTGGGTGATTTCTCTACTGAGGGTGAGTAACAAGCAGGAGTGTGCAGGACATTCCCCTGGTAAAGTTTGAGAAGTTCACTCTTTGCACTTTGTGAAGTTGTAACATTAAGAAACTTCACACAACTTCATCCACCGGTACAACTTCCCCCAAAAAGATTTTTTATGGAGAACTTTCATGCAAACCCCCTTATAGAGTTTTTTTTCCAGAAACCAGATTTCAAAGCAACTTCATAACACTTTCTAAAGTGAAACCCCGCAAGTCCTCATACTCATATATATCTCATTTCATCAATGAGCTCATGATAAATAGTCCAAGGCTTCATATCTGCATTTGCTTGCCATGAGGTTCGTTCATGTCTGTGTTATGATTAGATAGCTAACTACCGCCTTACTGCTGTTGCATATCTGGGCAACTTGCTTCACTTGTAGTATTACTATTAGTGTCATGGTCTCACCTGATATCAAACTCCACGTGATAAAAAATTTAGGGCAATAACACCTTAGCACAAACAAATGTTTGGAGGCAACATTCACGCCACAGTAATTTAAAATCATCTGACCAATTGAATATAAATTTACTTGAGGAAGATTCTGGTTTTATTGCACTGCTCACCTGTCTCTCTTAAAATGATTTTTGGACACTTACCAACATTTCTGCCAAATGAAAATATGCCTATAAGCTAATGCGGACACCATGTTTGGCGTGTTTTGTTCAAAAAGTTGTGTTGGATGTTTTTGTTGTTTTTTGGGTAGAAAGTGGTGTTGGGAATATTTTGGTACCCAACTATGATGAATACATGTGCTGTGCTAAATGTTTGTACATCTTTAATCTAAGAAGGGCTGTAGTAAGTTGCTTTAGAATTGAGTGATGCTGACACTATGATAATCATTTAAGTGCCCTATATGTGGTGTGTTGGATGAATATGACATTTTCAGTCAAATTGATTCTGCTGGGTGTTGAGCCATCCCATGAGGCAGTGTAAGCAATTCAGCTCTTACAGTCATAGACCAAACAATCCCAAAATAGTAACTTTGTTTGCAATAAAATGTTGAATATGTGGAAGTGTATATTTCCAGCCCTGTCACATGAGGATAAGGAAGGAGAAAATATATCAGAGCTTGCTGTCCCATGACACCAACAGACGTATATTTACTGGTCACTGTGTGATTATTCTCTTTGTAGAGGAAAATAGCAGGCCTGATGTTAGACCTGGCATCTTTTGGCGTGTTTCCCCTCTCGTTTTACTTTCTGACCTCCCGGTTTTGACTCTGTTTTTGCCACTTTAGTGTCTATGCGCACTTTCTCACTGCTGTTAAGTGTAAAAGTGCACGTGCTTCTATTGTAAATTGCATAAAGATTGGTGTTTACATAATTGGCATATTTGATTTACTGATAAGTCACTAGTAAAGTGCACTGAGAGTGACAGGGCCTGCAAATCAAATGCTGCAAGTGGGCCTGCAGCACTGATTGTGCCACCCACATGAGCAGTCGTTCAAATGGTTCTCAGACCTGCCACTGCAGTGTCTGCATGCAGTTCTTTCTGTCATGTCAACTTGGCAAGTGCACCGACTTGCCAAGCCCTAACCTTGCATTTTCTTACAAATGAGTCACCCCCTAAGGTAGGTCCAAGGTACCCCTATGGACAGGGTGCAGTGTATTTGAAAGGTAGGACATGTACTGGTGTGTGTGACATGTCCTGATAATATAATACAGTATATTTTGTTGTTCACTGTTGATAGGCTATCTCTCACATAGGATAGAATGGGGAATACTTTGTAACATTTTATGAGTTTAGTATGCCTGAACTCAGAATGTAGAAATGCATTTTTTAGTAAAGAGGATTTTTATGTTCTCTGTGTGAAAATTCCACCTTCAAAAGTAGGCATTTTCTTGCTTAGCCATCCTGTGTGCCTCTGCTGGGTTGTGGATTGACTGTCTGGCTTTGGAGTGACAGGAGCTGGGGATGTGCATTCTCCTAGACAGCCACTGGCGAGGTTGAGGTGTGCCCTGCCTTTCCTGGATAAGTCAAGGCTGTCTGAATAGACCTGGGCTATATTTAGAGTAGTGGGAGGAGATTTCCTTGCACCTGGTCTTCCTTGGACAATGCTGTCTTCACCTCCTGTCGGGAAGCTGGGTCAGAGAGCACCAAACTGGTTTTAACTGAGCACAGGCACTCTCTGCCCAAGAGAACAAAGAGAAACTGAGTATAAATATTGGGGCCCAGTCCCCAGAACTTTAGAACTCTCTTGGATCAAGGAACCCAACAAGAAGAAGAGCTGGAAGAACTGCCAGGAGGAGTACTGCCCCGTTGTTGTGTTGTTGCTTTCTTGGGTTGGCTTGCAGTTGCTGCTTCTACCTTGGGCAGGGACAGTACTGGACTGAACTTTCCTCACTTGTCGCGTATCTCCAAGGGATTGAAATGGAGCTTGCCTCCTGTTCATAAAGTCTCAGGGACAACAAAGACTTCAATTACCTCTGGGTACCGCCTCTGGAACCGTTGATTTCAGTTGTCACAGAGGGGGAAAGCAGCCAACATCATGCTGACCATTGCTGACACTGAGCCACTGCTTGCACCGCGACCTGTGGTCACCACACTCTGCACCGCCTCACTTCACTCCCCCGCCCTGGTCTCAGCAGCAACACCCCTGCATGCTGAACTTGACACCTGTGACTGCATTGTGGTTTTGAGACACCGCTCGTAAGTCACACGAGGCACCGCCCCATCCCACACCAGCAGTCTGGGCCGACTGATGCCGGCTCCCATCAGCAAGCACTGTTGCTTGCACCGTGACCTGTGAGCCTCACCACGAACACTGTCTCACCCTGCACCACAACTCTGGTCTCAACAATGCCACTGGATGACTGTCACCGAGCTGCTGCCTGCACCGCAACTTGAGGGCTCCACACTCCACACCACTACGCTTCACATAGCAACCACGATGGTTGCCACGACTGACCCGCACAGACGTGGTCGGCCGGAACTGTTGGATTCTGTTGTTTTCAGCACTGAGGTAGCCCTGGGCAGATCTACCCACTTTAAGGAAATGTCATTCTTGCAAAGTGCATATTTTTGATTACTGTATGTTGGTCTTTTAAGGTTTCTCGTCTTGTTTGCACACATAAATATTGGTTGTCTTACTAAAACTGGTGTGTTGTCCTTTTGTAGTGTCTTCACTGTATTACTGTTGGTAATGTTCAAATACTTTACACACTGCCTCTGAGATAAGCTTGACTGCTCATGCCACCAAGGGGGTGAGCAGGGGTTATTTCAGCAATGTATCCCCCTTATCCTGACTAGAAGGAAGTGTCCCTATTTGGACAAAGGTGCAAACCATTGCCAACTAGGGACCCCCATTACTAACACCTGATGAAAAGATGTTGCCTTTGTCTCCACAGTGTCTGCAGTTTCCATGGGAGGCCCAGTTAAAAATGTACTCTTGCTGTACAATGCTTTGGGTGTGGAGTTGTCTATTGGGACATGTATGCAGAGTATGATATGGATATATGAGTACCATATCCATTGAGTTGCTTTTCTGTATTTGAAGACCTAGTTATGCTTTCTCTGGGTTGCTGTGCAAACAATGCTTTTTTACCTGTGTAGGACTAAATAAACTTTCAACTGTGTATTTTAATCTGTGCTTTTAAAGCACACTAGATAAACATTGATTCAATTGTTATGGCATATGTAACCAAGTGATATAATATTTACACATGGGCTCTGTCATGGTGCTGTAAATCTATTTGTTTATTGGCTAGAGGGCTAGTTTAAAGAGCTGAACATTTATTATATGAACTGAAGACCTGTCAACTTGAAAACAAAATTCACCATGGAAGAAGGAGGCTTGGCTTTGGAGAAGGCAGGCTTTATGCTAAGAACTCCCTGAGAGGCTCTTCTACCCCGTTCCCTGCCCCCATTGACATCCTGCTCCCTTAAAAAAAAACAAAGACTGCTGAGGCTGCTGCCAATGTCCACTCTCTTCAGTGGTTTCCAGCTCGTATTGCCTTCCACTGTGTAATATTGGCTACTCACCTGGTGTCCATGTGAAGGGAGCTGCAATTTGTGTGTGTGACATGACATGACATGTGAATTGTCATGTCTGGAACTTGATAGCCTGTTGTCACGAGTTTGAATCCTGGCAAGGCAAACTGAGCAATCAATCCTTCTACAGTTCGGGAAATGAAGTATCATCAATTATGTATGGCGTAAGACCGGTTACTCACATTACATGCAGAAAACATATTATTGTTATAATCAGACTGAATTGCACTTTCAGAAGGACAGGGGATGCAGGGTGTGGGAGTTGGTGTGGTGTATTCCCTCCCCCCAGGACAGGTGTCCTCCGCCAAAGGCGAATTACTGGAAAATAATGTTTTGTACAGTTCTCTGCTACCTTTCAGGCAGGTCTATTCAAATACCACATACATACATCACATTTTGGTTTTAGGTCTCGCCTACGCAGCACATGCACTATCTCTTTGAGACATGCGCTATCTATAATATGGACTTCAGGCAACACCCACCATTTTCATTGGTACCTCTTATTGTCCTTTGTGAATGCCAGCTTTTGTTTGGTGAATACGCTTACTAGTCCCTCTTTTTGGACTTTTGTATCCTCCAATGAGGACTTTCCATTTTACATGGGCTCTTACTCTTATTGAGGATACTTTGAGAGCTCTCTTTTTTATTGGCCTGCCTCTGCTTGTTAAGTGCTCCGTTTTGCTTACTTCAGGCATGAAACTTTGGGCTGCTTTATTTGCCGTGCCATCACTTATTCTCTCTGCATCGTCCCCCTTATCTCTCACCCCTCTCACAACACTGCTTGTCTGCCCCACCACTCCGCTGAGGTTGCTGCATGTTTTTTCTTTTGTTTAATTTGCAGTGATGTCACTTTATCTCCCTATGCTCTCTCCCCTCTAATACCTCCCACAACGCTGCTTGCCCACACGCACCACCCGTCTGAGATTGCTGCATGTTTTTTTTCTTTGTTTAATCTACATTAAATGAGTAGGTTTATATAGCGCAGATATCCATGCACTCTGCAGGGATACTGGAAGATTTTGTGATTTGCCCAGAATCACAGGATGTTGAGCCAAGGCTGAGACTCAAACACGGATCACCAGCTCCCAAGACAGCAGCTTTGACTGCTGTGTCACATCCTGTCCCTCTGGGGATCCGTGTTTGAGTCTCCCTTTGTTGACATAGCAGTGCCTGCAAAGATGTACACACCAATATATTATTTGGTGGAATGTAACGAAGTTGTTCCCTGCACCTGCTACCATGTCTTTGTTAGCACTACTATGTTGGTAAAAAAGAAATGTGTGCTTCTTTCTGCATCTCTGGCTGGTTGTGGTATGCCTGTGTTTTGTTTACATTTGTTGCCTGGGCCTCCCAGATGCCCTTCGCAGCATGCCTGATGCTGTTTTATAACTTGTGTGTGGGGAGCAGTTTGAAAATGTTTTCACCTGCATGTGCTCCGTTGGCTCTTTCTCTTCCTTCTTCCCCACAGTGACAACCTCCTCTCCTGGGGATGCTACTCCATGCATGGCCCTAAAGGTATTTCATGATAAGGGTGGTCAGCCCCCACTGTGCTGCACTCCCCTCCACCGCGTGCCTGCAATTGTTGGGGATTGTAGTTAGACACAAGCCAAAATGTCAGCCACAGTAGAAGACGAACAAATACACAAAAGAAAGTGCAATCTTTGTCTGTCTTCTGTCTGAATTACTGCCACCTCCTCTATTAGTGAGTGTCATCAGTGAGCCAGGCACAGGGGCCAGCAGGGCGCAAGAGCCTTCACCTCCCACTCCAAGATTCAGGCTTCTATGTGACGGGCATCACTTACAGAATGAGTGTTGAGTTTTTTTTATTTTAAATTTGGCTTGTTCCTCTGTTATATGGCCATTAGGGTCATTGTCGACATTGCTAAGTTAGCATGAGCTCTGCTGCCATGATGCTGCTTTTGCGCATGTTACTATATGACTTTATTTTGCAAGACTCTGTTTATGACTTTCACATGAGAACGGTCTGCTTTTCGTGCTCTCTGCTAGTCCCTGGAGTTTAGTCTGAACACGATGTGTAAGGTCGATAAAGAATGCCCCTTGTTATTCTGTTCTGGTCAGTCCCTAGTACCTAGACAAAACATGCTAAACACAGCTGCACTGCTGGAAACTTGTGCTTTGATATTACGGTGATGCATGTTGTTCAAACACACACTTGGAGTGAGACGTTTCCAGAGAGAAGAGATATGCTGTTCCTATGATGTAAAACTTTCATCTAGGTACTAAGGTATGGGGTCTGCTGACAAAGCCCAGAGATCTTCCTTTATATAAAAAAAACTCAACCTTTCTGAGGGGAGGGTGGTTAGTTAGGCCTTATAGTCCTTTTTCCACTGTCTGTATATGATGACATCCCGCTTTACATTGTATGGGATTGTAACAATGCCAATTGTTCTGAGTTTATTCATTTCACTGCTGGTAGTGGCTTGTATAATGCATTATAGAGCACAATAGTTAAAATAAACATTTTGAGCTATACAGTTACTCTGACAATCCTTATGGTGGACAAGTACGAGTGAGTGACCGAAAAGGTAAATCTTGCTACCGCAATTCCTGAGAGAGTTGGGAGTGTTGTGTTCTGGGTTGTCTAATCATTTGTAGCTTCGTGATTATGTAGGAGAATTAATGAGACACTATAGCAGTCAGTTCAGGGATTTTGGGTGCTGAGGTGGTAGGAAGGTACAGCCCCTATACACCGAGGTCCTCTTTTCCTGTGCATAGTACTGTGTATGTGCAGAATCCCCGCAACACCTCCAGTTTCCCTTTGTTGCCCTTTTCTTTTGTTTTAGTTGCAGTGCAAACAACAACAGCAAAAAGTAGCCAAAAGGAATGTGAGGCAGAACACACTGGCAGTCTGCAAATAATGTGCTGTAACTGGGTTTTAAATAGTGGGGTGTTTGTGCCCTTATTGTTTTTTAGGCATGGGGAGATTAAGCGATTTGCCCCAAATCACAGGATTTTTATCCAACACCAACACTCGAGCCTGGTCCTCCGGTTACAAAGTCGGCAGCTCTGGCAGCTACATCACATCCTCTCCCCCTGTTCCAGTTGGGCTGTCTGCTCGGCTGCTGTGATTAATATTCGAGAAAAAGCTTTGATGTGAGATACTCAAACATGAAGAACTGCTCAGCAGGTACAACCCTGATACTGTGAGATTTGTGTCATCCACAATCTGTGTCCAATGTATGAGACTATAAAATAAATGTTATCTAAAGTCATTGCTTCACCTTCCAAAACTGACTCTGTGAGATCGATCTAATTTATGACATTATTAGCCTGTCTTAAGTCCGAGTCTCTGCAAGCACTATAACTAACCCCGGGCGGAGCTGGCGGAACGGGACTACGTGGAGGTCCACGGAGTTGGGAACAAACTCTGCTCCACCACCTGCCTCTACTCCTCTATTAAAAATTAATACTACATTATTTAAAACAACAATATAAACAACTACCTGTGCTGCAGCGTCCCCGGTCTGCCCTCCTCCTCTTCCTCACCATCTTTCTCCTACTTGGGTCGATCATCTTGCGCAAACTGCACATACGCGGGCGCGTGCGTATGCGCAGTTTTCGCAAGATGATCGACCCAAGTAGGATAGAGACGGCGAGGAAGAGGAGGAGGGCAGCCCAGGGACGCTGCAGTACAGGTGTTTATTTTTGGTTTTTATTACTGTATAATTAATTTTTAATGGGGGGGGAGGCAGGGGCTGGCCAACTGTGCTCCCCTGCGGAGTCGGAGGTTAGCCCTATACTCCGCGTTCTCAGGGGAACGCAGAATAGGCAAATCTCAGCACACTCCGCGGACGGTGAGGAGTTCTCCGCCCACCCCTAACTATAACCTGAATAGCTGCTCTAGGGCATAAACACACAAGATCCCTGCAATCGGTACTTTGCTATTAACGCTTAGAACATGCGTAACCCAGGGAACGAAGGAAATTTGGAAACTGCTGGAAATGGTTTAGAAAGCTTAGCACTGTGCTTACAAAACAGGTAATCCAAGGGTGCATAGTAATGTGCACCAACTCCAGCACAGTGAGTAACAGCCCTGAGATCTTGAGTGTGGAACATTCTCATGCTATTTCTCCTCACAACAAATGACTTAGTCCCAGTCCTTTCTATTGGACATAGTTTCATCTCTTCTCCTGCATCACAAAAATATGTGTTACAGAGCGCATAGGGTTTCTTTTGGTGAACGTTGCATGCATTACTATGACTTATATTGTCCATGTGGTGGTACTTTAAGATCTAAGTCATTCTGGGTGGTGGGCGTGGCTGGCCTGCATGTTGGAGCTTTAGTGTTGAAAAGTTTCTCAGGAGCAGCAGAGAGTGGCATAGCCTTTGTGGTAGTTGATAATAGGCTTTAACATTCTGGGCAGCTTGATTTAATCAATAAGACAGATTGTTGTTAATTGGTCCCTTCATTCGTAGCACCTATCATTCAGAATATGTGCATCCTTGTTGTAATTAGCCTCGTCCTGTCACAAGTGGCATGTGAAGTACCTGTAGATGTTATAACACACAGGATAATGCGCTTCATGGCTAAACATTTATAAGGTCCCAAAGGCGGGAACTATTAGCTATGCCAATGCTTGTTTGTGTTGAGCATGTGCTCTTTTTCCATTTTCAGCAACAGTCTCGTCCCGTATTTTCCATGGTTTCGTTATCATTTGTTAATCCAGATTTTTTCCCCCATCTTCCTAACAATTTCTTCGTTTTCTTGGAGAATATTACATTGTTGTACATTTCTGCTAGCTTTTATGCATGATTCACACCTTTGTTCGGAGCTACTAAAGGAAAGTCTTTTCCCCAACCGCGTGCCGTGCTGTACTTTTTATTTGGAGTCAATCCTCTTTAGTAAATTTAATGGATTTGAATTAATCGATTTCAGGCAATGTGTTTCCGTCTGTATTCATGCACATTTAATTTTGTTAATGTTTGTAGCTTGTATTTGGTGAAAGTTTTCTTGCTGGTGGAAAATGCCTATATTTTGGTAGTGTGTATTAAAGTGGGATTGACTGGGTTACGTTCATACACGTGTGTGAGGGATGAATCTGTTATGCTAAATAGTTAGCTATTTGCTTTGTTGTTTGAATTTTTCCTCGGTTCCCGCACATTAAGTTTTGTGTTTTATGAGTTTAGTTCCTCTGGGCCTGCATACCAATAGTCAAAAACGAAAATAGTTTTTTGTGAAAAATAAGCTTGCAAATTATTGAGATAATGTAATGTGCATGTTGTAAAATTAAATTCAAATGTAGTTTATCCAGAATTTTAAAGTAACTAGATTTTTGTCCATCATTGAAAAGAAATGATTTATGTCTGACTGCATTGCGTTAAAAAAGACAGTGATACAATGGGCAGCATTTGAAGCAGACATTTTTTTTTTCCTGAAACCTGCTATGAACATATTAATACAGTCACATTATTTATAGTTCCGAGTCAGCACCTGAATAATAGCAGCAACGTTATGCAAATACGTGCAATGAGGTTAAAGTACAACTCGGTACCAAGGTGGTTAAACGTGACTTTTCAATCACCCTTAGTCTGGCAGCAGGATATAGATGTATATGGATTTAATGTCAGCGTGCTCGGAGGTGGCAGGTTAAGGAGCCTGTCACTCACTGATTTACTGCTTAGCAGCAGGAAAGAGCTTTAGAACAAAACCCCCAGACTGTCATAAGCATTTCTTTATTGTCAAGGTGTCAGCTCAGAACCCGGGAGCAGCCACTGAGCTTGAAAGTGATTTACACAAGACGGCCACCTGCAGCTTAGTGTATTTTTAGTACTTTCAAAGGCCATGCCAAGCAATTGGTTCTTTTTCTTTACAGGTTGCGCTTTCTTTTCTTTGTGATGTGAACTGAGCTTGTAAGTTAGTTTATTGCTTGTTGGGTATTTTTGTAATTTTATAATAGACATCTCAGTACATGGCATGAAATATTTGAATATGTCTCACAGCGGTCGGATTAGTCAATACATACAAAAGCCATGCGTCCATTTATGATTCACTGCCCAGTGACATCAAAATGATTGTGTGCATTGAGAACAGAAAACAAGGCCTACCCATCACTGCCAAGATATTATGCCTTAAATAGATTGTTCTGGAATACTGAAACTCACTGCCTTTAAAGCTCTTGCTGCTGCCCGGTGTGAACACATATGAATTCTACCTTTTACATTAGCAGTTTTCCTTTTTGTTAATTGATGGATGGCTGGGGGTGTTGGTGGCTGCTTTCATTCCCAGCCCCTGGGTGTTTCATGTGCCGCTGCATTGAAAGGTAGACAAAACCGAACTGAGATCAATGCGAGCCCCATGCAATTCAGGCAAAGTATTCAGAGAACGCAGCAGACGGCATGACCTTTATAAATATGCAATATTTTCTATTATTCTCTATAAAAGCCGTACAGTATTGATTTATTCACTTTGTTGCTGCGAAAGTCAATGTATTTACTGGGATTGACAAATGAATATGACTTTGTTACATTCTATCGATTTTAACATCTGAAAGACATTGGAAAGGAGTCTCTGTTCTGATAATCTTTTATGTGGCAAATGCCACGCATGGCGAGCTATAGAAATATATTTAGGGTCTCGCTTGGGTTTGAAGCGGCTTCACGCCATGGGACGTGCCGTGGCCTCTCTTGACAACGTCTCATAAACCCTAGTGGGATTGAGCCCAGGATCAGCGGCTGCGCCAATCCCGTTGCCTTTGAAAACAGGATCAGCGTAGATTGGATTTGAAGGTTCAATAATGCATGCCAAAATTAGTCTTTTAGCAGAACTCATGAAAAGGTATTAGTTTGTTATGCATGGCTTTCACGGAGAACCATTAGAGTGAATGGCTGGGCTCTAACTCCAGTAATTCACTGCTACAAGGTAGCAAGGGTGTGTAACAAAGTTTGTTAAACAGTGTTTAATTTGTGCCAGTAGCTGCAGGTGGGGCCCACTGACTCTCATTTCTAGAGACCGGCCCTTACTTTTCCTCATCAGACTTTGATTCTGAGTATGAAAAAGAAAATACAAAAGGAAGAAAGGATGATGAAAACAAAGACAGAATGACAAATGGTGAAAGCAGAGATGAAAAAGCACCTGCAAAGGTGACATAAAAAGCCAGGGAGTGTATGGTGGTGGAAGGAACACTTATTAAATTGCAATGGCATATTTATCCAAGTGATACAATTTTTATAGGTGGACTCTGTCTTGGTGCTGTAAATCTATATAATAAAAAGCCAGAGGGAGGGCCATGGGGCTGTATATCATTCCTATATTCACAATTTAAAATTACAACCCCCACAACCAGACCTCGTCATATAGCGTTTTGGGAACAAACTCTTTGAGAAACCTTTACTTACGAGTAGTGGTGTAAGGTATGGAGAGATATCCCCAGATTCAACCACTCTATGGGAATGAGGGAAGTACACAATAAAGTGCTTTTTGATCGGTATCTATACCATACCAAACAAACAAAAAAATCTACCCAGCCACTTCTGATATCTGTGGACTCTCAGGGATTTTAAGCATATTTGATGGGAATACCCGTCATTCACCCGGATTAAGGATTTTCTAGGGTACCTACTCCTGGTTACCCCTGGGTTTGCCCTTCTGGGGCTGAGTGATGCAACCCTTAAGTATCAGACATCTGGAGATCGTTTCATCCTCTGGTTGTGTCTTGGTGGAGCCAGGGCAGCACTGGCTGCCTCCTGGAAGATGACTGCAGCTCCCTTGATGTCCCAGTGGTCAGGGCCAGACTGGCCGTAGTGGGCACCATGCAATGCCCTGGTGGGTCGGAAGGGTGGGGGACGGTTTTGAACCAGTGGGGGCCGTTTTTAGGTCGAGCCTGTAGCAGCACACATGCGCTGCTCTGGCGAGACTTCTTGTAAGGGGCTTTGAAAAGCTTACCTCACGCTCGTACACGCTCATGTGTGTGGTGATCTTTTCATCACAGGCTATTGGCTTTTGCGTGCGTCTTTCTGAGAAAGACAGCACGCAATTGGGCAAAGGCGGGCGCATGTCCCGCCTTTGCTCCGCCCACGGCCTATGTTATGTTATGTTATGTTAATGGGTGACTTATATAGCGCACGGCTACTCCAAGGAGTGTCCCGGCGCTTTCTGACCCATTACTGAGAAAAAGAGAAAAGACAACAGAAACATAACAGAATTACTGATTAAAAAGCCAGGTTTTCAAGGCCTTTCTAAAGGCAAACAGGTTGGGAATGCGGCGGAGATCAACAGGAAGGGAGTTCCATAGTTTGGGGGCGAGATATTTAAAGGAACGTCCACCTATTCTGACTTTCCTAATGGGAGGCACCATTGCCAGGCAAAGACTTTCCGACCGGAGAGATCTGGTGGGTTTGTAGAAAGAAAGCCGTTTCTGAATGTAGGAGGCCCCCACCAAATGGAGTGCCTTATGGGCCAGTGTAAGAGCTTTGAATGTGATTCGCTTCTTGATCGGAAGCCAGTGAAGGGAGGAAAGCAACTCAGATGATCTGGCTTGCCTGGGTAGGCCGAAGATGGCTCTTGCCGCAGAATTATGTACAACCTGGAGTTTGTGCAAGAGATAATCCGGCAAACCCAGGTAGAGGACATTTGAATAATCAAGCCTGGAACAAATCAGAGCTTGTACTGTCAGCTTCCTGTGGGCTAAAGGGAGCAAAGGAAGGAATTTACGCATCATTTTTAGCAGACCAAAACAGGTACCCGTGAGACCTGTGATCTGTGTTTTCAAAGCCAGGGTGTTATCAATTTTGACCCCAAGGTTTTTAGCGACCAAAGAGGAAGAGGAAGGGGGGGACATGCAAACCGGCCACCATTCCTGCCAGGGCGGTTCTGCCTGACAGCCGAAGAAGAGCACCTCGGATTTATCAGGGTTGCACTTGAGGCTGCTCCGCTGAAACCAGTTGAAGACAGCCCCAAGGCAACCACGGATGCTCTCCCCGTCGAACTCCATGCCCTTCTTGCAGGTGAAGAGGAGCTGGGTGTCGTCAGCGTATGATATGATCTGGGCACCCATCGACTCCGCCAGTACCGCCAATGGAGTCATGAAGATGTTAAAAAGGGTCGGGCTCAGCACCGACCCTTGTGGGACTCCGACATCCATAGGCGGCACCTCGGCGGAGTACGGGGGGGCCCAGACCACTTGTCGACGACCCGCTAGGTAAGATCTCAGCCAGCTCAACACCGTCCCTCTGAGACCGATCTCGTGAAGTCTTCTCAAGAGGGCCTCATGCGGGACGGTGTCGAAGGCCGCCGACAGATCCAACATCACCAGCATTGCTCTTCCACCTGTGTCGAGAACTTCCTTAATGGCTTCATTAACTTCCAAAAGAGCGGTCTCAGTGCTCAAGTTGGAGCGGAAGCCAGATTGGGTGGAGTGGAGTAACCCATGGTCTTCAAGGAAGGAAGAAAGCACAGAGTGGACGTGCTTCTCGACGATCTTAGCCAAACTGGGCAGGAGAGAAATGGGCCTATAGTTAGCATGTATCTCTGGGTCAAGGCCTGTTTTTTTTAGAAGGGGAACGACCATTGCCTTCTTCCAGGCTGGCGGAACAATGCCGCAGGACAAAGATAGGTTCAAAACAGGAGAAATTAAGGAATTCAGAATCTTGGCAGTCCTGGCTAAAAAGCTCGCCGGGCACGGGTCAAGCGAAGAGCCAGATTTAATCCTGAGTAAAAGATCCAGAGAATTAGATTCCAATAAAGGAGGAAACTCCGATAGAATGGGGCAGGAATCAGGAGGTAAAGTCGTCAGATTGGAGTCATGCAATGATGCATTTGGGGCAGCTGGTGGAAAAGATTCTTGAATCAATTTGATTTTCGTATTAAAGAAGATGGCCAGCTCCTTTACCCAAGATTCGGAGAACTTATGCTGGACTATGCTAGATTTGGGAGAGATAAACTCTTTGACAATGGTAAAAATTTCTTTACTGGAATTTGACGCAGACTCAATTCTATTTGCAAAATAGTTCTTTTTGGCCTCAAGAATGTCAGAGTGGTAAGATTTAATAGATAGTTTATAGGCAGACTTAGCTTCTTGGTCATATTGCTTCCGCCAGAGTCTTTCGGCTAACTTACAGTTACGCCGTGGCAGAGCAAGTGACTTAGAGAACCAAGGAGCCGAACTGCGCTTGACAGATGAAGAGGGGGTAGAAAGAGGAGCAAGATCATCAAGCCTTTCAACTAACCATTCCTGGAAAGTTTCAAGGTCCCTCTCCAGATGGCCGGATAGGATACAGGGATATTCGTGAAGCGCTTGAGCAAGATTCTCAGGGGTAATTTTATGCAAAGGTCTTCTGGGGTGCCTAAGGTGGTCTGAGTTAATCTAAGATGTTTTACTTCTGCCCTGAATTAAAAAACTAATCAAAGAATGGTCAGACCAGAGAACAGGGGTGGGATGGGACATAATAAGGGGAAAGGTGGAGAACACTTGGTCAAGCGTGTGACCCTTATCATGAGTCGCACTTGAGATGTAAGGAGTTAGACCAAGAGGAACAGTGATGTCCTTGATTTCGACCGCTTCACTGTCCAACTCAACGTCCATATGGATGTTAAAGTCCCCTAACATTATGCAGTTTTCCACCTTCAAGCAAAGAGCAGTGATAGCAGATTGAAGGTCATCGAAGAAGGAACCCCGCAGACCCGGAGGTCTGTAGACAAGAAGCCCAGAAAAAGATTGATGCGGGGAGAGTGCAATGGAAAAGGCGAGGGATTCGCAGCCAGAAATAGGCAGAGATGGAATAATTGTGCAGGCAAAAGATCTTAGAACTGCAAGTGCAACACCACCACCTTTACCCACTGTCCTATCCTGTCTGTAAACAATATAATCTGGCGGAAAGGCTGCCGCGATGTCAGGATTCGACGACTCGCAGAGCCATGTTTCTGTGAGCAAGAGACAGAGTGGATTCTCAGAGGTAAGTAGCTCAAGGATGTCCAAAGCGTGCCTATGTAATGAACGGGTGTTAAGCAATAAGCACTTAAACTGTTTAGGAGGGAGTGGACGGAAACCCTCAGAATCCCGGTATATGTTGGGATACCATCCACAACCTGGACAGCAGCATTTACCATTGAATCGGCCAGGAAAGACATACCGACAGGTAGCGGTATTAAGGTTAAATGAGAGTAGATACGCTGCAGAGTAAGTAAGCCTATGGCCAGAGCCTGCCGCCGCGCCGTCCGCTGCCGTGTCGCGGACGGGCGCAGACGGGCAGGACTCTGGCACGACTCCGGCGCAGATCCGGCGCGCCCGCTGATCGCGTCCGCTGCGCGGAGTCATCCCTGCCCGTTTTTATGACGCTGCAAATCGCGTCAGGAAGCCCAACCCGACCCGACCCAAGATGGCCGCCAAAAACCGGTGCCCTGCCCTCGGCGTCAACACTCAGCCGAGAGCAGGTCCGGTGCAAGAGGGGAGGGGGTGAGAAGGGGACTGAAGCGCTCCTAAGCGCTGGGGGGTCACAGCACAATAATCACACCTTTTAAGCTCAGGTGGAACGAAGTGCAAAATGCAAGATGCAAAATTTAAAACCAGTTAAAAACAAAGAGGAAAGGCAAGAGACCTCCCGGCTTCCGCCTCAGGAGGGGGAAAATGCGTGCGGAGTCAGAATTGCTTTGCTATTGCTTGCGGTTACCTGCACAGGCACCATCTATTTTGAATTATCGTGCCCAGACACGTGCGCGATAATTCAAACCAAATGTCTCGTTGTGGCGCACGCACCACTCGCGTACTTGTTCTAGAAGCAGTCACCCTGGACAGGCAAAGGGCTGCAAAATGCCGTGTAAGTTTTACCTGGCGCCCATCCCTAGTCTGTCCCTCTAACCACTCCCATCGGTTTTTGTCCATCATTGATGTTTAGCTTTTCCCCTAGTCCTTTATTTTGGCTTGAGATGTTCCTATTGTTTGGGTTTATGCTGTTAAGCTCCTCCCACTGTTGATTAATTGTGGTGTACTGTTGCCTTGTTTATTTTTTGGGGCTTCAGCTGCACCTATAAGAATATATAATATGGGACGATCGAGACTGGATAGAAGAACTTTATCGGTTATAACTGCAGGTAGTTGTAGAGTCTCTTGCCAATCCATGTCACATGACGTGCAATAAGTAGTATTCAATAGAGTGGTTGCAAAACTTCCTGTTGTGGTCAATCTTTACCCCTCTGTCGCTCCCCTCTACCCACATGCGCCACCATCATCCACCCCCTGCCAGTATGGCCTGTCCAATCCGATTAGGGCATTCCTTCAGCAGCCTGAACCTGCTAAGTGGTGGAGCCAGCAGCGCGCGCCAGTGCCAGTTAGCTTAATCCGATTATGGGCAAAAACAAACCCGTTTAATGAACACTTGATAGACGAATAAAGCTGTTAAAGTCAAAAAAGAAAAATTAATAGCAGGGCTGTGCATTCAAAGGGTCACCCGGTATGAATCTTAATGAGGTGGTAAGCAGATGGCCGCCTTCATACTAATGCGTAGTCACATTCCGATGACATTAGAATGCGCGGTTCTTCTAGGGGGCTTGATGCAAAAATACCTTCGCTCCAGCAGTCGTGAAATAAGTCGTTGCCACCCCTCCCTGGTGGGGCCAACGTTTCCACCCCCTGCTTTAAGGCCTGGATCTTTCCAGGCCACCTCACAGTTTTATTTACTTAATTCTCCAAATTTCTAGCCAGAAGCCGGCATGTTGAGTGGGATGCTGCACCAGCGGTTGCCAGGGCGATGGTACCATCCTGCCTAGGCACTGATATGAAGTGATTTCACGGTTCGCAGCGCTTTCCAGTTGCCGGCTCCAGTAATGTCATTCCTTCTTAGCCGTGGTTGGATGGGTGTGTGTGGTGGAGAGTTGGGTGACTCAGGTCCCTGAGTGGGGAGAAGGGACTGTGTCTTCGTATGGTCTGTAAAAACCTGTACTGAATCGACAACGTCAGTCAATATACATGGCTCTTAATTAACAGTGGCGGTCAGGCTGCTTTAAGCAGGGCCTCATTGGAGAAGTAGTTCTTTCCTTTTTTGATGACGTGTTTTTTGGTGATGTGGGATGCTGGGTTTAGAATGAGAACTCATGTCTGTGGCTTCAGCAGCTTGGCCACAAACTTGCATCACCTTTCTGCAAAAATTGAAGTTACTGTAACGAACTTGGGTCTGACATCCGTCGGGGGGTGTATTGGTGTCTGTTCTGTTATTTGCAATACCTCAAGTGTAGGTCTGTTTCTTAACCGAAGAGGCGGGCTATACCTATTGCTAACATTTGCAGTTTTTGGCATAGAGATGCCAGTATGGAAATTCAGTTGCCTGCGCCATGGGTCATTGTTTTACCTCTGGGGCTTAATCTTTTGCTGCTGTTTTCACAACATAAACCATGTAAATTGGCGGGCGCTTTTTTCTGATGTCTTGTCAATGCTGGTCTCTGTACTAACTGGCCCAAAGGACTGCAGCACTCCAGTGTCGACCTATGAGTGGTTACGGTTTCACCTGAGGCTGTGGTTGCATGTCTGCTTCACCTGGAGATGGTCACTTCAGGTCTACCATTCAGCATGTTGGCGCAAGTCTTAACAAGCATTGGCATAGCCAAAAGGTCTCGCCTTTGGGATCTTATAAGTGTTTAGCCATGCAACACTTGCTGTTGTTGCACCAAGGATATTGTGCTGGATAACTAAACACTTATAAGGTCCCAAAGGCGAGACCTATTGGCTATGCCAATGCTTGTTGTTGCTGGGAGCCAGTTTTTCAGCAGTGTTCCAGCCCTGAGAATTACGTCCATTGGGCAATTGGCTGATATACTTTTGTAAAATTATAAAAATTTAGAATATACCTGGTGCCCCTTAGTGCGGTTCCTCTCTACTGGCCTTCCACTCTTTACGTGTCCCACTCCTTCTAGAGCTCTCCTCCTCTTCCAGATTATTTACTTAGATGGGACTGTGATCCCCTTTGGTACCCTCAGCTCCCTTCTCCAATGGACCTCCCACTGCTAGTGGGCTATGCCCCTTCAACGTCACACGTTGCTTCAGCTTATACAGTCATGTTCATTAGTTTTGGGTTATTTGAGGGAGGGAGATTAAGTTGAGCTATGAATCTAATAGGACTCTATTGTGGAATTGACTGCATTATTTCGCTAAGGGTACTTGTCGGTAATTAGGGGACCATCATCTTATTAAAACTGTGCATTTAAATCGGCCATTTCAATATGTAATTATGGTCTCATCTAATTGGATTGCTGTCAATGCACTGATACATGCCTTATTAAACTCAATAAATGAAGTGTGAGAAAAAAAAGCCAAAGGGATAGTTTAAGGAGCTGAACATTGATTACTTGAACTGCAGACCAGCCAAATTGAAAATAAAATTTGCAGTGGGAGAAAGGGGTGTGGCCTTGGAGGGGCAAGCTTCATGCCGAGAAGTGCCTGAGAGGCTCGTCTACTCTGTCCCCTGCCACCATCAACCTTTTTCCCCCTCCAAAAAAACTAAAACAATAGGTTGCTGAGGTGAAATCAGGGCCATGCAGCTTTGGTATTCAGTAATCCTGACATTCATCATTTCCATCTGCAGGTTTTTGAGAAAAACTTTGGGGACCTGCACTTGGTATTTTAGAAACTAGGCACTTTTGTTAACCATTGTTGCTACATCATAAAGAAAGTCTATGCTGCTCTGGTTGAATTCTCTGTGAGCCTGTCAGAGCAACGCTGGAAAGCAGAAAGCACAACATCTGGAAGAGAGGGAAGTGGAGGTACATATAGAGCGGTGAGTGTGGGTAGAAGGAGGCCTTGTAATTTTTTTGTTTGGAACAGAGACGAAGAGACCATGTGATGTATGGCTCCCACATTATTCCTATGCCCCTGAATAGCAGTTGAAAGAAGGGGAAAATGATTTTGGGGGCCATACAGAACATAACATTATAGATGGGTAAAATGTGCATTATGGGCTGTTGTTCATTTTGAAGTTTGTTCTGAGTAGCATTATAGCCAACTCGAGCTTTGCTCGTGTCTATTTAATGTAACTCAGAACCCCTCAGTGAAACACATCCTTGTAATTCACGCATCTATAATTCTATATTTCAGAAATAGAATGTGGTGCTCGAAAGCCCTGTGAACAGGCAGAAACTAGCCCATGCCACAGAATAATTCAAAGACAAACTAGTGCTATTTTTGCAATGTAGCTTGATCTAAAATGGTTTAGTTGGAAAAGGCTACATTTTATACTTAGTTGAGCATAACTAATGAAAACAACTTACGCATGGACACAGTTATTCAAATGAGATAAAATAATTGCCTGACAAAGAGGTTAAGATGAGTTAATGCTATATCTGGGGCCGACATAAAGGCCCCTTTAGTTGTTTCCTATTACGTCAACCTTGGCCAAGACTGGTCAGTTGTTGTAGAAGCTGGAGTCTGCGTTGTGAGGTCTCATCATGAAAGTGTTGAGCTTTACAGTATTAGCCAAGTTGAGATTCTAGATTAACATTTGTTCATTGACAGCAAGGGCAGTGGTATGCCTCTTTGGCAATTACAGTCTTATGTCTGTGGTAAATGAGTCTCTGCTTAGGATTGTGAGGGTGATTATGGTACAGAGACACGGTATTGTGGCCAAAGAGTTTTAAGTGAAATGGTTAAATGTGTTTGTAAGGCATGGAAGAATTAATCTGCTATATATATTTTTTTCGCTCTGAGTTTATATACATTTTCAAAGGATACTGATTTCAAGGCAATGATGAACATGGAAGTTTGATCTGATTAGATGTCACCTTCCAGATTCGATTATCATTACCGAGCCAAACTCAGTTTCCTCATTGCATGTTGTAAATGTGTATGTTTTAGGATTGATGCAAGCATGGTCTATGTCGATTCAGTACAATGGAATCTAAACCCATTGCAAACATGTATTTCGAAGCATTAGTAAGAGCCCGTCTGCGCCCGTCCGCGCCGGCTCCGGGCCCAGGGCCACTCCCCCTGGCCGCGCAGACTTGGCCTACCAGAGCACCAGGATACGTTACTCCCATTCCCAGCTGATGGATCTTAACCCAGGGGTCCCTAGTGATCGGTGCTTATGTCTGCCCCCCGCTACCTGTCTAATATCCGTACCCGCCACATGTCCAGGCTGCAAATTTGCTCTCCCCCGTCCCTCTCCTGTAAAGCACACTCCTGGCCCAGAACCCTTTCGCCACATCCAAGTAGCACTCATTAATGCCCGCTCTCTCCCGAGTCATTGTTGGGAAATACGGGAATTCATTACAACTCAGGAGCTTGATATCCTGTTTATCACTGAATCTTGGGGAGATGCTTCCTCGGGCCCGGATTTCTGTTCAGCCACCCCGGAGGGCTTCTGTGTGGTGAGACAGGACAGAACTACGGGGAGAGGAGGTGGCTTAGCCATAATTCATAAAGCTGACCTAAGAGTTAAAACTGACCCTCTAGGTTGACCAGATTGTGAAGCGTTTGTTTTCTCTATTTTACATAACCACAATCAGGCCTTTAAAGGGATTTTGTTATATCGTCCCCATGGCCCACACTCGCGCTTCCTTCTGGCCCTGGAAGAATTTGTAGAACTCTCTATAAGCCCTCCGGATTTCACCATCCTAGGAGATTTCAATTTCCATTTAGAGGACCTAGGGGATAAAGATACTTCCCAACTAATAGCTGACCTACACGTGGCCGGCTTATCGCAACTGGTGGACGTCCCCACACATCAAGCTGGACACACGCTGGACGGGTTGTTCACCAACAACCCCAAGCTTTCCCTCTCTTCAGTTAGTCCTGTGGTATGGTCGGACCACTCCGCTGTAATCTTCACCATCAAGTCTAACAACCGCAACCTCTCCAAACCCATGCCCCGCATTCCCATCAGCTCTAGAGCCTGGAAAAACCTGGATCACTCACTTTTATCCCAGACTCTAGTAGACTCCCGGTACGAGGTTTCCCCTAATCCCAGCGTAACGTCCAGCAGATACCAGGAATGGATTTCTGATGCAGTGAACCATGTGGTCCCGGCTAAATCTTTTATTTCGAACAGGGCATCACCATCTGCTCCATGGTTCACGGACAATCTCCGCCTACAGCGCCAACACTGTAGGAACCTGGAAAGGCGGTGGCGAAAGCACTATAATCCTGTTGATAGGCAGACTTATAAAGATGCCCTAGCACTATACAAAAAATCCATTGTAAAATGCAAAAGTATCTTCTTTCTGGCCCAAATTGAATCAGCTCAAAACTCAGCCAGAAAGCTGTTTCAGGTAGTTGACACCCTGTCCAACCCCCCTATAGGCCCTCCGACGGAACCCTCTCAAGTTCTGTGCAATGCGCTGGCCAGTTTCTTTCTTACTAAGGTCTCCAGGATCTACTCGTCATTTTCCCTCCCTACACGTTTCGCTGCCCCTGATCCCCTTTCTCACACGCCCAAGTTCACCAACTTTCTTCCGGTCTCAACTGAACACATCAGTAGGTTGGTTACTTCTATCAAGTCCGACTCCCCTTTTGACCCATGCCCCCCCGCGATACTGAACACTCTCACTGAGGTCATAGCACCTCCCTTAACGGACCTTTGTAATTCCATTTTCCAATCAGGCATCTATCCGGAAGTCTGGAAAAAGGCAGTTATTAAACCGCTATTGAAAAAACCGTCTCTAGACCCTACTGACTCAGCCAGCTATAGGCCTATTGCTTGCCTACCTTTCCCGGCCAAAATATTTGAGTCAGTTATGAACCTGCAACTATCCGAGTTCATTGACCATCACAATTTTCTAGATGATACTCAGTTCGGGTTCAGGAAATATCATGGCACAGAAACGGCCTTGATAAAGGCTTCTGATGAGATCGGGACCATCATGGATCAGGGGGGGGGGCGGCGGTCCTGGTGCTCCTTGATCTGTCCGCCACCTTCGACACGGTCGACCACTCCATCTTGGTCGACCGTGTCGCATCCATGGGGGTAACTCATCGCGCAAAAGATCCCATTGCCTCGTTTCTGGCCAACCGAACTCAAGCAGTGAAACTGGGTAATTTCTACTCACCTACTTTCACTCTCCCTTGCGGGGTCCCTCAGGGATCCTCGCTAAGCCCCACATTATTCAATATATATGTGGCGGACCTGGCGAGGGTTATAAAAGCCCATGGGCTGCGACTAACCACCTACGCAGACGACACCCAACTGGTGCTGTCTGTTCAAAAAGATGGTCCCGCAGTCGCCGCTAGATTCCAGGAAGGGATGATGGCCATTAGCTCTTGGATGGCGGATAACAGTTTAAAATTGAACTCGGATAAGACCGAGGTGCTGACCTTTGGCAGGCTTTCTCCTGAGTGGTCTGCGACCTAGTGGCCCAGCGATATGGGTCCCCCCCCCACTCCAGTAACCAAGGTCAGGAATCTCGGCATCATGTTCGATAACAAACTGTCTTTTAAGCATCACGTCAACGCTGTGGCGGCATCCTCCTTCTATATGTTGAGGAAAATCAAGAAGTTGCTGCCATACCTCCCCTCAACTGCAGGAAAAACCTTAATTACCACCCTTGTTTTTTCAAAAATGGACTACGGCAATGGCCTTTTCCTCAATGCTCAGGAGCTGGTTCTAGCCAAGCTGCAATCAGTACAGAACGCGGCAGCCAGATTACTGCTCGACGTTCCATTTCATCACCCTACATCCGCAGCCATACACCATCTGCACTGGCTGAGAATAAAGAGTCGAATAAAGTTCAAGGCTCTATGCATTGCCTATAAAGCCATTCATGACTCAGGACCTAGGTTCCTGAAGGACGCTTTCCGAATCCATGTTCCCAAAAGAGCTTTACGATCAGTCTCTACGCATTTGCTCCCGGTGCCACGCACCAGAACCTCTACATGGGGAGACAGACGCTTTTTGGTAGCAACCCCCAGGCTGTGGAACTCCCTCCCATTGGCTATAAAAACTTCCCCCACTCTCATCATGTTCCGCAAGCTCTTGAAGACTTGGTTATTCAACCAGTGATCCCTTCAGATGCCTTCTGTTATTAGGAAGTTCTGCATGCGCCGAGACACCCCAGGGTATTTGTGCGCAATAAAAATCTCAAAAACATAAACATAAACATAGACATAAACAGAAGAGAGTCTGCTCAGCTGTTAGCACCAATTCAGTGAGAACATTATGAATATAATGAAAACGATGCATATGCTTTGTTTACCATGACTGCTAACAATTATATTTACTATAAGTTCAATTAATATTTTTTAATTAGAAATCATAGGAACATGAATGAGTTAATTATATCATTCAAACAAAGAACTGCACCGTACTTATAGGTTTAACAATTGTTAGAAATGTATGGGGTGAATATAAACAGAGAAATGTATTGATTAATATTAATATATTGCACGTCCCTAACTTACAAAAGTACGAAATACTGTTCATATTTTTAACACTTGTAATTCCATCTCCCAAACAGGGCTCTGTCCTTCCTGATTTTAAGTATATATTAAATGGCATCTAACGTAAAGTAGGTTATTTCCAACTAGCGGATTTTGTTGTTGGTAATAAAATATAAATGTATGCATTTCCTCAAAAATCTTCTTCAGGTGCAATGAGGTGCACTTATTCAGTCACGCAAATGTCCCATGTTTATATGATTTCCTACTACTCTGTGGAACACAATATCTAGAAGCTGAGATTAATTACATTTTTTGAATATAGATAGGGGGCAGATTTATCAATAATCATCAGGGACTCAATGTATCGTGACAGTCCGATTATCATTTTAGGCAGCCAAAAAGTTAATTCATAAATCATCATTGAAGCAGAAAATTTGTACAAATCTTCTCTGATCACTCCCTAACAGTCATACTTTTCCAATTAATTCACTCTGCTTATATGAGTGCTATACACTTCCCCAATATATTTAACAATCACCCTTCGACTACTGACCACAGCCTGTAAACCTTTACATTCCAATGGAAAAGTCGTTCTTCCCAGCTTCCACCACCTAGTCCCCAATCATCTGTTATAGATATTCACCCAACTCTGTCCCACAGTTCTTGGATAAATTCCTGAATTTAACATAATGAAATTATACAACAATATCCTACACCCAATGATTGGACATTTTACATGTTATAACCATGCTCACACTTATGTATGCCACAGACCTGAATCTCTCTGGCCGTCTCCTCCTTAAAGAGACAAATGTGCTTTCCTCTCTGCACAAGATGAACATACCAGACACACAAATTCTTCATGCCTCTTAAAGTAGCCTATGTCCCCTCATGGCAGTCTTCACTACCACAAATTACCGAAATAGACAAATTCTTAACGCAGTATCAGTAACTTGTTCATCACTTTCATTTGCATTTGTTTTTCTATTCTTCTTTCTGCACAACTTACCTCTTTTACACCCACCTCACCCACACCCATAGATCGAATAACAATGCACATGTCTGTGAAACCCATCAAGCATACTCTCTGATTCTTTAAGCTTTCAAACAATCAAGTTCTACATTTTGGCTATATAAGCCCTATTATGCCTCACCGCACTAAGTCCCTCCTTGAGCTACCTACCTACCTTAATTGCTAAATTTGTCACCGTATTACCTCAGCTTAATAATCAAGTGCCAACTGCATTTCTCTTTCAACTCTCATTTTAAAGCAAGGGAGTGATTAATGTTTAATCACCATGCCTTTGACTTCCACAAGGTAATCAATCATTTGAAATAAGGTATTTAGGCTCTGTATTGCAGGGAGAATATCATAGGCCCTGTGTCCAACCACATAACCTCAGCTCTTCACAGTGACCTTTATTGAATTCATCTTCACACTGCTTGATCTCTTAGTATCGTTCAACTTTAATGATCGTCTCTCACTGTTTGCAACAATTAATACTACTGACATTACTGAACACTCCATTGACTGGTTTAATGTCATCTCTACAACCAACAAACGGATATATGTACAAGAACTGCCGCTAACTAGCGTTAGTTAGCGGCAGTTTTCTTTACGTGGCCTATCACCAAACACTATTACCCTGTTAGCGATGTATCTACAATACGTCGCTACATGGCGATAGTTTCAGGTAGCCGCGGTGAAAACTATCGCTAACACTCGCGTGAAGGTGATACAAATTGTGACGTTAGCATGCAAAAACTGACGAAAGACCAATTTGCATGCCAAAAACTCACGTTAGTCAGCAGAACTTCACCTTTTTTGCCTCTAGAGGCAAAAATAGCCAAAAAGTCCACCTCCAATGAAAAAAATAAAAGAAAAACAATGGAATGCAGAATGGAACAGCCAGGGACAAGGGCAGCACAGATCAACAACCTCCCCAAATCCCCCAACAGCCAGGATGACTGGCCAGAGTCCCAGTGGAAGAAGAAATGCAGAATCAGGGCTACATATATGAAAAGAGGCGCATCGCTGGGGAAAACCTGTGATGCATCACTTTCCATAGCGCACTCCTTGTAACACCATGGCAGCCAAATCCTTGAAAGTGCGGCAGTCCCCGGGACCTGGAGGCCTCGCTGTGCCTGCGTATGGGACCTGGAGTGGGATGCAGAGGTGCTGTGGACTTGGTGGGCCATGGCGGTAGACATTGAGGTGTTGGTGATCGCCCTTACTGGTGGTGAAGTCTGCCAGGTCACATGGAGACACATTGCTGACCTGTGTGAGAAGATTGCCTGGTGCCCCTTGGAGCTGTAAATGGTAGAGGTGCTCCTGCGCACCAACGTAGGGAGGTCTGCATTGCATACTACTCGCCACCACTACACCGGGCTGCCCAGAGGGGATTACCAATGGTGGACTGTGCCTCTCTGCATCACAGGCTGGAGGATGTTGCGCTGGTCGGATGCTGTGGAGGACCCTGAGCTGCGGCGAACTTGTGAGTCAGGAGCGCTGCAACTTCCCGGATAAGGGGGCCCTGTTGCATCACCTGCATCGGGAGGTTCCCCAGTGGACTTGGCGGCGACTGCTGTACCCAGGCTTGTGAAATCCTGCCTGGCTGATGCTCCTGCTAGCTGAGTCACAGATTTGGAGAGAGTGCAGCAGATTGTGCCACGGTGTCACTGTCCAGGTGAGGAGAATCTGGGATGTGTAGGGGAGGAGGCCCGGGGGTCAAGTCGGACAGCAGGCCTAGCCCCTGTGGGTGAAGCACCCCCAGTGGTGGCTCCTCCACTATAGCGGAAGAGCATCACCTCACTGCTTTCAAGCAGTGCAAAAAGAGGACAGATAACATGATGATAACTTTCTGATTTTCTCATGCTGTTTCCTTTGTGGGTGGGAGGGTGGGTGGGGCTGCTCTACTCACAGAGCAGGGTAGGGGCGGAGTGGTATGCCCACCCAAGTGCACAAACAACAGTTTGGTCGGCCCTCTCTGGCCACCCAAAGCAGTCATGCGCATTTCGCTGTTTGTAATGCAGGCTCTATTACATACTGCATGGAGAACATGCCCACCCCTCCAGCCCCTAGCTGAATGCCTTGTCACGGCGCTCAAGAACAATCACAATGCCGCATTGCAGCATTGTGATTGACTTAGGGGAGGGAGCTTGGCTGCCTGCTTCCTGTTCCTGGAAGCAGACTCAGTATTTGTATTTGTATTTCTAATTGAATTTATAGGGCGCGCAGCTACCCACAAGGGGATTCCCGGCGCCAGTAGAGTTAATGATTACGCATCGCAGTTGTTATTCAGAGAAGAGCCAGGTTTTAAGGTCTTTGCGGAATTTTAACAGAGATGGTTCAAGTTTCAGTGTAGCCGGAAGAGAATTCCACAACCTGGGGGCAACGCAGGAGAAAGAGCATCCGCCCATTCTCGTCAGTTTAAAGCGCGGAATCAGAAAGTTGCCATGAGCTGATGATCTGAGGAGGCGGGATGGAGAGTATTGTTGGACAAGGGCCTTGAGGTAACCTGGGGCCGACCCTTGATTGATTTTATGCATAAAACAGAGGGCCTTGAATTTGACACGGTTAGCGATATGGAGCCAGTGAAGGTCTCTAAGAAAGGGGGAAATTGGAGATCTCCACGGGACCTTGCAAAGGAGGCGGGCGGCTGAATTCTGTACAAGCTGAAGTCTCCTCTGAAGCTCCAGGGTAACTCCTAGGTAGAGCACATTGCCGTAGTCCAGGCGAGAGGTGATTAAAGCCTGGATCACCGAGCGTCTTGTCCATACTGGGAGCATCCATAACATTTTACGGAGCCACCCCAGGATGGAGAAGCAAGTGGCTGCCACCTTAACCACTTGATGTCGCATGGAGAGTGAATCGTCCAGGATAAAGCCAAGATTGCGAACCTGGGTCACTGGAAGGGGTGGTGGGCCCATTTCTGACGGCCAGTGTGCAGGGCTCCAGAGGTGCTTTTGCTTGCCCAGAATGAGCACCTCCATCTTATCTCCGTTCAATTTCAGGAGGTTCGCCTGCATCCACTCTGCCACTCGGCTAAGTCCTAGTTTAAGAGCAGATGGAGCGTTTGCTGCGGCCGAGGAGAGGGAAAAAAGGATCTGAGTGTCGTCTGCGTATGAGTAGAGGGAGAGACCAGAGTCTTCCACGATGGTTGCTAGGGGTCTCACGTAGATATTAAAGAGCATAGGGCTCAGTGAAAACCCCTGCGGGACACCATACGCAGATGAGCGAACAGAGGAGGAAGAGCCGGAAGAAACAACCTGAAAAGTGCGGTGATTTAAGAAAGAGGCCAGCCAAGCAAGGGCACGGCCAGTCACTCCAGCCGTTCTCAGAGCTCTCAGAAGAATGGAGTGTGAGACCGTGTCGAATGCGGCGCTTTAATCTAAAAGAATAAGCGCCGCGGTCCCACCATGATCAAGACGGGGGCGCAGGTTCTCGGTAACCCCCAGGAGGGTTGTTTCGGTGGAGAAGTGGGAGCGGAATCCCGATTGGGACGGATGTAAAAAACCTATAGTCTCCACATGAGATGTAAGATGTATGTTGATATGCCTCTCCAGGATTTTTGAGAACATAGGCAGCAAGGAGATGGGCCAGAAATTGCCGAGCGTCTTGGGGTCTGCACTGATTTTTTTAAAAAGTGGCACTACCAAAGCTCTTTTCCATTCGTCCGGGACTATAGATTCCCGCAATGAGGAATTCAGGAGCTGAATGATTAGTAGAGCGTCAGGGGAGAGCTGGCGAAGGATGTTCATAGGAATTGGGTCCAGGGGGGAGCCTGAGTTGACCTTTGTTATGCAGGCGGGCAGCAAGTTGGAGTCTAGCAGGGGCCATTCAGAGATCTGTGTTTCCTGAGATTGCGGGCTCAGTGAGTCCAGAGTAGGGGGGTCAGGAGGGGGTATGGGGGAGGCTCGGGACAGGGCATTGTAGATGGTTTCGACTTTGGATATAAAAAAGTCAGCAATTTCATTGCATTCCACTTCCCCTAGCGCAGGTGGAGTGGGGGCGGTATTTGAGCCAGCTAGCTTCTTGACCATAGAGAAGAGGGCTTTCGGCCGGTTAATGGCCTTTTCAATAGACTCTGAGACAAACAGGGCTTTTGCCTTTCGACAGGCTTGATGGTATTGCCTGAGTGCTGAACGATAGGTTAATTTGTCATTCAGGGCGTAGGTTTTTCGCCAAGATCTCTCCAGATGTTTGCATTCAGATTTAGTTACTTTCAAATCGTCCGTGAACCATGGGGCAGGGGCGAAATGCGGGATCAGTAGTCTAGGACGCGGCGGCAGATGGTGATTAATGTTAGAAGTTAACCAGTGGGATACTTCCTGAGCCAAAGAGGTGCACCCAAGATTGGTATCGGGGCAGGTGGCCATAAGAGAGGCGTTAAACGCCGAGATGTTCATCTTAGACCAGGCTCTATGGTTATTCCTAGTGCCAGGAAGAGGCATGCACTTTGTAGTATCTGCAGGCAGAGTGAAGTGAATGGCATAATGATCGGACCAGTCGAGGGGGAGGGCAGGGGAGGTGCACTCAAACAGAATATTGGAGATGACAGGATCAAGTAAGTGGCCTGCCTGATGGGTAGGGCCTCGGTTGCGCAGTGTTAGGTTGATAGCCTCGCAGTCGGATAAAAACATTCTGCTTAGTCCGTTCTGCGAATCCTCTAGATGGAGATTTAGGTCTCCCAGGATGGTGAAATTCGCTGCCTTCATAGCGTGGGGGGCTACGCGCTCAGCGAATGAGGTTAGCCACTGTGTAGGCTTGTCAGGGGGGCGATAGATTAGGATGCCCGATAACGTCAGTCGAGGGGAAACTGCTATCTTGAATAGTGCAGCTTCACAGTTCGGGAAGGGAACTGCATCCAGAGAGCAGGAGTGGATGTCTTTAAAAATAATCGCTATCCCCCCACCTTTCCCCGTGGCTCTGTCTTGCCTAACTATTACATATCCAGGTGGCAGGACACTTGCCACGTCTGGGCCGGAGCTCGCATGGAGCCAGGTTTCCGTTAGGAACAGGGCATCTGGCTGGGTGGAAGTCAGTAGATCGAAAATGTGGTCTCTGTTTTTAGGCAGGGATCGACAGTTAATACTCCAGAACTTGTAGGGAGGGATTAATGGCACTGAAGGTGCGATGTAGCAGGAATAAGCAAAGTTGCAATGTGGGCATTTTGATGACGTTTTGAATGAGCAATCAAGAAATATGCAAGAGGGAAGGGTATTGTTCAGGCGACGAAGCTCCTCAGAGGAGTAAGTGATTAAGCTGCAGGATGTCGGCTCAGAATGGCCAGAGTGTCTCGCCGCCGGGCGCCTCAGGGCGTGGACAGGCGCAGACGGGCTTGCCTTTGGCGTGCCTTCGGCGCGCCATCGGCGCGCCAGCTGAGCCCGCCCGCTGCGCGGCCGGGAAGTGGCGTGTGTTATATAGGGGTAGGAGAGGGTGGGACTCATCCCAGCACAGGTGCGGTGAAAGACTCAACCCCCAGAGGCAGCAAGCCCTGCCTCTAACGCGTCAGATTCTAGTCGTCTGCGCGTGGAGCAGGCAATGAATGCGGCGGGGCAGGGTGAGTACGAAGCTTGTATTTTAAAAGACACAAATTACAAGTTTTACAGTGCGCAAAAGAAATCATACAAGTTAAAAGTTCGTGGCTGTCTGTCCTCCGGCTTCCACCTCAGAGGAGTCGTAATCACTAAATCTAAGGCGAGCGGGGAGGAGGGAGATTAAGTAGGCGGGTGGGCGGGACTCGTCCCAGCGCAGGTGCGGTGAAAGACTCAACCCCCAGCGGCGGCAAGCCCTGCCTCCAACGCGTCAGATTCTAGTCGTCTGCGCGAGGAGCGGGCAATGAATGCGGCGGGGCAGGGTGAGTACGAAGCTTGTATTTTAAAAGACACAAATTACAAGTTTTACAGTGCGCAAAAGAAATCATACAAGTTAAAAGTTCGTGGCTGTCTGTCCTCCGGCTTCCACCTCAGAGGAGTCGTAATCACTAAATCTCAGTAGAGCAGGAGCACAGAAGACGTGGGACCCGACCTCGAGATAAGATTTAAAAAAATATATATTTACAACCCCCATGCCCATCTGCATTCCCACCCCCTCCAGTGTCCTTCCTTGTGTTTCCAACCTCCCAGCTGTCCTGTTCCCCCCCAGCAGCACTACTTATTGGCGGCCGTTGTGCGGTCATGTGCAGGGGGCGTACCACTGGTGCGGCAATGGCAAGCCTGTCTGCGTCCATCAGCCCCTGGACCGCACCCAGCACACAGAACACTTCCTTTTAGACACTCCACTGCTACGACGCCAGCACCCTCCTCGCCATCAGCCCTGGACACCACACCGCCTGCCATATAGCTTCCCTGTAGAATTCCCTTGCACCCTGCACCTGCCGAAACTGCAAACGCACCTTCTGCCACATCAACACACCAGTGCCTCCTGCCGCCCAGCCGACCAACAGCAAAGCCAACCAGCTGAACTGCATCCTCCTCCACATGCGGTCCCTCCACAAACAAGCAAGAGAAATCTGGGACAACCTAGATGCCACCTGTTCATGCATCGCCTTATTCACAGAAACCTGGACCAACCTCTGCTCCGGACCGTACATCGCCATCACCATCCACGATGGCTACAAATTCACCCGCATGGACCACCCAAGTGCCCAGGAGGAGCCATTGCCATTTTCTAAAAAAGCACACTCCGACTGACCATGCAATCTAATGACCCGACGGCTACCATGGAACACCTCCACTTCCAGATCTGGACCAACCCCAACCCCAACCCCAACCCTACCCTCACCGGCACTCTCATCTACAGGCCCCCCAGCCCATGAACCCCATTAACTGATGCCATTGTAAACCTTATCGCACCCCAGACTCTCCCATCCACTTACTACATCCTACTCGGACAACTCAACTTCCAACCGGACAACCTTAGTGAAGGAAAATACCCGTTTGGGTCACCCGGGTCACCAATGACAACCTCTCAGCCTTCCATGCCAAATCAAGAGTCGGTCATACAGTAGAGAATACAAACCAATAGTTGTTTATTCAGAGTACACTCAGAGTGGAGCCCGGTCTACACAGTCTCCAGGAGTGCTGCAGAGGGACTGAAATCGATAAAGACACATTCTGTACATTTCATAGCTGGGCTATACACGCCTATAGTGGAATTTTTCAAGCAGGTGCTGCTTAAGCAATGAAATACAAAGAACATGATCTCAGCACGCATATGTCATACAAAGTTACAAAAGTCCAAGGCCGTTCCAGTCGGGCTCGTCGCCAGAGAAGTGGGAGAGGGCCTCTATCTAGCAAGAAAGGTATGCACTAATCAGAACAATCTATTCATTAGTTACGATCAAGATTCAAAATGGGGCCTAAACATAAAATGGTGCCGTGAATGCTAACTTAATTGAAATAATGCGTAAGCGAAAGCAACAAAAACATTTTCATTCCAACAGTCCCTCCTTTTAGCATGAGCTAAATCATTTCATTAGCAATCAAAGGAAATACAAGAGTAAAAGAATGAAAAACCATCAGCATTATGAGCATTCCATATTCTCAGCATCAGGAATAGAGACTGTAAAGAAAGATGAAGTCTCAACTATACACTTATCTATCTGCATCAGGTCGTCAATATCTTTCTGTAACACAATCGCAGCATTGGTATCATGGATTTAAATTTTCCTGTTGGGAGTGAGGAAGGTGGCACAATAAGAACAACAGAGGTGAAAACATTGTATTAGAATAGAACATGACACCAATATCACAATGAAGTATAGTACCTGTTCGAGAATTCAACCCCAGACCCCAAAGAGAGACCAACTCCAATTTCCACTTTCCATCCCCTTGACATTGCCATGGATGGCTAGAATGTGCTGGGTGATTTTCTTTTCCACGTTTGTGATCCCGAATACGCACTGGTCTCCTACTAGAGCGCACACACCACCACTCTTAGCTAGAATAAAGTCCACTGCATATCTAGTCTCCTCTGAATATATCCACATATTCTCCAATTGAGTGGTGATGTCACGCAGAGCTGCCGAAGTAAAATTAAACAATATTTGCAGCTTACAGTCAAAATACTTCCTTGCTTTTTCACCCCTTGCCATAGTGGTACCACCAAATGTGATTATGGAAGAAAGAATATATCCAAAAGTGATATCATTGCTATAGTTATTAACCTCTATATCTGTTACTTCTTATCAAGATTCCTTTGTCAATGTTCTTTTAACCCATTTTACCTTAGGCTTAGCGCTCTTACAAGGAACACCCAAAGGCAACACCATCCCCAAGGCAACGTCATTCGTACCATTATCAACATTAGAGTATGTTCCATTAGACTAAAAGAAAAACCCAGGGTGTGCATAAATTGGTCTATCATAATCCACAGCAGAATATCTAGAATTCCATCCAAAGGTATTATGGCCCTTCGAGTTCTCCAAGGGGATTGTTTGTAACCTTATTCAAGACTAACCCTGAACAATTGATATACAATGAAGTATCGGTACTATGGATAATCGGACAGCAAGCAGGGTAATACCCAGCCTCACGGGGAACCGTCAATTCCTTGTATTGCCAACCCACTAGAGTGACATTGGTGCTCTCCACGTAGAAATTATCACAGTCCATATTATGGTCACACCCCGTGATGAGTACAGGCCCCAGCTAGGCCCGCAGGACACAAGGGTTCGCTCTCCTGTAAAGGAATCTATAAGGAAGTTGGCACGGAAACTGCAAAGTACAAAGACACAGTTTATTAACCCTTAAGGGTGGTCCTACAATCCATACAATACCCTTCAGTATTGCATAGAGTAGCACAAAGAACTTGCATACACGGTCCCCTTTTATACACAACAGAGGGGCTCATAAGTGGGAGGATACGACATGAGACGAAGAATGTTACCTTTTATGGACATTTGCAATACTTGATCGATATGTGGGCGGAGCTGACATACTCCTTAAGCCCGCGAAAACATGGTCAAGCAAGGACTAACTGATAACAGATGTGGTCAAGTCTGGGCATGCGCCAGACGGACAAAGGAACTATTTATAGACTGTTACTAGGCAGATTACAAGAGCAACTAACACAAAGATAAGACTCTTCTTGTGCTGAGCACGTGGAGACATGACAATACAAAATGGAGTCCAGACTTCAGTCAACATAACAAAAGGGGCATGCGTAAAGCAGAAGAATTCATGTCTTTAGTAAATGCTTAATCACATCGAAGTTGCAATTTACAACAGACGACCCTTTCAGCATTTACTGAAGACATCCGGCTTGTTAGAATAATCATCATATATATCAATTATCATCATCTCTTCTACTTCCTTAGCTAAATGTTTCTGATAAGTGACATTGGCAATAGCTTTCTTATCGGGGATACAAAATGATACACATAAGGAACAGAGCAAGGGACCACATTGAACACAGATGCAACAAGAAAACAGAACTGCTATAATTATACAGAGACCAGTTAAAACCTTCCAACCCCAAGCAGTAATCAATGCCCAGAACCATCCAGAAAAGGACCAAGTGCCGTTTTCTGTATGGATTTCAGCTGCAATTTTATGCAGCCTGTTAATTGCATTATAGACTGAAGGTGTGTGGTCAGGAATAAACACGCAGCAACTGCTTCCGATAATTTTACAAGCTCCACCTCGATCAGCTAACATAACATCTAACACCATACGATTCTGCAATGCAACAATTCGGGTAATCTGTAATTCTTCCGTAAGATTCCCAAGAGCAGCAGCGGTTTGGTTTGTCACAGCCTCTACCACTCGTGTTAATCTTCGAACTTTCCTACTATTTAGGGCAGCTCCAACGAAGAAAAACAATCCTAAATTGAAGTCGATATACTGCTGCAAACTGGTGTCAGTCTGGTCCACGTCATCAATTGATAGAGTACGTTTATACCTATTTACAGTCACATTATTTAACAACTTTAAATCCTTATGATAGGATGCAGGTGCCAGAAATACAGGAGGTAACAAAAATGATACATAGCATACTCCGGACCAACCGGCTGGCAAACGGTAATAACCTTTATTTCCGCATACAAAGTACGTATTATGGGATGCTAAGAAAGTACTGTTATTCAATCCATCGATGTTTAATATGGTAATACAATCGCTAACACCGACAGGAATATAACCCACACTTTGGACACACAGGTCCGCTTGAGCTTGTGCCACTTGAATCACAAATTTGTCTTTTCCCGCAGTGTCTCTGGTGTTCGTGAAAACATATGGAATCGATTCATTGTCTGGTCGATACTCTTCCCATTCCCAAATTGTCCCATTCGCTTGCGGATATCCATCTTTATCCTGATGACATTCTTTATTAAGTCTGAAGAGTAATCGTCCCACTGTGGGTTTCCGAGTGGCAAAAAGCAAAGTGTACCATGCTCTACAAGAGCCATTATGAGAGAAAGGAAGAGGTATGAATGGCGTTCCTCCTTTCTTCTGATGAGCTGGCATCATACCACATATCCAACAGTTCGTAGCATTGGTGGCAACATGGGTATGATGTAACATCTGGATGAAAGTGTTATTCAAATAGGACTGACGATGCTTCAATTCTTGATACGGAAGGGTATAGAAATAGTGCTCCGCAGGCACTGGAGTGGTCAACACAAGCAACTCTCGGGCAGGAGTCACATCCTCCACAAACCATGTGGTTATCCCAACAATAGCTACTGTGAGCATAAAACCTGTTGCACAAAGGATCTTCTTTTTCTCCATGTCAAAATAGAGAATCAATATCTTCCTGAAACTAAAAGTTTGTCAGAACTCTTCCCCTTGGGCAGCGGTCGCTTTCTTCACCAACGGGCCAAGACGGGTGTCGCTACACTAATGCAGGGCTGATCCCCCCCCTTGCCTCACTGGCTCTCCGTTTCACTAACCCAAGGGCCGTTCTGACAACATGTTCCGATACTGAAAGATTCACTTTCGTGGCCTCAGATGATATCGCCTTCCTCCAGGAGTCGCGTGGTCCGGAAAGAGCTCCTCAGCGTCGTTCGATTCCACAGCACGGCCTTTCTCTGTGCTCAGAATCTCTCGTTGATCGGTCAATACAGCGGGCTCCACCAATCCGGGCGGTACTTTGCGGCAGTGCAGGGAATGGATCCAATTCTTTCTGTTGGAAACTCGCACGGCCGTCCTCGTTGCCAGTAAGACTTGCTCAGGGCCAACCCATCTCGGCTCCAGGCTGTTCGTCCTGTCAAAGATTTTCAGCATGACATAGTCTCCAGGCCGGAGACTATGTCCTTCGCCGGTGGACCGATCAGGGAGCGCCTCCCGGACCTGTTGATGGATGGAAACCAAGTTATCCGTTAACTGTGCCAGATAATCATTCATCATTACACAAGGTACATCATACACAGTCTTAGGTTTTGGTGGACCCCAAATATTCATTGGACGTCCAAAGACAATCTCATACGGTGTAAGACCGATTCGAGAGTGCGGTACCGACCTAATTGACAACAATGCCAGCGGTAAAGCATCTGGCCAAGTCAAAGACGTTGAAGCTTGAATTTTAGCGATCTTGAGCTTCAGTGTACTATTATACTTCTCGACTAGTCCTGCAGATTGAGGGTGGAATACTGCGTGGAACTTCTGGGTGATGCCTAGACCCTTCAGAACATACTTTATAACATCCGCTATAAAGTGGGGCCCGTTATCACTCCACAGAAGTCTACAAACGCCATATCGAGGGAAGAACTCCTTCAACAGCATCTTAGCGGTAGTCATTGCAGTATTGTCCTTCGTGGGGTATGCCTCAACCCATTTGCTAAAGGCACACACCACTACTAGAACATACTTCAAATTGTTACAACGCTCGAGCTGGATGTATCCATCTGCAAAACCTCAAAGGGTGCAGTAGGTGTTACGAACCCTCCTGCTGGGGTCCGAGTCCCCTTTCCTGGGTTGTACCTCAGGCAGATCATACAGGTCTGCACCACCCTCTTTGCCGTGCTAGCAATCTCTGGATGCTCCCAAACTTGCTCCAACATGTGCTAGCCCATGTGCCATCTGAACCATAGGTTGTACAAAAGCTGTGGGTAATTTCCATCGATCCATCTGCTTATTTCTCCAGCAACCCTCATCATCCAATTCTCCCTCACCGGACCATTGCTCCCGTTCTTTATCCGAAGCGGTCCTCTGTATTTCTCGCACTTCTTCCTTCGCATCATGCCATCTTTCTACTTGCGACTTCACTACATACATGGCAGTAGCACCGGGCTGCATCGCAGTCTCCCGCGCCACCCGGTCTGCTAACGCATTCCCTTCTCCAACTTTATCGACTACTTTCCTATGGGCGCTACATTTAACGATGGCAATTTTCTTCGGATATGTCAATGCAGTTAAAAGATTATGAACTAACTCCCCATGCATTATTTGTACTCCATGTGACGTTAAAAACCCTCTCTCCTTCCAGAGCAGGCCGAAATCGTGCGCTACTCCGAAGGCATACCGGCTATCTGTATAAACATTCACACACAATCCTGTACTGAGCTCACATGCTCGTGTTAATGCTATCAGTTCCGCTGCTTGAGCTGATTTCTGCGGTATACGTGCTGTCTCCACTATTGTTTGCAATGTGGTAATCGCATACGCTGCTGAAGTCGTACCATCTGGTAGCTTCAGGCATGACCCATCCACCCACAGTTCTCCATCTACATCTGAAAAGGGCGTATCCTGGAGATCAATACGACCCTTTGTTTGTTCCTCGGTCACAAGGATACAATCATGTGCTTCTCGTGCCTCAGACCGAGTCTCGGGGTATGGCAACAATGTGGCAGGATTTAACGTCACGCACCTCTTCAACGTAATATGAGGAGCCAAAAGCGTCAGCTCATATCCCGTTAAACGAGCACTGGTCAAATGCTGCGTCTTTGTCTGATTAAGCAGGGCATCAACAGCATGGGGGACTAATACCAACAGCTTATGAGATAACACAATTCCCTCGCTCTGGCGTATTGACACAGCTGTCGCCGCGACCGAGCGGAAACAACCAGGCAATGCTCGGGCAACAGGATCAAGTACAGCCGAAAAATATGCACAAGGGCGCTGCTTGTCGCCGTGCATCTGCACTAAAACCGATAATGCACATCCATCTTTCTCATGCACATACAGCGAAAAAGGCTTGGTATAATCGGGAGTCCCTAACACTGGTGCTGAACAGAGGGCCTGTCGCAGTTTCTGAAAGGCAGTGTCACACTCATTCGTCCAAGGAAGCGGGATAGGTGTATCTTTTGTCAAAAGGGCTAACAATGGCTTGGCTATGTACGAAAACCCTAATATCCACTGCCTACAAAAAGAAACAAGACCCAAAAATGCGCGCACGTCCTTCTGCGTGGACGGCGTCGGCGTATCCAGAATCACTTGGACACGATCTGGTGTGAGTGCACGTCCCTCCTTAGACAAAAGGTGACCTAGATAAGTCACCTTTGGTCTACAGAATTGCAACTTTTTCCGAGAGACTTTGTGATTGTGGGATGCCAAAAAGGAAAGCAAAGACAACGTACTCGTTTCACACAACTCCGGAGTGTCAGCCGCCAGCAAGATGTCATCGACATATTGAATGAGGGCGACACCCTCGGGCAGAACAAAAGAGTCCAATTGTCTTTTCAAGGCTTGACTGTAGATGCTAGGGCTTTCCGTATAGCCCTGAGGGATTCTACAAAATCGGTAAGACCTATTATTTAGAGTGAAACCAAAAAGGTATCGACTATCGGGATGAATGGGAATCGAAAAGAAGGCATTTTTCAAATCAATAACTGAAAACATGGTCGCCGTAGGCGGGACCAAAGTAAGCAACGTCGTGATATCCGAAACCACTGGGTACTGAGGTATCACGATCTTGTTCACTTCTCTCAAATCAATGATAAACCGATAGACTTTGGCATCCGTATCCTTTTTCAGAATGGGTAGAATCGGGCTATTACAAACATTATAGGGAACTTCTTCCACCACTCCCACCTTAATCAAATCCTGCACAATCTGTATAAGAGCCTCTTCCCCCTCCTGCGAAATACGATACTGGGGAAGGCGTGGTAACACCGCCCCCTCCTGGACACTAATGTGAACAGGCGGAATCACCATCTGTCCCACATCAGTATCCGAGGTGGCCCACAGAGCACGAGGGAGGGCAGCTAACACAGCATCTTCTGTAACCACACACATCCGTTCAGACAGGGGGTAATTGTCATTCAATATCACCCGCACTCCAGCAGGGGAACACCGGATCGTAGCTCTGAAGTGCTTCAGCATATCAAGGCCCATAATATTATCCGGCGTGTTCGGGGCTAACAAAAACGGACAGGGTGCAGAGAAGGAATTAACCTGAAATGTGAGGGGCTGCGAAAGAGGGCTTCGGGAGAGTGTTCCATCAAACCCTACCGATGTAACCATTAAGCCAGATGGGGGGGCCCTCGGAACCAATTGTTTAGACAGCGCACTACGAGTCGCTCCTGTGTCCACTAGAAACTGATCAGTGGAGCCCAAAACCTCAGCTGATACGTAAGGACCCTTCTGATCAACTGGCACCTCAACTGATTCTAACCCCCATCCAACGCATTCCTATGCATGCTGAGAATCATGGTACCCAGAACGGTCAATCCCCGACACTTGATACTGATTTTGTCGATCAAAAACATTAGACCTATCTCGTTGCTGCCCGGCAAGGTCAAAACGAGCGTGATCATTAGAATTCCCTCTAAAATTCGAGAAACCCCCTTTACCTCTCGGGCCACCCTGATTGTGTCCCTGACTGTGTCCCTGCCGCGAAGCATGCAACGCTGGGCAATCTCTGGCCCAGTGCCCCAATTGCTTACAATACGCACATTGATTCCTATTCAGGTCAGATCGGCCCGAGGGAGGACCATAAAATCCTCCCCTACCTCTATTTACACCCCGTCGGGGCGGACCATATACTTGTGCTAACATCACCTTCGTTTTTAAATCCTTCGATTTCTTTTCCTCCTGCCCCTTCGCTTCTAGCTCCTGGCGCTCATAGTACTGAGCTATAGTCAGGAGGGCTGTCGGGGTCGTAGTGGACCAAGAACTTTCACTCGCTTTGAGGCAAACTGCAATTGCCGGTAATAAATTCGCCACATATTTGTCAGCAAAAAGGTGCCGACCCGTATCATCCGTAAGAGACTGACCACTAAAATCATGGAACGTCTCCTCAAAGCGCGTAAAGAAATCTGCAACTGATTCATCGGCTTTCTGCTTACACGAGGCTAGCATATTCCAGTCAATCTTTTTAGGAGGAATAATGGTCTTCAACTTAGTCAGAATAGCAGCGGGGAGATCTAAGATAATCTGAGGTGGTTTCTGCGCGGGCTTTCTCTCCCTATCCTCATCCTCAAGTTCAGACCATCGAGCCTTAAAAGTGGCAACATCATCCACCTTCCGCACGGATCGCCACATATCTGGTGGTAGAATAAGCCCAAAGAACAAATCTATATCTGCTAAGGTCATAATACAAGAATTCAAGGCCCCCTCGACTTCTTCGTAAAAGGCCGCTGGATTCTTGCGGGGATCAGGCAACGCATTTTTTAATGCCATGACGTCAGCCCTGTGCCAGGGAGTATAAACCCAATTATACACAAAATATCCCTTAGCATCGGTGGAGGTAATATCCGAGCTAGTCCCCGCTCCTTTAGGAGGAACATACAAAGGCTCCGCCTCGCGCATTGGTTTAGCATGCACTGGATCGCTCTTATCTGATTGAGAGATGGATGAATGGCCGCCTCCGGTACGCGAATCCGACCGCTTTTCCTCCTCAAGGTGTTGGCGCGCTTTCTCTTTAAGATCTGCTGCCGCATCCCGCAGCGCAAACAGTCGCCGAACTGCCTCAGGCGCCTTAGAGGGAGAGAAAACACCATTACGCAATGCTTTAGAGTCTAATACCACATCGTCAGGTTCAAAGACACTGGAATATTTCCGAAAGGCAGCAATCACTTCATCAGAAAAGTGTCCCAAGAAATACAACCTTTCTCTATCCTGCCACGACTCCCAAGAAGCCAACAGTTCATCAAGGGATAACTTGCCCTTACATGCACGATAGGAAAACTGTCGAAGCTCACCCATTCGCTCAGCCGATAACATGGACCGCGTGTCTACCTTACTCGAACCCGATCCAGAATCTTGTGGCCTCGGGGCAGACGCGCCAACATAAGGAGGCGGAGAACGATCTAATAAATGAAAATCATCGTCGTGATTATTAAGGACAGGATAGAGTGGCTGACGAACAGCATATTGACCCGAGACTTGTAACCTATGTTCTTTCTCTTGTTTCTCCGTCTGTTCTCTTTCCTCCCGACGCTTTGCTTCCTGCGCTCTCACATGATCATTCTTTCGTTGCTCTTTATCAAACAGCGCTTTCTCGCGTTTCTCTCGCTCACGCACTTCCTTCACCCATAGTCGCACACATTCAAACATGTCTTGACGCGCACGCCGTTTACACATACACTGTTCCACATACTCAAACTTACGTATATCAAACGACCCATACAACGGCCACCGTAACTCAGGATCCTTTTTGGTATATTTCCTCCATACTGTGCTGTACATTATGGAGGAAAGACCATGCTTCACATACATATCCCTATTAGGAGTCCCCTCTGGGGGAGCTGGAGCAGATTCCTCGAGGTTTAACCGGTTTCCAAAGCAGCAGCACCACTTACGGAGTGCGCTAAAAGCAGGCATGCTCAAAAAATAATGCAGAATATGCAGTATTATCAAAAAAATGGCACTTAAACGTTGTGCTATTCAAAGTTACACAATTCCGGAGAAATATCTCCACATTACCTGCCTATATGTGTTGCAACGCATATATTCTCACAATAATCAATACAAGATATGACCGGTCATCCCAAATCAAACTCAAATAGCCAACCCAGGCTTCAAAAACTCGGAGCAAGTACCGTACAACGGTTCTTACCAATCAAGAGTCCAGATTCCAACTGCCAAGCTCCGAAATTCGCCCAAACGGCTGTCACGGCAGGACCGACAAAAGAGGTCTCAGTCGAGGACCGGCGCCACCCAGATGGTCAGCTCGGAAGGGAAGGAAGAAAACCTCGGGATGCCAGGACTAAAGTGCCTCTGGCAGTGATCACATCCCCGGCCAAATTCCTCACCTTCGTCGCGACCAATCCTTCGAGCATCCGAGTCGCCGATGAGCCCCACGTGACGGGCGCCAATTGATGAGTACAGGCCCCAGCTAGGCCCGCAGGACACAAGGGTTCGCTCTCCTGTAAAGGAATCTATAAGGAAGTTGGCACGGAAACTGCAAAGTACAAAGACACAGTTTATTAACCCTTAAGGGTGGTCCTACAATCCATACAATACCCTTCAGTATTGCATAGAGTAGCACAAAGAACTTGCATACACGGTCCCCTTTTATACACAACAGAGGGGCTCATAAGTGGGAGGATACGACATGAGACGAAGAATGTTACCTTTTATGGACATTTGCAATACTTGATCGATATGTGGGCGGAGCTGACATACTCCTTAAGCCCGCGAAAACATGGTCAAGCAAGGACTAACTGATAACAGATGTGGTCAAGTCTGGGCATGCGCCAGACGGACAAAGGAACTATTTATAGACTGTTACTAGGCAGATTACAAGAGCAACTAACACAAAGATAAGACTCTTCTTGTGCTGAGCACGTGGAGACATGACAATACAAAATGGAGTCCAGACTTCAGTCAACATAACAAAAGGGGCATGCGTAAAGCAGAAGAATTCATGTCTTTAGTAAATGCTTAATCACATCGAAGTTGCAATTTACAACACCCGGGTATCCCTCTCCCAAAGGCTTTCTATAGTAAAGACATGGTCCTAAGTAGCCAAATCCCAAAACACCCCTTTTACCTCTACAAAGTCAGGTGGCCGAGTATAAGTATAATTCAACAGTAACAGAGGATATGCAGTCCATAAACCAGTAACTGAATGGGTGGGGTAAAAAGCTGTCCCTTCTCCAAAGAATCTCCTAAGTGTATCAAGGAAAATATTACTAGGTGTTGTTCTTCTATTTCTTGTCGGGGAAGTACCTTTTCCCTGTCTGCGCAAAGGTACACTTTGATCATGTTCCAAAACCCACATTACGCCACATGAGAGCATTAGGAACGACAACACAAAAGCAGCATATATCATTATCTTTTTGCGGGTCCACATTACTTTATGCCAGGGAATGAACATTAATGGCTTCTTCTGCAACTAGCCTACCAAAAGGATGCATCGCATAGGCCGTAAGAAATACTAATGGGAAAGAAAAACAAAGAGAATATGGCAGTGAAATGCAAGTTCCCAGTGTCCGTTAGAGCCTCACTGGTTAAGGCTCTTATTCTCCATCAATACATTGGTGCTCTTGAGCACTGGCAGTGGAACTTGCTCTATCCTAAGCTCATATCCCACGTCGATCAGGATAGTGCACTTCCAAAGTACACTTTGTAATTATCCTGTCCAATGTTCAAACAATCGCACAAATTTTGCATCCACCTAAACTAACTCCGTTGGTACCATAGCAAAGTACATCCTAACTTGCACAGTCCTTCCCTAATCTCTCTTCTCCTTAGCAACAGATTCCCTAAGCCGAGGGTGCAAATTGTACCTGGTAACCCCAGGCACTGGCCAATCAGCAAACAACGGCTCTAGGATAGCTCTTATTTCCAGAGAAACAGCTGCATTGAGCACATTTTCATTTTCCACATCCGTTTGGGTCCAGGTCAGTCGGGCTTCCCTAAACGGGACAAAATGAGGCATTTGTTCCGTTTCGGAGTCCCCAATGCCGTCCTTCACCCTCTAATCATAAGGCAAAGGCAAAGGGACCCTGCAACAGTGGGTCGCATGAATCCACTTCTTATGGCCGGTGTCCTTCACTGCAGTTTTTGTTGTCAAAAGGACCTTCTCCAGTCCTTCCACCACAGCTCCAAACACTTCTTCTGCTGAAAATTTCTCGTCTGCACATAGTCCCCGGGCTGAATATCATGTCCGGGCCCCTCTGGTGTAGCTGGCAGGGCTTCCTTGACCTGTTGGTGAATAGAATGCAAACTTTCAGTTAACTGGCCAAGGTGATCGAGCAACATAGGATACTCAATATCAGAGAACCGTCGAGGGCGCGGGATGTCCCAGACATTTGACGTGCTTCCAAACACGACTACATACGGCGACAAACCAGTCCTAGAATGAGCTGGCGTTCTAGTTGACAAAAGTGCTAACGGCAAAGCATCTGCCCATTTTAACCCTGTTATTTCCTGAATCTTTGCCAGTTTGAGCTTGAGAGTACCATTGTGCTTCTCAACCAAACCGGCTGACTGTGGATGGTTAGCAGCATGGAATTTCTGTTTGCTGTGAAGGCCCTCACAAATCAATAGGATTACTTTTGCATTAAAATGACTTTGGTTATCACTCCAGATCACATGGGGCAAGCCACAACGAGGAAAGAACTCCTTCAGGAGTACCTTTGCAATCGTCATGGCTGTATTATCTTTAGTTTAGTAAGCCTCAACCCATTCACTGAACGCACAAAAGCACCAAAATATACTTCAAATTCTTGCACCTTTCCAATTCAATATAGTCCATTTGAAGGACCTCGAAAGGGAAAGTAGGTGGTGCAAAATTGCCAGACGGTCTAGGGGTACCCTTTCCAGGATTATGCATCATACATATCATACAGTAATCTACTAAGTGTGCAGCTGTCTTGGAAATTTTATTGTTCTGCCAAATAGGATATAACAATTTGCAAATGCCTTTGGCACTAATGTGGGCTGGACATTGGGCCATAGTGTCCACATGGAGCACATATGGATCTGGTAACATCCATCTCTCTTTCCCTAGTTTATCAATCCAACATCCTTCGTCATTCAGTTGTGCTGTACTTTACTGCCACACCGCTAGCTTCTCTATCGTCTCCCCACTTTGCATCTCCCTCACGCTTTTGACAGTGTCTTCAAACATGACAACCTCAGGAACCCATCTAGTTGAACCTGCTACAAGCATTCTTTTCATCTTTGTCTGGGCCGTTTCCTTATCTGTCTGGTCAGCAAAAGCATTTCCTCTACTCACATCATCAGTAACTTTCTTATGGGTGCCACAGTTCACTATTGCCAATTTCTTAGGGAGTTTTCAAAGCAGACAAAAGCCTCAATATAAGGTGACCGTGCTGAATCTTTGTACCATGGAAAGTAAGAAACCCTCTCTCAGCCCAGAGTCGCCGAAAGTTATGCGCGACCCCGAAGGCATACTAGCTGTCAGTATAAATATTGACAATCAGTCCCTCACTCAATTCGCAAGCTCGAATCAGGGCAGCAGGCTCAGCAGCCCGAGCTGACTGATAAGGGACTCGTGATGTCTCTACTACTGTACGCAGTGTGGGAATGCATAAGCTGCAGTGGTGGTGCCGTCTGGTCATTTAAAACAAGATCCATCGATGTATAGTTCCACTTCAGGGTCAGATAAGGGAACATCAGTCAAGTCTACCCGTCCTTTCATCTCTTCTTCTGTCCGGAAGATGCAATCATGTTTGTCAACTTCATAATTATTAGCTGAACGACCCTGTGAGGCGGCAGTATTCTGAACTCTATCAGTCCCACAACCTCGTCCATGGGAACTCCGTCCTCTAGGAACCTCAACCTTCTGCAAAAGTGCAGGACACTTGCTACGCCAGTGACCTTCTTCCTTACAATATGCACACTGATTTGACCCTAAGGGTGTTATGGTTGGCTGTCTGCTGGTACACGGAAGCTGTCTGAAAGGACCTCCGTGTCCTCTACCATTCCCCCTAAGCGCTTGCTGTAACAACACTTTTGTTTTCAACTCCTTATGCATCTTATCTGTTCTCTCTTTCTCTTTCTGATCATGATGTTCATAATATTGAGCCATATTCAAAATAACAGAGTGGGAAGAGGTAGTCCAAGTACTCTCAGATGCCTTCAAATGTGCCGCAATTTCAGGAAGCAAATTAGAAACGAATCTATCGACAAACAACCGAACTCCTCCCTCAACTGACAAATCCTGTCCACTATAATCCAAAAATGTATCTTCAAACCGGGTGAAGAAATCATACACACTTTCATCTTTCTTCTGCTTACATGCCGACAACTTATCCCAACTTCCCTTCTTCGGCAGAATAAGGAAATGCATATATGTAATAATGCGACCGGGCAAAGCAAGTATCTCAGCTCAAGGCTTATCACCTGGCTTCCTCTCCTGATCCCATCCTTTAATCACATCCCATATACCTCCCAACTCCGCAACATAATCTTGTGTGTGCACCTATCTTCAAATATCAACCGGAAACAACAAACCAAAAAACATTTCAATAACAGCAAGGGTCATTACCGTTGAAGAAGCAGCTTCAGTCAATTCTTTATAATATGCAGTACTATTTTTCCTAGGATCGGGCAAATGAGTCTTAAGCGACAAAACCTCACTTCTTTTCCACGGAGTATAAACCCACTGTTCTTGAAAACGAGCTGCCTCCCTCGGCCTGGTGATATTTCCACAACCATCTGTTAATTCTGGTAATTCTGGGTGATATATAGGATGAACCTCTGGCATCTGAAACTGAGACACCGATCTGGGGCTTTTCTCATGTAGTCTTCCCCTGTAAACTATTATTGTCGTAGCATTGCTGAAAACTTGTCTGGCCCCAATTCACTAATATACACACGAACCCTAACATCATGTAAAATTTGAGACGCTTCTGATTCAAAACACTGTTGCCAAAGACCAATCAAAGTAGCAGACATTTGTTTAAGGGAGTGCTGCTGTATAATGGACTCAAAATCTTGCATAGTTGCCCAAACATCCTCCACACTATAAATAGGATTATGAGCCCACTTTGCTGCCTGATTAGCTATTACCTGTTTCTCATTGTCTCCCACATCAAATCATAGCAACGGTCCCATGCACTCCTTAAATTTCGTGCGGTCCCTATCCTCAAATCCGCATACCGGCGTCCCACTACTTACTGATGTCGGAGGATGACGAACCGTCAAATGAGAGGCAACAGAAGTAACAGGTACAATTGTGACTGCTGTGTGTACTGGAGGAGAGGGAGCAGAAGATACCGAGGCTAAAACAATAGGTGTACTAACAGTCGCAGTTGCCACAGATGGCGAAGACAAAGAAAGAGCAGGAGGTGCCATAGCCAAAGCCGTCTGATCAACAGTAGCAGATACAGAAGCAATTGAAACAGAAGGAACAGGTTGCTGGGACTGCAAAGGAATAACGGGGTATATCCTTTGCAGGGCATATGGAGGTGGGGGTCGGGTATCTAACAGATCTTCCACAAAGGTATAGTTTTCTTTTTGGGCCATATAAGACCTGTCAATTTGTAACCAAAACCCTGTATCCGCACATTCAACCCCTGCCTCCTGTTTTTCCCTATCACATGCTACAGCTGTCTGAGTCAATGTTTGCATTCTCCCCTTTCGTGCATCTTTCTCCAATGTCTATCATCTCTATTTAGCCTCTTTCTGCCACGTTCAAAGAGAATCAAACATGGATTGCCTACTTTGTCTCGCAAACCCTTTTTTCTCTAAAAACCCAATCTTTTGTTCATCAAAAGTGCCCGTCGACTGCCACTGCAACTCAACATTGTCCCTTGTATATTTGTGCCATAATGTACTAAACATAAGAGGGACAATGCCATGCTTTACATTCAAAATTAGGAGTGCCTTCTGTGCTTCTTCCAATCGAGCATCTGCAGAACAACAACGACAGTACAAAGAAAGCAACTTACTGATACCAGGCATCTTCAAAAGAAAACAAGCTCACTATTTATTCCCGGCAAAGCAATTGCAAATGCTTTTATCCCAAAGATGTTTCTCAGACTGGACCAAATGCAAACTAAAATGGTACTATATCCACAAAGAACCAAAAAAACTCACCTGATATGTAGAGTCAAAGCAACCGATTCTGCACTGCCGACTCTTCAGACCAAACGGTCAGATTCAAGGGTTTCGCCATTCAGGACTCCAGTCGGGATGACCACTGGGCGAGGCACCATAAGGCTGGACAGATGGGGCAGCTGTGAGTATCAAGAACTCCTAATGCAGGGATCCCTGGTCCGTAAATCCGACCCGAGGATAGCCGCGACCTCCCCACTCGTCCAAGGGAAGGGGATGGATCAATCACCTGATGGAGTCCCTGTTCGGGCGCCAACTGAAGGAAGTTACCCGTTTTGGGTCACCCGGGTCACCCATGACCACCTCTCAGCCTTCCATACCAAATGAAGAGTCGGTCAGACAGTAGAGAACACAAACCAATAATTATTTATTCAGAGTGCACTCATAGTGGAGCCCGGTCTGCCCAGTCTCTAGGAGTGCTGCAGAGGGACTGAAATTGATAAACATAAAGACACATTATGTACATTTTAGAGCTGGGCTATACACACCTACAGTGGAATTTTCCAAGCACGTGCTGCTTAAGCAATGAAATACAAAGTACATGATCTTAGCACGCATATGTCATACAGAGTTACAAAAGTCCAAGGCCATTCCAGTCGGGCACGTCACCAGACAAGTGGGAGAGGGCCTCTATCTAGCAGGAAAGGTATGCACTAATAAGAACAATCTATTCATTTGCAAAGCAAGTCCCAACCTCGGAGAAAAAAAACTTACCAGAAGTAGTTTCTCGAAAAGGCAAAGATTATTTTTGGTCATGATTCAAAATGGCACCTAAACATAAAATGGTGCAGCGAATGCTAACTTAACATTTTCATTCCGACACACCGACCAGAACACCACCACCTTCCTGGCAAACCTCGCCAACATCGGACTCCAGCAGCTAGTCACCGCACCAACCTACATAGCCGGACACAGGCTCAACCCTGTCTTCTCCGCCAGCGGGAATTTCAACTACAGTCACACCCCCGAACTCTCCTGGACTGACCCTCATAGTATACATCACCTCTTCACCATGCCCACCAGACACCACCGCCATCATCACCCCTCCAACCGCAGCTGGATCAAGGCCAGCAAATAACTTTTTGGCCACTTCCTCAGCACCACCGCTCCGCCAACACTTACAGATACAAACACCGCAGCACTCAAACTCAACGGCATTTCTTTTGATTACCGAGTTCCAGAGGGGACTCCACCGGACCCGTGCTAACTGTACCTTACACAACTGCTTGTCAGATAGGGAGCAGATGCAACGTTGGGCAGGTTTATTTTGAATGCCAGGTTGTGGCCACTACTAAGGTTGTTATGCTGATATAACGCATATGGTATTTGCTACTTACGAATGATGCCTTCATGTTCCAGGTGGTACCATGTTTGCCCTGCTGATGTTACGTAGGATGCACCATTGCTGATGTATCTCATGCCTAAATATCATTCATGTACGATGTATCTATGCCAATGAGGTTGCCTAATGCAGGATGTGTTGTTTATGCCCTAATGAGGCCTAATGCAGATGCTTATGCCCAACTGTGCAAACACCCTGGCAGCTCCTCTGTGTCAGTGGACAGAGCATCTGGTAGTCACAGGCTGCCGGGGAAGGTGACAGCAGACACCCTGGATGCCAAACTAGACTCTGTACAAAAATACGCATCTAGCCATATGCGTGACCTTGTGAACCCCTATGCCACATTATACCTGCGTCAGTTAGGATGTATGCAGGGTGGGCGTTCTCACACAACAAAGCCTCGTATGAGTGGTGCAGTGAAATCTATGAGATTTCACTGCAACAATTCTAGGATGCCACTGCGCAAAACCTTACACCTGCCTCAAGGTGGGCATAAGGGGGACACAGTGCTATTGGAATAGGCCTGCTCCTCGCATTACTGGAGTTGCGACATGCTTGTGACAAAATTGCAGCAATGTGTGACTTTAGCACCGACAGATACATCAGGAGTACTGACATATCTGTAAATCCTTGCAACATGGAGTGCCATACAGTAAATACGGCACATCCATGGTGTCGCAAGGAGGACGCAATGAAAAGAGTGCCAACGCTGTTTTGTAGCAGCGATGCAACACTTTTCATGAATGAGGCCCAGGACTGCACGCTATCTTATTGTGGGGTGCATTCCTGAGCTTTTATTTTGGCGCAGGGCAGCGCAGCAATATTCTTTGCTGCGCTGTCCATCACCAAATCCTCTGAAATGAGGCCCCAAGTGTTTGCACCAATTTTAAGACCAGCTATTTTCTGGTCTTAAAAAATCACCTCTAACTGAACTTAGATGCAGTTTTGGGGGGGTTTACACAATACAAGGAATTCCTTGTAATATCGTGAAGTGGGGTTAGTGGCAGTTTTTTCACAGGAACACCCACCTTGCATCTCATTTTCGTTAACTCTCACTAACAGAATTAGTGATCTTTAAAATACACATTTCTGCCGGAATAGTGCTGCTAACTCCAGTTAGTGGCAACTTGTAAATAAGGCAATCAAAAATTGCTGCCTTAACATAAAAAAATTTACGCTATGGCGGCGTTATGTCCTTGTACATATGCTCCAAAGTTTGGTATCTTGGTGCTCTAAATTATTGATGCCACGTTGTTGATCTCTCATTCCCGGTCCCTTATCCACTCCATGCATTATACTATCTCGAGTGGATGGATTTTCTCATCATTTGGCTTCTCATTTTGGTTAAATATGGACACTCTGCTAAAATTCTTCTTGATTCCAACCTTCATCCCTCAAAAAAAATCATGCATCAGTGGCACTTTTACAGCAGTCCATAGTGGGATATGTTTCCACTATTTTCTGTAGTATTGTTTCAAGACGAAAACTTCTAATTCAAAGCCTTCTTTGCTCCTGTCATCTTAACCTAATCCACCTTCTTCCCTACGTGATATTCTCAAGCAATCCCATTTAAGTTGGACTCTGGGTCTACTCTTTAATTCCTTCAAGCGGAGAGACTTGTAGTTGTCACCAGATTTCAATGATTTGAGTTTTTATGAAAATGTTTTCTAATCTCATAATTACAGCAGTTAAAAATCTAATTGATGCTATTGTATGTATTCTCATTGAAAATGTGCAGCATACCTGGTCAAAACAGTCCTACATTTTAACATAACACAACACAATATGAAAATGGGGAGGAATCGGAGCTGAATACTGGAAGCCTACCACTGTATTTGATGGCTTTTTTGATTTGACGAGTTGCAATGAGCAGTAGGAATAATGCATGTGGGTGCCAATATAGCACAGAGAGAGTGTGCTACACCCAAGGACCCTAAAAGAGGCATGTTCCAAGCATAAGGTAACAACTTTCTTTTGTGTAAACAATTCTGATAATATGTATGATAAGCCCAATGGCCATGCTGTTGGATTTCTAGAAGGTGAGGTGAACCCTAGCGTTACAGTTACAAACAATTCTTTAGGCTGCTGCGACATCTTGTTACATCTAGGACTCATGGAAGGCTGGTGGGCCACTTGTACAAGTATATGGTGGTGTTAGTGGCAACCTTTGAAACAATGTAAGTAAAGGTTGGATCATAGGCTGGGCTTTGGATAGGTAGCCACGCATTGATCAAATTATTCTTGACTTGGGTGCTTGCAACACAATAGTTTGTAACGTCTAAAGCCAGGGAACTTAGTTGTGCTGTTTATGGGGTATTAGTCATGGTCTCTGTCCTGTATAGTGGGTATATGTTATTATTAGCATGGCTAAATAGGTTCTCTAAATTGGACGTTCAGCTTCATGTTGACGATAAACAGTTGCTGGGTCAGTGTATCGAGGGTAGCAAGTTTTAGGATCACCTTCACACTACCCTAAAAAACATTTATCATTGGATGCAGGAGAGCAAGCCTAAACTTAGTGGTGGCAAAAGAGTCAGTTTGCAGATTTTGGAGTAGGGATTCCAATGACACTGCCATTTTCTAACAGGAGACCCTAGAAGCACCCCCACTTACATGTGTTTATGTTGGACCTGGCCCTTTCGGCAGGGTTATACCCAAACTTTTTGCCTTCCCGCCTACTTTTTCTGACATTTTCTTTGTTGGAATTAGGACTCTGGGCACCTTACCACTGCTAATCAGTGCTAAAGTGCATGTGTTCTCTCCTCTAAACATGTGTATGATTGATTTAAACCTGCGTGGCATATTTAATTTACATATACATCCCTTGTTAAGTGGTATGCCATATACCCTGGGCCTTTAAATGAAATGCTACTAGTGTGCCTGGAGCACTGATTTTGCCACCCACAGAAGTATGTTTTTAGCCCTGTCAACATGGCATTTAAAACTGCTTGCCAACCCTTAAACAAATTGGTCACCCCTAATGTAGGCTCTAGGTAGCCATATGGGCAGCGTGCAGTGTAAGTAAAAGGTAGGCCATGTACCTTTATGGTTGACATGTCCTGGTAGTGGTAAACAGCCTATTTCATATTTCACTGCTGTGAGGCATCCTCCTCTCATAGGCTAGCATTGGGAATCCCCTTATATGCTTTTAAGTGATGATTCCTGGTCAGAAAAGAGTGGCGTTGCAATGTTTGGTAAGTTTAGAAGCGTAGTGATAAATCCTGCTTACTGGTGAAGTTGGATTTTACATTACTATCTTAGAATGGCACTTTTAGAAAGTGGACATTTCCTGTGCTTATAACTATTTGTGATTTGCGGCCTGTCTCCAATACACGTACTTATACAATACACAATATTACTTTTTAATTATTTTACTTTACGTCTGGGCTAGGTGACTGCTACACTTTGGTCATACTCTCTAGACATCCACAATACATCTGCATTCATCTGCATACTGATAGTCATTCTGGGCTGGGAGAGGTGGTTCACACTTAACCCTGAATAGGATGTTCGGTCCTCACACAAAGGTCTGATTTACCTCCTACTGACCATCTAGAACCAGGGCTGGGCTGAAAGGGATTGTTGTGCACTTCTGAGGGTTCCTTTGAAGTCACACACTACATCAAACATATTTTTGATTGCAAGTACTGGGGCTCTGACCCCATATCTTTAGACACTGTGTGGGACTTCTAACCAGAAGCTGCTGTCTCTACATCTGTACATTGCCAGGATGACTGCTGTGCTGCCAGGAGAAACCACCATTTTGCTAACTGCTTTGCTGGGTTGGCCTGCTGACTGTTGGGCTGCAGGAAACACTTCCACATTACAAGTTGCCTTTATGAGCTGGGCTGCTGCCTGCTACCTGCTTTGGTGCCTTGCTAGTGCTTTCCAAGGACTTGTTGGCTCGCCTCCTGTTCACAAGGGCTCAGGATCTTGAAATACATCCATCCCTTTGTTCTGCCATGGAACTCTTTGGCTCCTTAGTCCACGAGGGACAAGAATTAGAATTGCCTCTAAATCACCATGTAGTTCTGAGGGCAAAATCAGCGCTTCCCTTTTGCCTTGCACTACAACCCTGACTCCCTCCACATGACTGGTGTTCACCTCAGCTGGTGGTGATTGGAATTGGCAGCTTTCAGAAAATGAGCTGTGCAGCGCCTCTCTGCTTGGCCCTTCAAGATGTGCTGCCTAACAACCAGGGACAAGCTAAGCACATGAGATCCGGTAACCTGGATCCGCCCCCAGAGCTGTGCCCAGTGTGACCAGCTAGGTGAGGCTGCGATCTGAGGATGCGGGCCCTGTCCAGAGACCTGCCAGTATCCTGAAGGTGTCTTCCCCAAGCACCGTTCAGAGGGTTTCCTGTGTGCGGTGTGCAGACCCCCCCTGTATTTCTGTCCTTTCCCCACGACAGGTACGATGGGTGACAGGGATTCAGGGGGGGGCATGCAGTCATCACGCGCTCTTTAGTGAGTGGGTCTGCCACAGGACAGATTGGCAGTTGGGATTCCCCAGAGGGTTATAGGCATGCTGCAGGATCAGTGGTGGCTCGCATTGGGAGTGCTGCGGGTGGTGGGGTGAGGTGGGAGAGGGGCAGGGTGGGGGGTAGTGGAGTCAGACATCCCACGGGCAGGAGTAAGGTAAGTAAATAAATAAATAAAACTATGTACCTTGCGCTCGCTGCATCGCCAACGTAAATAGTTTTATTTATTTACTTACCTTACTCCTGCCCATCTTATGTCCGACTCCACTATCCCCCCACCCTGCCCCGTAGTACTCCCACTGCGAGCCGCCACTGTGCAGGATCGAGGGGGCATATGTGGACCGAAACTTTAGGTCCGTTGACCTCCTTTGTCCAATAGCCAGGCAGATAAGCCACAACCTAGACGTGTTTCCCCCGGCAGAGTTATTTCTTTTGGCCACAAAACTGGGAAGAGGGACATTCCCTCCTAGTCGAGCATGTTCGGTAGTGATAATTCAATCCAGAGCACTTGGTCTACTGTGCATGAGCACCCTAGGAACACCTATGCGATTCCTAGGGCTAGGGCCTTGTGTTCTGCCAAACCAAAAGTATCTAGGTGATATTCTTCAATTACCTGTGAGTGTTTCTTTACTCCAGTATTACTTGCACTTCATCTTTTTTATCTTGCTTTGATCAGAATAACGAGTACTATATGAAAAGATGCATATTTTGAAAAGCATATTATGTATTTATATCATTTTGGCATTAATGTGGTCATAATGTAATAAGTTATTTTTATACCCATGTGTGGAGTCTCTCTTTTGTGGTGTATTCTTTGTTACTATGAGAGTGTGTTACACAAACGTTTTACACATTGCCTCTTTAGATAAGCCTAACTATTCTGTGCCAAATTTCCAGAGGGTGAGCACAGGTTATCTTAGGTGTGTATCTGACTTACCCTGACGAGATTGGTGGATTTTGCCTGGTTTAGATGCATACCCTAGACAACAAGAAACCCCATTTCTAACATTTGTGATCAGCAGTGAGGATAGGACTTGCGTTTATGCCATATCATAGTAACTCATTGTTTCACAACAACTCTGCAAAAAGACCCTTATGTGTTTGTTTGCTCCTGTTCTCTCACATTAGTCATTTTTGAAATTTACTCCTGCTTCATCTTTATGCCTGGAACTCTTGTTGTTTATATCAGTTGTTTAGTACCTTGCCAAAATGGAATCAACCATTGACCTTGATGAACTGCTGTTTTACAGTGAGGAGGAGCTGAAGGGATTCTTGCTGGGAGAGAGGACCAGCTATGGATAATTAATCCACCAAGCTGGCCCTTAAGAAAGTCCTGTATACTTTTGAGAGGGCGCACTCGGAAACAGCTTTAAAGGAGGACCAGAGGGTGATAATTCTGGGGAGGGCTCAGAGGGGAGGACCCCTCTGGAATTCTTAAGGAACCTAAACCTTGGAATCTCCTGGAAATCCTAAGAGGGCAGTGTCCTCAAACTTGTTGCCTACCTCTGCCTATTTTTCTGTTGGCTTTAGAACTCTGGACATGTTCCCACTGCTAATCAGTGCTATAGTGCATGTGCTCTCTCCTCTAAATATGGTATGCTTGGTATACACCTGTTTAACATATTTGATTTACTTATACCTCCCTTGTAAAGTAGTATACCATATACCCAGGGCCTGTAAATGAAATGCTACTAGTGAGCCTGCAGCACCGATTGTGCCATCCAAATAGATATCTTTACAAACCTGTCTCAGGCCTGCCAGCATAAGGCCTATGTGCTCAGTTTACTGCCACTTCAACATGGCATTTAAAACTACTTGACAAGCCTGAAACTCCCATTTTAGTACACATAGATCACCCCTAAGGAGGTCCCTAGGTAGCCATATGGGCAGGGTGCTGTATAAGTAAAAGGTAGGACATGTACCTTTATGGATGACATGTCCTGGTAGTGGCAAACAGCCTATTTCTTATTTCAATGCTGTGAGGCCTACTCATCTCATAGGCTAGCAAAGGGAATTCCCTTATATACTTTTAAGTGGTAATTCCTGAGCAGAAAGGAGTGGCTTTGCCATGTTTGGTATGTTTAGAATGATAGTGATAAATCCTAGTTATTGTTGACTATTTTTTGAAATGCCACTTTTAGAAAGTGCAACACAAAAAGATGACGTACAGACTGTTATACATTGTCAAACATTCACCTCCAGTCACAAGTCTGTGTTTAATCCATTGTTATTTTGCTCGCCACGTCATTCCAGTTTGGGCCCAGCCATGTACAAATCAGCCTTGACCCTATTCCCCATGGGAACAGTCCAGCCCGAACTGCCAGGGCAAGTTTTCCCTGGACCAGAAAACAAGCATCCTGGGACCAGTTTTGGGGCATCACCCCTCATCAACCAGGCTAGCTTGAAACTGGTGGCGTCCTGAGACCCACGTCTGGGCATACACTTCCCACTTAGGGTGAAAATACAACACAATAAGATGATGGATGGAATGTTGAACATTGTCAAACATTGATCCCCAGTCACAAATTTGGGTTTAATCTATTGTTATTTAGCTTGCTATGCCATTCCAGTTTGGACCCAACCATATGCAAATCAGCCTTGACCCTGTTCCCCCATGGGATCGGTCCAACCTGAACTGCCATGCCAGGTCCTCCCTAGACCAGAAAACAAAGCATCCTGGGACCGGTTTTGGGGCATCACCTCTTATCAGGCAGGCTAGCTTGAAACCAGTGGCATAGTGAGCGCGGGACCCACACCTGGGCATACCGTTCCCACTTAGGATGAAAATGCAACACAAAAAAAATATGGAAAAAATGTTGAACATTGTCAAACATTCACCCACAGTCACAGATCTGGGTTTAATACATTGTTATCTTGCTCACCACGCCATTCCAGTTTGGACCCAGCCATATGCAAAAAAGCCTTGATCCTGTTCCCCACGGGAACAGTCCAGCACGAACTGCCAGGCCAGGTCCTCCCTGGACCAGAAAACAAGCATCCAGGGACCAGTTTCGGGGCTTCGCCCCTCATCAGCCAGGCTTGCTTGAAACTGGTGGCGTAGCATGCACAGGACCCACGTCTGGGCATACACTTCCCACTTAGGGTGAAAATACAACACAATAGGATGATGGATGGAACATTGAACATTGTCAAACATTGACCCCCAGCACAGATCTGGGTTTAATCCATTGTCATTTTGCTTGCCACGCCATTACAGTTTGTACCCAGCCATATGCAAAACAACCTTGACCATGTTCCCCCATGGGAACAGTGAATCCCGAACTGCTAGGCCAGGTACTCCCTGGACTGCAACACAAGCATCCTGGGACCGGTTTCAGGGTATCACCCCTCATCAGCCAGGCTAGCTTGAAACCGGTGGCATAGGGAGTACAGGACCCACATCTGGGCATACCCTTCCCACTTAGAGTGACAATGCAGCACAAAAAGATGATGGACGGAATGTTGAACAGTGTCAAACATTCAACCCCAGTCACAGATCTGGGTTTAATCCATCATTATTTTGCTTGACACACCATTCCAGTTTGGACCCAGACATGTGCAAATCAGCCTTGAGCCTGTTCCCCATAGGAACAGTCCAGCACGAACAGGCAGGCCAGGTCTTCCCTGGACTGGAAAACAAGCGTGCTGGGACCAGTTTCAGGGCATCACCTCTCATCAGCCAGGCTAGCTTGAAACTGGTGGCTTAGAGGAGCACAGGACCAACGTCTGGGCATACCCTTTCTACTTAGGGTGAAAATGCAACACAAAAAGATGATGAACAGAATGTTGGACATTGCCAAACATTCACCGCCAGTCACAGATCTGGGTTTAATCAATTGTTATTTTGCTCACCACGCCATTCAGGTTTGAACTTTGAACCCAGCAATATGCAAATCAGTCTTGACCCTGTTCCCCATGGGAACAGTGCAGCTGAAACTGCCAGGCCAGGTCCTCCCTTACACAGAAAACAAGCATCCAGGGACCAGTTTCGGGGCATCACCCCATATCAATCAGGCTAGCTTGTAACTGGTGGTGTAGCATTCACGGGACCCATGCCTGGGCATACAGCTCCCACTTCAGGTGAAAATACAACACAATAAGAAGATGGATGGAATGTTGAACGTTGTCAAACATTCACCCAAGTCACAGATCTGGGTTTAATACATTGTTATTTTTCTCACCACGCCATTCCAGTTTGGACATAGCCATATGCAAAACAAACTTGACCATGTTCCCCCATGGGAACAGTCCAACCCGAACTGCCATGCCAGGTGCTCCCTGGACTGGAAAACAAGCATCCTGAGACCGGTTTCAGGGTATCACCCCTCATCAACCATGCTAGCTTGAAACCAGTGGCATAACCAGCACAAGACCCACATCTGGGCATACCCTTACCATTTAGGGTGAAAATGCAATGCAAAAAGATGATGGATGGAATGTTGAACATTGTCAAACATTCAACCCCAGTCACAGATCTGGGTTTAATCCATCGTTATTTTGCTTGACACACCATTCCAGTTTGGACCCAGACATATACAAATCAGCCTTGATCCTGTTCCCCATGGGATCAGTCCAGCACAAACTGGCAGGCCAGGTCCTCCCTGGGCCGGAAAACAAGCATCATGGGACTGGTTTCGGGGCATCACCTCCGATCAGCCAGGCTAGCTTGAAATCGGTGGTGTAGCGAGAACGGGACTCACGCCTGGGCTTCCCCGTCCCACTTAGGGTGAAAATGCAACATAAAAAGATGATGGACGGATTGTTAAACATTGTCAAACATTCACCCCCAGTCTCAGAGTACGTGGGCATTTCTCTGTGCTTATAACTCTTTGTGCTTTGCAGCCTGTCTCCAATAAACGTCTGGGCTGCGTGACAGCCACACTTTGTGGGCACAGGAAGGGCCGGGTCAGACAGGGGATACATCTGCATTCATCTGCATAGTGATAGTCTTCTTGGGCTGGGAGAGGGAGAGGTGGTTCGCACTTAACTTTGAATAAATTGTGTCCTGCTCTTACACAAAGGGCTGAATTACCCCCTACTTACCATCTGGAGCCAGGGGTGGGCTAAAAGGGACTGTTTTTGCACTTCTGAGGATTCCTTTGAAGTCACCCCCTACAACAAAGACATTTTTGAGTATAAATACTGGGGCTCTGACTCCATATCTTTAGACACTACGTGGGACTTGTAACAAGCTGCTGGCTCTACATCTATACATTGCCAGGAGGACTGCTGTGCTGCCAGGAGAAACCACCATTTTGCTAACTGCTGTGCTGGGCTGGCCTGCTGACTGCTAACTTCTAGACTGCAGGAGGGACTGCCACTATGCAACTTGCGTTTATGTACTGGTTTGCTACCTGCATTGGTGCCCTGCTAGTGCTCTCCAAGGGCTTGCCCCCTGTTAATGAGGTTTCAGGGTAGGTAACGACCTCTATTCCCTTGTTCTGCTGTGGGATTGGTGGCTTCCTGAGTCCGGCAACCAAGAGGGACAAGAATCAGATTGCCTCCAAATCACCATGTAGTCGCGAGGAGAGCAGGTGCTGCAGATTGCAGTGCGGCGCTGTGACTAAGATCAGGGCTTCCCCATTGACTCGCGCTACACCTCGACTTCCCCCGCATGACTGATATTCACCACGGAGGGTTGTAATTGAAGACAGCAGCTTTATGAAAAGAAGCCCCGCAGAGTCTCTCTGCTTTACCTTTCAAGACTCATTGCTTAGGAACCAGGGGCAGGCCAGGCACTCGAGGTCCGATAGCCCGGCTCTGCCCCCAGGGTGGCATCATGTGTGACCAGCTAGGCAACGGTGTGCTCTGTAGAGGCAGGCTCTGTCACTTAGGTCTGCTGTTATCCTGCACGAGTCTTCTCCCCAGTGCTGTTCAGAGGGTTTCCTTTGGCCTGTGGACCCCCTAAAGTCGAGCCCGACAGGTACGGTGGGTGACAGGTTCTTGGGGGGGGTATGCAGCCGTCCTGCACTCCTTAGACACATGACAGATTGCCAGTTGGGAGGCCCCAGGGGTTGCGTATACACTGCAGGATTGAGGGTGCATTCGTGGTCATGAACTTTAGGTCAGTTGAACTCCTTGGTCTAATAGCTGACCTACATGAAGCTGGCAGCTAAGTCACAGCCTCAACTTGTTTCCGCCTGTAGAGTTATTTTTTTGGGCCGTGAGACTGGTAGGAGTGACGTTCCCTCCTAGCACCCTAGGTACACCTATGCGATTCCTATTGCCAGGGCCTTGTGTTCTGAACAAACCAAAAGTATCTAGGTGATATTCCTCCGTTACTTGTGATTGTTTTTTTACTCCTACATTACTTGCACTGCTGATATGATCCTTTTTTCTTGCTTCGATCAGAATAACGAGTACTATCTGAAAAGATGCCTATTTTGAAAAGAATATCATGTATTTATATGTTTTTGGCCTGAATGTGGCTACGATATAATAAGTTATTTTTATATACCCCTATGTGGAGTCTCTCTTTTGTGGTTTTTTCATTGTGTTACTGTGATAGAGTGCTACACAAACGTTTTACAAATTGCCTCTTTATATAAACCTGACTGCTCTGTGCCAAGCTACTACAGTGTGAGTAAAGGTTATTTTAGGTGTGTATCTGACTTATCCTGACCAGAGTGGGGGGTTCTGCCTGGCTTAGATGCATACCCTAGTCAACCAGAAACCCCATTTCTAACTGTTTGTTTTAAGAGCTCTTGAGTGCATTTTGACTATATTCTCATTATGTGCCAACAGATTATGTCAGTGGTGAAACCCTGTAATTTCCGTTCCTATTTGTGAATGAAATTCTCTCATTTCAATTGTTGCCTAGCAAGTCTTAAACAATAAGCACCATCATCCTATCATGCGTTACTATGAAGACATCTTGTATACTTTTAGCTGTACATATATTCAGACTGTAAAAAATTCAAAACAAAGCCATCCATCTGATTCATATGGCTCAGAAGTCATCCAAGGTAACCATTTTCATAAATAATTTAACTAGATCCTTGTACGACAATTGCTGGAATTTGAGAACTTTTTAATGGATTATAGAATCATATAGAGGTCAGAGCTTGCACTAACCATGAGAGGTCAGTAGATAGTATCAACTCAGAAGACAGTTGATATCAAGGGAACAATTAATTAGTATTTTTTTTAAAAGCTGTACAATTTGCTCAGACAGCACTACAATTGTCACACTCTGCTTGTCCTAGCTGCCTTAAAAATGTAGTATGTTTCAAAAATGCTTTAGGCTTCTGTAATCACCAGTGGATTAAAAGCACTTCCCTGACTAAATGGGTACAACAGGGAGTGAAAAAAGGAGAAAACATAGCATTAAACAATAGGGACAGACATGGAAAAATAGAACCAACAGCATATTGAGTACATTCCTGATTGAAGTGATCTTTGTGTCTCATTGTTTGTTTGTAATATGCAGTGGAAAGTCATACCTCTATGCCAGACCATTTGCAAAATGTTAACCAAGAACTGCATAAAACTAAGGCCCTCCAATTGAGATAATATTGGTTTTGGGTCCATGGAGATGGGCAATGTTTTGTCTAAAGACTTCAGTCAATTGAGGTGTGAGTAGTAAGTGGAGTAAAGTTATGCAGGGTCTACATTTTACGAAAGATTCACCACCAACAACAATATGTCAGTTGCGATAATTAGTTTCAAGTTGAAGGAGGTCAATAGCCTTGTCAGATCTGGACCAAATACAAACACAGCAAAAAAGGTAAAAGTGCCTGTTCTAGAGTTTGGCGGACAGGTTGCTCTTTCACAAACATGCAGGATATTATATTCACTTTATTTTAAGTGAATTGTAATTTATGGCAATTGTAATAAGGTGGACAGGATATTAGTCATGTTTGTGACAGAGTAACCCATCTGCCAAACTCTAAATCATTTCCAAACTTTCCGAGGAGAAATCTGGACTGATGGGTTCTATGATCTATCCTATACCAAAATTACCAGCCATAGGAGAATCATGGACACTGTAATAGCTCTGTTCCTAGGGTGTGTCTCATTTTGTCTAAGATGCCGAGTCTTTGCTTCACTTTCTCAACTATGCAACCAAGAAATTATGCTTTACTAAAACTGGCATTTTGTCGTGCTTGCCTATAACTAGAACTTTAACATGCGATAAGGCTCCTACTTTGCCAAGGTGAAAGCTGACCATGAAGTTGTAGTCAATAAAAAATAAAGAATTACAACCACTATTGGCATCTCATCGAGGCATTTAAAATCTTATGAAATTGAGGGTTTGTATGATCCTTTAACAATTATCTGGTGTGACATGCTCCTAATAAATAATATATCGTCTAACACAAGATTCCATGACATCAGCATCTCTTTATCATTAATGACATTGCTGATTTCTACAGATATTAACGTCCTAGAAAGGTGTAACTGAACAGTTTCTCTATGCTACTGGGTTAAAACAGCTCAAAACTATATATTGGGAAACTGTTCTTAACCGATATAGACCCAGATATCTATGAATGTCCTAGCTTCCCACCCTTTCAAGGCAAGGTAATGAGGGATTGGTAGGACCTATGCATCAACACTATTAGAAATATCTATATTATCTATAAGTTAGACTATGATTGATTCTCCCACATCATGCATTACTAAGGCGAGTTACTGGATTGTAGAATTAAAAGTTAACCTAGAAAAAAAGAGGAACTCACTTATGATATTAATTTGCTACAGTAGCATTGTTTCTGTGTTTTTTAGGCTGTAGGAGTCTCTGCTTGTCAGCAATTGAGCTTTAATTTGGAAGGGGGAACCCATACCAACTTCATACACATAACTTGTTTAGGTCACAACACAGTTCAGTGAGGAATTCTGCTTAACCACTGGTGACTGGGGCACGAGCAGCAGGTAATTCTTAATAGACATTAATTCTACGTTCAAACAGTATCAAACAACATTAAAGGCAAAAATGCAATAAAAGCCCCAAACTATGTTTTTTTGCTGCTAGGCTTTGATTTTTGTGACGTATTTATGTACACAGTTTTTTCACTCACTGTTGTATTGTGCTTTGATGTAAACTGTTTGTTTGTTCAGAAAAGTTGAAAACAATACAACTATATATTATATAGCTAGTCCTAATTCCCTGTTCCCATTTGCCCGTTTGTTTTGGAGTGGATACGACCGAACTGACTTTTTCTATGAATGTAAACGTGAGCCTTGTTTTCACGTCTCTCTTGAGTAGAAGCAATATTGACAACGAGTTGTTGTTAAAGTAGGGAAATGTAAACTTTGTTATTACAGTTAGTCTCATGAAGACCTCAAAGTCATATTTAGTGTTGATGGTGTACTTTCTTTCAACTGCTGAAAAAGGTGTCTGTTTATCTTGCATTCACACTACCTTTTGCAATTGTTTGCAGCTTTTTTCAAATGCCTTTTCACACAGTTTTGGTGAAGAACTCAATTACACTTAATCTGGTAATTCTTAGCTCAATGGATGGAAAGGGTCGAGATAAAAATCAAATTACCAGGCACAGCATGGCCATTCTCTAAGCTGGATCAGATGCTCTCTCTGCATGCTTCCTATACACTGCTTGTTTTCACACTTGTGATTTTGTGTTTTATCCATCTATTATGTGAAAACCACGACCGCCTATGTTCTATTTTGTTGAGTTCACCCTCATGACACGTCAGGGCATATTCTTAAGGAGCTATCGCCAAGTTAACAGCACTTTATCGCAGCCAAAGTCACGATACATTTATCACCCCATTCACAAGCTGGTGCTAACAGCCCATAGCACCAGTTTACCTGCAATAGCAGCCACAAAAAACATCGCCACAGATGACCCCGGCAACTATCGCTAATGAGATGCAGAGTAGGCGTTCCCGTGCAAAAAGCCGTGACAACACCACTCCACAACATTCCCAACGACCAGCCAGATTGGCAATAACACCACGAAACATGTGATAAGGCATGTTAGTAGCAGAAAATCAACACCTGCTCTGACCTGGTGCTAAGTCGGATGGCAGCCTGCACCACAAAAGGAAGCCCAGCCCAGAGCCACACCTGAAGAACAACAGATGACATGCAGCCACTGAACAAGCGTGCCGGACACCCACGAGGGCCACAACAACCACCGCCACCAACCCCAGGACCCCCCCTTCCCGGCAACCCCCCCCACCCCCGGCCAAAGACATGCCACATCAACTACACAGAATCATGTACCAAATAATCCACCTGATGTCACACAATCCCATCTGGTGACATGCATGTGTTGTCACAAAAATGAGCATCACACATTCACCTTCGAAGCAACAAATGAAAATGTATTAAAATAAACACAGAACAGAAATGAAGACACATGGCGGCTCCCCTCTGGACAATCCGTAGGTCCCAGCCTGCAAAACAAAAATCATGATGAGAAGGTGTGTCCTGCACACATCAAGGGACAGAGAGAGAGCGAAGGAGTGAGAGAGGAAGAGAGGGAGAGAGAGATAGCTGGACAGAGAGGGCGAGAGAGCTGTAGACGGACAGAGAGGGGGAGAGAGTGATAGACGGACAGAGAGGGGGAGAGAGAGATAGACAGACAGAGAGGGGGAGAGAGAGAGATAAGAAGAGAGGGACAGGGAGAGAAAGTGCAGACACTGCGCATCCAGGCCTCACTGCTCATCTTCCGCCACCGGCGTGTAGAAAAGAGGGCCCACCATGTGCCACTGCAAGCCACAAGCCGGGGGCCTGCGGACATGGCACCCTCCACATCATGCAGCCCCGCTCCGCAGGCCACGAGGTCTCATTTTTGATGCTAGGTCTTGATTGCACCATGGCAGAGGACATACCAGTGCACAGGGCATCATCGCAGGCTGCACATCCGCTCAGCCCTTGAGGTGCCACTAACTCTGTGACCTGCGAGGCCACGCCACGTGGTGGTAGGCCCCTGCTGTCCGCTGGCTCAGGCCTACACTGCGGTCCAGCAGGGCACACAAAACCTGAGCATTCTGGACCGCCGGCACGGGGCATCATCGCAGGCTGCACACCCACTCAGCACTTAAGGTGCCCCTACCACAGTGCACCCAAAGTCACCGTCCCGTGGCGGTGTGCCTGTGCCGGCCACAGTGTATCCGGTGCCACCAAGTTTGTGCCCCACAAGTCATGGACCCTCTAGGATTGGGTACTGTGGTGCGGACGCCATCATGTCACCTCCGGGCCTGCGGGATGGGATGTTGCAGGCCCCTGGGCCCCCATGCCTATATGCACACCACACGGATACACCCCGAGAGAGGTTGGAAATGGCATCAAGCACGTGCGCACGGCCCTTTTTATTGGCAGGGTCACATGTGCTGTGATGCGTGTGCTGGATGGGTGTGGTGTGGGTGTACACCAGCCATGAGGGAGTGGTTGTGGCATGCCGACAACTAGACCTGTGAGCAGCAGATCCCTACAGGGAAGACCTGGGACATGTAGCGTTGTCGTCGTCCCCTGTAAGCGTAAGCGGAGTGGGCTGGCCTGGCGTATGCCATTCCAGCATAAAGGTTTGAACAATGACCCCGGGGATCTGTGCGTTGTCCCGTACGGGGCTGGACAAGGAAGTAACAAATGCGTGTGTCGCTGTTGTTACGTCGGCGCCACCCTGACAACATTGGGCATTGTGTCACCCTGTGACCCAAGTCCAACGACATGACCCACATGGACATAAGAGGAATTCACTGACCCTACATTCGTCCATACTACCACACTTGAAAGACCATAGACACAACACATATGTGTGATTCGGAATGTTTAATGCACATTCAGTGGAGTGTTGCATCTGGAGCAGTACAGGGCCATGCAAAGCCCACTGTACAATGTTGGCCCGTGGAGGGCCAGCCAGAGTCCTTCAGGGAATGACAAGTCCAAAGGGAGGGTAAGAGTTCAGTCCGCAGTCTGTTAGCTGTGTCATTGGTGATCAAACAGACTATGGCAGTCCTTTGTGAGGTACAAGGTGAGTGTCGCAGAGTGTATTGGGGGACTGTGGAAGGAGGTGATGATACAGAGGGCAGAACCAAGCTGAAACCGGCTGTATGGCGGAGAGGACTGCTACAGTTTTCTCCGTATTAGTAAGGCGGTTTCATCCGCATCTTCATCCTCTTCTGTCTCATGTGCCTCACGTGTGGGTGGTGCTGGCCTTTCTCCAGCACTGTGTGGCAGTGACATCTCAGGAGCCACAGGTGGAATGTCTGCCGCGCTGTGTGGCACTGACACTTCAGGGAGCAGAGATGTGGATGCAGTGGTAGCAGCAGCATGCATCGGTGCCAGGCCTTGTGGCAGCAATGCCATGAGGATAGTTTTGAGGTCGTTGTGGAACACAGCTACCTCTCGCTGGTGTGCAGCTGTGGCAGCCAATCTTTCCACATTGGCCCACTCCATGTTCTCCATGAGCCTCCGCATGAGTCCCAACTCCCAGGCGAGCCTGCTGGAGCCACTCTGACTAGACAGTCATTCTTGTCTCAATGTCAGCCATGTTTCGTTGGAGAGCATGGAGCAGACTGTGGGTGTCTGTTAGGGACTGTGAGTGGTCCCTGATGGGACTTAGACACCCACGTATGGCATCTAGTTTGTCTGCCATGGGGTCGAAGCCCACCAGCACCTGTTCAGCCAGCTGCTCCTGGCATCCCAACACACGGCGTTGGAAGGCGATGTTTTCTTCGGGGGGGGTCCTGGGAGGCGGCAGTGGTGGTGGGTGCTGCCTGCTGTGTGGTCTATGCAGGGGGTAGGGTGTCCCCTTTGCAGCTGGGCTGCTCTGCTCCTGGAGGTGGGCTGCGGAGACTGTCAATGAACTCTTGGATGGTGTCGGAGTCGAACCTGTGGTGGTCCACTTCATCATCAGAGAAGAGAGGTTCGGGCTGCTCTGCAGGAGGTGTTGATAGTCGCTCTGCAATGTGAAGGGGAGATGCAGTTTGACAATGTGTTCACATGTGTGTTGTCAGATTGTACATGTTCACATACAGAATGCTTGACTGTGTACATCGTGGCTGTTTTGGAGGGGCTATCTAGTTGCTGCGGGATAGTGGACATTTCGACAACATTACGGATGTGGGTTTGAACTTGTACATTGTCTACTCACATTTCCCTGCAATGCCACTTGTGATTGGCCAGTGTCTACACCCAGTAGGTGCCAATTGTGTCCTGTGTTATGTTGTCGACGTGTTGCGGTTTGTGCCACTTTGTTGTCAGTGTTGATGTGCTCTGCATGTTATGTGTGTGTGCTGCATTGGGAGGGGGTGGCTCCTGCAGCTCTGATTTAGCTGCCCCTTATCCCTTTCATGCGGTGTGCCTGTGACTTCTGTGCTTGTACAGTGCTGACATGTAGCACACTTGGGTACATTGTTCTCTTTGTGGGAGATGGGGTCTGGGGCATGGTTTGTCCGTAGTTGTGCTCAGCTCAATTGTGCATGTGTGCCATTGTGCCCATTTCCCCCCGTCCCCCCAGTCCCTGGTCGTTACCCACCCTGTTGCTGTTGTGTTTGGTCATGTTGAGCAGTGTCCGGTCCCAAGACTCTAGCCACCGTCTCCCCACTGATGACTGTGGACACCATTTCCTCCATGTCATCCAGCTCCTCCTGTGGTGCAGGACTCCCACCTCCAGTCTGCATTGCTGCCTTCCGGTTGTTGGCACGTTTCAGCTTGGTTTTGCGCTTGACATCATTCCAGCACCACTTGTCCTCTGCCATTGTCCTCTTCGGCACTCCGACTGCATTCACCTTGTCCACGATGGACTTTTATGGTGATTTTTCCCACCAGATGCGTGGGATTTGCAGGCCTGCCGCTGGTTTTTTCTGTTTTTTGTATCGCGATTGGCCTCATCTCAACTTTTATTGCGTTCGCATGTCGCATTTTTGTAGCATGGCATTGATTTTAACGCGGTCAGTTGACGCGTTATCTGGGGAATATCGCATGGTGCCGCTGTGTTGAGAATGCTTCGTTAACATGGCGTAATTTTCCCACGATAGACTGAGATGTTGGAGGTTACGTTAAGTAACTTATGCAATGGTTATCACACGTTCTTGAGAATATCCCACACCATCTTCTCATTCTCGGTTTGGCAGGGATATGTTAAACTTACCTGCTTCCCTATGTGTCTATGTTCTGCTCTTTCTTTTGTCCAAAACATTGCTTGCTATTATTTTACTCCTGGCCATGGAGACTAAGTTGTTGCTAAAATTGTTAAAATCAGTTTTTATATTTTTATTTCTGTTTATATTATGTATGCTGCATGGATGGTTCTTCAATTGAAATACCAAAGAGGCAAATGCAATGTTGCAACCACGAATTATTGCAGGTATTTCATTATATAAATGAGCATATGCTTCAGACACCCTTGAAAAATGGCACAAATGTTAACCTGCAGTTAATAACTTCTCACTTCATAGGCAATAGCAGCAGTGTAGCAAGGTCAGGTGGTACCCAGTGCGGAACATTTATTGTCACCCCCGGCTTGACTAATCGCGTGTGTAACCAGTCAACAAAACTATGCAGCTGCTACATTAATGTAGATCTGACAGGTTTACACCATGTTTAATTAGAACGATAAGAAACTAATAAGGAAATTGGAACATAAATTATTAAATACTGCTAATGGATTGAAGTATTGTAACGGAAAACATATATCCAATAGGAATAATTGGAAGAAGCAGAAAACCTCCTTCTAAAATGGCAAACCTCCCCTGTAAGCAAAAGAAGAGGACTGGACCTGCACACCGTGGTTAACAGTCGGTTAGTAAGATTCAACAAATGTATTCTAGTCGTGAAGTCTTTTAGTGTGCTATCGCATGTGTAGGAGTCTGAGCCCTGGCTCCTAAGTTAACCTCCCCTGTAGACATCTTCTGGGGGCATGGGAGCCACAACAGGCCTTCCAAGAGCACACACAGTAGCTTGGGTGAGGATTTTGTAGTGACAATGGCATTATTTTTTATGATTTAAATATGGAGTAAAATCAGGATGCGGCGTTCATTAAGCTAATGTTGAAGGAGGGTGAGGCTGATTCAAAGCCTTTGTGGCCTAACGGCTAGGGCAGTCAACCTTGAATCTGAGGAACCGGTTTTGCTTCTCGGCAGGGACGCTCAAAATCCTGTGATTCTGGGCAAATCACTTAAGGCCCGATTATGATACGGTTTGGAAATTATTCTGACCGAATCGGATTGGGAATGGTTTCCGAAAGACTCGGATCTGGAGAGTCCAACCAACCGATTACGATGCATCAGGATGCTTCCAGATACGATTCGGTCAGACTCCCATTGACTTTAATAGGAGCCTATGTTCCAACCGAATGCATAGGTTCCCATTGAAGAAAGGGGTGGCTGGGGAATATTGGACACCCTGTGGCGGGCACCCCCTGGTGTCTGCCAAACTGTGCATGGCTGGTAAGGGGGGACCCATGGATACCCCCACGGGCCCGATTGGAAAGGCTCCGGGTGCAGTGGGGCCTGATGCGGGCCCTCAAAGTCTGATTCTGACTGCCAATTTGAGTCAAACGGCACGATTCGGAAAGGCTGTCTGAATCCAGCATCATAATCAGTCATTCGGAAATGCGGCCCGTAGAGACGTACGAGTCTGCTCTGTATGGCTCGGTCATTCCAAATGCCTTTGGGTTCGGATTAGGATATTTCCAACGCCTAGCTCGCATCGTAATCGGTCGGTCAGAAACCTTTCCAATTCAGTCGGACAGACACATTCCCAATCCGATTCAGACAGAGCAAATGCCATTAGGAGGCCTTCCAAACCACATTGTAATTGGCCCTTTAATCTCCCAGTGATTGTGTCTGTCTGTAATGCAACTGGTACTCATGTAAAGTGCTCTGATACCTTCAGGTCTAGTTCGCACTATATAAAACTCCAAAATAAAGATGGGTATAAGTTTCACCAGGAAGAAGGTATCTTCTAAAGGCCAATGCTAGATCCAATGTACTCAGAGAAGGCTGTTGCTTTATTTTTGTTTATTCTACTACTTTTGCAGTTTGGAGCTTCCACAGTTCCAGCAGGTCCATACATACCCACTGTCTCTCCTAATACCAGATTCAAATTAATTAATTTTTATTTTCTGCATAGAGCTTACTTTACGCCTGGTAGGATCAATAGGTTCTAAAGCATGCCCAAGATGTGGTAAATGTGGGGTAGAATTGTTCCATATGGTATGGTCATGTCCCTTTTTAGCGGGGTATTGCTAGGCAGTAGTGAATACCACACAACAGGAGATCTCTTGTACATCCCTGGCCTGTCTACCTGGGGGTTACCCATGCCTTAAAAAGCGAAAACCCATTACTAGATTTATAGATTTGGCATTGATACATGCAAAACGAGAATTGACAATGCATTGGAAACCTGCTGGGGGACCATGACTGCTTAAATGGCGAGATGAGCTGATTAAATGGGCAGGACTTGAGAGTGCTGTATTGTTTCGTGAATTGAAGAGAGGGCGGGGAAACATTGATAGGGCTAGAGCATGGGAACATTTAGTGGATAACCTACTAGCTCCAGACATTGGCTCTGATACTTCTGACTGCTCCCAGCTTTTACTGGAGGATTTAGAAGGTGGAAGTAATTGATTTTAGTGGAGAAGCTTTGGTTGGGATTTGATACTAACGTGGGGAGCTCAAATTGGCAAGGGGTTATGGAACTCTATATATGCCAGCTTGGCAACGGGGAGCTAAATATTGACAGCTTGGTAAGGGATAACTAAAGGTGGAGGTGTTGTTTGTTGGTTGTTAGCTAAAGAGTGGAGATGGCATGTTTTAATATGCATGCACTCGGGCGGTACGAGCTTGAAAGATAACCAGTTTTCCTCTGTTTTACTATGCATAGATCATTGTCTGTTTCTGATGTACTGACTGTACTACCACAGTGCCTAGATCATTGTCTGCTTATGAAGTACTAAGTCCTGGTAACTAATGTACTTTGTTTTTTGTTATATGAAAATAATAACATTTTGTTTAAAACACTTTTCCTGCAAGTAAAGCCAAGATGATGGATCTATTGAAGGACCAAGCAACAAATCCATAGATTGATTATTTGCATTAATCAGGAACTGGGTTTTGCTTTGAGGCCACATTAGAGTCCAGCTGTTGAAGCTGAATATGGATGGGTATGATTAAAAGAGTGAGAGAACTAGGTGCAGCTGTAAAAAACTCCATACGAATATTGTCTCTGTGCAGTAGCAGATCGAGTCTTATCTCATTCTGAAACTGGGGAATTTGTCTAATTAACAGTGATAGCAATTTTACTGAAAAAAAACGTTCTTCGTTTAAGTGCTTCTGAATTGATCTCTTTTGGAAACGGCTGCAGTAGACCACAACCGGTACATGTATATCAAGTCTCCAAAGTATCTAGCAGGTCAATTACAAAATTTAAACTGGGCACTAGCTTTCAAGTGTACAATAACTTCTCACTTCATAGGCATAGCATCAGTGTAGCAAAGTAAGGTGGTACCCAGTGCAGAAAATGTATTGTCACCCCCGGCTTAACTAATCGCAGGCTCCCTCAGGGTTTAAATTACGTTTTTTAGGTAGGAATCCTCTTAAATCTTTAAGATGTCAAATTGGTTGATTCAGGAACTTACCATGTGCAAACATGGGGGCAGATTTACGTTCCCTGGCGCATCCCTGCAAATCAGCAGGGATGCGCCAGGGAAGATGCGTCACGCAAGTTTGCCCTTGCGCCACTGCAGATGCGCCGCATTTACAATGCGGTGCATCGTGGCGCAAGGACAAGCAGATGCATGACGCATCTGCTGGCGTAAGGTTGGCGCAGTGCTGAAGTTGTGTCGCAAGCGCGACGCTACTCCAGCACTGTTCCAACCTGCCCTATCCCTAAAATGGTGCGTCACGCCTTACGCCTGCTTGAAGCAGGCGTAAGGATTTGACGCATCAGTGTCCGAAAAGTGACTGCGTGAAATCTCATAGATTTCACTGCGTCACTTTTCCGAGGCTTTTTCCGACGTAACGCCCACCCTGCATACATTAAACCTGAGGCAGGTTTAATGTGGCGCAGGGCTTTACAACGTGACGCATCTCCCTAGATGCGTCACGTTGTAAATCTGTGGCAGCATGGTGCTAGCTTTGCGCCGCCGCTGCATCACAAAAGTGATGCGACGGCGGCGCAAAAGTGGCGCACAGGGCTTGTAAATCTGCCCCCCGATTTCTATTCAACACTTAAGATGCAATACTTTGATGAATTCTTCCTGACAGAAAACGTGTAAGCGACGTGGTCTCTTATCTCTCTACAGGTATGAGAAATAATTGCATTCTTGTTCAAGCTCTTCTAACCCCTGGAATTGCCACCTGGCCTCTTTACTATAAAAAATATTTTATTGTCTTTTAAGGATATAGGAAGAGAAATAACATTCCCCTTGTAAACAATGCTTACAGCCTATGGAAAGTGAGGTGGAACATTGTAGATAGAGTCATGGTGTGACATAGGAAATACGGACTAGAGCAAAGCATTGTTGACTATAACCACAGTATGATAGAATGTAACGAGAAACGGGAGAAGAGGAAGGGGAGAGGGCATGGGAAGAAAATAAACTCTCATGGAAAACAGACTAAAGCAAGAAGGGGGCAAGGGAGGTGAGGTATTGGTAAGGTTGAGCGATGTATAGATGGAAGATAATAATAATCTGCATTGTTTATACACAAGCAGTGCTTTGGCATATATGTGGTTCATATAGATCTGTGCTCTTTGGTGGTATGTTGGGAGAGAAGTTAGAGATGTGTGTTTATGGTGGCCGAGGACATGCGTCTTTTAGACCTCTTACTAACAATACAAATCAAAAACATTCTCCATGAGTGGAAATTGTTCCAAAATCTATCCCGCCATACCTGATTGGAGGCGGTATGCTTTGCAAGAAGTGCAGACATCTCAATACTCAACAACAACTTCGAACCTCAAAGACCACACAAATTATGGAATAAGCTAGACCTATATATTCAGAAAGTAAAACCACCGGGGGGCGTGGCTAAGGCGGCGCGCAGGACGGCCGCCTAGGGTTTCCGCTCCGCCGAACCGGGACCTTCTTCGGCGACATCGATGCGGTTTCTCGCCACTCTCAACTCGCTGACAGCCCGCATTCTGTTCCGGTATGCCTCGCGCATCCGGTGAGCTTATTTCTACATTTCAGCGCGTCGCGCTTTATACTCTTTGCTTCGTTATGACTGTTCCCTGAAGCGGCCGCCATTTTGAATATGCGCGCCTTACATTCGGAACTGCCGTTTCTGTGGAGATAATTTTTGTGGGATGCTCTTGTCAACATTTTTATGCCTCTCTTCACAATGTCTATTTAACTACTGCTGCCAAAGTGGATGAACTCCTGCTCTTTTCGTCTCAAGCCTGCTATTTGTTTATAATTCTTCTCAACTGCTGAATATTATATGGACACTTATCTCATCTGTTCGCTACATGGGAGAGTCTACCTATGAATGGAATATTCTCTGGTTTCCACACTCTGTGTCCTTGTCTTACACCATTACCTGAGGATTTATGAGTCTGGCTCTCGGAGGGTTGCATCTGTGAGGGACATTTATTTCATTTCCTTCAATGGCCCTGCTTGTTATATGGGAGATTCTTGTAGTGCATAATTTTCTCCCTTGATTACATGAATTGTGTTCAAGCTATGCACCATCAAATGTGACTCCGTATGTCTGATGCCCAGTAGCTGCATGTTATGGGAATGCTGCGTAGTCTCTCAGAAGGCTGTATATGTGTGGACCACTTACTTCACTTTCCTCAACTGCCCTGTTTGCTATATAGGAGATTTTAACGGTGAATGGTATGTTCCCTTGACTGTATAAATCGCGTCCACGCCTAGAGGTTGCATATTTATGGGAAAATTGCGCAGTCCAAAGTTTGTTTTTATTCCCTCCAAGCATGTTCCTTTAGCACCATCTTCATTTTCCTCAACATCGGATTCTCCTACTAACGCAGGACAAATGGCGGGAGTTTCTTCTAACCGATCCTCTTCGGCGCAGCCCTCCGGTGGCAAATCCTCTTCACCTGCTGCATCCTCCAAGCGCCTGAAGCAGGATCCTCCTTCTCCTGATAAGTCTCCTTCTCCCATTTCTATGGAAATCCTTCTGGATGAGATACGTGCTCTGCGACAGTTTGTAGAGGAAACCAACAACAAGATGCAAGTTCTTGAGGAGAAATGGTCCGCAATAGAAAACAGAGTGTCGTCTGTGGAACAACAGGTTTCAGAGATTCCAGCTAACTCTCAACGAATTGCTTCCTTGGAGAAATCAGTTCTCACTCTTCAGCAACATGCTGAGGATTTAGAAAATAGAAACAGGAGGAATAACTTACGTATTTATGGTTTGCCAGAATCCCTGGAGGGAGATGACCCTGTCTCGTTCTTCACCTCCTTTCTTCCGAAACTCTTGGACATGCCATCTACTACTTCTCTAAGCATCCAGAGAGCTCACAGGCTTGGTCCTCGCACAACTACTACCACTAAACCACGGGGAGTCATTATTCTTTTCCTCAAATTTACAGATCTTCTCTCAATCCCCTCTGCAGCCAGATCTAAACGTCAAATTCTATGGATGGGTCAGAGAGTGTATCTTTCACAAGATGTCTCCAATGCTACTGCAGCTAGGCGAAAAGAATTCCTTAACCTTCGTCCTCCCTTGCGCTCTCTTGGTGCCAGATATGGTTTATTCCATCCATGCCTCTTCAAAGTTACTTATCAAAATCAAACTTGGTCATTTCAAAACCCTGCGGAACTTAGAAACTTTATTCATATTCACTCTCCCAATGGCATGGAGACCTCCTCTTCTTCTAATGGCTGATTATTTAACTTTCTTTTTTCCTTACAGGTTTTGTGTTCTTATGTTCACACTTCATATTCTTTGTTACTCTGCAGTATTAGATTTTTGAGGTTTTATAGAACTGTTTTAATATAGTCTCCTTCTTTTCCATGTTTGCTCTTTGGCTTTTACCAATTTTATGAGTTTATTTCTCTTATTATATGGCAATTGTCTGTCTTTTTTCTTTTTCATTCATAGAATCCCTCGGTCAATTTCTTTCTTTATTTTTGCATATAGATTGATTGGTTTACTTCTCCTCAACTCGTTTGGTTCGTCTCCCACGCTCTTCAGTCCTGGTTCGGTTCGGACTCCCAATTATGGGAGGCACGTCCTGTTGAGTGTCACCACTGTCCCATTGTCCTCCTTTTCAATCTCCCCCCAGGTATGTTGTCCTCAGTCATCCTTTTTGGATATGTGCTGTCTCTTTTTGTAATTCTTCTTCCTTTTTCCTTCCCTCTTTTCCTTCTTTTTCCCTCTTATTTATTAGTTATACCCTTTTCTTTTCTCTTGCTCCTATCACTCTTTTCCCACCCTATATATACTTTCTTATCTTTTCGTTGTATCTTTTCAGCATCTTCTCCACGTTTGTTCTACTCTCTCATCCTTTTCTCCTTTTTCTTTACTACCATTTTTTTTTCTCTCTCCTTGTAATTATGGCTATTGTTTCATCTATATTTTTTTTTTTATTATTATTTTCACATTCAAAGTTATTTCCTGGAATGTAAAAGGTTTTATTAATCCTATTAAGCGACAGAGAATACTCTCCCATCAAGCTCCTTATAACCCAGATATAGTTCTTTTACAAGAAACTCATCTCACTGAAGCTGAATCACTTAAGTTAAAGAGAAGCTGGGTGGGTACAGTTTTATTCTCCCCATCCTCCAATAAAAAAAATGGTGTGGCTATTCTATGTCATAAGAAACTAAAGTGTAAGACTGTTTTCCAAGATAATGACACTGATGGTCGATGGGTATTAGCTCAATTATTAATTAATAATGTACCTTTAACTGTTTTTAATGTTTATGGGCCTACGCAACCTGATTATTCTTTTTGGCCTTTAATCACATCAAAATGTATGCAATATCGTAATACCATGTTTATTTTAGGTGGTGATTGTAACCAGATTGTTGATCCTTTTCTTGATCGCAATTCATCTGTTCGTTTTACTCCCCACAAGTCCCACAAACAATTTCTTCACACTATCTCCCAAACACATCTCATTGACTCATGGAGACTCTCACACCCTGATGTCCTTGATTACTCTTTTTTCTCTCCCCCTCATGCATCTCTTTCTCGTCTTGACTATATTTTTCTCTCTCAATCCTTGTCCCAAAATCTTTTATCTTCCTCTATTGAACCCATAGTTATTTCAGACCACGCTCCAATTGTAACAGACCTTGATTTACTCCCTCCACATCCTAAACCTTCACGCTGGCGGTTTAATAATTCTCTTCTTACTGATCCTTCTTTCTCTTCTTCCTTTCGTTCTTTTGCTAGCGAATTCTTTTTGCTCGATGACGATCCTGCTTTATCCCCTTATCTTCTTTGGGATTCCTTTAAAGCCACGGCAAGAGGGTCTGTTATTGATTTTGTTTCTAAGAAAAAGAAACGCTTTCTTCACAAACGGAAAACCTTATTAACTCATATTAAATCTTTAGAACATGAATTTTATACTTCTCCCACCAACTCCATTTCATATGAGCTAAACTTGAATTTAATAAATCCACTACTGATAATGCTTCTTCAATACTTCTTCGAAGTAGCGCTCGTTATTATGGTGGTCGTAATAAGTCAGGTAAGCTCTTGGCCAATTACCTAAAGTCGCATAAAGAGCGTACCTTTATAGATACTATATATTCTTCCGATAATTCTCTTTTTCATAAAGATCAAGATATTCTTGATCAATTTAAACTTTTTTATCAGTCCCTCTATACTCCAGAGTCTCCTCCCACCTCTTCTCTTATTCAATCATACTTTGAGATGCTTCCCATCCCCTCCACCTCTCATCTTAACTTTCTTGATCTTGAACATGATCTTTCTCTTGTTGAACTTTCTAAAACCTTGACCACTCTCACTAAAGGGAAATCACCTGGACCCGATGGTTTTTCGGTTGAATTTTATACGCACTTTTCAGATCTCTTACTTCCTAGACTCTTAGTCCTCTTTCAATCATTCTTCTTATCCGGTGAGACAGCTGGGACTTTTCAAGAAGCTACCATATGTCTCATTCCCAAAGAAGGCCGTGATCCCCAATTCTGCAAAAATTATAGACCAATATCTTTAGTCAATGTGGATTATAAACTATTTGCTAAATTGCTTGCTTTACGCCTGGATCCTTTTATGCCCCATTTTATTGGTAAGGAGCAATGTGGCTTCGTTAAAGGTAGGCTCACTTCTGACAACTCGCGTCTTTTCCTCAATGTTTTAAATAAAGTCTCCTCCCTCTCCATTCCTATTGCTGCCATCTCTGTTGATGTGGAAAAGGCATTCGACAGAGTCGACTGGTCTTTTCTGTTTGCTTCTTTGCGTTGGCATGGCTTTGGCCCCAAATTCATATCTCTTATATCTCTCCTATATTCTTCTCCTAAAGCTTCGGTTTTAGTTAATGGTCATGTCTCTTCTTATTTTTCCCTTCAGCGTGGTGTTCGTCAAGGATGTCCTCTATCCCCACTTCTATTTGTTTTAGCTCTTGAACCCTTCTTGACTGCTATTGGTAACAATGCTTCCATCTCTGGTTTTCCTTATGGGGATTCTCAATTGAAACTTTCTGCTTATGCGGATGATATTCTTCTATTTATTTCTGCTCCGGACACATCTATTCCTGCCTTATTACTTGAATTTGACTCTTTCTCCCAGGTTTCTTGGTATAAGATTAATTCTGACAAGACTGAGATTCTCCCTCTTACAAAATTCTGCCTCCCTCACCTCTTTTCCTCAACTGGGTTTGCCTGGAATAGCTCGAAAATTAAATATCTGGGTGTATGGTTCTTCAATTCCATTGCCTCTTCCGTTCAGTTAAATATGTCTGCTGTTCTTTCCCGTATTGACAAGTCACTTTCTTCTTGGAATCCTCTTTTTCTTTCCTGGTGGGGACGATTGGACTCTATCAAAATGATGATTGCTCCTATTCTAATTTACATATTTTCCATGCTTCCCGTCCATATCCCCAATATTCATTTTAAACGTCTAGACTCCTGTCTCTCCAAATTTCTTTGGGAAAATAAAAAACCTAGAATTGCTTTAGCCTCTCTTCGTATGCCAAAATCGAATGGTGGAGTTCATTTTCCAGACTTTCGTCTCTATCACAAATCTTTCTCGCTACGTCAGGCCTCTAGATGGCTCTCATCAGAATCCTCTCCTTTTACTCCCCTTTGGTTCTCTATAGAACAAACGCTGTTGTTGCCCTTTTCCTTTAGTGAAGTTATACGTTTTTCCGCCAAAAATTCTTATACTTCCCCTCCCTTATTTAAACACACCTCTTCTCTCTTGAAACCTTTATTCCACTCCATTCCCATTACCCGTGATTCCTTTTTGGAGTCCCCCATCTGGTACAATTCGCCTATTCTCCTAAACAATAGACCCATTTGTTGGAACTCTTGGAGATTGAAAGGTCTCATATGGGTCAATCAGCTTTTTGATGGTCTCTCACCCTGCTCATTTCCTCAATTTTAACTCTTATTTCGCTGTCCCCGTTCTTTTTCTCACAAATTTACCATTCTTATGGCAATTATTCTCGATGTTTACTATTCTCTCCCTTCTTCATCCTCTCCTATTTCTCGATCTCCCCTCCTTAAAATTCTTTCTACTTTTCCTAAAGCTTCTCTTATCTATAAATTTTTCTTTTCTCCCAATCCAGATCGTGCAAAGACTAAAATAGAGCGTGCTTGGGAGTCGGATTTGGGATGTGAATGGTCTGTTGCTCTTTGGGATAAAATGTGGTCTAGATCTCTAAAAATCTCCCGCTCCGCTTCTCTTACCCAATCTTTGTTCTTTTTCTATCATAGACTTTTTTTTTTCTCCATCTTCTTTATTTTGTTTCTCTATTTCTCCTGACTCTAATTGTTGGACTTGTGGTTTTTCTGATTCTGATCTTTTTCATCTCTTTTTTCTATGTCCTCCTGTTGCTAAATTCTGGAAGGAAGTTTGGTCCTACATCTCTCGTCTTTTTACTATTTCTATTCCTCTTTCTACATCTCTTCTCTTTGCAGGTAGCCTCTCTGACTCTTTAAACTTGCCCAAACACTGTCATGGCTTATTTGATCTCATGCTTGCTCTCGCATTCCAACATATATCCTTCAACTGGAAGTCCCTTACTAATCTCTCTATACATTGTTGGTGGAATTCCCTCTGTCATTTTCATAGGCTTGATGTTTCATTTGCCTCTTCTTGCACTCCCACTCTTAATAGGGATCTCTTCTGGCTACCCCTTACCATATACCTTGATCGCATGGCGTTAAAGAAAAAGTCTCATATCACCTCCGAAAATTTTAAACCTCCTTGAACGATTTTTGCTCTGTCCTTCTTTCCTTTCTTTCCTCATGGTTCTTACAGTTTATATATTCTAATGATAAATAGGATGTTTTGTTTCTCTTATTCTTGCTTGCCGATATAACTTATTTTTTGCTTATGTATACATGGTAATGTTAATATCCCCTTTCTTTCCCTTCATTTTTCCCCTCTTTCCCTCCCTTCCCATTTGTAAAACTTTACAAAATGCTTTTGCTTCTCTATATGCGATGTTAGCCTTCTCTTTGTTTTACATTTGTATTCTCATTTTATTATTTGTACTTGCTAATATGTTTCTGTTTTTATTACGTATTCAATAAAGCATTTCAAACTCAAAAAAAAAGAAAGTAAAACCACCATAAGCACATGGCCTATTTCTGCAATAAACTAACACAATGGCAGTCTATTGCCTTTACACCTACTAAAGGGGTTACTAATATGAAATTTATAATGCGCTCAGCTTACCCGGGGGCATCCCGGCGCAACAGACCAGAAGGAGAGACTCAGCTAATCACTACTATGGAAACAAGTGGGTCTTAAGAAGTTTCCTGAATGGTAGGATCTTGGGCTCTAAGCGAATCTTGAGGGGCAGAGAGTTCCAAAGAGAGGCCACTTGCACAGAGAAACGCCTGCCCCCAGAACGAGCTCTTCTTACTCTCGCTAACTGCAAAAGGTGTTTTTGGTCCGAGCGCAGCAGACGTGGGGGTTTGTAAGGACGGGCCATGTTAGCAAGGATGGGGGGGCCTTTGCCATGTAAAATTTTGTGGGCTGTACATAGCGCTTTAAATTTCACCCGCTCCTTCACGGGGAGCCAGTGAAGCGCTTTGAGGGCCGGAGCAGCAGACTGCCTTCTGGGAACATCCATAAGGACTCTCGCAGCTGCGTTTTGCACCTGTTGGAGGGTTTTGAAGGTCGCTTCAGGAGCACCGAGAAACAGCGCATTCCCATAATCGAGCCTCGATAGAATCAAGCCACGTATCAACAGCTTCCTTGCTGGATCAGGAAGCAGAGGTAGCACCTTTCGGGCTGATCTCAGTAAACCAAAGCAAACCCCTGCGGTCTTCCTGGCATGAGTCCTGAAGGACAGGTCTTCTTCCAACCATACTCCCAAGGACTTGATCTCCTTCTTGGGGGATGGTGGATCACCAAGAGACCGGGGCCAGCAGCTCGCAATAATGGAGGGGCTGGAATTGCCCAGGAGCATCAGCTCGGTTTTACCTCCATTAAGCTTTAGGGCGGAGATAGACATCCAACGATAAACATTGGCAAGGCAGTCGTGTAACACCTCAGGTTGTTCCGCCAGCTGAGTGAGGCCCACCACCAGCTGAGTATCATCAGCGTACTGTGAAAGATCAGTCTTTCTTCAGGGCTGATTAACTTCCATTTTTATGCCCCACTTACAAATCATAAATATGTGACAAGAAATCAAGACATGTTAGCATTAAACTGATCATTCCTAAAAAGGCTTGAACATTTTCAGTGAGGTAGAATGCTTATTTGAACCAATTCACATATTTGTGATTTGTAAGTGGGGCATAAAAATGGAAGTTCATCAATGAGGAACAGCGATTATAGGCTTACAGCTTTCATGCTGAGCAATACAGAGACATTCACCAATGTTGCAGCACACTAGGCCTGGGTGAAGTAATTGTTTATAACACTGGTGTAATCTTACATAATTTCCGGCATTTTGCTTTAAGATTGTTAAGGAAACACCTGAGAATACACCATTTCATCACGTCGTGTGAATTAGACTTGGTTGTGTAAAAAATCCAGTCTTAGAAACACGTAAATAATATGAAGAAACCGAATGCGTGCAGCTGATATTTGCATCAGGTGTGATTTTGCACTTATTTTTGTGTGTAAGATGCGTCTTTGCACCAAAAATGGATTTAAGGATGCATTTTGCACTACAAAATAATGAAAAATGCCAAAGCAGGCACTTCTCATCTTAACTGGTAATTTTTGTGCAATTTTGATTGGCCAGTTTACATTATTTATTTGTGTAAAAGAGTGGCCCCCCTGCTGCCACCCCCCCTTGCCTGCCCACCCCGCCACCTGTGAGCCGTGCCGGCCTCCACTGTGGTTGTATGATCTGTGGCTCTACATATGTTCTGAGCTTGGTGAATATAATGGGCCAGATTCACCAAGATTTTACTTTGACTTGCTCTTGTGGAACTTCTGGTTTACTCCTGAATTTCTGGTGTAAACTAGGGGATTTCCTGGAATTCAGGAATAATCCAGATGTAATACACGAGTAAGTCACACCCATTCATAGCAAGATTTCTATGAATCCGGCCACATATGTTCATGAACCTTATACAGGGTGTTTTGCCACCAGAAGGCCTAGCTTCATAGCCATATTGTAATAATCATATTTCGATTAAGTTTACTGTTTTCATTGTGGATTATTGGTTTCTGCATGAGATTACTGTTCTCATTGATGATTACCAACTCTCATGTTTCACTTGGTATTGTGTCATTTGTGAAATGACACTTCTGTGATTTAAAAGTTTATACTGTACATTTAATTGAGATATTATGAGTAAAATGTGTAATGTTTTCAGACAACCTTGTACCTTTTTACATAATGCAACAGTTATAAATATGTTATATTATGAGTAGACTTACCAGTTCAGCTGTGCCTTCGCTGCTCATGCACATTTACCAGGAGAGTTACCTATTATCCACTGATTTCTTCCTTTAAGGGTTTCATTGTGATTATCTTGTCAGCTGACTCTACCCCCACACATTTTCCAATACTGGAGATATTGCTAACTTCTTGGGGATTATACATGAGACCATAAATGTCCTCTGTAATTCTTCATTTCCCCCCAGAATGTTACTCAGAGATTTGGGATGTGCAGAGCAAACACAAATAAGGGCTGTATGGTCAATTGGGCATGACTTCACAGTGACTGACGCCTCACAATCTTCTTCCTTACATAACCCCTGATGTAAGTCATGAATGTATATTTATAAAATATGACGTAATGCAGATGGAGATCAAATATAATGTATGGCCTCTCTCCCATCCTCTTTCCCACTTTAGCCATCCAACATGTGGCTCAGCAGAGTAATAACAGAGCACAGGAAATAAGCCAAAGCATAAAGGAACACACATTTGGCATCCTTGAATTGTGCTTCATAACTCTTTATTACACCGAAGATGTTCAGCTACACTTCTCTGATGCTGAATGTAAAATCATTCTTGCCTGATACATGTTACACAATATTGTCATACAATTTCAAATCCAACTGTGTGTACATAGAACAAAACTCAGAACTGCTACCACCTCCAGATGTGGGTAATCGTAATCTAAAAGTCTTGCAAACCCTGTACGATAAGAAATCCCTCTTGTAATGCTTGGAACAAATATGATGGTGAAATACTGCACTCGCAGGGTTGGGTGAGGCCTACTGCTCCATAGTAAATGAGTTTGCAGATAGGAATGCTTTCACCTAGAAATTATTTTACACATACATGTTCGTCTGCATAATTGGAAACAATTTCATGGTTATTAGTACAGGCACATTTTACATTGATTCAGTATAAAAAACGTTTAGGGGCCGATTACGATGCGGCCCGTAAAGGCTCCGACCGATAGTGATGCTGGCGGGCGGAAAGTAAACTGTCCGGTTATTCCGACTGGCTTTCGATTGGCTCGGCCAGTCAGAACTGGCTAGTAATCCCAAAGGGCGGGCCTTTCCACCCTTGGGATTACGATGTATGGTTTCTGTCATGGTGTCCATGTCAGCCTGTCCAACATGGGAAACATGTTGGAAAGGGTGTTTGGGGGCCCAGAGCAGGGCCCCTTTAGGTGCGCGGCGTTCTATTGATCCCTGCACCCCACTGCAGGCACCTTGAGGTGCCTGCCATGGGGTGCAGGGATGAACAACACCTCTCATTTCTCAATTGGAGTATATATTAGGGCCGGTTTACGTCCGTAAGGCGAGCTTCCATTGAGGAATGGGTGTTATGCTATATTAACAACTTCTAGAGCGCACAGATACCCATAGGTGTCTCGGCGCTATGGACTGTAAGGATTAGCAGAGAGCTTGCCGCTTCTTGCTTAATGAGCCAAGTTTTTACTTGTTTCCTGAATGATAGCAAGGTGGGACTGGACTTAATCTGCAGGGAGAGCGAATTCCACAGTTTAGATGTGACCACTATGAATCTTCTATCACCCCAGTTGGCTTTCTTGGTTCTGGGTAAAATCAGAAGTTTGGCATCTGCTGAGCGCAGGGATTTGCTGGGCGAATATGCCAGAAAAGCTTTCTTCAGGTATTCAGGTCCTATGTTGTGAGTTGCCTTGTAGGCAATACATAACGCCTTAAATTTAGTTCTACTTTTCATGGGCAGCTATTGGAGCTGTCGCACCACATTGGAAACTGACTTAAACTTCGGGGTACCAGATAGTATCCTGCCAGGCACCGCCACCATATTAAGGCCCAGGACCACACAGCAGGCAATTGTAACGATTGCCTTCCTGCAGAAAAGTGGCGGACGGTCTTTCCTTCCACTGCTGTGCCCCCCACCATTGTAATAGGTCAGGGGGTAAATGGCTGGTGGGCGGGGAAAGATGTCGGGCGGATCACCACCGCCGGTCGGGCAGTGGTGATCCACCCGACATCCTAATGACCCCCTAAGTGTCTCATTAAACCATGGAGCCGAGGGAGTATTCCTGTTTTTAGAGACTGTTTTGTATACTAGTCTGCTGATTGCATTTTTTGAGCCATTCCGTATAATTTGTAGAGGCCAGTTTGGGTCTGGCACAACTTCCGGTTGGGTATCTATTAAATGTTGTTTAAGACCAGCTTGATTAATGCCACTCTAAGCCCTGAACTGGGATGCAGTATCCTGATGTCAAATAATACCGCACAGTGATCAGACCATGTTAAGGGCAGAATCTTCCTTATTGAAATTTGTTTATTGTTTGAGAACAGACTGTCTAGTGTGCGCCCAGCTGAGTGAGTAGGCCTCATCACTTTTTGGGAGAGTCCTAATACATCTAGTTACGAGATGAGGGCTATCGGTTCTCTATCTTTGAGGGCTTCCAGATGAAAGCTAAAGTCCCCCAAGATCGTGAAATTGGATTCACCCACCACATGTTCCAATAGGTTACCTATTGCTGAGAGAAAATCTCCCCTGGGGCCTGATGGACGGTATAAGAGGGTCCCCTTGAAGGACTGGTGTTTAGTGAGCATTATATTAAAATTAAATGCCTTACAAACCGCAGAGGTAATCACCTCTATCCTGACATAAAACTTGTCTCGATAGATGAGCGCCAAACCTCCTCCTCTCTTCAGAGTTCTATCGCATCTGTATGCAGAGAAGCCGTCAGGAGTAGCGGTACAGAAATCTGGGCCAGCTGAAGGGTCAGCCCATGTTTCCGTAATAAATAGGAGATCCAAGTCATATTTATCTAAAAGTTCCGCTATCTCGTATTTATGTTTAGGGAGGGAGCATGCTTTGATCAGGGCAGAGTAAATCTTATCCTTCTTCTTGAGGCTTTTTAGAAGTGTTGTATTGGGTACCAGGTCCAGCTGATTTGTTAGTGCCCTGTCGTAGGCCTCCAATCTGACCCACAGGTCAGGCATGAATCTGTGACCTTGTTAAAGGCGGTCTCCAGATTAAAATGAGGGGCAGACCTGCTTGCAGTAATTACCATCACTATAGATGGCTTTTAGTTGTTTACTAGATTATGATATTGCCCTTCTCTGTAATTCTGATCGACCCGGACTAGGGCTCCTGGCCCTTGGCCCGGTCCAGGCATGGACTAGCGCAGATGGGCTTGCCTTTGGTGCACCAGCGGCGCACCCGCTGAGTGATGGCGCCATAGTGTCTATTTATAGTGCAGGAGGCGGAAGAGCCCAGCAGATCTAGTAGGGCCTGCCAACTAGAGCGCCCACCTCTCTAATTTGGATCACAGGAAATGGGAGCACAAAAGAAAAGTTATCTTCGCCTCCTCTCCCTCCACTCAATCAACCCCTTGGAGCTGCGGTGGACCGAGGAGAGAGCGGGGAAAGTGCAGAAAAGTGCAAGGTGCAAGGTAGCAGTTTTTAAGCAAACGAGACAGGTAAAAACTGTTAAAAATTATATGCAATTAGTGCAGATAAAAACAGCAGCTGTATGCGACCGAACAGCAATACTTTAAATTAGGCCCGCACGATGAGGGTCAAAGTAGACATTTTCAATGAGAAGCAAATACTCAATAGACCAAAGGACTATTAGGCGTCAAAAGTGGTGGCCAGGCGTATTCATATAAAAGTATATCCGCCACGTCAGATCAACAGGCGAGTATTCAAGGAAATGAGAATCGGGCAGCTTAAATATTTGTAAGTCACGAAAGGTTCGAGGATGTTCAAACGACCCTCACGGAATTCAGGTGCATAGGAGCCAATGGCGGAAAGATAGCGCCAAAAAACTGGATGTATTAAGGTTTCTTTTATGTCTCGAGGTTATCTTCGTAATCCTGAGACCGGGTTCTATCAACACGTCAATCCCGTATCGGATTCCAGCATATAATATTCAGACTCAGATGGCTTTATGAAGTTGTGCTGTAAGAAGAAGACATAATGTGAGAAAGAACATTTCTCAATCACTCGAAAAACATAGACAGAGTTGAAAAATGTATGCAGATTTTGAGTTGAGCTTCACTCACGTTTTCAAACTACCAAAAATATTATTTTCTTTTGAATGAGGCCTGCAGCAACATGAAGATCAAATACGCTGGAGCTCATTCCTGTGCCTACATATGCCAAGGCTAAATGTAAGAAATACATGTTAGTGACCTGATAGTTGATGTAAATGGAACTCTATTACATTGTAGGTGCTTATTGTGAAACTATGGACTGTATCTGGTCTTCCTAGATTTACGCTGTGCATTCCTTATATAAGAATAGTCGGCTCATCTACAAGTCATCCTCGGCTTCTCCAGGTTTGCTTCAATTTGAATCTTATTGGAATAATGCAAATGCTACGCAACTGTGGTTTTGAAATGCTTTTCGAAGGGTCCTGAATCATATCCATTTTTTCAGATGTTGTTGCTCTGAAACAATCACAGACTAAAACTTAAAGGGCAAAAGTTGTTCTCTCATTAATATCAAAGAAGTGAATGTTCTTTAAGTACACATTTGCACAGATTTCATTCTCTATGCTTTATCTATGCTATGGATCAGCCGACCTTGCTCTGGCCAGCATCCCATGCATCTACAAGACCAGAACGAGAGGAAAGTCCTTCTCCGACTTCGCAGCCTATGCCTGAAAAAACCTCCCCATCACCTACGGCAAGTCCGCACACTGCCCCAGTTCAGAAAGGACCTCAAGATCTGATGTGCAGGGCTGGGGCTTGTGCAAGATTGTAAATGATAATTTTTCATACAGCATGTTAAGTCGAAAGTTCACATATAATGATTTGGTGTGATAATGGTGAGTGTCACACTGGAGTCTTATTGCGCTTGCATTGCAACGCAGAGTTTGTACAGGTGTATTGTGGCACACTGGTGATTAATTGTGGAAAGTACATGGTCCAAAGAGTCAATTAAAGTTCAAAACCAGGTGCATTTACTATGAGACATTCTGCGTGACTAACATCTGCAATATTACACCATTTTCTTTACTGTATTTGCTAGCTACAACAGTAGTATTTTGGCTGACACAGCCATAACACTTCATACAATGATTACATCTAAATGAAACATGAGAGTTACACAGATGTTAATCATGTAGGTTTACCAGAAATTCAAAGCCTGTGACTTCACTTTGGGTAGTGGTTTAATAGGAATGTATAGGAACATTACTTAGCCTTCCACTGTATAAACATTTTGGTATTTGCACATTTTGGATCTCATGGAATATACATACTATTCCACTGCATATACTGTGATTTGCAACAGAGGTGGGTATGACAAGGGTGTTTGCTCTGTGATGATAATGTTGAAATGAGACGTAAGGACACTGAAAACATAGGCATGTGAGACCTGCGTTTTTAGGAGGTATTGTGCTGGCATGGACAATGAGGTATAGAGAATGTGTACCAAACCTGTGCCACAGTACAATTTAGTTATACATATAGATGAACACTGTTAGAAATGGTATTTCTGGTTGGCTAGGGCAAGCGCCTAAGCCAGGTAGATACCACCACTCTAGTCAGGGCAAGGGAGTTACACACTGAAGATAGCCCCTGCTCACCCCTTGGTATCTTGGCAGAGCAGTCAGGCTTATCCCAGAGGCAATGTGTAAAATGTTTGCGAAACACACTCCCACAGCAGCGTCACACTAGGCACACCACAAAAAGAAACTCCACACAAGGTTATATGAAATATAGCCTTTTTATTATCCATAAAACACATCAGAGCATAATCACATATAGACACTGTGCCACCTGGCACTAGGTATCCCTTTACAGGGGATTATATACATTACAGGTCGAATTAGGCCACTGTCATATCACAACTCATAGATAGTGAAAACAACCAGTAACTACTGGTAACATTGCACTTAGAACATTATTATGCAAACCATAATCAGCAACAGAGCACCGTAGTAAACACTGGTCGCAGTACACATCTCATGAGGCATGAACATCAGAACAGAACTTAGCATAGCACATTATGCATAGACACATCCTCAGTAGTGCACCCCAGTACACACATAACACATCATGCCCCTCTTAGGCATATGCAAGTCACCCTTACTGAACATCTAGGGTTCAGCTCCAACAATATAATCCCAATTACATGAGAACATCGGGTCTAGGGGGCAATAGTTCACTTTGCCCTGGTGATAAACCAGCACTCAGGGCCTCGCACCCCAACCCGGTAGGTTACTGCAGGCTGCGCTTTTAATTTCCTTTAAGTTTTCTATTTGCACTAAATGTACTTTTAAAATTTGGGAATGTGATGATTTGATGTGGGCATTTATGTAAAACTGAAAGCTCTTACCTTTTGCCTCGCCCCGCATCCCGGTCCGTCGCGGCAAGTGCCGATCGAACGGAGGGTGAATACAGGGCCTCACACTCTTCCTCACTTCCTGTAACATCGGCTTCCGGCTGGTGAGCGGGCTAGTGCTCGGGCACAGACAGCCAATTTAATACTATGCCTGAGCGAACGCACGCAGCGGGCGTGCCTGCAGCGCGCGGAAGGCGCGCCAAAGGCAAGCCCGTCTGCGCCCGTCCGCACCTGGTCCAAGCCTAGGGCAAGGACCCCTGGAGCAGAGGATGGAAAACTAAGGTGTTTAACATTCACAAGTGAGGAGTTACATAAGCTAGATAAGCTAGCGGGTAATCACCACTGCCAACGTCTGGACTTAAAGGATGAGATCAAGCAATGTGAGCATTGCAAATTGTCCTTCAGTTTTGCCTGAATTAACAAGTTAGAATCACAGAACCACACCATTAAAAATAAGAAGAGGGTAGTGGTTTTTAGGGCGGTACTAATAAACTCTAGATCCCTAGTAAAACACAATACGGATATTGCAGAACTGTTGGAAGCACATAATCTGGATGTGGCTTTTATTGCAGAGACATGGGCAGATGGGACATCGGACCCGGACATTGCCCTAGCACTACCGGCGGGATATACCGCTACTAGAGCTGATAGAATTGGGAAATGGGGGGGGGCTTGCGATCTTATGTAGAGAAGAGTTGCAAGTCCACAGCTCGGTCGTGGGTAGCTCCTCTGACTGTGAATTGTTACGATTTCAGATTGCACTCTCAAAGAACTATACGTTAAGAGGTCTTCTGCTATACAGACCCCCTAGGGCAAGAACCCCTCTGCTACCAATCTTAAGCCCTATCTTAGAATCAAGTCTGTTGGGATCAGACTTTACGATTTTAGGGGATTTTATCTAGAGAAATTAACAGACAATAATACCGCCGAACTGATCGACGCTATGTCTGGGTTTTCCCTGGACCAGATTGTTAAGCAGGGTACCCATGTGGCTGGACACACACTGGATGGGATTTTCTCATCAAACCCTAACCTTGAAATCATAGAGATAATGCCTGTTCCATGGTCAGATCATAAAGCCATCTTATTTTCGATCTCTGTGAGTCAGGAGCAGCCAGGTATGTTTAAGAGTCAGAAGCCACTCATATACCAAGACTGGGCTAAAATGAATACCCCGATGCTACATGAAATACTTCTTAGGACTAAACCTGAACCTGCATCTGACAGTAATCAGGTAGTCGAGAGGATATCTTCTTGGATAAAGACAGCATAAAATATGGTAGTGCCTATTAAATGTTTTGTTCCTAAACGGAAAAAGCCATCAGAACCTTGGTTCACAGAAAAACTCAGGGCACAAAAACAAGTATGTAGAAGGGCTGAGAGAAAATGGAGATCCAATTACGATCAACATTTAAAAAGTGATTATGCCCGAACATTATCAGATTACAAGAAACTAGTTATAGGGGAAAAGAGCAATTACTTTACTAGAAAAATCAAAGAGGCCAAGAACTCTTGTAAGGAGCTCTTTATGACAATTAAAAAACTAGCAGATCTCCCTGTCAGGAATCAACTGGACAGTAGCTCTGAACTATGCAACAAGTTAGGACAGTTTTTTGTGGACAAAGTCTCTAAAGTGTACGAACTATTTAAGACTAACCACACTACCAAGACCTTATCTAACTGTCCTAATCCAGACCCAGGTACACTAAGCCCTAAAACGGGTTTCTGTTTTACGGTTCCTTAAGTACAACAGATGTGTCAGGTTGAAAACAGGACGAAACAGCAATTCACAATCTACCACAAACATTCACAGTAGATAGTTTAAAAACCTATGTGGAAAAATATATAATAACAATTACTCCACTGTTTTTAGGTCAAGCCTATAACGCGCATGCAGTGTCTGCAAGACCTGCTGTATACAATAATACCACTTTTTTCCTACCTGCTACTTACTATTGGTTTCTTTGTTGGTTCCTAACTCGTTCGCTTGTCCGTTCAAGGCTGAGACTCACCGTCCACTTTGTTTCCTTACCCCATCCCACTTCAGATGTCGTATAGGAGAACTCGATTTTGTAATATTACTCTCTGCTGCCGCTTGTCGCTGCTTGTATTTACTGCTGCAGTGAGCAATCCTTTACCGGCACCCATTGTGCTGTCTACAGAGCTGCTCAAAATTTAGCTGCACTGTAATCTTCTTCCAGATGCTCTGCTTCGAGTTCCGGGTGCCTTCTGATTTCAGCATGGCGGCCGCACAACTTTATCTTTATCTACACAGCGGAAAAACACAAGTAGGGAAAAATGCTTTTTCATTGGAATATTTCATTCTTGCAACATGTTTGTTTTTGAAGGAATAATTAATTAACTATGGTAAATGCCATCCACAGCTGTGGCACTTCTGATTTCAGCACGGCACGCATACCTTTGCTTTAATTTATTTTACAAAATGTCATGCTTCCAGTTCCAGCTGCCTTTGATTTGCATGGTAGCTGTGAGCACAGCACCCACCTCATGGAGATTTGGTCACAGATAACATGATTTGTCAGTGTAAATGCTTGGATTACCTTTTAAATGTGAACGTTCCATGAACACATTACTGTATGTGAAGTGACATGGGAAGTTTGACTTTAGTTGTAGTGATAGTTCTTGGATGTTTGCAGTAGAGAGGTAGACAGTACACGCTTAAGTGCTTCAGGCCTAGCATGAGGAATGGAAGCGTTACTGTGTATATCTGTCCATTTGTATTTTATGTACGTTATACTTTTTAATAGAGAAATCGTGTTTCATGGACCTTGTGATCATGGCCAGGTGTTCGTAGATTATACTTGTTATAAAGAAGTCGACTTTTTATTCTGCATTTGATCACACTATTCCCCATAACAGATGCAGGCACAGTTAACATATTTTGAAGCTTCCTGTGTTTACTTGTTACAGCTCCCCCCATTCAAAGTTGTCCTTTGTTCCCTTTCACTGTGACTACAGACATTGACAGTAACATTTTGCATAGAGCAAAGAATGAATTTGAGTAATGTGCATACAGGGTTCTTTATTTATGTTTTGATTTTCCTATATAAAGGTTACAACCTCGGCTGTTAAAAAAATACGCATTTGATCTAATAAATAAAAAGTTGCAAGGCCTAGTGGACGATGGTGCCCCGCTAGGATCAGTTCAACATGTTTGAATTGTTTTCTTCAACGAGTTTGAACAGTCCAACTGCTTGTGTGCTCCGAAACACTAACTGCCTTGGTCGCCAATATGAAGAGTCTTGCGTGTGAGGTTGAGCACATGAATGGTATGTGGAGTAGAAGCGCTGCTACTCGGAAAGTACGTCAAAGTCACTTACCCAGTTTCCCAGTTTAGTTACCCTCTCGCTGGGTTAACCTACTCGCTCACTCACCAAACTCACTCATTGTATAAATTCACTTTCTCTCTCTTCAGGCCACTCTGCGAACGTAATCATCCATTCCCTCAATCACTGGCTCTCGCTCACTGTGACTGTCACTCACACTCTCATTCACTCCTGCACGCCTGCCCTTCTACCCACAACCACTCACTCAGCCACAAACGTACACACTTGCACACACCATCTATCACTACCTCGTTCTTATTGAGTAATGACCATTGCGTGTTAACAGCAGACTGTTCTTTCTGCACAAAGAATATTTATCATCATTCAGTGACCGAAGTACTATGAAGAAGTATGCTTTTTCAAGGTTTAGAACAACCAATTAGCATAATGATAATATCTCTGAATATTACATCACACAACATCTGACATCACAGGACATAACACTCTAATCTAGTGACCCGGAAAAGAACCTGCTTTTTTCCACAGGTAGCCTTCTGAGACATAGATGCCATGACTTAAATAAGCAACCTTGGTGCAATGGCAGTAATCACGTCACTTCATTAGAAACAAGCATTGGCATAGCCAATAGGTCTTGCCTTTGGGACCTTATAAGTGTTTAGACTTGCAACAGTTGATGATATTGTGCTGGAAAACTAAACACTTATAAGGTCCCAAAGGCGAGACCTATTGGCTATGCCAATGCTTGTTCCACATGAAGCAATGGCAGACCTATGGGCACGCATGCCTAGAGACAGATTCAGGGGAAGACTCATGATTTCTATAAGCAAAAAAAAGGCTTTATTTTAGCTGTCTCCCGTCTAAGTTTTCCTCTTTTTCAATGTTAGTCAATGAGAAAAATAAATTACCCCGATTTATTTTTCTCACAATCTCCCTCTTTCTTGTAACAAAATGTTGGCATATATGCAGGGGTGAGAGACCTATAGCACATGTGTCCATTTGTACTGAAAAACGATGTTTCCTTCCCCTATTAGGAGGATGCTTGCTCTGTAAGGCAGCAAAGCTAGATTTGTGAATTTTATTTTCCCCCCAAAATATACACTTTTACACGCCTTCTTTAGTTTGATTTATGTCTGTTGTTGCTTTAGCGAAAAATTGTACTATGGTGGTACTGAGAAGAGACGGGGAGTATTGCTGAACAATAAATACCCTGGGAACATCAAACAGGCCACATGCATTGTCATAGGAGTGTAGTGCAACAATTCACAAGGTAACAGACTATGGCAGGAAAGGGGCAGCGTCTATTTCATATATTGTAATAGAGGATTTGGCCCAACGATCACAGCTGCCGACTTTGGAACTGGGGAGGCAGGTTCGAGTCTTGCTCACCTCAACATCCTGTGATTCTGGCCAAATCACTTAATCTCCCCGCGCCTACCAAAAAATCAATGTATCCTTGAGTAAAGTAGCTGGCGCTCATGTAAAGCGCTCCAATACCCTCGGGTCGAGTTTGCGCTATATAAATGCAAACGTTTTTTTTTAATATATATATATATATATATATATATATATATATATATATATTTCCACCAACAAAGATTAGAGCTCAACACCGACTGATTGACAGGCTTGACTTTTTATTTGTCATGGCAAGCGGAAATAGAACACCCCATCCTTACGCGTTTCAGCCGTTAGGCCTTGGTCACAGGTGAGTGTAATGTTCATATAGTCCCCAGTGGTCACGTGGATTGTATTCTGACTGCAAGCCCCAAAATGCAATGTTCTTTTCATTTGGGACACGACATATTGTAAATATTGCAAAATTAGCGTATATTTGTAATGTCCCAGACATTGCTGCAAATCATCTCAGCATAGTGCAGGTTTCTCCGCTGACCCAAAATTACTTGCTTGTCATGCGGTGCCGTCAGAGAAAGAGTAATCCTTCCCTTCTCCCTTTCTCAAGCAGAATGCTACCACATAGCAAAGGCAGTCCTCTTGCTGGCACTTCTACGAGCGGACCATGCCCCCTCAGTTAACATCAACAAGGCATCTCCATTTTACTGGGGGCCCCCGGTCCTGCAGGGCGAGCTTTCAAAGCCAGGAGTGGAGATCCTGTTAACACGGTACTTCCACCAACACAGATTAGAGCTCAACACCGACTGATTGACAGGCTTGACTTTTTATTCGTCATGGCAAGCGGAAATAGAACACCCCATCCTTACACGTTTCAGCCGTTAGGCCTTGGTCACAGGTGAGTGTAATGTTCATTTATAGTCCCCAGTGGTCATGTGGCTTGTATTCTGACTGCAAGCCCCAAAATGCAATGTTCTTTTCATCTGGGACACGACATATTGTAAATATTGCAAAATTAGCGTATATTTGTAATGTCCCAAACATTGTTGCAAATCATCTCAGCATAGTGCAGGTTTCTCCGCTGACCCAAAATTACTTGCTTGTCATGCGGTGCCGTCAGAGAAAGAGTAATCCTTCCCTTCTCCCTTTCTCAAGCAGAATGCTACCACATAGCAAAGGCAGTCCTCTTGCTGGCACTTCTACGAGCGGACCATGCCCCCTCAGTTAACATCAACAAGGCATCTCCATTTTACTGGGGGCCCCTGGTCCTGCAGGGCGAGCTCTCAAAGCCAGGAGTGGAGATCCTGGTAACACGGTACTTCCACCAACATATATTAGAGCTCAACACCGACTGATTGACAGGCTTGACTTTTTATTCGCCATGGCAAGCGGAAATAGAACACCCCATCCTTACGCGTTTCAGCCGTTAGGCCTTGGTCACAGGTGAGTGTAATGTTCATTTATAGTCCCCAGTGGTAACGTGGCTTGTATTCTGACTGCATGCCCCAAAATGCAATGTTCTGTTCATTTGGGACACGACATATTATAAATATTGCAAAATTAGCGTATATTTGTAATGTCCCAAACATTGCTGCAAATCATCTCAGCATAGTGCAGGTTTCTCCGCTGACCCAAAATTACTTGCTTGTCATGCGGTGCCGTCAGAGAAAGAGTAATCCTTCCCTTCTCCCTTTCTCGAGCAGAATGCTACCCCATAGCAAAGGCAGTCCTCTTGCTGGCGCTTCTACGAGCGGACCATGCCCCCTCAGTTAATATCAACAAGGCATCTCCATTTTACTGGGGGCCCCCGGTCCTGCAGGGCGAGCTCTCAAAGCCAGGAGTGGAGATCCTGGTAACACGGTACTTTCACCAACACAGATTAGAGCTCAACACCGACTGATTGACAGGCTTGAATTTTTATTCGTCATGGCAAGCGGAAATAAAACACCCCATCATTACGCGTTTCAGCCGTTAGGCCTTGGTCGCAGGTGAGTGTAATGTTCATTTAGAAGCGCCAGCAAGAGGACTGCCTTTGCTATGTGGTAGCATTCTGCTCGAGAAAGGGAGAAGGGAAGGATTACTCTTTCTCTGACGGCACCGCATGACAAGCAAGTAATTTTGGGTCAGCGGAGAAACCTGCACTATGCTGAGATGATTTGCAGCAATGTCTGGGACATTACAAATATACGCTAATTTTGCAATATTTACAATATGTCGTGTCCCAAATGAAAAGAACATTGCATTTTGGGGCTTGCAGTCAGAATACAATCCACGTGACCACTGGGGACTATATGAACATTACACTCACCTGTGACCAAGGCCTAACGGCTGAAACGCGTAAGGATGGGGTGTTCTATTTCCGCTTGCCATGACGAATAAAAAGTCAAGCCTGTCAATCAGTCGGTGTTGAGCTCTAATCTGTGTTGGTGGAAGTACCCTGTTACCAGGATCTCCACTCCTGGCTTTGAGAGCTCGCCCTGCAGGACCGGGGGCCCCCAGTAAAATGGAGATGCCTTGTTGATGTTAACTTAGGGGGCATGGTCCGCTCGTAGAAGCGCCAGCAAGAGGACTGCCTTTGCTATGTGGTAGCATTCTGCTCGAGAAAGGGAGAAGGGAAGGATTACTCTTTCTCTGACGGCACCGCATGACAAGCAAGTAATTTTGGGTCAGCGGAGAAACCTGCACTATGCTGAGATGATTTGCAGCAATGTTTGGGACATTACAAATATACGCTAATTTTGCAATATTTACAATATGTCGTGTCCCAAATGAAATGAACATTGCATTTTGGGGCTTGCAGTCAGAATACAAGCCACGTGACCACTGGGGACTATAAATGAACATTACACTCACCTGTGACCAAGGCCTAACGGCTGAAATGCGTAAGGATGGGGTGTTCTATTTCCGCTTGCCATGACGAATAAAAAGTCAAGCCTGTCAATCAGTCGGTGTTGAGCTCTAATCTGTGTTGGTGGGAGTATCGTGTTACCAGAATCTACACTCCTGGCTTTGAGAGCTCGCCCTGCAGGACCGGGGGCCCCCAGTAAAATGGAGATGCCTTGTTGATGTTAACTGAGGGGGCATGGTCCGCTCATAGAAGCGCCAGCAAGAGGACTGCCTTGCTATGTGGTAGCATTCTGCTCGAGAAAGGGAGAAGGGAAGGGTTACTCTTTCTCTGACGGCACCGCATGACAAGCAAGTAATTTTGGGTCAGCGGAGAAACCTGCACTATGCTGAGATGATTTGCAGCAATGTTTGGGACATTACAAATATACGCTAATTTTGCAATATTTACAATATGTCGTGTCCCAAATGAAAAGAACATTGCATTTTGGGGCTTGCAGTCAGAATACAAGCCACGTGACCACTGGGGACTATAAATGAACATTACACTCACCTGTGACCAAGGCCTAACGGCTGAAACGCATAAGGATGGGGTGTTCTATTTCCGCTTGCCATGACGAATAAAAAGTCAAGCCTGTCAATCAGTCGGTGTTGAGCTCTAATCTGTGTTGGTGGAAGTACCGTGTTACCAGGATCTCCACTCCTGGCTTTGAGAGCTCGCCCTGCAGGACCGGGGGCCCCCAGTAAAATGGAGATGCCTTGTTGATATATATATATATATATATATATATATATATATATATATATATATATATATATATATATATATATATATATATATATATTTATATATATATAATCACACGATGCTGACTGTAACAAATGGGTGTCGTGAGGAAGGCAGCCCGCATACTCTCAACAGAGACAGGCTAGAGATTTTCAAAGATGTCAAGAATACCGAATGGAATGGAATAGGAGGGCCAGAGATAAAACGTGGAATGGTACGAGAGGTTGAGAAGTAGGATAAAAATGTTCCCGCGAGAAAGTTTTGTAAATATATGGAACTACGTACATGGAAATACGTAAGAGTGACAAGGGACAAAATCAGGAAAAGGACTTGAAAATACATGGAATACAGTAATGGCATCTAAGGGCAAAGACAGGTATGGTGATGAGGCAACCTCCACTGTACGGTTACCAGACTGACTATGCCAAATGTATTCTGGGGTTTGTAGTCTTGGGTCAGCCAGTCGATGGGTAAAAAAAGGCCCAGCATTGCGTCGGTTCCTCTGGTAACATTATTTGCTGTACTGCAAAGGAAGAAGGCAGCCTGGCTGGGGCCATATGGTGTACAAGGCAGAGCAGAGGCTTACTAATGCTGCAGTCTGTTTGTACAAATTAAGCCACATTACAGCCCAAGTGGCCCCTAATTACCCCTAAAGAAAACAAAAGTAACTCCATCCATCCAGGAGAAACACATACCAGAGCTGCTGACGTCACCGATTGCCTCCATAAACCTCTGTTAATGGTAAGGGTGGGCGTAGTTCGCGAAGTAGCACTTCGCGAAGCTACGCAAAGTGAAGTTCGCACTACGCGAGCTACGCGTAGCACTTCGCGAACTGCGAAGTAACATGTTCGCACTGTGCAAGATGTTGTTTTCAATGATTGCACAGTGCGGACAAGCAACCGGCACTGTGCAATCATTGAAAATGGCATCTTGCACAGTGCGAGCTGTAGTTTTCTGCTGCTCGAGTAGATTTTTCCTCGAGCTGCAGCTTTCTCAACGCGAACTGGTAGTTTCTCATCGCGAGCGGTCGCGAGCATACGCGACCCCTCGCAATGAGAAACCTGACCTTCTCGCGTTGTGAATCTCGCCGGGAGGTTTATTTTCCATGCTCGCGATCGCGAACAAGGAAAAAGTCTCGCCAGGATGTCATTTTGCTTGCTCGCGGTCGCCAACTTGACGTTGAGGACCGCGAGCAAGCAAAAAATGACCGCAGCACTACGCAACACTACGCTACGCGTGTTCGCACTGTGCTACGTGCAGTTCGCGTAGTGCGAAGTAGCGCGAACTTCGCAAACTACGCGAGCGTAGCGTAGTGCTTCGCCCAGGCCTAGTTAATGGTGCCCTCGACCCTACCGAGATGGCAGACAAATGCAGAAGAATGCAAAGGAAGCTCGCTTAACCCTTTATGGCCCAGTGACTGAAGCAAGTCCCTTGGCGTGTATGTTTACCTGCCTATTAACCTATACTACCGTCCCTAATTTGGACAAGATTCCATATATATCTTAGAGGTTCTCCAGGCAATAAAACACACATTTGGTGAACGTCGATACTCGTAGGTAGGTGTAAACGAGCATTGGCTGCGCGAGCGGCCGTGAGACGCGATCTGTGGGGGGGGAAAGCGGGAGTTCTGTGCACGCACTTGGCCCCTTCTCTAATTGTTCTATCTGCTGTCATGTGGATAAGAAAGCTGGTGTGAAATAGCAGCAGGGAATGGGGTGGAGAGGAGGCTCTGAGGGAGAGCGACGTAAAGCCATATGGCTGCTTTGCGCGCATGCACGCCTCGTGCACTGCAGCTCTATGCCAGCGGTAGCACTTTGAAAACTCCCTTACTAAATGTCTCGCTAGCAGCGCATGTGCGCTGGCTCAGCGAGACCTAAAAAGGGCTTGGGGACAGGGTTGGGGCATAAATGCCTCTTAGGTACTTCTGGCAAGAGGCCCCATGCTCTCCTTAGACAGTGTCATTTTCCTACAAGTTGGCAGGTCTGACATTGTCATTTACAAAGCCAATAACTCTAACTTGAAAAAGTGTGAGGAGCGATTGCATTGCAAATGTTTGTATTTCTAAGTCTCAAATCTCAGTGCAAGGAATATCAACACGGTACTTTACTCAACATTCCAGAGGACTCTCTTCTATCATATCAATTATCAGGGGGGGTATTCTTTCTACTTCTGCCCACTGTTTCCATTTCTATGGTGCCATTCTTTTCTCCTTTCATTCATATTTCATAGGAGAGTCACTCACAAGACCATCTGTTTTCCAACAAGGCTCCTAGATTTCAGGTTTCATACATTCATGCCTCTGAGGAGAATCATTTATCTGTCAGTCAATTATTTCATCAAACTCACACTCCTTCACATCACTTGCTTCTCTTTCACTCATACTATCAAACTTTTAGACTCACTGTTCAGTGATATAAGACTTCCCATGCTCAGCCGTTTCTTTCAGATCCTGGTGCCAGCAATGGTTTTGTTTCCCTATTGTGTATTGGTACGAAGACACAGAGTTATATATAATGTAATCACTCTGGAGGGGAGGAAAATAAAATATTCAGTATTTTTGTAAAAATTAATCCATGCTTCTCCCTCCAATTTAAGTACAATGATGTATTTTTCTTCTTACCTTTTCAGTTTTTGAGAATACTTATTGGCAAAACTTTGGCATTGCTGTGCCCTCCATGGGTGGTATTTTTTTAACCACGTCCGTATTCCTTTGTCGGGGATCCTCCTCCATATCTAATGTGGATCTTGGGCTCCACAGACTTTAACTCGAATTATGGAGAATCAATGAAGGCCCAGTCACAAAAGCTCACTTTGGAAACCTCATTATGGGGTCCGTAAAAAAAAAATTCTGAACCACAAAATGAAGTTGATACATTAGAAAAAAGGATTTGGTATTTGTGAACCCCTTTGATTTTTGGAATTGTAGGGTTTGCAGCTGCAAAATTCCATAGTTCACCTGGCCCAACTCGCCCTTATAATGTAAACTATATCTTTTATAGTTGAGTTAACTTTCTATGTTATGAGCCAGGCACCATGGGAAGGTTCAAAACTGGATTTCCAATTTTTCAACATCTTCCGTGCAGGCTTTTTACCTCTTATTAACAACTGTTGCTATCAGTTCCCTTGAAATGGCAAGCCTAAGATATCTTTGAATTGAATATTCTTGACTTTTGGTTTTATATACATATGTACAGTACAAACCTGGCTCAATGACATGAATCTTGATGACATCAAATGCCAACTTTCACTGAATGCCAAATCACATGGATTCATCCAGTACATCAACCTCCCCTTCAAGGAGCACATTGACAGAAACAAAGCCTTGTACCAGCTCTCTTTTCTAAAGATAGAACGGTTCTTCCATAAGGTGACCTCAAAACTGCTGTTTAAGCCCTAGTACTTACGCATCTGGTTGTTGGTACTGCCCTATTCCATGGTCTCCCAGATTCCACACAGGTACCCTTTAGGGGAATCTTACATGCTACAGCATGTCTGATCCACGGCCTTAAGAAATATGATCACATCACCCACAACTTGATGAAACTGCATCGGCTCCCCTTGCTAGCCCACCTCCCACAGCATCTTCAGAACCAGCAGCATCATTTACATAACGAACTTGCCAATAAGCTCATTAAAGAACACCACATCAGAATGCATTAACTGTCCACAAACCAGCTTCCTCTCCTATTACTCATTGAATGCATTCTTGCCTTTTACTATATACAGGCCCCTCTGCCTTTTGGCTATGCTTGTACTACAGAAATACCACCAACATACATGCACGTAGACCACAAGACACTCCTAATTTCAAGAAGCAGAGAACCCTCTCAGGGTATTTCTAAGTATGTGAAAGACACACCCATCACCACATCCTACCACTTACACCACAACTACAGCCCACCAACCTCCTCTACTTAACACCAAAGCTACAGACATACTCTCTCCTGATACAACTAACCATCCTGACCAGCCCTCCCCAGCCAATCCAACAGTCTACTTTTCACCCCACCTCTTGACCTAGGGTATGGTACTTCTTCCACCAGAGCTCTGCCATTCCAAAGACAAACCCATTGGTTTGTATTTGTTTAAAGACAAACAAATACTGCTGAAATGCTACAGCTATTGAGTATGTGTAAACGTGTACACTTGCATATATGCAATCTTTATTGTTACTCTCACAAATTCATCCTCATAGTGTAGCCCTTGGAGTAAAAGCCCAAAATGCACGTACACATACCTACTGCTCCCCTCTCCTATTCCAATTTATGGGACCATTTACATGTATCTTGACTTTGATCTATTTATTTAAACTTGACAAGGTGCCTCTAGGGTAGAGACTTAAATAGAAATTGTTGCCCGCAGTTGGATGCCCCCTCTCTCGTTTCTTGCTCTATTTATAATACTAGATATGCAAATATGTTTTGTAAATATTGTTAACATTCTTTACCCTAACGGAGTATATAAGTATGTTCTTAATCCTTTCAATAGTGCAACTGCGCTGCACCCTGAATCTCCTTGTGGTCTGGTCTTTTCTTCAGATAACAGATCAATACTATAAAAATCTTCAGACGGTTCTGTTTAACTGGCTTAATATTATGGTGATTAAACAGGCTTCCTAGCTGGTGTAAGCTTCTGGCTTTCACGCTGGCCATTAGATGTTCCTATTACATGAGCACCCAGTTTTTACAACTACTTTATGACATTACAATTCAATAATTAGTTGGTGACCCGAACCTCGATATGTCAGCCTGTCTTGTCGGAATGGCTTAAGTGAACTTTTCTGAGTTCATCACCTGTTGTCCTGAACCAGTTCCCATTGGTGGGATCAAAGAGACCTGGCATGCGAGTCAATTTGCCTCCTGGATTGTTGTCTCATCCACTCTCAATGAGTGGAACCCTGTGGACCATTTCCTAATGGTTTTTCTTTCTGCATCTGAGGATTTGCTTAATCATTTTACACAAGGAAGCATACTGTCCATTAGGAATGCAAACAGAAATGTTTACAAATGACAAAAATTCAACCAATCTATCAACAGCCACCGGAGGATGCCCAACGTACTTGAGTAAGGCAACTCAAAAAACAACAACGACTTGTTTATCATCATGCATATTTTTTGCCAAATATGTGACAGAAGGGTTGAGTCAGTACATTGAGGTTTAGCAAGTGGATGTTTGAAAAGAGCTCCTATCTTTGAAAATTGCAGAAATACAAAGGTTTTTCTGAAAATATCTCTTTGATCTTACCTTGTATTCCCTAAGCAGATAAAGAAAGTACTAAGGGGCTTATTTACAAGCTCCTTGCACCACCAGTGTGTCACTTTTTATGATGCTCCACAGAGTGCAGATCCATATCTATGAGTCCATGCAAAGCCACATTGTATGGCTTTTCATGGCCTCGGAGATATTGTATCAGGAAACACAGCGCAAGTCGCTGCATTGCCTTACACTGTGTCACAGGGGCGTTCCATGGGCGTTGGTGTGGGTTTTCCCACGCAACACCCATAGGTTTTGACACTTTCCCAGATTTACAAGGATCTGTAAACCTGGGAATGCATCAAAAGTGTACGCCTCCTAAGGGGAGGCGCAATGAGGAGAAATATCTTTATTTCTCTTGTTTTTCTTTTCTTGGTGCAAGAGTGCCTGCGTTGGCATTAGGCACCAAAGTGTGCTCTGGCAGAAAGGACAGGAATGCACGGTATCTTGAAAATATGGTGCATTCCTGCACTTTTGAATTGGCGAAGGGCAGCGCAGCAAAAAGACTTGCGGTGCTGCCCTGTTCCAATTCATTGTGATTGAGACGCTAAGTTGTGGTCAAGAGTTGATCAAGCAGCCTTGAGTTCATTGGATTTATCTTCTGTCATGGGTCTGTAAGTGCCCCAAACAGAAGAGGAATATTTTGAACACTTTGCAGTTGGAACATAAATGCATACGAGTTTTTAATTAACTCTTTGGTTGCAAAGGGAACACTCTTTCCTGTTGCTGTGTACAGCATAAAAATGCCAATGGAGTTGAGTGTGGCATCTGAACCCTTACTTGTTGCACATAGATTGGACAATAAAATCAAAGGTAATTTGTTGTCTCGTTTTTGAAGATGTTTCCCACAATTTTATTGTATTTTATTTACTGAATATTTTGCAAAACACAGAGTTGGTGAAGCAAAGGGGGTGGCAGAGCTTTGTGCAAACAGGAAATAGAGAGGAGGCAATAGAACGTATACGATTGAAAGCACTTTGTTAAGAGGCATTTTAAGTAAAAAAAATATTTCCAGAACAATGGAGAGGCAAGAAAAAGAAATGAAGAGAATTAATTTGAGATACTAAATATTAGAACATATGCACAGTTTGCTAATGCAGTATTTCTTTTTGAGAGAATCTTTGCTGGGAGAATACAGACTGCTATCTTTAGAGCTCTTCACCAGGCAGCAGCTATATTGGCTCCTCTGAAGGCATGGAAGGTTTGCTCTGCGGACGCTATGTTTACTGCACTCACACAGAAAAGCTTTTTTTTTTACTTTTAAAAGGTCCCAACTTTGAAGTTTGGTATTGAAAAACATAAAATAAATGCCACACTGTTAGTTTTCTCCCAGTGATGGGGATCACTTCTTTGTGTTCCTGTTCAGAGCCATCAGGCTTTCCCTCGAAGTCCCTATTCCCAAGGTGCAGCATGCCATGGTTTTGCATATTAAGACCCGAGCCTTGTGTGCTTACAAGGCACACATTAGGGTGACATAGCTAATATTTAAAAATAGGTATTGCTTCTTGTCACAGACACTTTATATTGCCGTGTATTGCTTTAGTTCTTTCTAACTTCCGTCTGTCGGAGCACAATTGCGCTCCCTGAAATTGCATATTCTGGTCATATATGTGAGTGGTGTAAAAGTTCACTGCAGCCCACATATGGCATTTACCTTCCACACCATTGGTGCATTTACTAAACCATTTAGTGTGGTGCTACATAAAAATTAAATAAGTCAATTTGGTGAAACCAGTTTATGCTTTGGAAGACAACACAGGTGCTACACCATAGTCTTGCAGTGACATAGTGCGGAGTCCTAAAGCCAGTAAAATCAGACAGGAAATGGTAAGGGGACCACAATATAAATGAGGTATTTTGTAATATTTACATAAGAGAACATTTCAACAATTTGCCCCCATTGACCATTATTGGAATTTTTAAACTCATTTTGTTCTAGTAAGCTTCTTCCAATTTACAAATCTTTCAGGACTGTTAATTTACACTTTTCTCCCTTTATTATATTACTTTACTACTACGTTGTTGTAGTTACAACTGTGTACCCATAACACATCCTGAGAATATTATAAGTTCTCAACTCATTAAAGGTTAACACAAGAATCCTTTCAGGAATTATACGTTTATCTGTGAATTGTTCACCTGATCACATTGGTTTTTTTTAAAGGACATAATCACATTTGCAACTCTCTTTCCTTGTCATCCCCATGACAATTATTATTATTCAACCCACTGTGGAATCACTTCTTGACATGAGAGAGAAAGATAGTCAGAACACAGGTGGCATCTAGCTTTCTACCCACATTGACCTGATCACTGTTCTTTATTTATAAAATGATGCAGGCATGAGGATTGTTAATCAAAGAACTATTGACTGCACCTGATTATTGGAGACATGATTGATTTTTCATCTTTGCAGTCCCTCTGGAGGGGTAGAAATCAATCAGGTTTCCTGAAATCATAGCATACATCCAGTAGTTGGTGACCAGCCACTTAAAATCAAGGGCCATCAGTCTTGAGCAACAAGTCAAATCAACTATAAAAATTAAAAAAATTCTATATGAAATCTTATTTAAGCACAGAAATTGAGTATTGTTTGCACAGGGTAGTGTTCTGTCAAGAATGTGCAACTCAGAACCTGTCTTTTTCTGATCACAGAAAAACATTTCAAGAATTATATAGTGTTGTGAAAAAATTTGATAGCATGTGTTGCGACCTTTAAACATATAAAAAACAATTTTTTAAAAGCTTGTGCAACCCAAGGGTGGATTAGGATTTATAAAGAATTTAACTTCTAAGCAATTTATATTCATTTAAAAAAGGTAAGGCCCTGATTACGAGTTTGGCGGTCCGACTGCCAGAAAACTGTATCTGTGCCAGCCAGTAGACCACAGCGCTGGTGGTCACAAGCCGTATTATGTTTGTCTGCGGCGGTCCGGCGGCAGTGGTGATTTCTTTTCCATATGTATCAATGCCTGTGTTTGTATTTTGATTGCATATGTGTTGAAGGCAGACATATCTATGATACGTGTGGAAAAATACCATCTACCTATTTCCGGGGTTCAGCCCATGTGTGAGCAGTCCTCGCAATGGGTATATGGTACGAAAGAGACTCACCTGCAGATCGTCACAAACACGGTCGTAATCCTCGGGTGAAGATCCTGCTGTGAAGATGAGACTTGGAAAAAGGGATTTCATGTTGGAAGAACAAGAAAGGGGTGAGTACACACCCTAAAACCTTCGTGTCAGCCACCTTGGAGCAGAAGGTCAGACCGCTGCGGTCAGCTTGTGGAAAAGGCAACTCATAATACAGACGGCGGCACAGCTCCCTGCAATACCCTATGGCGGCTGCCTTTCCCCAACCACGGACCTGCCGGTCGGTGGTCTGCTGGCGATCTCAACAGTTTATCAGTGGTCTTCGCAAAGGCAATCTGCCCAACTTGTAATACAGCAGTTGAACCACCAAACTCGTAATAAGGCCCTAAGTGTCAACACAGTCCAATGAATCTCAACATTCCAATCCAATCCAATATTTCTTTATTTCAGTTGTTCACCATAAAAGAACAAACACAGATGTATACAAACAATTAAAATGATTTTTAAAAAAGTAAAAAAAATAGATAAAAACAATTCATCTAAAGTAGTACTTGTTAGGTTAAGACGATGGTAGGAAAATCAGTCACAGTCAGGGCCTTGATTTTGCATCTTAAGGAAGTTTCTTCTGACCCACCACATGGAATTCAAGAAACGTGAAACCGCAAAAACTATATGGGAATCTGTGTTGTATTTTAAAATTCTAAATGTTTCCATGCAGTGGATTGTGCCAAGATTTTGACACAGCTGGATCAACCATCTTTGTCTTATTAGTTGATATCCCGGGCAAAGAAAACCACATGTAGTTCAGACTCAACACACATGTTACAGGCTGGACACACACTTTGATTACCACCCGACCATTTGAAAGAAAAGGCACGCAAGGGGAGACAGCCGTGGCGAAACTGTACAAATAGTTTCCTGCCTGATACCGGGCAGAGTTTGTCCAGACAGGGCTCCAACCTGCAAGTGTCTTTTACTTCCAGGAAGAGTGAAGTGAGGGTGCCATGAGCGGGTTCTGTATGGAGTTTTGCAGTTAATCTGTCCCAGTAGCTAGTACTTAATAATTTATGTGATGTTCTCATACAAGCTGTGTCAGGGTTATCCCATAGTTCTTTTAGGCCTATTTCATAAAGGCTTGCCCTGATAAATAAAAGCCATGGCATCTTTTCTGAGCCGGGGAGTCTGAAGATTTCCTGTAGCTCTGATCTATACTCTGACAGTTCCGGTGTTATGCAAAGGTGCCGCCAAAAGAGTAGTGGCCTGCAGCAAATTTCCTCGGCAATGGATCTCACCCCTAGGTCCATACGCAGTGTAACCAATAGGGAGCTTTTCGGTAGTCCAAATAGTTGTCTAAGGAAGTTGTTCTGACCAGAGACCTGTGGTTAGAGTGTCCCCAGAGTTCAACCCCATAAAAGGCAGAACTCCTCACCTGGCATTTATATATCTCCATAGCCGCGCTCACTGGTTTATGGAGGGTCTTTCTGAAAAACGTAGCCACTCCATCTGTAGTTTGTGTCAATTTGAGATTAGACTTATTTATTTGAGCCCCCCAGGTCATGTTTTCAGTAACAGTTAGGCCCAAATAATCGAATACAGAGACCTGCTCCAAAGGGATTCCATTCATGTGCGGGTTAGAGCGTGTGGATTTGCTAGGGTTAAGGATCATAAATTCTGTTTTGTTAATATTGATCTCTAATCCCCTGGTCCGACAAAACTCACAAAACCCATCTAGGATTCTTTGTAAACCCATTGGTGACTTCGAGAGGAGCAGAGTATCGTCAGCAAACATCATGGCGGGAAAGTGCTTGTGCGCGATTTTAGGAGCATCTGTGTCCTTGCAGGCTCTCAGTGCATCTATCAAACCATTGATGTATATGCAGAACAGAGTGGGGACAAGCACACATCCCTGCCTGACTCCCCTATTTACAGGGATGGGCTGCGTAAGTTCCCCGATTTTCCCGTATCTGATTTGGGCGAAATTTCCCTTATGTAACCTTCTAAGTGTGTTTAAAAGGTAAGGGGAAAGTCCCAGCTCACTTAAGACCCTCCATAAGGCATCTCTGGGTACCAAATCAAAGGCGCTCTTCAGGTCAACAAAGACCAGATACAGATTGTCCCCCTCTAAATGGACTGTTTTCCAGTAGAGAAGCTGAAGCCTGAAAATCTGGTCTATTGTTGATGTTTTCTCCCTAAAACCAGCCTGCTGGGGAGGCAGGATCTTTAGCTCTTCAAGCCAGGATTGAAGCTAGTCTAAAAGTATCCTGGCAAAGGTTTTCTGCGAGACATCGATCAGGCTGATCGGTCTATAATTTACCGGTGACAGAGGAGATCCCTTCTTCTACACAGGAATGATCTCAGCACCTAACCAAGTTGCGGGAATAGCCATTCCCTGCAAGATGGCGTTGAAGATCGCCCAAAAGTAAGGGCCCCAGATCTTAGGTTCAGCCCGATAAAGATCTCCTGGCATCTTGTCTAGGCCGGCAGCCTTGCCAGGTGTTATTTTATTTAGCGCTTCATGGACTTCTGTCGGGGATATCTCAGGAGTGACTATCTCAGGCCCAAGAAGTGTCAGGGTTGCTAGGGTCTGACTTCTCTCTGCGTCTTCTTGTGAGGCATAGAGGGCTAAAAAGTGCTCTCTCCAACAGTCAGCCGCTATATTTGACTTGAGGGCCGCTTTGTTACTGCCAGTGGTTACAATGCTCCAGAATGATTTCATGTCTTTAGATTCCAGAGCCGATTTCAGGTTGTCCCACTGATCTGTTTATAGTGAGGATTTAGCAGCTGCAATGATAGATTTATAGTCATATCTGGCTGCTTTAACTGTGGTGTTGCACTTTGTCTTTATGGCCTCTATTAGTGCTTTTTTGGCCGCCCGGCAATCCTCATCGTACCAGGATTGCCTTGGCATCCTCCCACGGCCCCTGGTACACGTTGACCAAAGCGTCTCCTGCAGCATTCCGAGTGTAGATTCATTGATTATTTTGACCTCGTCTAAAGACTAAGTCTCCAGACTTGACTAACTCTAATAGGGCCTCCATGTTGGGGATAATGGTTGTAAATAGAAGAGCCATTTTACTGTGAGATTTTTCCACCCAGGACCACCCAACTTTCCGCCTATTGTTAGAAAGGGTCAGTCTGTGATCAGCATCGGTTAGTTTCACAGGTTTATTCCCAGTGAGTGCCAGATTAAGATTAAGTAATAAGGCGCTGTGGTCTTGCCGTGGACAGATAATAAAATCTCTAGCCAGAGACCATAGCCTGGTTTCAAGAAGAATATAATCTAAAATAGAGGAGTAGCCGGCTCTATTTAAAGTGTGGTTCCCAGGAGAGTCTGAGCCAAAGCGACCATCACAGGCTTACAGAGAATACTTTAAGGTGATCGCCTTGATTTGGAGTGCCAATGGTGTCCAGGCCCTGATAGGGGGAATATTGGTTTTGGGGATAGCCCACAGACTGTGGGATCCCCCTGCGCTAGAGTTTTTGAGTGAGCAATGGTGACTGGCGTTGGTACAGTACCTAAGGTTATTACTTGAAACTTGTTCGGGAAATTAGAAGTTGATGTGATGTCTACCCCCCTATCTATGTTACCATTTTTTACCCTGTTACGACGTGAGTAGATCGGGGCTAGTGTGTGTGTGACTGTAACAGGTTGTGTGTCCTTGTTGGTGGTGAAATATTTAAGACTGGTGGTTCTAGGTGGAATTAAGTTCAGGGAGGACTATTTCCCCGGTGCCAACATTTCCGGTGATCACAGTGAGGTCAGTTTCTGGGGGGCTAGGTGACTTCTTCTTAGGGTCCATAACCCTTTCCACTGAGTGCTCCCTCAAATGGGGTAGCCAAGATGACCCCTTGACCAAGAGTCAATCAACCTCTTCTAAAACCCAAAATCTGTTCACCAGGGGCAAGTTGAAGACATAGGGTTGCATTTGGGGGGACCCTGGCATGTCATTATCCGGGTCTGGCGCCATATGTTGTGACTAATTCTGGGATCATCCCTAACAATGTTGGAAAACACTGGAGCATAGGGGGGACAGTGTCCTGTCATTGTCCGATTCTGATGCCATGTGTGGGGCTTCAATCTAGGAACATTCCTGTCATCATGGGAAATTGTTAAAACATAAACGTGGGTTGGCGGGGAGAGGCTTATTTCAGAACCTATGAATGGAAAACAGTTACTAAAATATAATAGATTTTGCACAATAGTGGGGTTTCTAAAATTGACTATAACGCAGTCCCCCCTGACCTCTTTGGGTCTATTACCCACCCAGACCACTCAGCGTGTCAAGAGTATTTCACCAGCATTGACAGAGTTGATTTGGCTATTTCTAGCAAACATGTGTAAACATTTGTTCTTCAACTCAAAATGGGTTTCCCTCTGGCCTTCTGTGAGAGATGGAACTCCAGCGAGAATGATGACGTATGGAATTGAGGCTGGTGGGAGGTTTACAGTTGACAGGTCCATCCCAACCCTGCCTTTCGGTCTCGTCACCCCCCCTTTGTCAGAAGATGGCCCAGAGGTATCCTCCATTTCAGGTGCACTTCCCCTTGCTTTGTGACCCTTCTCGCAGTGTTTACTTTGGTCCTCCTGAATGGCATTTGGGACCCCGCTGATAGCAATAGACTTCTCTCCGATCTCAGTTATTCGCTTTGCCGATCTCTCTTGCCGATGTAGTGGGCTTTGATGCTGTCCCAGCAGTACAGGTGCATGTGGTGGAGAATAGGTCCAGACTGGCAGATACCTGGGCAAGTTCCTCTCTCAAAATCTCTCAAATTTGGCCTCATAATGAATCCAGCAAAGGAGCTACCCATGCTGGTGGTGTCAGGTCCGTAGGCTGAGGTTCCCCCACCGGCACGGTTTGGTCTGGCAAACCCTTGTTTGTCTTCTTGTGCTTTACCCCCGCCCTTGTGATCTTGGTAAGCTGCCTTGAGCAGGTGGGTTTAGCTGAGCCCTTGGTGGCTCCCCTCCATCTAGAAACCACTTTGGAGTTTGAGCCGGTGTCTAACCCTGGAGTCAAGGTCAGTTTAGCTGTTTCAAAGGATTGATCAATACCATTTTGTGTGTTAGGGGAGTCCGTGCTAATGCTAATCTGTGGGAGGTCCGGGGTTAATGATAGTCTGCGCTCGGTGAGTTCGATCTCATTTGCCACTACACCTATTGCCCTTTGGAGCATTCTGTCGATAGATGTCTGTGGTAAAGAGGGGGGTACAAGCCACGGTGGTGCATAGCAAAGGACAGTTGTTGTCTGCTTCCTCATATCAACAGAAAAGGGTGAATACGATAGGGGGAGCACTTTAAATGTACCTAGACTAAGCTGGTGAGTGCCCCACTACACTTGTGTGCCAAGTTAGGACAAGAGGAGAGTCAGACAGTCAAAGTTAAAAACGAGTAGAACTGGAGGAAAAAACAAAGGACCGGGGTCACTTACAGTTTAGTCTCTGGGTTGCCCTTCGCTAAAGCCGTGGGAGTCCCAGCCTCGGTAAAGGATTTCGATGTTAGAAGGATGGCCCAGCCCAGCCTCTTCCGGTCTCTGACAGGCCTGCCCTTGTCCCGGATTGTTGGGATTTTTAAAGCGCCTCCGGGCGCGTAGTGCGGCCGTCAGCGGCGGCCGTGAGGGAGCCTGGGACCTGTGGTCCAGTCCCGCTCCTTCTTTCCCCCTCCTGCGGCAACAGTCAGCAAAGTTGCAGGGCTTCCCACGCTGCGGGAGCCCTGTTGGGATTTTTAAAGCACCTCCGAGTGTGTAGTGCGGGCGTCGGCGGCTGTGGAGGCCACAAGGGATCCTGGGACCTGTGGTACAGTCCCGCTCCTTCTTTCCCCCTCCTGCAGCAACAGTCTGCAAAGTTGCAGGGCTTCCCACGCTGCGGGAGCCCTGTTGGGATTTTTAAAGCGCCTCCATGCGCGTAGTGCGGATGTCGGCGGCTGTGGCGGCCGCGAGGGAGCCTGGGACCTGTGGTCCAGTCCTGCTCCTTCTTTCCCTCTCATGCAGCAACAGTCAGCAAAGTTGCCGGGCTTCCCGCACTGCGGGAGTCCTTTCGGGATTTTTAAAGCGCCTCTGGGCGCGTAGTGCGGAGGTCGGCAGCTATGGCAGTCGCGAAGGAGCCTGGGACCTGTGGTCCAGGCCCGCTCCTTCTTTCCCCCTCCTGCAGCAACAGTCAGCAAAGTTGCAGGGCTTCCCGCACTGCGGGAGTCCTTTTGGGATTTTTAAAGCGCCTCCGGGCGCGTAGTGCGGAGGTCGGCAGCTATGGCAGTCGCGAGGGAGCCTGGGACCTGTGGTCCAGGCCCGCTCCTTCTTTCCCCCTCCTGCGGCAACAGTCAGCAAAGTTGCAGGGATTCCAGCCTCAACAACATTCAGTTTAAACCTAGTACACACAATTCTTTCACGGAGGCATGCTTATGAAATTTTAACTATATTCTTAAAAAATAAAGGGTACAAACTTCTTCTACATGGAATCAACGTCCAAATCCTCCACCCCATGTCAATTTAAGATACATGTAGTTCTTCTCTTTGCAGAAATAATGTATTAAGTAATATTGAAATTATCGCAACAGAGGATGGAGAACAGCATTGAGCGTTGGTTCCCCTGCTGCACTATGATTACATGATATGCTAGGTGAAAGGTGGATAAAGACATTTTTATACAGTTTAGGTAGAATTCTTTGACTTGATGTGTTGGGAATGGGAATTTTTGTTTCTATCATATTATTTTAGAATAGTGTCTTAGAAATGTACTAGATATTATCCCGGTGAAATTAATAAAATATTCTACACCAAACATGATGATATTTTATAAACAATATTTATAACATGAAATTTATGTGAGAGATATTTCTGCACACCATATTCAGTCATCCAACTTGGGAGGAGCTCAATTTAGGCCCCACCCTGCCTACGTCATGTATAGACAATTATGCACCTATATACAGCACTGATATTCAAAGTGCAATCTAATTTTGTTAACGTGTGTGGCACAATTAACGGAAATAATAATAATATGTAGCCATCACGATTGCTAGAAGTTTACACGTAACTTTATTAGGCTAATTCATAGACTAATATAACCATGTTCATTAGACATTTGTGCTTAAAATGATTGTTTGCTTTTCACTGGTTTACAATACTGTAATATGCATCCATTTTGATGCTCAAGTTAAATTAGCTTGACATAAATGCTTACTTTAACTCTGTCAGTATATTGTTTCTTTTTTTTCTGCTGGTTGTTATTGTGTTTCTTGTTAGTTATACAAAGGCGTATTGTGTGTTAGACTGTTGATAGTGAGGCCAGAGAGAAGAAAAGTGGTAACAAAGACAGAGCAATGATGGTGGGAAAAGGCCTCCTGTTCATGGTGTACCAGGAGGATGCAACATTCAAGGTTGACAGCTGTGTACTTATTTGTGTGAATATGGGAACTTGGGGATTATATCAACTCAACTCAAATGCCGTTACTGGATTGACTTTCAGTGGTGGGAATGAGATATGTATGTTCTAGAAACTGTAGACTTTATTTTTAATTGCCATTTCATAATTTTTTTTATGAACACTTCATTCTGTCTTTGAGATTGCAAGAGTAGGAGAAAAATAAGCCACAGGATTTTGAGCATACCCATGCATTAGTGTAAGCACTGAGGAAGTGCAGCCATTCCTCTCGCTGCAGAAAAGCATAAAGGCACTCGTCTTTCTCTCTGAACTTCTACTGAAACTCAACCTTATACTGACACCGTCTATGCTTCCCCTTTAACAATCTTCATTAAGATCTAGTTTTAGTATATGCTTAGATTAGAAAGTGAAAGTTTCTTAAGGAACAATTGATCATGGCAATCTGTTTTCTTTGCATTATGGCGATTACTATATTTTATCTCATTTTATTACGACTTAACATACTGGCACATTTTGGTCTCCAGACTTTGCTGGAGCGCATCGATAAGACCCTAAAGAGCATGATGGGGACTGTGTCTGATCTCCTCATGAGAAAGTGGGATCTCCTTTTGCCATAACTGTTGTTTGCTTACAAGGAGATGAGGCAAAAAGAAGTAGGGATGAGTCCCTTTGAACTTCTTTTTGGCATCCTGGGCAAGGTCCCCTGACTTTGGTCAAGGAGGGCTGCATCTCCTACCCATGATGTGGTGGACTGTGTCCAGGGCCTCCATAGACTGATGGCCCAGCTTATGAGTAAAGCAAAGAGCAATCTTCAAGCCAGCCAGGAGCAGATGAAGGACTGGCATGACCTGAAGGTTATGCTGACTGGGTACCAATAGGACCAGAAAGTGTGGGTCCTGAAGCTGATTTGTCCCTGGGCTCTGGAGAAGTGGTGTGGCCCCAACAAAGTTGTGAAGAAGATTTATGATGTCCACTATTAGGGTGTTCAATGTTGATCGGCTAAAGCCGTGTCTTCCCATGGATTACCTGGATTATTACTTGCAATGGCTGAAGAAGTGGAAGAGGAGAGTGAGCCACTCACTGACATAGTGCAAGGTGATGAGAAGGACGGTTCAGTTGAGGGAGTTAAGCATGACTCTGAACTGACACCAAAACAGCAGGTGGAGTGTAAAGAGCCACTGGGGAGATTTCCACATCTCTTTTCACTTGCCCCAGGGCTGACGCCTTTCTGTGTCAATGAAATAGACACAGGGGGAACTCTGCCTGTTAAGAGCAAGCTATATAGGATATCAGTCTGGGTCCAAGAGTGCATCAAGACTGAAGTTGCCAAGATGCTGGACCTGGGTGTTGTTGAGCCCTCCCGTATTCCCTGGGCCAGCCCAGTTCGGTTAGTGCCTAAGCAAGGGTCAGCTGACCTGCGCTTCTGTGTACACTATCACAGACTAAATACTGGAACAACGACTGATGCCCATTCTATTTCAAGAGATGATGAGCTGATGGATACGTTGGTTGCTGCAAAGTACCTTAGTACTTTGATCTAACCAGCAGTTACTGGCAGATTGCATTAACTCCTGGTGCCAAGGAGAAAACAGCATTTGCAGCCCCAGAGGGCCTCTACCAATTTCAAGTTATGCCTTTTAGATAGAAAAATGCTTCTGCCACCTTACAGCACCTAGTCAACCATGTGTTGTCAGGCCTGGAATAATTCTGTGTGGTGTACCTGAATGACATTGCTGTGTTCAGAACCTCCTGGGAGGACCACATGGAACATCTGAGCAGGTGTTGGTGAGGATGCAGGCTGCCAAACTGACCATCAAGGCAACCAGGTGTCAAGTTGGGCAGTCCTCTGCTTGTTTTCTTGGGCATCAGGTGAGTAATCAGAAGGCTCTCCCCCTGGAGGCTAAAGTTCAGGTGGCGCTGGACTGGGAGATCCCCACTACCCAGACCCAGGTATGGGTCTTTTGGGCCTTACTGGTTACTATTGAAAATGTGTAGCAAACTATGGGACCATAGTTGTTCCTTTAACAGCCCTAGCATCTAAGAAGCAGCCCATTAATCAATCGGGACTTGTAGAGCACTGCTTATCACATAAGAGGGTATCTAGGTGCTGGGAGGGTGGATGCTGCTGCTGCTGAGCTGATGAATCGAAGAGCCAGGTTTTTAGGCCCTTCCTGAATTCTTATAGGGTGGGGGATGTTTGGATGTGGAGGGGAAGGCCGTTCCAGGATCTGGCTGCCAGATGCGAGAAGGTGCGGCTACTGCTCCTGTAAATGTGGGCTGTGTGGTCCATGGAAAGGCATGCAGATCATAGACTATTGGTTGGCTGGTGTACGTTCACCCTGTGGTTAAGGTATATTAGCCCCCTGTTGAATAGGGCTTTGTAGGTGTGGATGAGCAGTTTGCACTGGCACCGTTTGCTGATGGGGAGCCAAAGCAGAAACTTGAGGTGGGTGTAATGTGGGACCACCTCGAGAGGTCAAGGAGGAGCCTTCGCTGCAGTGTTTCGAATAGTCTGGAGACTTTTCATAAGTTGAGAGGCAACTCCCATGTAGAGGGAGTATTTCGTAGTCCAATCGTCTGGTAGTGAGGGTTTGGGTGACGGTGCATCAGAGGCTGATGAGGAGCAACTTGAACATTTTCCTGAGCATGTGCATGGTAAGGAAGCAGGAGGATGAAACCATTTTTATCTGCTTCCTCATCATGAGGCCTCTGTCAAGTATGATTCTTACGTTTCTCGCATGCTCTGTGGGTGTAGGTGAGGGGCCGAGTTCCGATTGCCACCAGGAGTTGTCCCATGCGGACTTGTTGCTTCCAAAGATTAGTATTTCTGTTTTGTCGGTGTTTTGTTTGAGGCATTTGTTCTGCATTCAAATTGCGATGCTAGTCATGCACTTGTGGAAGTTAGATTTGGTGTTTGTGGGGGTCTGAGGATTAGGAGAGGATGGTCTGAGTGTTGTCCAGGTAGGAGATGATGTTCATGCCGTAGGATCTGACTAGGGGGAAAAGGGGAGCCACATATGTGTTGTATAGCGTTGGGCTTCGTGATGATCCTTCAGTCAGTGCCAGAATCCGGGGTGAATAAAGGTTCATCTGGTTCTGCTAATAGTGAATTCTCTCTTTTGTCTGGAAATCCGAAAAAGGCGTTAATAGAGGTAGTTGGTGACAAAGGAAACACATCTCTCAAAATATCGATAGCAGATAGAGTGTTGTTGTCACTTTCTGTGTATGGATGATCCAGAAGCAGTGTGCTCGTTGAAACCTGAGTGAATTCCCCAAGGTCAGCAGTCGCAGCTTGTGGTTTTGATGATTCAAGGAATGCATTTGCCAAAAACTCATGCCGACTCGCACAACACAGAGCATGAGCCTGTACCCGGCCCATTAAGGTTTTGACAGATGTCAGCGAGACAGACGGCATGGTCAGACAGATGTCCAATGTACATTCTTCCTTGCAGAATAGGCAGTGTAGCACTGGTAAGAAAGCTGGTCGAAAGGTCAAGAACCAAGATGAGTTTAGTTCTCGAAGGCGTTGGATGCCAAACAGTTGCACCATATTATTCCGCAGTTGTTGTTCAAGCCTGGTTTTCTCGATTGTGGCCTGCATGTCAATGTGCTGGTGGCTTGCCATAGCGAATTAGCAGGGAAAGGATTAGGGCCCCTGCAACGATGGCAACAATTATTGGCAGGCTTCCAAAAAGTGAATGCGCAAAATCAGGAATCATTCTGAAAATGCTCTGAAATGTGTGTAAGGAGCTCGAACCAAGGGACTTAAATACACTTGCGAGGCCTGTAGTATCACTGATATTAAAAAATTGTGATAACATGTCTGCAAAGTGGGCTGGTGAATTTGTATGTAACAAAGCTTGTATTTCAGCAGAAGACCTTATACTTGTAGGGCATAAGTTTCCTTGGCCGAGGTCAGAGATATGGGCGTATCTAGAAGTATGGCTCGTATTTTGCTTAGAGTATCGAACTGAATAAAAGATGCATTCAAAAAGGGCCAGACTGCTGTCTCTTTTTCAGTGTCAGCCAGGGGGATACAGGAGATGTCCACAACATGTAACCTTTGAGTTAACAGTAACGAGATAAGCAAGTCCCTTCCTTAACCCACAACAGTCGTGATCACTTAGAATGAAGTAACTGCCGTTCGATAGAAGTCTAAAAGTAGGTGTTATTACAGAGGCTCTTTGTCCTTCCAGTTGACATGAAAGGTTAGCTGTCCTCCCATTGCCGATGCCATGCAGAGTAATATCATTAACATAAAAGAGAGCTGCTTGTCGAGTGTACGCAGTTTGAACCACTGGTCTGATAGCTAACTTATCTAAAACAAAAATTGTTACATTTGGACGGTCTACACAATCAAAAATGTGGACTCTAGGAGATAATCCAATAGAGGTAGTGGATCAATATAACTACCTCGGCATAACCTTGGAGACTTTTCAGTAGTTGAGAGGCAACTCCCATGTAGAGGGAGTATTTAGTAGTCCAATCGTCTGGTAATGAGGGTTCGGGTGACGGGAGCCACTTGAACATTTTCCGGAGCATGTGCATGGTGAGGAAGCAGGAGGATGAAACCATGTTTATCTGCTTCCTCATCATGAGGCCTCTGTCAAGTATGATTCTTACATTTCTCGCATGCTATGTGGGTGTAGGTGAGGGGCCGAGTTCCGATTGCCACCAGGAGTTGTCCCATGCGGACTTGCTGCTTCCAAAGATAAGTATTTCTGTTTTGTTTGAGGCATTTGTTCTGTATTCAACTTGTGACGCTAGTCATGCACTTGTGGAAGTTAGATTTGGTGTTTGTGGGGGTCTGAGGATTAGGAGAGGATGGGCTGAGTGTTGTCCAGGTAGGAGATGATGTTCATGCCGTAGGATCTGACTAGGGGGGAAAGGGGAGACATATATGTGTTGTATAGGGTTGAGCTGCGTGATGATCCTTGTGAGACACTGCCAATTATGTTTTGTGGGTCCGTGGTGTAGGTGGGAGGTGGACACTCTGGGTTTATCTGGAGAGGAGGAACGCAATGCAGTTGAGGGCCTTCCTTTGGATCCCCATTTGGTGGAGACCAAGCAGGAGGGTGTAATGCGACATGGTGTAAAATTCTGCAGAGAGATCGGGAAGGATCAGGGCGGCGGTTTCTTCCCTGTCTAGGAGAGTCCTGATGTCATCTGTGGCCATGATCATGGCAGTTTCAGTGCTGTGATTTGAGCGATAACCAGATTGGGAGGTGTCCAGTATGTTGTTGATTTCTAGCTGGGTGGTGAGCTGGAGGTTTATTGCTTTTTCCAGTACTTTGGCTGGAAATGGGAGCAGGATGGTGGGGCAGTAGCGTTTGGGGTCCTTGGGTTCTGCAGTGGAGAAGTAGGCCAAGGTGATGGATGCATTTATGATGGTGGTGAGTTCCTTGCTGATGGTGCTGTTGCCCAGGTTGAACATGTGGTGGAGGCAGGGATCCTTGGGTCCTCCCGAGTGGATGGAGCCCATGATGGTGGTGGTTGTATGCACTGAGAGTGGTTCCCATGTGGTTAGTGAGATTTTACTGGGGTTGATGAGGTTGAGCAGTCTGTTGAGTTCAGTTGCAGGGGGTTGGGGCCGACATTTTCATAGATGTTTGTGATTTTGTTGTAAAAGAAGTCTGCGAGGTTGTCGCAGAGCTCCTGAGAGGGGGTGATGGTGTTCCCAGTGGATGTGGAGTTGGAGAATTCCTTGATGATGCTGAATATTTCTTGGCTGTGGTTGAATCTGGCTTTGAGGCAGGTGGCTAGGGCAATTTTCTTGGTGCTTTTGACTTGCTGGTGGTACCTGTTGAGGGCTAGTTTGAAATTGGATCAGTCAGTGTTTGGTTTGTTGGTGCGCCAAATCCTTTTGAGTCGAATGTATGCCCCTTTCGTGCCTTCTCTCATATCCAATTCTGAAAGGGTTACAAAAGCATTTTTACAAGCCAGATAGACCTTTCCAACTTGTAAAAGGGCTACATTGCGAAAAGCCCTTTTGCAGTTGCCAAACGTTTTATTTTTCTATGCAAAATGTCTTTATTCAGCTGGCCCTACGATCTGTGTCCAGAGGCATCCCTAACTTGTACTTGGAGGGCAAGAAAGGAGTCCCACAGAGGTGTATTCTGGAGCTTCATCTTTCAGTATAGGAACGCCTGGTACCCTCTCCCTAAATACCCCAATGGGGAAGACGTTATGTGCACCAGCCCCTTGTCACCCCTAAGCCAACTTCACTTGTGTGCATAGCTCATCAATATGGGGCATGCACATAGGCAAAGTCATTACCTAACTTGCATGGAGTCAGGCCCTGATGTTAATGTAGAAACATTCTCTTGTAGAAGTATGTCAGCTGCATGACATTCGTTTGCTTTTACAGAAGAGGCACATCATGGCAATGCAAATGCATGTTTCTACAAAAGGATTAGTCGTCAAGGGGATCACATAAAAGGAGGAAGTCAGAGAACGAGGCTGGCTCTAGGTCCATTGTACGTAATATACAGACAAGGTCAGGTGGATGCTACAGATGAACTGCACTGACAGAACCAAAGTTGACTACTTGAAAGAGAGAAACAGAAACATTTGTGGCTAACTCACAAGACCGTGACACCATGTGAATGTAGTATTGATCCCAGCAGAAGAAATTCAAAGACCAGGTAATAGTGATACAGAAGGAATTACAGCCAGAGACAGAGACAGAACTGACAGTCAAGACATGAAGCATGGATTGCAGTCACACACAACGGAAATGCCAGTTGAGAAAACATAAATCGTGACAGAGGTCTGGCAGATTATGGGCGACAGAGGTGACAGTAGTCATAGGATATGTTGTTATTGTCGCTTTCCATTCTCTGCTGATATTCTGTTGGTGCACTACAGCAGTGTTTGTATGAGGTCGTTTGCTTAATGTATGTAGATGCATTGATTTAATGAACTAAGCTTCGATGTCCACTAAAATGTATCAGCAGAACTGTTGTCTTTGCAATGCACGCTCAATCTTTGTTGCTAATTTAATTTGCTTAACCTTAGATGTGAAATTATATCTTAACAAGGGGCCCAGATGAGGCTGAGTTCTTTACAACACCTGGTGAAAACTATTACCCTGTGTTGAAGAATTTAATGAATGTGGAAAATACCACCTGTTCCACGTTTTTTACTTATTAATAAGACATAATGTGTAGAATTTGTATGTAAAGCATCGAATGTCACATATTTTACATTTGTATTGGCCTTTCCCCCAATACATTTTGGAAGGTTTGGTCTGCCAGAAATTGAGGTGCAAAATAGCGCGGTGCGATAATTGACATGGAGTTCTGGGGCATATGTATGAACAAGCCATTTTGCGATTCCTTAATAGCGATTTGATTCCATAATATTCCTTAATTGCGAATCGCAAATCGCGATTCGCAATTAAGGAATACCTTCCCATTCATTCCTATGGACGTAGAGGCCCAAAGGAATGAATGGGAAGACATTCTCAATTTGCAATTTGCGATTAGCAATTAGAGAATCACAAATTGAGAATGCGATTTCAAGGTTGCAAGGGTGTCATAAGGACACCCTGATGCACCTCTGAAATGAGCATGTGTGCACATGTGGCACACATACATGCCCTAAGGGCATGTATGTGTGCCACATGGCACTTTGATAAAAGCAAAAAAGTGCTTTTTTCAAAGAATTCGCAAATTACCACCAACTGTCAGTTGGTGGTAATTTGCGATTTCTTATGCCAAATTCGCACAACGTAGGTGCTTTCTACATCGCATTTAAGGAATCGCAATTTGCAATTCCTTAAATGCAATTGCAAAATAGAGAATCGCAAATTTTGCGATTCTCTAATTTGCGATGGCCTTTTGGGATGATACATCCCAAAAGGCCTTTTACCGTTCGCAAACGGGCCGATTCTGAGAATCGGCCTCTTTGCGAATGGGAAAAGGTCTTGATACATATGCCCCTCTGATCCCTGCCCAAATTTAACACTAGTTTGTGAAAAGGGCTAAATTGTCTACTACGTTATCTGGTGCACAATAAATCCCAAGTGAACACTTAAAAATGGGCCGACAGATCTAAGATCTGTAGAAATGATTAAACAGTTTTTTTGTTTGTAAGGTACTAAATAAAAATACAAATAACAAAACAACCAACAAAAATTGAGCAAAAGACGTTAAAGATAAAATAATCAAACAAGTATCCCTGGTTTTAATTACATACAAAAGTGCATTGGAACTGCCGGCTAACATATTCTCCCAGCATCAGAGTTCCGACTGTGCATATTTAGCAAATGCAACATTTAAAAACTCTCAAGTCTATTATAAATAATACCACCTTATTAAAGTGTAACTTTGCTTTCTGCATCTGAATTATACTTCGAATGGTAGTCGGTGCATATATACGATTTAAATGCTTCATGGACCTAACAACTCTACTCAGACCTCTGCTTCGTGACAACAGACTCCGTGAACTATCATGTGTGTATTGCTGGGGGGGGAGGGGTCTATGAATATTCAGTGTGGACGCTGGAAACTAGATAGCCAATTAACAGTGAAGAAGTTAAACCGACTAACGCTTTTAAGGCTAAGTACACTTCAGACAGACAGGACAGCCGTCTCTCAGATTACACTGTCGTGTTTTTTTGGTGCAAGATACATTAGGCCCGCAAGAAAGGATTTGTGGAAAGTGATCCGCCCAGCATTAGACATGTCTCCACTTGTCCTAAACTGCAATTTAATTGACAAAAGCGGATCTGTTACACCTCATTCTCTGATAAAATCCCTCTATACACTTATAGAACTGGCGATATTGATCTCCTTTGAGAAACAGACACAAATGTGCCCCTGAACGCTGTGCCCGGGCATCATCTAATGGCACGGACTTTATTGGGCGTGTGGTATTGATTTCGGTAAAGGGATGACCCCGATGCGTTTATCAAAGAGGTTTTGATGAAGACAGCCAATTTTAGAAATAAGCCATTGATAAATTGTTCACCTTTAAAAGACACCGGTTGTGGGCCCTGTGTTTCTGACGTATAGCAACATTCACTATACACATTGTACATTTAACAAGCAGCTGCATTCTGTAATAACATGCATTGTTATTGAGAAAGACAGCATTTACAATTTGAATAAACCATTATATTTTTTGAGGTGGAAAGAATAGAAAGAATTGCCAGATTTTTGTGCTAAGAGAAGGACTTCTTGTTCAGTGAAAAGTTGAAGATGGAATGTGGACACAAATTCCCTCGTTAAAGCAAAACCTGCGCATTTTTTTTATCAATACGAAGTACAGGGCTTATGTATCAAACCCTTTTCCCGTTCGCAAACGGGAAAAGGCCTTTTGGGATGTATCATCCCAAAAGGACATCGCAAATTAGAGAATCGCAAAATTTGCGATTCTCTATTTTGCGATTGCATTTAAGGAATCGCAAATTGCGATTCCTTAAATGCAATGTATGAGGCCTAGAAAAATTGCAATTTGGCCGTAAGAAATCGCAGATTACCACCAACTTCAAGTTGGGGTTAATTTGCGATTTCATTGAAAAATGCACTTTTTGGCATTTTTCAAAGTGCCATGTGACGCACAGACATGCCCTTAGGGCATGTATGTGTGCCACATGTGCATACATACATATTTCAGGGGTGCAACAGGGTGCCCTTTTGACACCCAAGCACCCTTGAAATTGCATTCTCATTTTGCGATTCTCAAATTGCGAATCGCAACATGAGAATGTCTTCCCATTCATTCCTATGGGCCTCCTAGCCCATAGGAATGAATGGGGAGGTTTTCCTTAATTGCGATTAGCAATTTGCTAATCACAATTAAGGAATGCCAAGGAATTGCACAACATTTGCGAATTTTTTATTACATCCCGTTTTGCAATTCTCAAATAGCGATTCCCTAAAAATCGCTATTTGAGAACTGCAAAAACGGAACTTGATACATATGCCCCTAGGGGAGCTATTTTTGGTTCATTCCACAATCAAACCCATAGAAGGATAGTCTTTGATTTTCAGTACAAACTAAGCTTATTATTGGTTCTGGTTTGAGGTGGGCAAGCTTTGATGAGATATCCCTGTTGCTGCCAATCCAGAGTCATTGGGAGGCTGTGCCCACCCCTACCTATACCACATTTAGTGGCTGGACTCAATTCTTACTTTGCTTGAAAGCAAAGTACTACCTCTTCAAGCAGATAATGAGCATCTCAGTGACCACAATGACCAGTAAAACCACTGCACCCATCACCCAAATTCATCCCATTGCAGGTCTAGCAGGCCTCTTATGAGACTCTACTTTTTACAGGGGAGATCATCTAAGGAAGTAGACTCTCCAAAGCTCTTGGGCTGCTAGGGCACACAAGGGTGCATGATACATGTCCTTTAGTCTCAGGTGCCCTAGACAGAGAGGAGAGATAAGCAACCATTTCATTACAACTTCTGTAGCCTCTAAAAATACCAGATGTGGTAAGGCTGATCATAATGCTGGAGGGACATTTGTACATCGCTAGCGAGGAGTGATGGAGAATGCTTTTGTCATGTTGCTGCTTTGATCTGCAAAAATGCAATTTTGTGACTGCTGGTTGACCTCTTATGACCTTGACCTCTTATGACCATTTAAGTACAGGTTATTGGCTTTGATTTTTATTGCTGATTGTCTTATAAATGACGCAGGAACTCTTGAACGTATACAGGCAGGGAGTGTGAGTCAACTAGGTTCTCTTATGATGGAGTGATGCTACATAATTTCTTCAGACTATTGATTAGCCAATCAGGAGGATAGAATGCAGCCTCCATTTATATAGGGTGGAGTAGCACATGGCCTCTAATAATGTGCTTAAGTGGCAGTGGAGCATCAAGAAGCTTAGCTGGTGCTATAATATGTATAATTTCTTCACATGGTACCTCCAAAACAGCCCACATTCAATATATAGATGATGAGATATGCTGTGGAATTGATGAGAGAACAGTCCTCAAGGAGTGTGGTCACTCTTCTATTGTCTTTGACCCATACTGGCTTGCTGGTGGTACAGCTTTCACCACAGAAGCAACATATATGTGCTTGTGCCAACTTCCTTCATCATATGACTCACATCAGACAGCAATGCAAGTGGTTCGTGCCAGTCCTACTCCAGATGCCAGGCAGCTCCAGGTTGCTCTCGGTCCCCATCCCACCATGCCCTCCAGTCATTTCTTTAAACCACCCCTAGTCAATCCTGCTAGCTGAGACAAAGGGTGAGGCGCCGGCAGGTGCTCAGAATAAGGGTCACGCCATAGTGGGTTGTCATTGGATGAGTCAGCTGGACCCCTGCCTCATGCTCCAGCCAGGAGGAAAAGCCAGCTCACACTGTGGCTTGCAATGGTGCCAGCACTAACCCATGGTGCTTGCAGCACCAGTGTGAAGCAGAGAGGGAATCAGGGAAAAGTAGGTAGACGCACCCAAAGACCCAGATTTAGAACCAAGTTACAGGGCAGGTGAGAATAATAGTTTTGCAGTAACTTGTGTAACAGACCATAGAGGCCACAGAAATGATACAAGGGAATTGAAAGCATTTCATGTAGGTGCATAGATGGAGCAAGCTACTAATCTAAACTTTTCAACCCCCCCCCCACAATAAAAGAATAAGGGGTCCTTCTCACCATTTTACTTAATGCAAAAGAACCTGTTGCAGCTTATCTTTGCACACATGTTGCCTAGTGGTCAGGACCGGCTTTAGGGCAGTGCGACTGGTGCGGCCGCACTGGGCTCTGACCTGTGGAGGGGGCGCCATACTCAGGTAGGGACACTGTGTTTAGCAATAACTTCTGATTGGAGAGATGAGGGGCACTTATGCCCGGTGGTAGTGAGAGAATTCGAGGTGGTGGGCCTGGCATGTGGGTGCGCTGAAAATGATTCTCGCACCGGGCGCCACCAGCGCTAAAACCGGCTCTGTAGTGATTATTGACCAGCTGACCAATCAAAGACATCCTGGGTTATAATAAATATGATAATTAGATGCTAAAAATTAAAAAAGAAAGCAACTTGCTAAAATACTTTAATAATTTCAAAATCACCTTTAAGTGGCTTAAATACAGCTGATACAAAACCAGACGCTGGCCATGAAATGTGCATGACTGCTTCCTCTAGCCAAACACAAACAATATAATTTTATTGTAGATTTGAACACTTCGCAACAAGTTCACTAAATGGGGCACGAAATGTGAGTAGGTCGGGATTTTGCCATTAAATTATGAAGGAAGCTAAAGGATACAAGCAGAAAAAGAGACCTTTTGGAAGAATGCTCCAACATCTTAAATTACACAATTTTATCCATGTTTTCTTTGTCAAAGTCCATCAGCCGACAGAGCCAAATGAAAAGGATATTACATTTCAACAGGAGCTGTAACATTAGCAACACCCATAACCTCATCTGAAGGAACCAGTTTGTCGTTATCCATAACACAAAGTCTATTTCTCATGGACGCCCAAGTTCATAATCCATTTGGATTTAAGGGACACACCAGGAGACTACGTTCATCAACACAACTCAAAGTGATACACCCACAGACACATAGTACTCTTGGAAGTATGGCATTTGTTGAGAACTCGCTAACCAACAGTGAGGACCTAAAGTGGCAGCCAGGGGATGAGAAGAGATCTGAAGAGGCCCTGGAGAGTATCTAAGAAATGTTGTCATTTGAAGATCCTCCTATAAAAGATAGAGACAAGAGGCTCCTTACGATGAGTGACTTCAAACGCAGTGTGAGCAAAAAGCCACACAAATATGTAGGGCTTAATTTAGAGTTTGGCTGACAGAGAACTGTGTCGCAACAGCGACGGAGTACCCTGTCTGCCAAACTCTCGGACCGCCCCGACCTCAATTTAAGTTGGGAAGGCCAACACATTTATGCTGATGGAATTAAATGTACTCCATAGGCATAAACCTGCCTCCGACTTTGCCACTTTGCGTGGCTTTGAATGGCCTCATAATACGAAGTAAGACAAGGCAGTGCAAATTGCTGCAGTGCATTACTTTGCGCTAGGGAGGCATTCCATCGGCATTGCAGTGGGTGTTCCCACGCAACACCCAAGGATTTTGATGCTGCTCCAGATTCACAAAACCATGTACCTGTAGATACGCCAAAACCTTGCGCCTCCCCAAGGGAAACACAACAAAGAGAAATAAATGTAGTTCTCCTCATTTTTTCTTCTTTCCACGAGTCCTGGACTATGCTGCACACGTAGAAAGAGGACAAAGCCTGCCTGGACTGTTTTTGTCCAGAAAGTTGCCCCTTCATGCGCAAAAACAATCCTGCCGACAACACAAGCACCCTTGCACCGATGTCCATGGGTGCCTGCATTGGCACTAGGCTGCCGAAACAGCACCAGTGCCAGGGGAAAAGACAGGAATGCGCCATTATGGATAAATATAGTGCATTTTGGCGTAGGGCAGTGCAGCAAGGTAACTTGTTGCGTTAACCTGTGCCAAAACCCAATAAATTAGGACCCAAGAGACTGCCATTAAATAACCTTCTCTATGTTGTTGGTAGAAGTAACTATCATAACAGTGAACCAGATACATAAATGTTATGGTGTACCCATGATGATCATGTTTTCATTCGCCTTATGTTCAAAGAGACAGAACTTCAGTGGGAAAGCAAGCACACAATTTACAAAAGCCAGGAAGAATTAATGACCAAGAGACAATAGGTATTCATAAAACAAAGGGGCATATGTGCAAGCCCTTATTGCCACTACAATGTCACTTCTATCGGCGTTGTGGTGGCGATAGGGGCTTAGCCTTATTTACAAGGCAGCTTTAACCCACTTAACGTGGCTTAACGCTGCCTTGTAAATAAGGCCCCCTTTTACGTTACACTTAGTGTGAAAGGGGAGGGCATTGCGTGTTTCGGTGGGTGTTCCACCGCAACACCCATTGATTTTGACACTGCCCCCTATGTACAAGGGCAGCGTACATAGAAGTCAGCGCCAAAATAACCTGGTCTTAAGTTGGCCAAACGAGGAGAAATGCATTATTTCTCCTCGTTTTTGCTTTTTCCATGTGTGCTGCCTTGTGCAGCACACATGGAAAAGCAAAATGCCATGCATTGTTTATGTACAGAAAGATCCCCCTCCCTGTACACAAACAATCTTTAAAAAAAATGTAATTTTGTGACTTTCATGTGTGCTGCATGAAGCAGCACACATGAAAGTGACAAAATGTTCAGGATTGTTTAAGTGCAGGAAGGGACACCTTTCTACACATAAACAATCCTCTCCTGCACGCAGACACCCTTGCACTATGGTGCAAGGGTGTGACACAAAGCTGCACCATACCATTGTAAAGATGGTGCAGCCTTGCGTTTCAGAAGTGGCGGAGTGAGGCGTTAAGCCATGACGGCTAACGCTTCACTCAGCCACTTCTATTGTACATATCTCCCAAAGACTTCTTGTAAACTAACATTTATAGTGCAGCATTTGCAGAGAGGTCATTTGTGTCTTGTTCTAAAAACCTACTGACCCACCTACGTGTGAAGAAAACTCATTGTCAGAGAGGGTGTTAACACTTGTCAACAAAAGATTGAGTTTTCGCTCTTAACCCGTTCTGCTTTCTCCTCAGACCGTGTCTCAGTGTGCTGCCTTTCTTAGTGGACGGGGACATAGTTCAGGAAGAGAGGCCAAATAAGCAAAGAAATTCATCACTCCTGCTGGACATAAAGTTGGGGGAAATTTGACCAAAATGCAATAGAATGTAGCAAAGTTGTCGAGCTGCGTTGCGTCAAAGGGAGAATGAAAAGCAGAGCCATATTATTCCAAACTATGGATCTGTTTTCCTCTCCCCCTCGCTTGTGGACTTTAGACTGCCATGCGCCAATGTGTACATTCGGTCAAACATAGGTTTTGTGCTGGAAAGGAAGCCTTAAACGAATGCTTTATTACCTTTCCAACTCGTATGTGTGGTGTACGATGCAACACACATGCAAAAGTGTGAAGAGTATGACACAATTAAAACCCTTCTCCCCTATGCCTGCCTCGAGGAGGGATAACACATTCCTATCTACAATTTGAGTAGATAGGGATTTTTATCAGAACCAATGGGTGGTTGCATGGAAATGCCCATTGAACACTCCCTTGATGCAAAGTACCACATAGTGCATCTTTACTTTGGACATCTCGGAAACAAAATATCACAACACTTTTCTCGGGCTTCCATTACAAAAGTAATGCAACCCGGGTTGCAAAGTATTAGTAAATGTATGACTGACTGGCTGTGGTTGACAGAAAGAGACAAAAAACGTACAAACCTTAAGAAAAATTTAATTCCATTGTTTTAAAGGCACAGCTTGAGACAGATGCTCAGGCAAGTAGGCAGAGATCCTTCACAGTAGTAGCACAAGTCTTCCGACTATCTTCTGTACAGGCAATTCTCACCTCAGTGGGTCACGTGCCTACTTTTAAAAGACAAAACAAGTCTAAGGGCGACGACAGCTCCTAAGCAAATCAATCACTCATTTTGTAAATACTTTCAGCAAAATGACACAGCACCATCCTTACATGCTTCATGAGAACAGCTAACGGAGAGTTATGGCAGAATTGTATTTCACTTCTATTGCCCTCTCCATCTACCAACTCCCCTAAACTCAGTACAATTGCCCCTACCAAGCATCAGAGAAAATCTCCACTCCTCCAATTCATAACAATTCTCCATCACATGTTGCAATGGGGCACGATTGTCTGAGAATAGACTATCTCCATATGGTTACTATTGTACTTTTTGTTCAAAGTCAATTGTCCTGTGGCAGTCGTGGAGCAGGTTTTCCTCTTTTGCGGCATTTTTTGTTTGAGCTGATCTTAAAAAGCAAACAGTTTGCCACAACCATGGGAGAGATTTGGTTTTGAGAATGTGCAATGAGGTGTGAACCACAGGTGTCCAGAAAAGATAAATGAAGAGTTTCTTGCTAAACATGTATACATTTATGTGTGCATGTGTTAATTGTGCAGTAAAAACTTGGCCAGAAAGCAGCAACGATTTGAACATGATATTAGGCAAGCATGTAGTCACTGAATGATGGGAGAGGTAGCCAGATTGTGGACTGTTAACATATTTTGATGTAGTGATCTTTAAAGACGTGCATCTTCAACTCTTGCCTAAATTGGATCACGGGCCTGTGGGCTTGTTTATTCTTTTTTTAAACTTCATTGTCTCTATTCTAATGGTGTCCTGAATGTGGGTGTTCCGAGTGCCTCCACACATGGCAAGATGACTAGGGCTATTGGTTATGATGGCTTTAGAAATGATGCAGCTGGTTTTTAAAATTATCTGGTACCAGATATTTCTTCTACAGAAGGTGCAAATGTTTCTCCATGAAAGCAATGTCAAAAACTGCTGTTGAAACCCTCATACTCTTGCATCTGGATTGTGTTCATGCCCTGCTGCATGGAGTACCAGACTCTACATTGGCACCCTTTAACCGCATCATACACAGTGCAACATGTCTCTTACAGGACCTGAAGATTTATGATTTCATCACCCCAACCATGATGGAACTCCATTGGCTCCATTTGCCAGCCCACACTTTCTCTTTCTTTGTAATGTGTTCCTTGAGGGTGAGGTTTGTGACCAGGGTGTATCGAAGTGATATGGTATTCAGTGAAAGTAGGGGTTCAAATCTCTCTAGGTTCATTCCATTGAGCCAGGTATGTACTATTCCTTACTTTTTGTTTGTGGAAAATAACAGTTCTCAGGTAGGTGCTGTACATCTAGTGCTAGATGAATTACAGGCAGTGTTTGAGTGTTGAATTTCTGAAGAAGAGGATACTTTCAAGTAGAGATGTATGTTATTGGCAATGTTGGTGAATCTGGATGTTTTTATCTGTGAGGGGAACCTTAAGGGGCTCCATTTAGAAGTTGAAGATGACAGAAGACAATATGGAACCTTAGGGAGACTCAGCAGGTGATAGCAATCTATTGGGTGCTGGAGGTGCCCATGCGAACAAACTGTTGATAGTTGGAAAGGTAGGAGGAGAACCAGTGAAAGACATTGCCAGTGAATTCTATTTGTGACTTCAGAATATGGATGAGGGTTGGATGGTCAACCGTGTTGAAACATTAGTCATAAGTCTCAAACAGGCAATATTACAATATTTAAAAACAGACCTACAATGTAGATAATCAAGGACAATGTTTACATTGAATTAGCCCTACTGAATTGCCTTCCTGGAAAAAAAAATGAAAATTAGCAGTGTCAAGTTTTATCTATTTCACACTTTTTGCAAGCAGCCCTCTGCTGCCTTCTACACAAACATGACATTTCTAAAGTTCATTAGGTATCAAAATGTGAGTGGGAAGAATGTATCATTCACTATTTGCACTTTGAGCAGAGGTATATGGGTAAATAACCTCCCATAAGTATAAGTACTCAATTGAACTTTTCTCACAATATTTATTTTTAGTTTCCAAAATTCTTCATGCTTTGCTAAATCGTTTCAAGAGATATTGATGTGAGTGCAATTGTTACTCCATGGTTCCAAATGCATTTCGGATGATATGTTTATTTCAATCTTAGCAATTCTCATTTATTTGACCCCAGGATGGAGGCCAATTCAGGCCTGCGAGTTTGAAAGTTAGATGTTGTCTACATGATGGAGTAACGTCAGGAGTGCTCTAGGGACTTATCATTCAGTTCAGCTTTTTAGGGCAGACCACATGTACCTGAATTCTAATGATCAGGATGAAGATGATCAAAGAGTAAGTGGTGCTCCTTTGCAAAAATCCAAGAATTAAACTAGCTTGCAGCAATTTTGCATAGGCTTCATGGGGCAAATAAAGTCTCCAGAAGCTGTGGCATCTGATTACATTAGAGATATTCAAAGTACAAAAAGCAAACATGGCAAACCAAAAGGTACTTTCAATATTCTAATCATGGTCCTAATAGTTAATGGTAACCTTAATCAAGCTTTAACATGCCAGACACTGCTAATTTGTTTCAAGTTTAACACTTATGACACTGTTAGCTTTTCCTTCAATAGAAAAAAAGATGTTTCTATGGGTCCACTGCAGGTAGGAACTGTGTGTTGATGAAAGTAAAAAGGGTCGCTGATGAAAGGCTGAGCTTTGTTATAGCTGACCTATATTATGGTGATGCTAGACATATGATTCAATTCTGTAGTAAATGGTCTAAGAGGAATTTTTGAAGAATCTACTCCTCTCCTGAGAAACCAACAGGAGTGGCTTGATGCTTTCTTTTAAGTTCAGAAATATGTTTATTAAGAGAAATGCAAATCTCAATACAAAGAGCAAAATAACATTACAGTCACATGAAACTTTTTTTTTTAAGTTCAGAAATACGTTTATTGAGAGAAATGAAAATGGTTTGATGCTTTCTTATATTGCCTTTTATTTGAATAATACTGATGATAATTTGTTCCTGTACCAACTGTTATGTGGACAGAAGAAGGCACATTTATTAAAATTTTGCATTGCTGTGCGGTTCTCCAGTAAAATGTTCTTGTACTAGCACTGGGTCATAAAAATAATATTTCTAAGAGAGAAAAGAAAACTCCTGAAATGTTTTGAACTCTTGAGCATTTTTCATTAACGTCGGGTCCGAAACATAAGCCACATTAGCTTTGCAAGTCATAATTGGGGATCATACAGAAGTATTGCACTTTGACGTTGTTGCCTCTCCCAATTGCTCTATAATTTTTTTATTCCTTTGGTAAAGAGTCATACTCTGTATGCCAATTGGTCAATTTGAACATTATCTTTCCCAGCACATTTTTATCATGATCAGTCTTAAGCTTCTGGGTGTTATTGGTCACTGAGTGACAAGATAAAGGGCTTCATCCAATTTAACAGTGTTTAAGGTCTCCTCAATGCCACTACAGTACAATGCTTTATGTCCAGTTTTTACTAATCCTAAAGCTTGTTCATTTTTCCATCACAAGGAATATGATTGCATATTACCAATTGAACCTAGTGCTAATGTTCCTTTTAGATACATCTATTTCTTAACTGAGCAAGAGAAGATAATCCTAAAGGCGTTTTTACAGGAGAATTTGCAAAATCTTTTAATTGTGCTATCTTTACTACCTGCAGGGGCTCTGTTGTTCTTTGTGTCCAAGAAAGTTCAAGATTTTCAACCTTTTGTTGATTAAAGAGACTTTAATCAGTTAAAAAATAGATATAATTTGCCTCATATACAGAACATTTTGGAAGCAGTCCATGGAGCACTTGTCTTTACAAAAACTTGATTTATGAGATGCTTATCCTCTTCTGTGTATATAGGAAGACAGCAAATTATAATGACTTTACGTGTTCCATATGGGCATTTTGAATATTGTGTAATGGTAATTGGGCTGGGCAGTGCTCTTGCCATCGTTTAGGGTTTAATGGATTCGATGTTGTCTAAATGCTTTTTTATCAGGTTGTATTTCTCTATTTGAATAATACTCTAGAGTTTTCAGAGAGTTATTTGGAAATTCAAGAAAGAAATAGTTTGTTGTTATCAAGACTTTAGCAACATCATTTGTGTTGCAACCTTGAGAAGTGTGAATTTGAGAAGGAACTTGATTGAAGAATTGGATTTAGATTGAATGCATCTGGTTATCACATTGATCCTAAGAACGTTTGAGCTATCCTGGATCGGGCTTTGCCTAAAATGTTAAACAGGCTCAACGTTTCCTTGGACTTACACATTTTTATTCACAATTAGTCAACAATTTTACAGAAAAAGCAGTGACAATACTCGTGTTTTGAAAAAGGAAAATTTGAAGAGATGGTTTTCCTTTGACAAACAAGCTGAAAGAGCTCTGAATACTGCCAAATAGATGTTTACTCAAGCATGTACATTATGTCTTTCTGATATGTCAAAGATGATTATTGTGGAAATAGGTGCCTCTAAAAGAACAGTTGTAGTATTTAGTTTACTAGAATGAGAATATGATGAACTAGAACATCCTGTTATTCATCCTGTATTTTGTCAGTGTCTGAATGGATCTACTCAGTACTTGAAAGAGAAATCTTAACCATGAAGATGGCATGTACTGACTGGAGGTATATTTTGATGGGTACTAGTTATCCATTTTAAATCCATACTGATCAATAAAACATGCAGTGTTTGAGAATTCGTCAATGCAGGAACAACTGTCAAGCACAGAATTATTTTATTATCACTTATATTCCTGGTTCGAAGAAAGTGAATATTCTCTTCTGCCATTCTCCTGAGTCATTGCTTATCTATGATCAGCCTGATATTCCCTCTTGACATGTGATAACAATACTTCAGGCTTTCTTAAACAAGGTCAAGCTTGTTTAAGAACATAAGGATCTAAACAAATTAGAAGGTATACATTTAAAGACCTCTAATTTGAAGAAATAACCTCTTTTTCAGTCAACAAGTATTTTTGTGAGCCAACCAAAGAATTTCAATTGGATGGTATGATAATGAATTATGACTCAGCCAATTATGGTCATAAAGGAGGTAAGGCTACTTCTTAAGATTTGACTTTATGATAATTTTGGAGGGCAGCTGTACATTATTATGTTCCAGAACATGTCCAGCATAAATCCTTACATTATATTTCCTTTGGATACCTACAGTTGACTCCTGTGGCTCCTGAACCTTGGCATAAACTTGCTACAATGTCAATATATAACAATATATAATATTAACAATAGATCTCTCACTCACAGAAGTACACTGTGTGATAATGGTAAAAGTAGACACTTTTTCAAAGATGGCACATTTTCTCTTCTTTCTAAGTTAACAATGGCTGATGAAATGGCACAATGGTTTTAACAATTATTTGTCATCTTCCATGGTTACTTTATATGATATATTCAATCAGAGATAGTTAGTACCTTTCACATTTTTAGAGAGCTTTGTATTAAGCATTTGGACTTGAACAAGCTCATTCCTTGGATTAATTTTCAGTCTCTAGGGCAAACAAAGCAAACTAATGAAAGTGTACAGCAATATCTGTGGTGCTACTTTACCACAACCCATGGCAATTGGGCTATTTACCAATTTCAGTATTTTCTCTTCTAGAAATGCGGCCCATTGTGCCATGAAAGTTTTACCTTTCTTTTGTATGCGAGGATTTCACAGAGTATCTCCATCTTCTCCTCATATGGATCCTTTGTTCCAGTAGTTTCTAATTATGTGAATCAGTTACAGAAGAAAAGAAAGCTTATTTCTTAAAGCTATACTATTCAAACGTCAAATTGAAGGAATATATCGAAAGATAAAGATCCAATTCTGCTTCTTTTTTTTTTCCTGGAGAGCAACTCTCCTGCCTTTTCATTTTCTTCCTGTTCATATACTGGCAGTTTAATCTCAGCAACAATATTTTGGTTTATTTGTACTAGCGCCTCAGATCAAATCTGTTGCCTTTTGATTGAAGGTGCCTTGCACGTAGAAGAGTCATTCTGTCTTTCATTCATCTCAACTGAAGCCATATGTGCCTAATGATTAGCTTCCAGCGGAACTTCTGCTTGCTAAGGTACAGGGTCAACCAGAAAATGAGGTTCAGGAAAATTTGAGATTCACAGCAGTTTTTTGGATTGCTTTAATTTATGACCCTCTAGAAAGATGAGGCTTCTAACAAGCATTGTCGGGTAGACATTTCTTCAAGTCATGCTCCCTTCTTAGTTCACTATTTCTTTCAGTAGCAACCTAAGCTCAAGCTTCAGGAGGAGGCAGATGATTATACCTGTGCTCAGAGCAGTGCTAAAAGCACATCCCAGTGCTGACTAGAGATAACACATGTTCAGAGGGGGAAGGAGAACATCACATGCTGCCAAAAAGTGCACTGTTGAACGCTAACCTGAATGCGTGATTGAGCATCCTCACCACCTGCATCGACAGGTGTGCAGTCACGGGGAATGCCAGACATAAAGGGTCTCAGGGGACGGCAGAATTCAGTGCTGGATGAAGGATATCAAACATTTTCATTTGCCAAAGGAACACTATTAATTCCAGGAGCGGTGCATGGAGAAACTTTGGGCCAGATTTACAAAGGTAAACTTACACTTTTGTGTAAGTTTACAATTGTTTGCTATTCACAAATGTATTTCATGATTAGTATCTTTACAACTGCAGAATCTCTGTACACAACAATATATGACAGTCCCACTTATTTATGTGGTGAGACTTGGCAGACGTAAAGATACTACTTCTAAAATGCCTTTGTGAATAGCAAACAATTGTAAACTTACACAAAAGTGTTAGTTTACCTTTGTGACACAGAACTTTTGTAAACTGTCCTTTCCAAAAATGTGATCTGATCACAGGATGTTATCAGAGTTTCTCAATTAGAACATTAAGTAGATTATTTTCGTATGGTGTCAGTTTGTGCTTCAATCATATATAATGAGGCATTTCAGATTGATTCTTCATCACATTCTTCACTCCGTTGCTGATATTTTTTGTTCTAGAATAGGAACTTCTACTGGATTCTACTTCTGGAGATTAAACAAGGATCGTTTTTCTGCCCAGATGCCAGGGGAGTTTGTGTCTTGCTAATCACTTCAGTATTAGTCTTCAAGAGCTCCAATTAATTTATTTACAGTTTTATTCCTTCTAGCGGCAAACCCCTAACCGGGCACTTGAAACATTTCAAATATACCATTTTGTTTAGGTTGGCACAGTACCTAATGGGAGAAGTCCCCCTTTCCTCTGGCAATCAAGTACGGGACTCAATAGATTTTTTACGCGCGTTGTCCTTGAAGATTTTTATTATCTTCCAAGGATTGGATAGTGTGCAGATTCGCTAGTCAGACTAGAAAAAGTGAAATTTGTGATTTATATGCAAGGCAACAGGTATTTACACAACATGATACTATCAGGTAAAGTAGCACTTGATTAGATTTGTAACTAGCAGTATTTATTGCAATTACATTGTCTCTAATAATGAATGGGTCAACCACATTAAACTCCATGGTGATCAGAAGCACTGAGGTGATATTGCACAAGTTAATCTGTGTGGGGCAGAGCAGTATAAAATGCTGCAGCAGCAGGTTACAAAGCTAATTTACTGACTATATATATTAACAAATGCATCTTAACATCTCTCCCACTTTGGGATTTTCAAACAACTCTTATGGCTAAATGTTCCAATAACTGGCCCTCTAGGTATTGAAACACAGAAGGCCACTCCCACTTCCAGGGTGAGCATAATATTGCTCTGGGAATTTGAGGAGGATATCATGGACTAATGGGTTTTCAGTTGATTTTAAGTCACCCAAAACACAGCTGCTCATGTTCGAATTTGTAGTTTTGCACTCAGAAACTACCCAACCAGTCCATTAGGGTGAAAAATCGACCTAAAATGATTGGTGACCGCCCACATTAGAGGATCTGCCTCACGTTCAGATTTTGTAGCTTTGTGTCCAAAAATTAATCCAACGGTCTGTTGGGGTAACATTTCTACCTTAAATGCTGCTCGGTTAAAAAGACTGTGGTCAACAAGAAGGAGGACTGGGGGGGCTTTTTATCGAGGTCCAGCATAGGTGCCCAGTAAGATCCAGCTAGCACTCATAAAGTGGTGCCTAGTCAATAAAACTAAGAGGACCAACCACCGTCATTAGTAATGATAGTTACGGTGGAACCTGATGTAGGAGAGGGATTGGAGGGGATCCCACTCTTTTGGAACTAGGGTCCTCACACACCCAGCAAGCTAGGTCTCAGCTTCATCATCTGGACCTGCTCCTCGTTGGGTCGGTGCCGGCAAGGAGGGTAGGTGACTCGACCTCGTTCCCCGTTGGAATGAACACCATGCTTCCAGGTGTCTACTAGAACCGCTGCACACCGACTGAGGTGACATTCCCTATACATGGAGGTCACAGTACCACACTACTGAGGATTTGTACTGTAGTGTTTACATGTGGTAGGTAGCAAATAGCCCCACCACATAGTGTAGATAGTTTCACTGTTCACAGATTAGGTCCTGAAGAATTGCCACGGATTGATATAACCATGAGGCAAGAAACATGTTGACCTTAAAGAGATGAGCATAGCTATAACTGAACCTTGACGTCAGGAAAGCTGCCACTCATGTTGCTTTTATTGAGGTGGATAGCCAGCCATAATAAAAAATTTATTTGGACTATCCCACCTAATTTAAAATCACTAGTTCACTTCACTTTATCTACACACCACGGGCCACACACCCCCACTACATCATACGGCGAGGAACAAAAGATCTCCGATAAAGAGTCCCTTTACGGGTGCCCGTTGGGTATTGCAGCGCCGACCCAATGAGGAGCAGGTCCAGATGATGAAGCATGACACCTAGCTTGCTGGGTGTGTGAGGACCCTAGTTCCGAAAGAGTGTGATCCCCTCCAATCTCTTTCCTACATCAGGTTCCACCTTCACTATCATTACTAATTACGGTGGTTGGTCCTCTGAGTTTTATTGACTAGGTACCACTTTATGAGGAACAGCATACCACTAGCTAGCACATTTAAAAAGATTACCTGAACGGTATACCTTGTGTTTAAATTTCTTCCAAAAAGTATGCTTTGTGGTGTAATGGCACTATTGCTGTAATTTTGCATATGTTTCTTTATTAGAAATTAGCAAAATTATCCCATTTGCGATGATGTCATTAAAATTTTGCTGGGTCCTAGATTTAATAAAGTGATGGAGTGTTTAAGAGTATAACAGGCTCTGTGCAAAAGAACAAAGATCCTGATGTTTCTTTACTGAGGCTTTGAAATAGAACCTTGGTGGCATAATTCAAACAGCTGAATTAGTCAGGATCTCTGCATGTGATCTTTTTAATTCCTTGGATGACCATACGTCTTGCTGTGTAAGAAATCTCAGTAAGATCAGCCAGGCTCTCTTGCAGTTTTGCCAGAAACAAGCAATTCAACTCGGCTGAAATGTTGACTGGTTTATCAGATTGAATTTAAGTCTAATGTGGCTTGGGATGCTTATTGTGGTAGGTTAAACAAGAGCCTGACAAGGCTGCATTGCTCTGTGTCTAGCTGTTTGTTGGAGCCAGAAACCATACTGTAAAAAAGGAATTGATTTTTCTTTGTTGATATTGAATAAAGGTTTTAGTGAAGGACCCCCTATTTGCAAATTTTAGGAAGACAAACATAAGATTGCTTTGCTTTGCATTGGTTTTCTTTGCTTGTCTGGAGAAAGAGCAATTGGTATCAAACTACAATCCACTGCATATATAAGTGATGGTTGATTAGATTGTCTTGTTGTTTAAGTGCTATCTACCCTTCCAACCTGACATATTGCCAATGAGCAAAGTTTTAGATTTTTCATGGTTTATTGCAAGGTTACTGTTGCTGCAGTAAAATGCTAGCTGATTTAATGAGCATTAGAAACCAGATCCTGATTTGTCCTACTTCTGTTCTGAATTGCCTACTTTGAACTTCATTCATGATTGCCGGCTGCCACCTACCACTCTCTTGAAGCAAAAACTTCAGCCTTGGAGTAGAGTTTCAGACTACGATGTATCTCATTGGGGCTCATGTGCTAATATTCCATTCGCCAAAATTGGTCGAAAATTGTGCACTAAATTTTTGCAAATGGAATTGTATTTTGCACACTGACCTATGTACTAATAGGTTGGTACACACAATACAGAATTGCAGGGGGTCACATGATGACCTTTCTAACCAATATTCAATATGCATGTTGCAATTTAAGACTTCCTGTGATTGTCTGCCATCACAGGTATGGCAGCCAGAAAGGGACAACATACATACATCCCAAAACTAAAACCATTTGTTTTTAATAATAAGCCCATGTTTCTTAAAGGAAAACTTCAGGGGGTGCAGGCAGTGGTCCTCTCTACCACCGCCAACTACCCCAGAGGCCGCTTACACTAATCCCAATGGGGAAGGGTTCCTAAGGGGATGTCCTTCACTTTTGCAAATCAGTTCCCACCCAGCTCAAGGGTCGGTAATTATTAGAAGGTTTTTATTTTTATTTTACAGAGTTTTATATAGCGCGAACTTGACCGGAATCGGGTATCAGAGCGCTTTACATAGCTACTGCTTGAATGTGTTTGTAAGCCATTAATGGATTTGTTTCTGAATTGGAAATAGGAGGAGGGTAGTCTTTTCACTCCCTATCTATTTTCAATTAGTAAAGGAGGTCAAAATTCCTTTTATGAGTAAGAAGCATTTTTCCAGATTATAAAATGCCTTTGGCACATGAATAAAATATTTTTGGGGTTGCAATCCATATGAATTTGAGAATTACAGCATTTGCGATGGTATCAGGCCTCTGCACATGAGGCTCCTCTTTTCTTATTTAAATGATGCTGTTGTACATTAGAATGACAAGTCTCTAGTAGCCTTACCTGTCACAGAAGAGGAGGGGCATTCAGAAGGAAGAAGGTGATAACGTCCGGTCATGTTAATTCACACATGTGCTCCTGCACCTTTGGCAGCTCCATGTCAACGAGGTCCTTAGCTTCTTTTAAATTTAAGCTTACATGTCTTTAAATCCTCTTCCCTGCCATATTTTGTATGTATCAGACTGATACGGATGGTGTTAATGTGTTGCAAAGTAAGTACAGTATCCAGACATCCGTTGCCTTTTCATTCGATGCACCTTTGTTTAGTCATGTCACCTGTAAGGGTATTCAGATACTTAGCAGGAAGGTAGGTGGCCGAATTCCTGGAGCTTATCCGAGGATCCAGGTGTTCAACTCTTTCTGGTACTCAAGAATTAATGAGGTTGTGGGAGGTCCTTCCGCACCTTGGGGGAGATGTATGAGAAAGCAGGGCCTCCAGCTCTGTTTTTGTGTATGTGGGGTATAGGTGCAAGTGACAGTCTGGCTGGGCAGTGGTGCCTGGGAGGTTGGTGGATGTGCACCCGGCTGTCGAACAAGGCAGGGCCTATGCTGTGTAGTGCTTTGTATTTGTGTGAGGAGTTTGAACTGACTGTGAAGTTGCTTGAGGTGTGGGGTGATGTGTGTATAGCTCAGTAGGTTTATTATTAATCCTGCTACATGTTTTTAATAGTTTGGAGTCTGTTCAAGAGTTATTTGGTGATATGTGCATAGAATGTGTTTCTGTCGCTGAGTCTGCTGGTTATGAAGACCTATGTGATAATTTTCCAAGTATTCTCTGGTAGCCACTTGAAGATTTTTTTGCAGCAACTTCAGGCGTGGAAACAGATGGATGTCACTGTGTTAACTTGGGTTGTCATATTGAGTTTGTCATCTAGGATTATTCCTAAGTTCCTGGTATGGTTTCAGGGGTTAGGTGCTGAACCGAGGTCTGTCGGCCACCAGTCCCAATCAGAAGTTTTCTTTCCACAGATCACCACTTCTTTTCATGAATAATCAAGTCCAATGAAATTCTATGATGTTTCTTCATGACCAAACAGTTAATTGTCTTCCTATGATTTAAATTAATTTCTTTACTGAGTCTTAGAAAATGTTAAGAGTTTGGAAATCTCGTGAAATGCCATATATTGAAAATTGGCTGAAAGCATTAAGTCAATTTGTTTCCCAAGAAAATGTGAGGCTCTGTACCTATATGTTTGGAGTGATTTGGATAAATTGGTGGTATGCTTAATGTTGTTTTCAAGAATGTTTTCAACATTTGTTAAATACCTCCCCATCATTTTTTAGATATATATGTTACTTCCATCTCACCCTATTTTGTCTCCCATCACTTCATTTTCTTAAATTTGCCTCTTCAATGTGTTTTATGCAAATAAAACATAAAAAGTAGTTATTTATAATTTTCATAAATTCACATATTGAACTGTATTTCATATACATGACAAGATAGCATTGATTGCCCAAATGATCATGCAATTTTGCATGGACAATTTGGGATTACACAAGACCATAACAGTGAACAAACCAAGCAGTGCAAAATGTCACATTTACGTTGGCCATTTGGGGTCATATGTAGGAAGCCAAATTGCGATCGCAAATGCTGAAATTCGCAGAATTTCAGCGTTTGCGATCACAATTTGGGCAGTGTGCTATGTAACAAACAACAACCCACACGCAAAATAAGGAATCGCAAAATTTGCGATTCCTAATTTCGCAAATGCATTTAAGGAATCCCAAATTGAGATTCCTTAAATGCAATGTAGGAAGCAACCAAGTTGTGTGATTTTGGCTTAAGGAATCGCAATTTACCACCAACTTCAGGTTGGTGGTAATTTGTGATTTCTTTGAAAAATTCACTTTTTTGCATTTTTCAAAGTGCCCTGTGGCGCACATACATGCCCTTAGAGCATGTATGTGCGCCACATGTGCACACATGTTTATTTCAGGGGTGCAAAAGTGTGTCCTATTGACACCCTTACAACCTTGAAATTGCATTCTCAATTTGCGATTCTCTAATTGAGAATCGCAAATTGAGAATGTCTTCCCATTCATTCCTATGGGCATTCTAGCCCATAGGAATGAATGGCAAGGTATTCCTTATTTGCGAATCTCAATTTGCGATTAGCAAATAAGGAATATGTGGGATTCGCAAAATATTTTGCTATTCCTACCTACATTGCGTTTTGCGATTCTCTAATTGCGATTCCCTAAAAATCGCAATTTGAGAATCGCAAAACACGTTTTACCTACATATGGCCCGTGGTGCTAATGTTGTTCTTGCACTTTTCAGGCAGTAAGGTAAAAAAGTGTCTTTGAAAAATTACACCAACACTAAAATGTACTGCGTCACTCTAGGCAGGAAACTACCATATGCAAAGGATTCTAGGTGCCACTTTAAAAAGTACATAAATAATACTAGAATAGTTTTCACTTTATTGGGCCTCATCAGTGAGTTGCAGCTTCAGTCCTACTACACACCAGACTACGATGCCCCATCTTGGCATACGTGTCCCTCTTAGGTTAATTTACTGAAAATAGTGATGCACTGAATGACAAAAATAATCTAAGCCACTTGATACACTACAAACTATGCATTCAGAAATATCAGCAATAGCATTTTTTAAACAAAATGAAACCTGAAAAAAAAACTAGAGATCGGGCAGTGCAATGTCAGCCTGATTGCAACTCCACGATTTATTATGGTAAACTTTACAAGATTTGATAGGTACAAAGGTTGAGATTTAGTGGCCGTTAGGTACTGCTGGAAACCATGCCTGCTGTTCCAAAGGGCCTTGTGGAACAGCTGGTGGGCTGCCACTCTGTAAGCCTGTTTATTTTGTGTGGAGTCTATTTTGTTCTGTTCTTGTAGTCTTGTCCTGTGATACTCAATGATGATAAGGCCTGGCCTGTGGAATGTGCGGATCAAGTCATATGCCCTAAAGTGGAACTAATTTTCTTTTAGCTTACACATGAATTATCACAATATGTACAATTCCTGTGACAAGTTGCTACCATACTTTCCAAGCAAAGAATTTGTCAATCCATTTCCATATTTAGCAAAGACCAAGGGCCATATGTAGGTAGCATACAAGTTACCACTTCTTAAATACCGAACTTTACCGAATCGGTATTTAAGAAGTGGTAACTCGTATGTAGGTAATCATTCGGTAAATATTACCGAATCGGAGAAATTCGGTAATTACCGAATCGGTATTTACCGATTCGGTAATGAGGCATACCTTCCCATTGATTGAATCAATGGGAAGGTATGCCTCATTACCGAATCGGTAAATACCGATTCGGTAATGGGGGGAGCACATTCAAGGGTGGCAGGGTGTCACATTGACACCCTGTTGCACCCCTGATTCCTGCATGTGTGCACATGTGGCGCACATACATGCCCTAAGGGCATGTATGTCTGCCACATGGCACTGTTAGTCCAGCAAAATATTGCTTTTTGCAATGAATTTGGTATTTAGCACCAACATATATTTGGTGCTAAATACCGAATTATTTCCCCAACACTTCACTCATTTGAGTGTCACCTACATCTCATTTCAGGATTCGGTATTTACCGAATCGGTAAAATTACCGATTCAGTAATTTTACTGATTCGGTAAATTATCCAATCCTGAAATGTTCCCCCTACATAGCAAAAGCCTAAATACCGGTCGGTAACGGTATATTTACCGAATATCGGCCGTTACCGACCGGTATTAGGCTACCTACATATGGCCCCAAATGTGGAAAGTTGATTACACAGGCAAAGTGTAAACTCTTGTCTGGGCAAATTTGATGAGCTCAGTCACTGGTATATGTAGACACCATCACTTATCACCATCTGCATCATGCATGTATCAGGTGTTATTTTCTAATGATTGGCTAGACGCTTAAAGCATGTGTAATTACTGCATCTTCCGATCAGTAATATGCCATTTATTTGTCCAAAATAGTGAAG